>NC_135724.1:1072500-1695000 GCF_964656455.1 Halichoerus grypus
AAAACTCTATTTCATTATGGAATTGTAATCCTGGTTGCATGTTTTGAGAACGGCATTACACAACAAGCATGAGCACTTCGCCTGACTTGACCGGGAGGAAATAACCCAGATGAGCCCATCTCACCAGGGGCAGAGCTTGTAGAAGGAGGAAGACTGCGGGCAAGTATAGAGGGAAAGCATCGACTTCTGATGTGTTCAGAACAGAGGGGGACATAAAGAAAGTTGTTCTAACTTGCTGTGGCAGCTCTTCTCACTACCACGATTCAATGTATGTGCTGAAATGGCAGCATTCGAGTCTTCTTCTTTTTGAAAACCACTTTCTCTAACAAGAAAACCCATATGGAAAACTGAATGCGGCTCACAGTTTAGAGAACTTCTAACACCCTTTAACCCTGCCTTGTCTGAAGACAACACTTCTTTGGATGTACAAGCATGCCGCCACCCTGTAGTTAAACTTACATTTTTTTAAATTGGCCTTTGTAGTTAAAAATAGAAGTTATTACATCCATTAGTGAACATGGCTTCAAATTTTTATTTCAAGGTAAAAGCATGTCAGTGAGCCAGTGTAACAATAGGACAACCCTCGAAGGGTGAGGAATTTATTTCCAAAGCAATTGGAAATTGTGTCTTAAGGGAGGGGGTTTGAAAAACAAGCATTAGAATCATTATCATTATTGTCAAAGTAATTTATTTTCTGCATTCTGACTGTTCAAGGACGGAGAGACCTGGGGTTGTAAACAGGCCAGGGATGAGGCAGGAATTTACAGGGCCCGGCGTCACCAGCACAAGCCAGGAGCCTGCTCAGCACCTCGCCCGCGACAGCGCGCAGGCAGGACCCTCCCTTCCTGGTTAACAAGCACGTCCGGGTCTGGTCGCCGCTCCTCTGGCAAGCGCCCCGCGGATCGGAGCCCGCTGCGTATCCGTGTGAGGAAGAGCTGTTCTGGGAGGAACTCTCCTTGGCTCATGTCATCCGTGGCCCAGCCATGCTTCAAGCTGAATTGGTTCTCCTGAACGCGGTCAGGAGGAGGGAAGACAGGCTGAAAGATAAAGCTGTTTCAGTTTACGAGAGGAAATGTGTAATTAGTTCACAGCTATCCCCACACTTGCCATTTACACTGAAGATTTTCAGGGTTTCTATCACTGTTCAAATATTCTGGAGCAGGTTCTACAGAAGAAGGAAAATGGGTCCCACAGTGTTTTAGAGAAAGCCTCTAACAAAAGGATAGCTTCGATGGCAGTCTTAAAAATAGATGGATTTTTTCTTCTTCTCACTAATAAAACACACAGAGAATGTTTACGAAAAATGTTTCTGTTCTTAGGAACAAACCCCTCAGTGTGAGAGGAGCCCCCCAAAACGGTTTCATTTTTCTCTGTGTTAATTCCTGGTCTGTTACATAATATGCACGGATCATGTTTTCACTATCTGTAAAGGCACACTACGGTCTTCTCAAGAATGACGTGGCAGAAGACAGGCAGGATATTTACACCCGGGATGATCTTTTTAAGGCCACAAGTGAAAAGCATTGTTGCAATATATTTCAGAACCTCTGAGACATAATGCTTCCTTTAAAAATCTCCAACTACAGCTCCTCGCAAGGCTTTTCAGTTTTCTCTCCTGAGGACTACGGTGCCTGGTAAAGTAAGCTAGGCGATTACAAACACATAGTAGATGGGTGTTTCATCTTTTTGTGTATCAACCTCAAATGCTCACGGTTACTCTGCTACACTTTTGCTACCTATTTTTAATTCCCTACAATTAACAAAAGGAGAAGCAGTACTGGTTCAGTATGGGAGAAGGGATGTTAACTTTTCCACTTTAATTAGTAACTATAAAATGCCACGCGGGTCTGTAGGAAAGGAGAAGGTACTTTCTGCTTTGCCTTTACCACCCCTTAAAAATCTAGAAAGCATTTTTCAAGTTTTCCTAAATTGTTAGGAGACACTTATTTCCTTGCAAATTAATTCTTTTTAACTCCTTATGATAGCTTTGAATCCCATAAAGAAAGATGAATTATCACATACTGAGCCCAAGCTGTGAAACAGGAGGAGACAAATAGAGACCCCTACTGTGTTTAACAATGTAGAAGAAATTCCAGACGCAATAGAAAAATTTTGTCCTTCTCCCCAGACCTCCAGGCTTGTGTGCGCGGAGCTGAACAGTGGAGGGCACTCTTGTTATGCTGAACGCCAGCACTGACCGGCACGCGGGCTCCCTCCGACTCAGGGGCCCACATCTCAGATTTGTTAAGTAACGACCACTTGTGGCACAGCCACCAAATGTCTTCTGTTTAAAACATGTGCAGCTTCTCATCTGTGTGGTGAAGCACCAGGGAGGGAAAACACCGTCTCCTTCATGGACACACGCACATGGAAGCAGCCACAGCACACACTGGCTTCAACTGGGCCCCGACGCCGGGCAGAGTAAGATGCGGGTTACGCTCGAGGCGTGTCCAGCAGCTCCTTCGCTTGGATGCTGGGGGGCAGGCACGCCCCGGAGGAAGACACACACATCACCATCCGTGCCCACACACGCAAACACTCCCGGAATAGGTCAGCGACGCAAGCCAGCCCCACCCAAGTTCGGTGAGGGGCGAAAACAAGGTTTGCGCGGGGTCACTTTTGCTTCGGATGAGGACGGTCTCAAGTCCGACCCGACACGTGCCGCCCCGCAGCGCGCCTCCTCGAGGGCCCACGCTACTACCCTCACCCACGCAGCCAGTTTTCAAATCCACTGCACATAAAATAAATAAAGAAGCACAGCCACTTAGGCGTACAAACACACCTGGGTCCAAACAGCCTGGAGAAGCAGGAGCTGCACTGTGTCCGGGAGCGAGGCTCTGCTGAACTGTAACCGCCTTGCCCCTGGGCTCAGGTTATTAAATCATTCCCATTATTTGCCAGCACTTTCCCGCTAAGTTTCTACGTAGGCACAAAATCCTCTGGGGAAAGAAAGCCACCGCCCTGGGCCGCTGAAGCCCGCGGCTGTGCCCGCACAATGGAATTACCGAGCGGCGCCGAGAAGAGGTCACTCTCGAAAGGAGGACCAGGGAGGCCGGCGAACGCAGACCAAGTGCCGCGGCACCTGCAGGGTTAATTAAACAGTTCAAGATGTAATAGCCACACAAAAGAAGCCCGTTCTCTCTTCTTGAAGAACTATAAACACTTGTGCTGAACGAGATGGGCATTTGATAAGCCGTGCAGCACGGAGCCGACTCGTGGGTCTCTAGTTAACACTCAGACTCAGTGTTAACACTTAATAGAACAGTGTTGAGTCCTGTTGCCAAGGTCAACAGCACAGATGCACTAATTGTATTATGAGCTTGACATCTAGTGGCCACCCCTGGCAGGGCAAAGCAGGCAAAGGTTAAATCAGCAAGGCCTGTCACGGCGCCTCTAACCACCCACCTTCGGGGAGCGCCAGGCGGAAGCTCCCCCACTCCGCAAGCCTCCCTTCCACAGACCTCAGGCCAGGCCCCGCTCGGCGCTGGGCGGCCAGACGCTTTCCGGCAGAGCAGGGGGCAGGGAGCCACATGGTCGGCCTGGCCAAACCGGGGGTGACTGGAAAAGACAGGCCCACGGACGACAGGATTTAGACACCAGGCTGGTGCCCGGCAGGTCTCTGGTGGACAGTTCTGCCGCCGGGTCCCCTTTAATTAACAAACAAATCAATCTTAATCTCTCACATAAACAGAGCCCATTACATTATTTCATTATTTCAATTAATATTTTACACTTTCTGTAACGTGACCGGACCTATTTGTTTGCTTGGCAATCACACTGACAGTTAACTATAGTTTAAGTCATGAAAGTGTCCAAATTACAAGAGAAAAATCTAAGGTCAGGGCTTTTTTTAAATATAGAGGTTTATATAAAGTAATATTAAAACACTCAATTTTACATAGATTTTACTTATGTCTGATTTTGTATGAAATGTGAAGTAACTTAGCATACGCTGTCATTACAAACCTGTCCCAGGACTAGCAGGATTAGATCACATCTTTAGGAGACGAAGTAAGATATTTTGGTCTTATTCTGGCAACTAGTCAAGAAAATCATGTGGGAAAATAAAAATTAACAACAGAAAATAAAAAACCCTTCCTGTTATAAATATTATGCAGAAAGTATCCTCCTTGAAACTATTTTGCAACGTTAAAAGATGGTGCATAAGGTCATCAGCAGCTAAGACTTGTTTTACTTAAAAAAAAAAAAAACCAAACACACCAAAAACACCCTGTGTCAGTTCTCACACTTACGAATGCTAAATTCTAAATGATGTCCAGCACACACAACGGACACCTTGACTGCTTCTTTGCTGAATTCCGCCCCCCCCCCCGCCAATGTTCTCAGAGCTACCTTGAGATGAACGGTAAAGCCTCTTACACACTGTGGTTGAAAATGAAATCTGACCCACTTTTGCCTGCTTTTGCCATCATCTTGTATACAAAAAAATAATCAGCTTGCTAAGTAATTCCTGCTGTTGGTACATGCCTTCTTCTTTTTCTGGCTCTGAACAGATCTAAAAATACTGGATTATGCATGTGTTGTGGAAGTTTAAAATGTACATAAAAACCCCCTAACTGCTACAGAATCAGTTCTTTCTCTGTAAGGTGGGAATTGGCATGCTTTTTGTTGACCACCAAATGATGCATTTTTAAATAGGTTAAGTTTTTAAAATGTTATTTTAAAAATAAATATTTGCAAATTCTTCTTTTCCTCCCCCGCCCCCCTTAGTTACTTTTCACCTTTCATGTTTCAGAGAAAACAATCTGCCTACGAATGGTAGAAAGTGGCTTCTGTATTGTTTGCTTTTGGAATGCTGAATTGTAAATGTGTGCAGTGTGGGCTGGGGGGGGGTACTCAAGGCAAACCATGCATATACAGATAAAAGAAAAAAGATCTCTTCACCGAGGGCTGGTGGCCTTCTTTCCCTTAATTTAAACACAGTCTGTGAATACCACTGGTAAATTCTTAAATCACACGCTCACCACATTTAAAAGGATTTTTAAGATAGCCATACGACTGTAAGTTGGCAGAAAATAAAAACACACTTTGAAACAATTAGTGCTAACAAACAAAATACAGGATGGCAAATTGGTTTAAATTATAATATCCTTTTGTTCTTCCTTAAATACATATTTTCTTTCTAACGACAATAAAATACATCTTTATTAAGTTGTATTTTATACAACAAAGGACAACAATATCACACTTTTTTAAAGTTCTTAGTAGGAGTGTAAGTGCTGTTCTGTCAGAAGTTTTAATTAATTTTTCTTAGAACAAAAATATTCAGCTGGCTCAAAAGATTTCATTATCCGTGGCATATATTTAACTGAATTCTAAAGCTGCATCACATTTATTTCTAATTTTTCAGAAACAGGAATGAAATAATTTGCAATTTTAAATGATAGTTCTTACGGAGAAAGTAAGTCTCAGGCATCCTTCAAATAAATTTTACAGCAGGATAACTTCAGAACTTAACACCAACCATTATTACTTTTTCTCATTGTAGATACGTCATATTTCATTTCTTCCATGATGAGGTTTGGGTAACACTGATGCTATTTTTGGATAGCTATATTTCATTGCTTGCCTAAAAACCAAAGCCTGAGAAATAGTCATATTTTTTAAAGAACCAATCTCTTTTTACTGTAAATTAATGTGACTGTGCTCCTCTGCTCTCCCCCATATTGTACTAAAAATTGTACGTGTTTTTCGTGGCATTATCAATAGCCTTCAATTTTACTTCATGCATCTACTGCTTTAATTAATATGTCACGCCCAAACTGATACAAAAGAACTATTTACTTTGTCTCTAAAACACTGTAAACTAACTTAGCTCTCTTATAACTTCATGCAGTCTGTTTCTTTCCATTGCATTTAACAAATTTACAATTTTGAGAATATCTGATTCATGCTGGAGTAAGGGAGTTTTCAGGACCCTTCCTCTTAAAAAAATATTCTAGTTATCTTACTAATAACGATCAGCACGACAAAGTAATACATCCATGAGCATTCCTTGAGTGAACGGAGAACAGAGTATCTTTTATACTCCATGAACAATCAGCTTCAGAATAATTAAATCAGAAAGAACTATTTTTTAAATAGTTTGCCTAAAGTACCTTTAAAACAATCCAGGAAACATACTACTTGACTAAGGCTCAGCCCCAGACAGGCTATTTCTGGCCTGTTGCAAAATATGATCAGGAACTGTGGCAATATCTTGATTACAATTCCCAAAGACTGTGAAAAACCCAAGCCTGACAAACTTTAATCCTACGATGGGTAAAAAAAAAAAAAAAAAAAAAAAAAAAACAAAACACAACAAACCTGAATACGTTTCACCTCTAAATAAATTCAGTAACAAGAGGAATTCAAAAGAGAACTTGTAAATAATTTACTCCATCTTAGGTTTTCAAATATAGGCTACATATCCCTCAACATGTTTACACTATTAGGCTCACCATGCTCACATTTCTGACGTGAAATTAAAAATGAATAGCAGGGCCTCAGCTTGTTAATTGTTAAATACAAGGGGTTTTACTCTATTAATTAAAATATGCTTTAATAAAAGGAGACATTGCACATTTTGATAACGACCCTACAAAGCTGAGAAGTATTTACATTGTTGCATTTTGGGGCGGCTGTGAAAGCCGATTTTAAGCTATTCAGGAGCCACAATAATAAAGCTTTAAAATTCCTCACTGGGATGCAATGTAGTTCTTTTGAAGGAAAGACTGTCTTTCTCATTCGGCAGAAATAAATCCATTCATTTGATCATGTAGTCATTGAGAGCAATACAAAACAAACCAAGTGTGAGAAATTCTATGTGATGAAGTAAACAAAACAAAAAAAAATCCATTTCCATGACAAAAAGATTCTTTGTCCTTAATCTACCCACCATATGCAAGCGTTTCTTTTTAGCGTATCTGCTGTTCTAATCTTGGGTGACTAGGCTACAGATAAGACTCCCTACCTCCACAGCGACAAAAAGACCCTAACGAGTTCACTAATTTTATTTAATTCACTAATTCCCACCGTGTTATAAGCATTTTCTCCCTTTCCCCATTCCGACGTGGACACATACCTGCTTTGCCAAACTTTACAACAGCGTGCGATAAACTCTTAAACTCCTTTTTTTTTTTTTTTTTTTTTGCACCGAGTCTCTCGGTAAAAAGATGCGTCTCTGCCTCGAGACAACTTACAATGGGTTAATCAGAAAAGTTGGCCGGCCTGCTTTTTCCAGGCGCTGCGGTCGGAGCTCCGCGCGGCCCCGGCCGCCCCTGGCGCACCCTGGGGACCTGCAGACGCGCGGGCGGCAAAGCGCAGCCGGGCCGGTCCCCCGCTCGCCAGCCTCCGGGTCCCGCGGCTCCTACCTTCCCTCCGGGACGCGGACGGAGCTCCCGGCAGCCTACAGGCGGCAGGGGTGCCTGCGGCGCGTCCCAGCACAGGCGAGGCCCGAGGAAACTTGGGGCCGCCAGAAACGTGCCGGGTCCGACCGCGTGCAAGGACCACCCCCACGCCGCGGCGGGGCTCGGCCGGCTTAATTCCCAAGGCGGCCATTAGAAAGGCCAGGCGACACTGACTTCCTACTCGCCTCGGAACGGGATCCGGGCTCGTCGGCGCGCCGGGACCTCGCCGGCTTCACGGCCCTCGGGGCACACGGTGGGGGGCAGGCCGGGGGTCAGGCAGCGGCCCCGCTCCGAGCGTGCACCGCCCCGGGGCCGGGCTCCGAACAAAGCTAACCGGGCGGCGGCCTCCCCGGCCCGCGTCCGGCGGTAGGTGAGCCCGGACACGTCCCCGCTGCCGCGCCGGCCCGGGGGTCGCGCGGTGGCCGAGGCCGGGCCCAGCGTCCGTGCGCAGGGGCCGGGGAGGGCATCGCGGAGTCGGCGGCGCGGCCCCCTGCGCCCCCCAACCCGCCTGCCCGGGCAGCTCGGGCCCCCAGCCGGCCCGAGCCCCGGCGCGTCCGCGCGCTGCGCCCCAACTCCGAGCAGCCGAACCAAGTTTACTTGCCCGCAACTCCGCGCCGCGCGCTCCGGGGAGGACCAGGGTTCCTGCGGCTGGCCTGCCGGGGCCGGCCACCGCGCACCGGCTCCGGGAGCAGCAGTTCCCCCAGCCCGCGGTGCCCCGCGCCCGACCCCCGCCGACCCGACCCCCGCGGCCCCTCACCGTGCTCGGGAGCCCCGTCCGGCGGCGGCAGCTCTTCGTCCGACTTGAGGTGCTGGGGCTTGGCCTGCTTGCGCCGGGACATGCTGCTAGCGGCGCGCGGGCCCCGAGCGGGACATCGGCATCAGCGGGGCGGCCGGCGGGGACGACACGGGGCGCGGGGCGCGGGGCGCGGGCGGCGGCGGCTGCGCGGGCCGCGCATGGGGCTGAGCAATTAGGCTGGTGAATAATGCATGGCCATTAGCGGCGGGCCGCGCCGATTGGCCGGTCTCCAGCGGACTCGGCGGCCTATGCAAATGAGGCCGCGCTCGCAATTAGCGGCCGCGCGGGGCGAGGGGCGCCTGCGGGACCCGGCGCGGCGGCGCTCACATCTCGGCCCGGGCGGCCCGGCGACTCGGCGCGGGCGCTCCTCGGGGCCCGGGGCGGCGGGCGCGGGGTGCGGCGGCCGCGCTGCCCAGGACGCAGGCGGCAAACTTTGGCGGCGGCCGCGCGGCGCCGTCTCCGCCAGCGCGCCGGGCTCGCCCCTTTATAGAGAGTCTGCGCCGCCGCCCGCGCCCCGCGCGCGCCCCCCCGCCGCCCGGCCGCCCCTCCCGGAGCGAGCGGCCGCGGGCAGGGCTCCGGCCCGGCGCCTTTGTCTCGCCGGCCCGCTCGGGCGCCGCGCCGCCTGCGCTCCGGGCGCGCAGGGTCGGGCGGCCGGCCGGCTCGGCTCCTCGGCGGCGGGTCTCGCTCGCGCGCCGCCCGCGCTCAGCCTCAGGTGCCCCTGTCTGCGGACCGTCTCTCCTCTCCGGGCTCGCGTCCCCTCCGCGGGCTCCGCCGGCGGCCGGCCGGCTCCGAGGCTCGCGGCCGGAGCGGAGCGGAGTGCGCACGCCGGGGTGGCGGGACTTCGGCAAGACCAACTTTCCGGTTCGGAAGCGGCGCGGGCCGCGCGGCTCCTCCCCTCCCCTCCCCGCGCCCCCCTCCCCTCCGTCCCCCTGTCTCCCCGCCCCCCCCCGGCCCCTCCGACTCGGAGCGCCCGCCCCGCCCGCCGGGCCTCCCCGCCGCCAGCGGCCCCTTAAATCCAACGGGAGGGAGGGGACGGCGGGGCTCCGGTGTCCCCCCCCACTAGCTCCCCTTCCCGACGGGTGCCGGGCCTGGACGTGTGCGGAGTGGGCAGGCGGCGCAAGGTGCCCCGAGGCCACGCGACTCAAAGTTCCAAGTCCACGAAAGTCCCGCGCGCGGCCCGCTGCGTTCTAGGACTTTCGGGAGTGACTCGGGGGGGTAGGTGAGGGGGTCGCGCGCGTCTGGCCCGGCCCCGCACCCTCGGGCGGCCGGCGCGGCGCGCTCCCGCACACCCACCCACCTTTCGCCCGCGCTCACACGCACGCGCCCTCGCGCCGCGCGCGCACCCCACCGCCCCCGTGCACACGCGCGCTCGCCCTCTCCCGCGTGCTCACTCGCGCGCGTGTCCTCGGTCCCCGAGCGGCCACCAGGATGTGCCCCAGGCCCTGGCGCCGGCGCGCCCGGCCCTGTGCGCCCCTTGTCCCAGTTTGTCTTTTTTCATTTCCTAAATTTCTTATTTTTGTCCTCACATGTGGCCCTGTGTGGTACGAAGCTTTGATGCGGATGGCCTCCCCAGTGTCGTGCGCTGGGGGGACGCGGGCGGCGACTCGCCAGCCCCGAACGCACGGGGGGCTGCGAGCTCCTCGCGTGGCTGGGGGTGGGGCTCTGCCTGGCTGCGGGACCCCCCCCCCCACGGGATGGACCCCGACCCTGAGCTGCTCGCCCGCCTCTCCACGGGCTTCTTTTCCGTTCTAGAATCTTCTCGCTTCCCAGCCTGCGTTTTCTCGCCCGACTCTAATTGTGTAAGTTTCACGAAGCAACAGCTTTGGGCTCCAGGAAAGCGCAGGAAAATCAGAGAGAGGAAGGAAGCGCACAGGTCGGCACCCCTCCAAAGAACCCCGCCGCCACATTTGTCCCCCCTCAAAAAAAAAAAAAAAAAACAACCCTTAAGGTTGGTTTTGTTTTGCTCTTTAGTGGCGGGCGTAATCATTAAGGCGATTTTGGTTTTGAAAAGGAAAAAAAAAAGACAAAAGATGTTTGAAGTGTAGAGTTGTCCGCCCCACACCACGCTTTTATGGAGAAGCTCTGCGGGGGGGAGGGGGGACATCCTTATATCGCCATTACCCTGTGAACTTTCGCAAATGCTGCGAGCAGTTTGGGGATGCTCTTGCATCCGGCAGAGGGGCGCTTGGCAGTGAAAAGTTTGCGGCCGGGGCTTTGGGGCAAGCGGGGCCAGGAACTTTCCCAGAGAAAAAGGGGCAAAGAGAAGTGGGGGTAGGGGGAGAAGAAGGGAACGTGTGTTGGTGAGGAGTGGGCGGTTGTAGCGAATGGAAGTTTCTTTCAGAATTTACAGGACCGGCCAGAGTTGGGTGAAGTTGCTAAGCTGCTGCTGAAAGGTAGATTTCGGTGATGTCTTTCTAGAAGAGAAAGAACTCAAAAACAATCATCGGTGGGTTAGACCCCAGGTTAAAGGTGCACTGCTTTTTGGGATCTGGTTAATTTTCTTCCCCCCCCCTTCTTCTTCTTCTTCTTTTTTTTTTAATCCACACTTTAAGAAGAAGAAGCAAATGTAGGTTCCCGCAGCGTCCGAAGCCTTTCAGAGGAAGTCCGAGCCCGGCTCCCCCGCAGCCTCCTGGCCCCCATGGCACCGACTCCTCCTCTTTGGGTTACTTGGCGCGCGCCGACCCCCACCTTTTTTGTTCTTAAGGCCATTCGTCCTCTCCCCCTGCCCCCAACCTTTCTCCAACACACTGGCACGATATCCCCAGGTCTTTATGGGACTTCCAAATGCAACTGTTTAATTTTTGTCAACTTGCTTTGCATTTTCTACGAGGTGTGGTCTTGGAGAGGATCTTTCAGGTGCCTCCAGTGGAGGCAAATCTGAGACCCCTGCCCTTTATCTGTAAGAAGCAAACCCGCAGATTGCAGAGGAGTCGCGCAAGTCGCGCCGAGCTTTGTAGGGGGGAAGCTGCAGCACGCGGTGCTTGGCGCTGTGGTGGACGCAGTGGCTCTCACAGTGCGCGGGCGCGACGCAGGACTCGGAGCTGCACCGGCCGACCTGCCGGCTGTGGGCTCAGGTCCCGCCGGGCGTGCGGGGTGCAGTGCGCTGGGGGGAGGCGCACGCTCCATACCGTCCTCCGCGCGCACTGCGCTGGGATTTCGTTGAGAAAATCGAGCAGACTTGGAGGAAAGGGTCAGGGAGGATATGAAACGATAACCTTCGCAAATTCCCCGCCAGTGCTAAAATGGTGCAGATCAGTGAATCTGTGGCACACCCTTTTAAAAATCGACTGGGGTAAACAGGATCAATATATATTTTTAAAAGGTCGAAAGCAAAAGGCACATTACCTCCTCACTTACCTGTTCTGCCTTCCTTGCCTCTCTCCACTGAGATCTGAAACTTTTCTGTTTTTATTCACTGCAGCAAGTTTTAATGAAAGCATATGCATCTTGAGTCATGACAATAGATTTATTGTGAGGTGACAGCATGTCGACAGCATATTTTCACAGATGAGGGACAGGATTATCCTCCAGTCGTGCCTAGATTAAGGGCAACCACGGGAATGTGCACCCGAGGTGCGGACACCCACTCATGCATGCAGAACACAGACTTACCATCACATGACCACTGCCTATTAAAATATTGTCATACCTAAATACTATTGCAAAAACAAAAGTTGCTTTTCTTCTCTATAATTAAATCTAATTTGTTAATTGTCTTTCCTCTTGCAATGTTGTTTTCATCTTATGAGGCGACATGTTATTATTTTGTCTGCTTAATAATATTATTTACAAATTAATACTGTAGATTTTACATTAGTGGAGCATATAATTAGATGTTTGATTTAATTTGTATCATTTATTCAGATAAAACAGAAAGCCTATCTGCAAGATGGATTTGACAAGGGGAGGTTGAAGAGTTGGTTCTATTTCAACATCCCAGCTTAGGGAAGTTACCTGGCTCTCCATCCACAAAGCACATTTTTACCTGAGGTGCATTTGATACTTTATCATGTGCTTATTTCCCTAGCCACTTAATACAGAAAAAGTATTAAAGTATTACAGCTTTATTTTCTGTCTCCTTTCATTCTCCCCCCCCCCCAAATCAAAGTTCTCGCCACTGGCCTTCACTCCCTTCCCTCTGGTTCCTCCACCCCCAACTTTTGTTTTAGGTCCTTGCCGTTAAATCCAGCATGATTTTGTGTCTTTAATGGTGTGACAAGTGACCGCTAATTGGTTCTCACTTGAGCAAAGATATTACCATACTAATATTATTATTGGTAAGAAGAGGTAATTGATAACACCACCTGCCACTCTGGAGTAGTCACAGTGATAAATGTTTCCATCAACAGGAAATCTGTGCCTGGTGCACCACCGCCCAACGCAAACAGCATGTCAAGTGCCAATTATAAAGATGTTGCTTTTCTGTTACATTGTGGGGGCGCTAGCAAACATGTAGCCCCAAATTATATTTATGGCTTTTTGAAAAGGCTTTTTTTCCCCAAGCTTCTTGCTCACCCACTTGAAGATAACTTTCCCCTTAAAAAAAAAAAAATGTTCTCCTTAAATAAACCAATACACAACTCACTGCCCCGCCCACATTCCACTCAGCTCCTGCTGTCACCCTCTTGGCTTTCAAAGCTATTGAGGTAACTATGTCGAAATTTTTAATAGATGGGAGCCGAGAGCATAGTATATAAATCCATCTAGATCTGTGTGCTTCGTAGCATCTTGTACATTACAGGATGGCTTACTACCTCAGGAGTAGGCATCCCAGGCAAACATTTCGTGGCTTTTTATGTCTTGCAGACAAACATCAGCGCATGGCCATCCATCTTCACACTCAGGGATGCAAACGATATGAAAGTACTTCTCTTGTAACCCTTGAACTGTGTATCCGGGCTGCATGCAGACCTAGGAGGGGCACTTCAGTGTGTATGGTGACATAAATAACGCTGGCCAGCTAAAACTTTGGCTCCCTTGCTTATAGGGAAACTCAAACGATTATTATTTGCTTGCATTATTAGATGCAGGCCTCAAAAGGCGAAATCAGCTATTGATAATTGCAAGAAGTCTACAGCAGCTACTGTATCGATCGGCTTGTCCCTATTCCCCTGGTATGGGAGAGATAAGAAGACTCAGTCTTTAGTGCAATATAATTTCTTTTGACCTATCTGCTTGCTACAGACTTATGATGAATAGCCAGAGTGGTTAAAGTCCTTTATCACGAAAGTTACCCCTTGATATAATATTGATTCTTTATAACTAGCTCCAAACACAAAAATCAAACTGTCCACTTGACCATCATCATCATCAATATCATCACAAAGCCTCTGGAATAAAGATCAGCACCAGCCTGAAAACGCTTTCTATAATCTTACCAGCTAATCTTTATTTGCTGATGATGAAAAGAAGAAGGGAGGGGGGCAAGAGGGAGAGTGAGCGGAATGTCATTTGGACGAACACTATATTTATATGTGTACATATGTTAGGCCAACACGCGGCGGCCGCTCCTCGTCGGCACCCGCAGTCAGCGTGGCCAGCCTCCGCAGGGCTCGGCCTCCCCCCCCCCCCCCCCAGGAATCGGGGCGCCGGGAGGCCAGGGGGTCGGGGAGAGACAGAGGGGCTCCAGGCGAGCTGTCTGACGTTAGGGACGGAAGGAGACCCACGGCCTCCTGCTTTTTCAAACCAATGTCACACGTCCTTGGCGCTCGGCCGGCCGCGCGCGGTGGGAGCAGGGCGCACGCCGGGTGGGCTCGCCGGCGTGGAGAGGCCGCGCCTGGAGGCGCACATCAAAGGCCGCCGTACAATTGGTGTGCATTTCCCCCAATTAACGGCATTTCCTGCCCCCTCCCCCCGCTGCCCCGCCCCCGCGCCGGCCGGGCCGCCTGGGAGCAGGGTTGAACGTTACCCGCGAGCGTGCGTGTGTCCCCGCAGGCGCCGCTGGACGCCCAGGCCCCTTCCCCACCGAGTTTCGGGCGCCTTTTGGAGGGGAGGAGCTTAGGGGTGCCGGGGGGTACGCAGGCAGGACCCCACAACTTCTGAGTCCTGGAACCTCCTCTGCCCGGTGTCCGCACCTATAGGCTTCGATTCTGGTCCCGACGCGCGGCTGTCCTCAGAGATCCCTTCACCGGACACCCCCGCCCCAACCCCTCCCTCCCGCATTTCTGCAACCCTCAGCCACAAGCGGGTGGGAGGGGAGTGGGGGGGGGTGTAAAAAGGACGTGGCCACAGCGCGGGGCCTCCCCTCCCCATCCTCCGCGGTCTCCTAATTAGCGCCGCGGGGGCTGGGGGCACGAGGGTCCCCCCTCCAGCCTGGATTCCACCCAGTTTGTAGGACAAAGCCACGCTACGGCCCCACCCGGGCTGGCCTGCCCCGAGGGAGGTGCCGGGGCTAGGCGCAGGGTCCCGGGGGGGCGGCGCCGGCGGGGCGGGGGTCCCGCCAGGTGGGGCGGGGCGCCGTCGGCGTCTGGCTGGAGGCGGTCCCGGCTCACTACCCCGGGCGCGCACCGCCCCCTTCGCGCCCACCCCCGAGGCCCAGGCTCTAGGGGCACCTCCCACCCCCACCCCTTTGGCGCCGACTCCTCCACGCGGGGCCACTTCGCTTGATTGCAGCCTGGGGGCGTCTTGGACGAAACCCCACGAGTGATTTCGTGACCTCGCGCCGCCCCACAGTCGTCCTGGAGCCCTGAGAGGAGTGCTGGCCCGGGCCCGGGGGACGTCGCATCCCGAGTGGCCCCAAGCAGTCTCCTCCTGCTTTCCTGCCCGGTGGGGGCGGCGGGCGCGGGCCGAACTGCAGTGGGCGTGAGAGCTGCGGGACCACCCCTGCCCCCGGCACGGGTACGTCCAGCTCACTGACAGCGCGGGAGGCACCCCCTCCCCATTTCCCTGGCTGGAGCGCACACCCGCTCTTCCCAACATGTTCAAAGAAGTTTTAGAAAAGCGGGCACAACTTTGATGTGACTGTTCCCATCGGTCTTGGCTTTCTCATTATCACAAATGTCATTTGCTTTGGCTCTGAGCTCTGCAAAAGCACAGAGCTGAAATTCTGCAGAAGGCCGGGCCTGTGGGCCAGGCGCTCACCCGGAGTCCTTGAACCACTGTGATGGGGACAAAGGCAATCAGGTGCTGGGGTCCTGCTCTTGTTCCAGGATGAATGTCTTCACTATGAACTAATGCACTGGGCTATTAGCAGAACAGATCTTTCCTGGCAGGTCAGCCACAGGAGAGGAGGAATATCATACAGATTAGCTTCAGTTCACATTCTCCAGAAAAAAACAAGGAAAAGAAAAACCTCTCGACAGCAGAAGGAACCGTCTCCTACTCAAACCATGCAATATGATTTGATTAGCTAAATAAATAAGCGGGTGTGTCAGACAGGGGGGCCACCATGCCTGGCTTCCCTAGCAGCACTGCTGAGCGGGAGGGGTCTCTCTGCCTTAGGGATGCCCTGTTGGGGGGAAAGGAGGACAGCTTTCAGGATTTAAGAGCTTACACATGCCACCTGCGTGCTGGCCATTTCTGCACTGGGAGCCACTGCTGAACAGTTTTGCTTAATAACGTCTTCTGTGCCTTGAACTGCATATGTTTGATTCATCCAGACTTCTCTGTTTGCAATCAGATTGGAGGAAGTGATGCAGAGCTCCTGCGTGACAGGAGGTCCTCCCTGCCCTCCAGTGAAGGGGATACACTGTCCCCAAAGACACGGATTTTCTTGGAATTGGAAAGTTAAAAAAAAAAATCTTTTATAACAATTTTGATCACTGGGTGAAAAGTGGATTTGCCTCAAGTCTGGAAATGTTTGCTTCTACACATGTGTACTCTGCTTTAAGAAAACCTATTGAACCGGATTTCATAGGATTGAAAATGGAAGGGGTCATTATTTGCTTTACAAAGAGTTCTTCACTTTTCAGAATTCACCGCAGATTTGTCTTTGGCAGGTGGTGCCGCAGGAATAGTGTAAATTGGCCAGTCTCTACAGCGGCACACCAATTTCACAGAGCCAGGCTCCCCACGTCACCGAAGGTAACACGGGAATGGCTCTCCAGGAGTGGGGACGTTTTCGAATGGCGTCCTTCAGCTGGGTGCGGCCCGTGCTGTGGGTTTGTTTCATTACTCGGCTCAGCTCACGGAAAGGATGGCTTTGCTCTCCCACGTCAGCTCTGCCCCGGCCTCTTGGGCAGCAAAGGCACCGGGCCTCATCCTAGCACATGGGAGGAAAAGCGTGCTCAGAGGCTGAGAGATAAAATGTTTGCCTGGTAGAAGGGGCCCAGGCAGGAGAGAAAATCAGACACTAATAAAGAGGGCATGTTTACCTACGTGTGGGAGCCACTTCCATGGAAAGTAGAGGGCAGGAGAAATTGGAGGCCCGGGAAAGCAAGAAGAGAGGGGACGGATGTGATCTTTGATCCTGAAACCAGAGAGCGGGGTGCGAGGGTGCAGGCCCAGAGGCCAGGGGATCTCAGAAGGAGCAAGGGCAGAGCGAGGAGAGAAGGTGGTTGGCGACGGGCTTGCTCGGAGCGCCTGGAGGAAAAGGTGAGGTTTGAGAGTAGCATGTCAGCACGCTGAGTCATGCGGGACAGGACGGGCGGGTCTCCCCTGTGCCCATCCCCACGGCATCTACACCAGGGCGATGCTCAAGAGGCTCACTCCAGCTCCACTATGGACTCACTCCGGAATACCTGTCCTTCTCTGCTATAAGGCGCTCCCCAGTGTTGAGAAAACAGCGCAGCTCCGCCTGGAACCGCTTATGTGTTGCAGGGATTTTGAGAACAAGAAATCGTGCTTGCTTCCATCTTCAGATATCATCCCACCCTCTCCGACGGGGTCTCTTCTGTGACTCACTCCGAAAGATTATGGTCCTTCCCACATAACCTAGCTCTGGTTAGATCTCATTTTGTATTGTTCTCAATTTCATTTCAGAACCAGCTTTTGTGCGCTCAGGTCAGAGGCCCTGCGTGCGTCCTCTCCAGGACTTCAGGCCATAGGGGGTGCCCCGTAAGTGCTTCTGCCAGCGACCTTGGTGTGGGGCACCAGGGCACCCTGCGTGGGAGGGGGGTTCTCTGTGATGCACGAACACATCCACATGCCCCCGGGTTAAAGTTCTCACCCTGTGCCCTGTTAGGTTTCCTGAGCTAATTCAAGGGGAGAAATGTGTACTATGCTTTCTTGAAGTGCCTCAACCCCAAGGCACCTTTGCTGAACACCCACGGGGCCAGGCATCCTGTTGGGAGCCCTTCAGTTTCCTTGGTTTCTCCACCGGCTCTGCTTATAAATCCATTTTACAGATGCATTGATGTTGATTCGATGATATTAAAGACATGCCGAAGGTCACTTGTTAGTAAAGGAACCTGCCCTCACTTTGGTCTTCACTGGAGACTATCATTAGTGAGCATTGCCCATCCTTATTATGGTGCAAAGTTCCTGTTACTGCTGATGCATTCTCTGACAAGGCTGACGTTCAGAATTTTCTGCACAGTGTATTTTTCCTTTTGCTTCCCTGGCAACATGTCAGTCTCTGTAAGTACCATATCACCCTCCTCAGGAGCACTTTGCCCTCGTCCTTCCTGTCATTTGCTGTTGTTTGGTTGGATTTTGGGGGCAAAGTACCTCATTTTCTTCTGCAGATGAATTTGTTCAGATGATCTCAGTTCTTACTCTCCCCCTTGCTCTGTCCCACATAGCCAATTTCCCTCTTGGCTCCCACTCACCTTCCCTTCTTCGAACATCTAACTCATCTGAAATATTTCTGCTTTCATTTTCTTGACTGATTTTCAGATCCAATTTCACATTTTCCTTTGAGGAAGTATTTCAAGATTACATGTACTTCACTCTCTGGTTCCGCTTTTCATATATATATATATATATATATATATATATAGTATCCATGATTTGTGCATGTGTGTCCTTAAATAAGATCACCTACTATCCATCCACCAGTTCTGTGCTAAGGGTTTTCGTTATGTCCTCAGATCCTCACAGTACCCTACGAGGTGCTTATTGTTACCCCATGCTATGGGGAGGAGCTTGAGGCCCCTGGAGCTCTGGTCCCTTGTCCAGGGCCACAGCGCTAGAGCCCTGTGGGTGGAGGGATAGCCGTGGGCAAAGATGCGCCTGTGCCTGGGAGCTCAGCCCCTTCTTTGAGTTCACACAGGCCACACCCAGGCATCTCCAAAGACTGAGCTCCTTCCTTAGACTCTGAACCTTTGCAGGATTGTGATTGAGAAAATTGCCTCCACTTATATAAGAACCCTTGACTGGTCATTAGAACCCTGTATTCTTTGTGCTAAACCCAGAGGAGATACAAATTTCAAAGGAAGGGTTAGTGCAGAAACAATGTGTGTGGAGGTGGGGACTGAGATGGCAGAGACACATGGAAACAGATACACAGCCTGGGCCTGGCCCGAGTGGTCACTACATGGCCACGGTAGGAAGGGGGAGGGTGGGAGGGAGCGGGTGCGCAGCAAATATTTGAATGAATGGCCACAGATGCAGTCCCATGATTCCGTCCCAGGTCCTATGCTGAGGCAACTCCATTAAAAGGACCCCTGACTGCATGGGTGGGTGGGTAGTGGGGACCATCTGGGCACAGACCACAGGTCTGGTGAACTCTCTTGTGACCACACTGCTCTGAGGTTGTTTTCCCCAATCCGTTCGGGAAAATCTGAATGTGCCACAGAGAGCTTATGCACGCATGGAAATGGCCACCCAATGCTGTCACCTAGGTTTGGGTTTTAAAACTTGCAGGTGGGCAGTGGCAGAAAATGGCATTTTGCTCCACAAAAGTCAGCAAATTTCATGATGTAGACGAGAAGGTAGGGCTGGTGGGCTCCCGCTTTCTTCTAACGCCACCCGACAGCCCTTTCACTCAGAGTAAAACAAAATGGCAGCACTCATGTTGACCTTCTGTTTTTCTGTCAGAGAAATGAATATAAAGTGGTTTTCCTTGGACAACGTGGATACATATCAGCCTTTTGATTGTGAACGTGGACTTTGATATCACAAGGTTGTGGTGTTTGCTGGTCTACCGACGTCCGTGCCACACGATGGCCACCGTCAGTGGATCAGTCCACCACGCTGCATCGGGTTTCCGAGCGAGGACGTGACTATAGGAGAAAGATGATCCGCTGTCTGCCGACCCAGATGCGCTCCAGAGCGCCGGCCGGCTTTGCGCGTCGCCACGTGCCGTGTACGGAACCATGTGCGACCTTGGGGTGCGCTCTGCTTACGTGTTTTGGGGAAGTGCTGTCTTCTCCTTTTACAGATATACGCGTATTAAAAACATCATGATGTACACATATGGATATCCCCAAATATTCCCACACAGTCACACGATTGTGGGTGTTTGCTGCCACTTCAATTTGTGGCTTTAGTAGACAGGCTTGCAGAGTGCAAGTAAGGTGGAGTAACATTTCACGACCATATTTTCTAAAAACAGGCATCACTTCTCTAAGAAGAAAACTTTCATGACATAAATATGTATTTAAAGCACCAGTAAAAATCGTGGTGGGTGGATAATATGCATTAGGCGAACAATCATATCATATCGCTACCAGAATCCTCTGAAACATTCCCAGGAGGGTCGATTAAAGGTCACTGTTTTGGGAATTTGAATGCCCTTGTCACCCGGCGGGGAGTCGGTTGGAGGTGCTCCTCTAGCCGAACACCAGTTGTAGCGGTTACCTACCCGGGGACGTGGAGGCAGCCGACGGCTGTTACCCGGAGGCCGCGAGGAACCACTTTGGATGGGTTTCTAGTGAAACCGGCTGGCTCCCGGGGCTCGTGGAGATCCACCCTGCGTGCACCTGCAGGTGACAGAGACTGCTAGGAAAACCAAGCAGGGCCCCGAGAAGAGGCGCAGGGCACTTCCTGGCTCTGTCTTGTCTCGCTGTCGCCGTCCGGCGTCTGGAGGCCCCCCCGGAGCCTCTGGCTTCTGTTCATGCGGGAAAGGGCTTCTGACCTGGGGCCACGCAACCCCCAAAATATATCCGCACGCTTATGTCTGCGTGTCGTTTCTGTATTTCTGAGAGACACCCACTAGCTTCCCTCACAACCCAGGATGGAGGACGAGACTCGGCTCAGTTCATTTTTTACCCTCAACTGAGTATTTTTGAGGAAATCATTGAAGAAAAGTTGTGGGAGTGATGAGGGTCACAGGATAGGCTGCATGTGCTCAGCAATGACAGTCTCGATGGCCAGAGTGTGGTGGCCGGCTCCCCGCCGACCTCCAGCCGTGCTGCCCACGGATCCGAAACACAGGGCGCTCGCGGACCGTGAGGGAAGTCTGGGAAACTCTGCCTGTTATCTAACCCTCTGGGACTTCCCACAATGCGTTTTAGCATTTTAAAGCCCCGATATGTCCTATAGCTCAAGAAGCCTCCAGCGAGTGTAGTTCTGCATTTTCCAAAGATGTTTGACAGTAAGAAATGTTTGTCAGACAAGCGGCCTTGTTCTGCCTGCTGAGCTTGTTCTGTTAAACATCCTGCAGCAACTTTGGGCTGGGGAGCATTTCTGTCGTCCTGGAAGAGCCCCTGGGATATGTCTGCAGAAAATCCCTGCTGGGCCCTCGGCCGTGGCCCCCGACAGGCCCTGAGTGTTGGGCTCTCCCTTCGCCCCGCTGGCTGTGGACCCCTCCCGTGCATCCTGAGTGTTGGCAGAACCCTGGCCTCTGCCTGCTGGGTGCGAGAGCATCCCCAGGTGGGGGTCCCCCCGGGCTGCAGGTCCCGGCTGGAAGGGGGCATCAAGGGGGCAGTATATGGGGAAGAGACTCGGGTGGACAGCAGTACTGGCCCAAGGCGTGAACAGGCGTGCGGTGTAGGACAAGTCCGTTTGGGGCGTCTGCGCCAGGATAGATGGAGAGTTACCCAGCTGGGCCTCGGGCGGGGAGGCTCCAGGACGCACCAGCTGCCATGGGTGGCCGCTGGGGTCTGCAGGCGCCCCTGAAAGATGCCTGGTGGGCCCAGGGGTGAGGAGGTGGCCACGGCACTGCAATCATGGCACTGCGGCGGCTGAATGGAGGGGACGAGCTGGCCTGGCCAGCCTGCAGCATGGCTCCCTCGAGGTCTGGCCAGACGCTCCGTGGCCTGGACGTTCCGTGGCCTGACGCTCCGTGGCCAGGGCCCGCGCTCTGCAGTCGGGGGCGGCTCATCTTCTGCTCGGACAGGCTGCGTCTGTGGCTGAGCTCCTGCAACGGGCGTGGTTTTCTGCTCCAGAACCAGGTGCCAACATTCACCCTTCACCTCCTCAATTAGAGTGCACTTAAGACATTTCACCAATTATTAATTTTTTTCTCCAGTTGCATGATATATGGGTGCTTTTGAGGATAGAAATAACCAACACCTTGTTTTTATAGATGACTTGGGGATGTTTGTAAATAGACAGCAATGATGGGAACCACAGGACTGCCGTCTGTTAGGAACGATTGCTAGTGAATATGCACATGCAACCTAAGCCTGAGCAGGAACTATTAGGAATTACTTTTGTTATGATGGGTCACAGAGTTTTGAAGTTATTAAAAATTATAATGCATTTAGAAAATGTGCACCATTTGAAAAGTTTGTTTCGAGGACCTGACTTAAAGCAATCATGGAAGCCGTGTAGCCGCCGAACCTTGGTTCAAGGAGAAGCCCTCCACCCCGCAGTGTGGGTCCGGCCGCTTGTGTTCTCCGAGACTCGCCCAGCGTCAAAGCGTAACAGCGCAAGTCAGTGTTTGCTGTTCAGAGAACACAATGGGAGCCTCATGGAAGAGGTTGCTGGGTTTCTGTTTTTAGAAAATATGGTCATGAAATGTTACTCACCATGCCTTCCGTGAGACCCCAGAACTTATTTGTCTTCTGACGGGGAGTTGGTACCCTCCAGGGCCATCTCCCCGTTGCCGTCCACTCCGGGCAGCCACCCTTCTGCTGTGTTTCCACTGAGTTTGACTTTTTTTTTTAGATTCTACATGTAAGTGATACTATACGGTATTTGTCTTTCTCCGTCCGATGTATTTAACTCAGCAGAATGCTCTCAGTTTGACCCACGTCACAAATGGCAAGATTTCTGGGGCGCCTGGGGGGCTCAGTCAGGTAAGTGTCCACCTTCAGCTCAGGTCATGGTCCTGGGGTCCTGGGATCGAGCCCCGCATCGGGCTCCCTGCTCAGCGGGGAGTCTGCTTCTCCCTCTCCCGCTCCCCCTGCTTGTGCTCTCTCTCTCTGACAAATAAATAAATAAAATCTTAAAAAAAACCCAAAAATAAATGGCAGGATTTCCTTTTTTTTTTTAAGATTTTATCTTTAAGTAATCTCCACACCCGACGTGGGGCTCAAACCTATAACCCAGAGATCAAGAGTCCTGCGCTCCCTGGACTGAGCCAGTCATGAGCCCCAGCTGTCCTTCTTTTTCTACGCCTGAATAGTCCTCCAGGAGATCACATTTTTTCCTCTCTCCATCTGTTGACAGACACGCGATGTTCCCATGCTGCGGCCACGGTGCGTAACACGCATCGCACACGGGAGGCAGGCGTCCCTTCAAGACACTGACTCTGCTTCCATCAGATATATGCCCAGAAGCGGGATTGCTGGATCACATGGTGGTTCAATTTTCATTTTTTGAGGGTCCTCCATACTGTTTCCATAGTGGCTGCGCCAAATACTATGGTTTCTTAAAATTAAGACTGCAGTTTGAACCCATGTCATGTTTTATTTTCACACTAAGGTAAGTGTCTTCTCATCCATATTTAAACCCCAGATTAACTTTCCGATTGAAAAATAAGGGTCCTGTTGTTTAAACTTTTTCTGAGCTGGTGTGTCCTTCCTTTAATACACAACATATTCATTTAATATTGTGAATGCAAGTGTCTTACGTTGTAGGAGCTAATTCCCCAGCATTGGGACCAAGTCCCCGAGTTCAGTAGTTATCAAACAACATGCAGGAAACCGTAAACCATTACAGAGGACAGACGGTTTTAGAATTACGCAAGAAAAACAGGTATTGTCACGTTCATAAGAACTCGCCCAATAGCTCATGTGATGCCCGTTTGGGTGTCAGTGGGGGAGGGAGAGCAGGAACGAGGGGGAGAGGCGCTAATGGAGAGTTCGGAGTGGGTGAGTGTGGCATGACAAGGCAGCAGAATCATTCCCCACGCCTTTCACGGGCACTCAACTTCCCATGACTTTTTTAAGTTGGCCTAACCACGTTTTTTAATGATGCTGATATATATATTTTTTAAAAATTAGGCCAATTTGGCATGTTCTTGTAAAAAACTAATTTCATATACCAATATTTTCTGCAGAGTATAGACCCCTTTTAATTTACTTTTTGGTCCATTTCTTTAGTCTTTGAACTTTTGAAAGGCAAGTAATTAGTCTCTTACACGAGGGAAGATGCTGATGAGGTGGATTCGTGAAGAATTAATTGCTGATGGACTTGCACCCGATACACCTCGGTCCCAACCCTGCTTCTGATGGTAACGATACAGGCAGGTTCTCAGAGAGCCGGACTGCGCCCACACGTGCAAAGCAAAGTCGAATCAAACCCACTGTTTTTATGATTGAGACACACATCCCATATTTATTTGAAAAGTAAAAATGCACAATTTATTTTGCTTTCATTTTCCACTTTATTAATTGCTTTTGTTCTTTTAGTTTGCTTTTACTATTTCTTTTTTATCAGTTCGTGGCTGAAAACTTCAATACAGAACGTGTAGTACAAAATGCCTATAATGTGGGTTACATAATGTAGAAACCTGTTTTGGACGTTCTTTGCATCTCTGTTGTTTAATTAAGACCTGAGCCATCCAAAAAACGTGGTGTAGTTGCTGTAAAAATAACTAATCGCCACGCCCTTGCTGGGCCCTTTCTGAGGCTCGATGCACAAGGTCGCCTGTTCAGTGTGCTAACGGTCCGCGAGCGAGGCTCTGGTGCTCACGCTTCGAAATTCTAGTTTCTTGCTGGGAACTGTCGTTATAATTCATACTGGAATTAGTTGGAATTGTCTTCCTCCTGGTCACGTGGTGCTGGAATCGTACACTTTATAAACACAAATATATCAACCCCTCATAGTCCATCTTAAACACATATTGTAGTCATACCAATGCCGAGAGATAATTTAGTTGCTATTATTTTGTCACAATGCACCAGTTTCGAAGAGAATTAATGCGATATCACATTGTGATTTTTAAAAACCTTAAATGTGTTTGTGCAAAGAATCAGCCAAGGCCTTTTTTGAACGGCTGTCTCTGGGCTTGTGTCGCTAACGGCCTCGACTTTCTCTCTCCCGTGTCCTCTTTGCACCCACGTCTTACTTTCGGGGAGTCCGTGTTAATCGCTGTGCATGATTCTGCGATGCACGGCCACATTATGAAAGGAGCAAGAGAGTCGCTGTGGCCACCAGCTAGTCTCTTGGCAGACCTGCCCGCGAGGCGCCCGTGGCCCGGCCTGGGGTGTCCCCAGGGTGTTTGCAGCTGGGATGAGTCTTAGGCGAAACAACCAAGGGGAGATGATCTCTTGAGGTTTCTTCTTGCTGGATGGCCATTTTCCCTGCACTTGAGGCAGTCCCGCTGAGGGGCTAGATTGGGAAGTGTGTACATTTTATATCACACTTTATATTCTAGCGCTCAAAGGTCCCAGGCCAGATGTCCTTCTCATAAACCCCACAGCACACTTTCTTTGAGGGGGGAAACCTTCCCAAAATCTCAAGAGAAAGGTTGATGCACGGAGCTTTGCTTTCTGTGAAGTGCATCCTGAGGAATTTGGTTGCCCTGAGTCACATTTGAACATCCTTAGGTTTCCAGTGTTTGCCAGCCTTGGGAGTGGCCTTGGTCTCCTGGTCCCCGGGAGGGTGAGATCAGCCACGGAGTTACCGCCTCAGGAGGGCCACACGATAAAGGAACAAGCCGTCCTCTATTACGTGAGAAAGTAAACGGCAGCCACATTGATCAGAACACAAATTATTGATTTATTTGTAGCTAATTGGACACAACTGGTTTTATTCTATATGACTTTCTCAAGAGATCAAAAAGCACACTTATTCTTGGTTGTTGTGAGCTCATCGTGAGAGTATATATATTATCTTCGTATTATCAGAAAAGGCTAACGTATGCATTGCCGAATTTGACACAAGATGTTACTTAATGAGAGCAAACTGTGGTCAACTTGGACGAGTTTCCTGCCATCAGCTGTGTTGAGAGGACATGGAGATACAGCAAATGACCCCACTTTCCAGGGTCCGTCAGGGCCTGCACTGGCCAAGGTTGCACGTAGGTGCTGCTCATCTGACCCCCATCAGGTCAGGACTTCCTGCGTGGGGGTAACAGGTGTTCAGTCTGCTCTGCGTGTCACCCCCATCCACGGAGGATGAACTAAATTCAACAGTAGGAGTTTCCTTTAAACTTTTCCTTTGTGGGTCGCTGGGCTCTGTCCTCTGGAGAAAAGCAAGCCTGAGTGCGGGCTTGGTGCTGAGTCTCCACCACTGCTCTGTGCTCAGCCAACGGTGGCCCGACGCTAGATTTGGGGCTGGGTTTCAGCCAGAGGGGAGCAGAATTGCTATGATTTAATGCGGGGCCATCAGTAAGCACAGAGCTGCTTAAGGCCTGGGTGAACACGTTCCTTGCTGTGTCTGCTTACCTGAAGGAAGTGAGGGCAATGATCCTGTCTCCCGATTTGCCTTGGGGCCAAGGGCTGTGCCCGTGGGGGTAGAGGTGCTGGGGTCCACAGGTCACTTGTCCAGCACAGGCCCTAGGCAGCCCCTGCGGGCAGTCCCCGTGGCAGCTCATTACTGCCTGACGAGTCCTTTTGTGAGCACACATGTCGGTCTGTCAATCCCACCCAACGGGCACCTAAGTGCAAGCAATGCTTTTTGTAAGTCAGGCTGAATACCGAGTCCGGTGGGGACTGCGATTCCCATCTTGAGCTGGGAGTTTTGCGATAACTTGGAGCAAGCTCTGGATGCTGGCTCCCTCCTTCCCCGCACTCATGGACACGCACTCTCGAGGATCCCACTCTCTGTCGTGCCGGCCCCCAACCCTCTGGGCCAGACCCCACTCCCCGGACGTTTGTAGAAGGACTTCTGGCTGCCCGCAGCGTGTCTGCGTTGCCTATCCCTGGTTCCCTGATTTAGAGACTCCGGGTGTGCGCTGGGGGCACCTCACCACACATAGGCAGCTGGAGACGTCAGATGCCAAAATGTTACTTTGAGGGAATAACAACAAAACCGTGACCACAGGGGTGTGCGGCCCGGCGGGTGGGCGCCTGCGTCCTGCGCCTTGTAAAGGCCAAACAGCCCCAGCACATTTTATGGTGACAATCTGAGCCTTTAAGGGGACCCAGGCAGCACCCCGACCCCGCAGCGTGTCCCAGGACCCTGGCATCGCAGAGGAAGGGGCGGGGCCTCCAAATTTACCAAATTAAAGTGCAGCCGAATGAGTGAGCTACGTCTGAAGTGCATATCTCGTCTTATCTGCTCTACATATTTATGTTTTAGCTGCGTGTCCTTGTAAGCGGGACGTCCTCATCCTCTGGAAAGGGCACAAGCTCTTCGGTCTCTTTGGCGTTATCATCTTGCGGCTGGGACGTGTGGAATAATCACACAATACCAACAGAGCTCCTAGGTCACTACGGAATCGGCGTACCGCGCACATCATAAATGTCGACTTGACTCTTAATTAAACAGCTTCTTCCCGGGATTTTTAATCACTGGTTTGGGTAAGTGGGCTGCGTCATGACTGGTCAGGCCCCGGGGGGCTGAGAGCCCGCACCTGCTTGCTGTGGAGAGGGAGGCTTAGGGTGGTGGTGGCGGAAGGAAGTTCCCGTCCTCTTTAGCTCTTAGTTACAGTGACGATGGTGTCATAACTCTCCCGCGAGGGCGTGGTGGGGTCCTTGCAGGGCCTCGGGGGAGCTCTGCACCTGCCTCACAGCCTGACCATCCAGAAGCTTGGAGCCCAAATAGCCAAGGCTCTGCCGCATGGCACACTTCACGCCGATTTTAGGAGGAAATTTCCAGAAGCAGCAAGCAAATTGTTTTCTTTTAAAAAACATATTTTCATTTTAAACTTGGTCTTTCCTTGTAAGCTTAAGAAGGTTATGCATGTCTTATTATTTCGCTAGATACAAATTCTGGGATACTGGGGAGTAACTAGCCAGGATGTTAATTACTACCGCGGCTTAGACATCACATTTTTGGTCATACTTTATTTGGGAATAGTAAAGAGTTTTTTTTTTTTTTTTAAATGGAAAAGAACAACATATATATTAGTGGTTCTGACCTGGCCACAAGGACTCTGCTGTGCCTTTCTTATTTAGTAAAGTTCCTCTGTGTTTTGAACGGCCAGGGTTTCACAGCCATGTGTCCCATGGTTTAAAACAATACGAAATACCGTGGAGGGGTCAGTGGGGGGAAACTGGGGACGACAGTCACCGGACAGGCGTCTGGTGAAGACAGGAGTGGGGAAGCCACGTGCCTTGTCGCCCGCCCTGCTCCTCCTTGGCGGCAAGCGGAGGGCGGTGCGGTGGTGACTTTGGAAACCACAGGCTGGCTGGGACAGGCAAGGTGGGGAGGTGTGAGGAAGGGGCAGTGCTGTCTCTCTGGACGCGGACGCTTTGCACTTTGCGCCTCCGCGGTGCGGTTCTCATGCGGGCTTGTCTGGGATTTGTGGGTCAAGGTGTTTGAAAATATTACAGCTTGCAACTTTTTCTCATCTTAGCAGTTTTTAAGACTTTTTCTATGTTTGTCAGTTTGTTCATTATTCCAGGAAGGCATCTTCCTCCAGAGCAAGCGGGTGTCAGGGGACCGTGTTTAATGGGGTGTTTGTACTCCTGGCTCTCCGTGCGCGGGTTTCCTTCCCGGCACAGGTTTGTCTCTGCAGCAGGAGCTCCCCGTGGACCCTGCGCTGGAGGCCGATGCGGCTGCAGCCCCTCTCCGGGCTCCGAGCGGCGGGCCCCGCCTCCCGTACCCGTTGGCGGTGGGCACCAGGGGTGCCAGCTAGGGAGGCTGGGCGCTGTGGACTGTGTGTCCGTTGGCTCCCGGTCTGGCAGGGTCAGGAGAGAACTGTCAAAGCGGAGCCTTCTTGTTTTGGATGAAGAAGGAGAGGCCACGCAAGCACTGGGTTCTCAGAACGACGGCCATTTCTGCAGAAGGTCAAGGCTGCCTTTCAAACACCTGTCACGTTAGACGTCCCAAGCGGTCTGTGTTCAGTGACGTGGACCTGGGAGGCGGACAGCCTTCTCTGTTGGGGGGGTCCAGTGTATGAACAGAAGTACACCAATATTGGGGGGATGTTCTCAGCGGCCACGCACAAATGCATGCAGAGATGGTGGCAAGAATTGGCAACATTCGACAACGCAGAACTGTGGCAGGTGACAAAGTCAGGGCCATTTGTCCACAACAGTGGCATGGCTTTGTATGGAGGTAGTTTGCTCCTAGCGGGCGCATCCACAGGGTATGAGCCACGTCACGTCTCTCAGATGTAATGGAAAATCCATAATGGAATTTGGGCACACTGAGGCCACCTGTACAAATTTATGATCTTTATTTTTATCTCAGGCAGTATATGAATTCTGCCTTTAGCTGAGGATGATTAACAGCACAGCTAAGGAGACTGCTTAGGAGGACAGTTTTGGGGGTGTGGGCCTACCACCTATCAGGACGCTGCGGACAGTGGATTGATATATTGCCGATATTGCCGTATACGGGGAGGATCCATCAGATAAATCACATCGCTTCCTCATCTCAGGGCAGCAAAGGGAAGGGACAAAAACCAAGCGCATGAGCCTGTTCTCAGAATGCCATGTCCGCTGACCTTGGGCTGCCCTTGACTGGCAGTGCTTTGGTGTTGGGGATGTGTCAGCACAACTCAGTGAGCGGCAGGCGCGGACACTGGACAGGAACCAGCCCCACACACTGGAATCTGAGTTAGGACCTTGGCTGGTTTCTTTGGAAAGTGAGAGTGATTATGAAGTTTTATCTTCACTTTGTAGCTGATGTTTTAAATCCAGCAAATGTGGGAAACTTTTCAGAGTGCAATTCTAATCCACCTTAGATAGCTCATAGCCCGATTTTCTGTCTGCCTGAGACCCACGAGGGCAGGTGGGACAGGCCAGCCACGTTGTGTGACAGATCCAGTCGGCGTGGATGCCGAGGCCGCGGGAGGTGCAAACCCACCTGCTCACCACTTCCATTCTGCCCGTTAATTGGTTAGCTCCACTCAGTGTGGTCTTCACTAAAATCGTGACTTAGTGAAACGTAGGACATAATGTGGACTCTCATACCAAATTCAGAATTGACCATTTATTGAGCAGATGTCAGGGTCCCTGAATAATGAAGACTGTACCAGCCTCCTGCCTTTAGAGGCGAGGAAATCAGAGAGCGTGTTTGCTCACAGTCACCATGGTAATAAGCGTTGTCCGTCTGCTGCTGTTGACGGTGGTCACAGCTGGTCTGAAGGTCAGCTTTGGGGGTGCCTGGGTGGTGCTGTTGGTTCAGCTCAGGTCGTGATCTCAAGGTCGTGAGTTCAAGCCCTGCGTTGGGCTCTGTGCTGGACGTGGGGCCTGCTTAAAACAAAAACAAAGTGAAAGTCTGCTTCCGAGCCGACTCTGGAGGGAAGGAGGAGGTCTTTGCCGGAGCGAGGACAGGCTCTGTTGGGGGCGTAGGCACTTCACACTATGGCCTTGGGCCTTCCACCAGCGTCCCTGGGGCGGACCAATGCCCCATGGCAGTTTCCTGGGGCGGACACTGAGACACTGCATTTCTCCTCCCATGGTTCTGAAGGACAAGTCCGGGATCCACGTGCGGGCAGGACCTCTCTCCTGGAGGCCCCTCGGGGGTCTCGTCCTGGTCCCCGGCTCCTGGGGGCGAATGGCGGTCCTCAGCAATCTGTGGCTGGCAGCTGTGTCCCCTGGCACGAATGTGTCCCTCCCTTCTCCCCGCGGGTCTGCCTCCTCTCCTTCGGAGGGCGCTGGCCGTACGGGACAGGCCCCTAGTCACCGCCTCCCGATGTGCTCACCTGCAGACGCTATCTCCGAACGAGAGCACAGTCACGGCAGCGGGGACTAGGACTTCAGTAGATCTTTCTGGGAGACACCGTTCAACCCACTGTGCTCATGTCCCCACCCCAAGAAAAGGAAAGAACAAGACACACATACACCTGTGAACAAATGACTCAGCTCTGATGTGCAAACGCAGGATTCCAGGTGTAAAACCAGGCTGCGGTTTAGGAACTCAGTGATTTCTCACTTGGGGGCAGAATTTCTCAACAACGGGATGGACAGTGTGTGCACAGGTACCCGTGGTCACAGATGAACGTGTCACGTGTCTGTCACGGGCGTGCGGGGGGGACACCGCCAGCTCCTGCCGGGACTGTCCTCGGCCCTGTGCAGCTCGGGGGACGCCGCTCACTGGCGGTCACTGAGCAGCCAACAGGCTGGGGGGCTGAGGGCGCCAGGGCTGCGTACGGTCCCTCCGTGTGACTGGAACGTGAAAACCGGATCACCAAGGGGTGGTGACCGTTACTCACAAAGATGGAAAAAATAATAAACAATAATGGGGCCGATGTCGATAAGGAGGAGCGGAAACAGGCCCCTGCACAGGAAACCGGGTCCGTGCAGGGGTGAAGCCCGCCGGCTCAGGCAGGGCACCACTGAACGTGCTTCCTGCTTGTTCACATTTCACGAGGAATTGTCCACGCTGCCTTCTGCTGTGTCCTCGTGGCAACGGGATGTGGGATGGGGTCCGGTGTCACACTGTAGTAAATTCACATTTCCACAGAGCTGACTTTCCCCAAAGCTGTTCACAGGGGGCCGGTTACATGTGTACACGTAGCGTGACCACATCAGATCATGTCACGAATGAGGTGACTAATCATGTGCGGCAATTCCCTCCACTCCAGGGTTTCTGTGCCATTGTTCCGTCTCTACGGCAGCGGCCATTATCCAGAGAATCAGATGGGCTCTCTGCCTGCCCCGCCCTGATGTGGGTAGTGTGGCTTCCCCAGGATCAGCCGTGTCTCGGGCGGCCCTCTGCCGGGAACGACGCCGGGCGCCCAGCCCAGTGGCCGTGGGAGCAGAATGAAATCCAGGCTGGTCGCAAACACCCGCCCTGGGTCAGAACCATTCCCTTCCTCTCGGTGCCCACTGTCCTTCACCTCTGAGTCCCGGGCCCCGGACTTGTCTCCACTCCTCCAGTGTGATCCCTGTGTCCACGTGTGATGTCACTGACCTCCGGCCGGCGAGACTGGTCAGTCCATTTGTCCAGGACTCAGAATACTTGCCCTCTTCCAAGTGAGGAGATTCATGGCAAAACCAGGACCATGTCCCACCACACCACAAGGATAAGGGTATTTTCCCAAGTACAAGGAACAAGACCAGCGCCGCTGCATTCCCAGTGTGAGGTGTTGGCAAATGCATTTCACTCTGGAAGATGCTATATTTGGCTGAGGGTTATGCGGTAGTGAGGTTAAGCTGCTTTTTTGGGTTGCTGTTCGGTAAAATGCACGAGCATAATAAAAGGCCCGTAAGCCACTAAAGATGAAATCGTCCCCTCTGTCCCCCCTCACACTGTGTTCCTTCCATCCTTCAGTGTGTGTGGGTGACAAGAACGATGGAGGGACCACTGATTATTATTTTCTGTTTCATAATTCAACCACATACGCCAAGGGACGAAAACAAGGTTTTATAGGTGGGACTGAATTTAGTGCTTTTCCTATAAAATAATTTCCACAAATTTAGCTTCAGGCTCTCTTCTGTGATATAGGAGACTGGATTCAGAATACATTTTTTTGGACATCCATAAAATGCACACTCCTTATGACGCACAAAAACCTCCTAGCGAGATTCCAGCTCTGCTGCCGGCGTCCGCGGCCCCTTCCCGGTGGCCTCCCCTCCACACCTGTTCTTCCACACGACGTTCAAGTGCCTGTTCAACACGGAGATGCCAGCTTCTGTGGCTGTTAGATGCCACCTGTCCGAGTCCCCTTAGCACACGTGTGTGCCTCAGGTTGTCCGGAAGATGGCCCCTCACGACACTGCGGGCAGCTCGGGGCCGGTGTTCGGTTCATTTCTGTGTCCAACCTTGGGCTTGGGAGCCTTGCTGTGCACATCTCTGAAAAGAAACTTTATTGTGAGCAACTGCCCCTCCCTCGTCCTCCCCCTCCCTCCTCTCCCTTTCCTTCCCCCTCCCCTTGCCTCCCCTTCCCTCCCCTCTCCTTCCCTCCCCCTCCCCTTTCCTCCCCTTCCTCTTCTCTCCCCCCTCCCTCCCCTTCCTTTGCCCTCGCTCCCCCTCACTGTGCTCCCTTCCTCTCTTTTTGCTCCTCCTTATCACTGAAATTCCATATAATTCAAGGATTATTGAATGTAATAAAAAAATCACAAATATGAAGTTAAAGGCAATACATTTGCTTTCTTTAATTTTTATTCTTAAGTAAGAAATGGTGAGTGGGAAAACAATGCTTGATTTTGGGTTTCAATTAATACAAAAGTAATTTTATTCTCCCAAGATGAATATACAAATAAAGCAAAGAATATAAAATACAAGGAATATTTAGACCCGATAATTCAAATGACTCAGAGTGATTATATTTCCATCAGTACTTTAATCTGTAATTTGAAGTGCAAATATTTTCATATGGTCAATTTTGTGTCTCTCCCCTTACTGTTTGGGGAATAATGTAAATGCTTGGCATCTAAAACGATCGGAAAGTCTCCCCTCCCCCACACCATAATAGTACATATTGTTCCTATACAAATTGCTTAAATACATGCAGGTGTATTCTTTAATAGGCAGCCCTAGTCTGTTTCAGATAGATGCGCATTGCTCTGTTTATCTTCATGGCTAGGGTTCGCTCCTACACCCCTGGCTTTTGCACTAAGAGGAAAGATTAATTGACTAATGGTTACCCATTGGGCCAGCCTGAACATTGTTCTGGGGCTGTGCTTCAATTCTACTTGTTAAAGAAAAAATCCTCTGCAACAATGTTATTAATGTGATAAAAAGAAATACTTGCTAATAACTAGATAATTTAAAGAACTTGGGTTCATCCATCTGTTAATCTCGGTTGTGATTAAGGAGGAAATCCTAATGCCCATTATTTCTAATGACAAGACCAAGCAGGCTTAAAGCATTAGCTTGTGAAGGCCACGGCGAAGAGGCGATGAAGGATATCTGCAATCTCAGCCGCAATTGAGGAATTGGCCCGACCTCCACACAACAAAAGTGATACAAAAGAATTACACCCTCACTAAAGTCTATTTCCTCGTATAATCACACAAAATGATTTTTCTTAAATATGATAATAAATCACAGCAAAAAATCAATGTGGCAGGGCCCAACTGCTATGGCCTGATAACGCATCAATCAATATTTAGTATTTAGATTTTAATTAATACATAGCCGTGCAGAGGCTTTTTAAGAGAGAAATATTATCTCAGATAAAAAATCCAGCACTGTTAGCATGCAAAAGCCATTGTTCATATCCGTCATTGATCAGTCCGCTAGCCCTGTGATTAAAAAGCCTGGAAAATATCAGACAAGAGGGGAAAACAGATTGAACCAAGAGGAGAATGTTGTAGGCATCTCGGTCCGGGAAACCGCCAGCTCAGGATACAGGGGAGTGAGCGAGCCGATCGGGGCCGCCTGCCCAGGGGAGCGACCCCCTGGAACAGACCTAGGGACCATGTTGCCGCCTCGAAATCACAGCGCTCCAACCTCCCTCCCGTGCCTGGCCGCGGCCGCCGTTCTCCTCATCTTGCCGATTGCAGTTTTGGACGAAAGTTTCTCTTGATGATGAAGTATTTTAAAATAATCTAATGTTGGGGGATCCATGTTGGTTTCAGTAGCACTTTTAATTTCCTACATTTCCCTTGACGTGTGAATGGCACGGGCTGCCAAACAGAGACTATAGAGACTCATCATAGATTTTCCTTCCCAAAGCTCTGAAGGGGAATGGTCCATTCCCGAAATTCTGTTTATAACCTGTGCTTCCTCCGTCCGCCACAAACCACCTCCCACCCGCCTTCCTCCCCACGTTCTTTAGCGGCACTCTGTGCTGCCACCTTGCAAAGCCCATCCCCGAGGACGTGACTGTTCTCTTGGTGCCCTCAACCCTCGAGGCTTACCAGACTTTCTAGCAAGTAGGTCTAGCAGTTCATGCAAAGCACCAGACAAACAGGGAAGACAGAGCATGTGTTTCTGGGGTTTCTTAGGGAGAGAATCTAAGAAGATGCTAGCTTGCCTTTTGGGGAGGACCTAATGCAGCTTTTTACAAGTGCCTTTTTTATTACAAGTTTTATTTTTAAATTTATTTATCTATTTATTCATTCATTTATTTATTTAATTTTTTGAGAGAGAGAGAGAGAACGCTTTTGAGCGGGGTGGAGAGGAGCAGAGGGAGAGGAAGAGAGAGAACCCCAAGCAGACTGCATGCTCAGCACAGAGCCAGGTGCGGGGCTCAATCTCAAGTCCCTGAGATCATGACCTGAGTTGAAATCAAGAGTTGGACACTTAACTGACTGAGCCCCCCAGGCGCCCCCACATTTTTCTTTTGAATCAGTCCCCTCACTGGGTCTCCTGTCCCTGGGTTCCTCTACTATCCCATTTGATATGTTTTTCCCCTCCCTGAGAGAGTGATGTGTAACCCTTAGTTGAATCTTCCTTAATACAGTGTTCTTTGGGCAGACCTGTCTATGCAGGCAGTCAAAACCTGGAAATTTTGCCTATGTGTGCAACGTTGATGGGTGTTGAGAGAAGAGCCAGCCTCCAACTTGGCCCTCTCCCTGAGGTCTTAAAGAGGGCCTGTTCCTTATCTGGATTATCTCCTAGCTACACGTAGTTCCCCGTTGAATTTGGAGAGATTGATGTATGGAAGGTGTCTACGATGTCCCTCTTACATGGGGTGGACAGAACAGAGGGGGCATCAGAGGCAGTTCGGTAGGACTGTGGGGGGTGGTCTCTGTGATGCCCAAGCACAGATTCCATGCATGAAGCTGTGTACTGAGGATTTTAGCAAGACGACAGCTCAGGAGTGAGAATGTGTCCAGTCTCATCAGCTGAGAACAGTTTCTCCAAGACACAGCCTCCTGGTGAGGCACAGATTAACCACACAGACACAAGAAAAAGTGTCCAGAGACTCTTGTGACCCTGGGGACATGGGACAATTCAGAGTTTCCAGGTCTTTTCTGATCTTTGGTCTTTGCTTTGGGAACCAAGAGGCCCTATGCTATGTTGAGGTCAATGGCCATCAGTAGTGACAACAAATTAAATTTTCTGTTAGTAGAAGTTAATGGGATTGTCATCTGTGGGGGGCAGGGGGGTCATGGGGAAAATTGTGGGTTCAGGGATAGCCAGTAGCTCTAATCCTCAGGTTTCTGCCAAAGTCCCATTGGAATCTTCCGACATGGGGACACAGCCAAGCCAGGGTCACTGGGGAAGGAGCTCTGACACCAGGCTCCGCGCTCACTAGGAAAAAGCTGGGTCATTGAGGAATTAGGGGATGATTAGGTTTTCACTTACTGGAACCATATGGTATCAAATGCTAACCACATCCCACATTTTGACCTAATAATTCCACCTCTAGGGCTTTATCCTAAGAAAATAATCAGATAAACATAGATATTTGTGTGTCGGCGTATTTGCTATAGTGAAGTAACAACTGTGCGTACGACAAGGAGAAACACGTAAGCGCACGAAGCTGTCTCCGTGCCACCATGTGAACTACCGCCCTGAGGGACACGGGCATTCGGAATATTAAGACATTGCAAAAGGGGATCTTAGTTCTGTTAAAAACGAGAGAATGGGGACACCCTGAAACATGAAAATCTTTTCATGTAGACATTTTGGATGTGTCCTCGTGTTTTATTGGAAGCAGAAAAGGAGAGATGATCTTGGAGATTGAGGTTCAGAGCTGGTGATCCGCCGGCCCCAGCCCGCGACAGTGTTTTCCGTAGCTCGTTCCTCTTCACCCTGGAGTGCCTCGGTCTCCGGGTCAACCCAAACCATTTCTCTTACTGGTGTCACAGGGTTTCCTACCCCATCACCAGACAGATATTGAAAGACACCGCTTACTGAGACAAGTCCCACAGGTTAAGGGAGGCTGGCGTGGACACATACTGTCTGTGAGGGTTTCAAACTGAAGAAAACGCTCGGCAGTCATGTCCTTAAATCGTTACAGACTACACTTTGTTACGGCTCCTCAGGGCCTCACACGTTGTGAAGAAGGGGGTGGTTTGCAGAAAGGCCCGTAGGCATCCGGAACGTCACAGAGGGGATGGAAGGACTTTTATTTGTGTTAGAAATGGCCTCTTTTTTTTTTTTTGCAATGATCAGATCAAAATAAATTCGCGTACTTAGCATGAGTCCATCTTTACAAATGTAAAACAATGGAAGGAAGCATATTTATTTGTAAAATAAAACCAGCGATCCCATCCACGAGATTTATAAAAACAGCCATTTTAGTGTAAGTTTCCGAATCTGATTTCTGAGGGGTTTATGACGTCACTATCAAAATAATTCGTTAATATTAGTGGAGGCCGAAGGTCTGCAGGACTGTGGATACCGTGTCCAACAGCAATACAGACCCCGTCCCTGCGTGTCCACCTGCCTGTCCGGGGAGTGGAAGGCCGGCCACTGTTACCAGGAATTCCTGCCCTTCCCGAGACAGAGAAACCACCCTTTAGGAAAAAGTACCCTGGGGTTCTGCTCTCGGGCCCCAGTGCATGGGTTTCCATAGGACGCACTAAATAAATGCTGGATGAGTCAACTTATTTAAATTTTGGTCTTCTCCGTGGCCATGCCACATTCCCGCCTGAGCACAGCTCGGGAGAGGTCTGTGAACACACAAGTATCACACAGGTAACTTCTTTCCTTCTCCAGGGGAGGCAGAGAACGTTCTGTGTCATTTAGCGAACGTCGAAGTCTGGTTCCACAAGGGGTGGTGATGCCGGGGGGCAGCCCCGGGCGTCTCCAGCATGGGGCTGTCGTGGTGGGGGTTCTCCTCGTGGCGCCAGCCCTTTGGGGTGCGTGGGGCGGTGCCGTCCCCCACCCCTGCTGCCTCCGGGGGGCGCACGAAGGCTGCGGGGCTGGCGGCTCTGCCAGAGAGTTGTGGGGGAAACGGGAGTTTTGGAGAACAGGTGAGGTTCCTCTTCCTGTTCCCTCTACACCAGGACACAGAGAAGGGCCACGCCGCCGGGTGGGCTGGAAGCGCCTTCAGGGTTTTCTTCCTTCTCACTCCTCTGTGCTGTAAGGCCGCCTCGGGCAACCAGCAGCAGCTGCTGAGCGTCCGGTCGCCTGCGCTCACCTCCGCGTGTCACAGCTACATCTGGAACCAAACTTTTTTCCTGAAATATAGAAAGCTCCCTGGATTTAGATGTTAGACGATAAGATTATAATTGTTGGGACTTCTAGTAAGTGGCTGTAAGAACATTCCTGCGGAAGGGCCTCAGGCCGGGTTCCAAAGCTGGGGAGACCGGCACAGCCGAGGCCGCGTGGCAGCCCGGTCGGTGCAGAGGCTGCGAGCCTCGCCGTTCCGCCGCTGGAAATCGTCCAGCCTCTGCAATGGCAGCAGTAGGAACTCTCGCGGACGCTGGGCTTCTGGACCTGGAGCTTTCCTTCCTGGGTCCCGATGTGCACTTGAGCCAGACGGGAGGGTCTGGGGGGGCGTGCTCCGGGGGACGACGGTGGCATAAAACGTGGCAAAGAAGCAATTAGGCAAGTTGGACTCAGGCCTCCGATGTGTCTGGGGAGGATGTTTCTCTTTTTAACAAAAGGTGAGAAAGGGGCGGGCGGCCGGCAGAGACGGAATAAGGAAGCATCACCAGCCAAGCTCCTCAGGCAGGCGCTGGAGGAGGGTGTTTCTCACCCGCTCTGTCTTCATCGGACATCAGGGGAGGACACGCTTTTGCTGGAGAGGTTGTGTGTTGCTGAGACAGTGACTCGGGGCCAGAGGTAGGAAATTTGAACCTTGGAAGGCCTGGAAACGCCCCGTACCGCAGACTGAGCCTTCGGGGGCCTGGGAGTCAGCCTCAGATAAAACGGTGGCAGAGGCGACAGGGGCCTGCTCATCATGGTCCTCCCCTGCAGAGGACCTGGGGTCCCCAGGGCCAGGGCAGATGCGTGCTTGCAGCCGAATTCCGTGCACTCCTGTCCTCACCGTGGCTGCTGGGAGGACATCAGAGGGAAAAGTTCCAGACTCTGCAGGGAGTGTGTGTGTGTGATGTGTGCGTGTGTGTGTGCATGTGTGATGTGTGCATGATGTGTGTATGTGCATGTATGATGTGTGTGTGGTGTGTGTGATGTGTGTGATGTGTGCGTGTGTGTGTGCATGTGTGATGTGTGCATGATGTGTGTATGTGCATGTATGATGTGTGTGTGGTGTGTGTGATGTGTGCGTGTGCATGTGCATGTGTGATGTGTGCATGATGTGTGTATGTGCATGTATGATGTGTGTGTGGTGTGTGTGGTGTGTGTGATGTGTGCGCGTGTGTGTGCATGTGTGATGTGTGCATGATGTGTGTATGTGCATGTATGATGTGTGTGTGGTGTGTGTGATGTGTGATGTGTGTGCGTGTGTCCGTGTGTGTTATGTGATGTGTGATGTGTGTGTGCGTGCGTGATGTGTGTGATATGTGTGATGTGTGTATGATGTGTGTTATGTGCTGTGTGCATGCGTGATGTGTGTGATATGTATGTGATTTGTGTGTGCGCGTGCACGCGCGCGTGTGTGTGTAGTGAGCACACGCCATGGAGCCAGGCGCCCTGCACAGACCCACTTCGGTCGTGTGCACAGCACCGGTCTGCGCACGTGGGCAGGCTTCGGCTGGGAGCACCCGCGACGCCCAGGCGTGGGTTCAGAGAGAGGCAGAGCCAGATGTGCACCGGCCTGGCGTCCTCTGGGCCCCTGCGGCCTTCCTGGGAGGTGCTGCCAGCGTGGGACGATGACTCCCTCGGCGGGTGCCTGCGCACAGAGCTCAAAACTCTGGAAGGAGCGAGCGTCCTGCTGAGGTGGTCAGCCTTGGGGACACTCGAGTTCAGGCTCCTCTCCCTGAGCTAGTTTGGAGGCCACTTTCCGGACTTGGAAACGTGCATGTGGATTCGGGGTGGACTTTGTCCAGGTAATTTGTACCTGTGTTCCCGTGGCTGGCCTGGGCCGGCGGATGCGCTCCCGGATTCTTCTGTCCTTTCTCGAAGGTCGGTGGGAGGGAGCGTTTAGTGCATCTCCAACGTTGCCGCATGTCGGTTACTCAACAAGGGTCCCGGGCTTTGGCGGGAGCGCTGGGCTACCAGCAGCGAGGCCGCGGTCTCCCGGCTGTCCTCGTAGGGGGCGCGCACACTCCATGTCTTACTGCGGCGGCCCCGGACTCCAGTCCACGTGAATCGTACCCGAGTGAGGGGGAAGGTTGATTTCCATGCTGGTAAATTGTGTGTGAAGGGCTGCTGAGGAATCTGTGTGTTTTCACAATTTGGTGTATTAGGAATATGTACCCTGAACGTTTATGTACCTAGATGGAAAATTGTCTTTTTGTGAGATGAAAAGCATATCGTATTTCAGTTTTTATGGTGCGTGCGTGTGTGTGCGTGTGACGTACGTGTGCGTGTTTGCACGCAAAGGGGAAGAAAACCAACAGTGTGTGAGCACGTGTCCATTCGAGATGCTTACTGCCTGGGTTGATATTACGATACCCGACGTGATCGTGGCCGGTTTGCAGACGAGACGCGAGGCTTCCTTAGGTCTCAGGCCGCACAGCTGGCCAGGGCAGAGCGGGGCGTGCTGGACAAGCCCATGGCCTCCCGCCCCGCCCCGGGCGTCCGCGGTCCCTGCACGGCGGCGCCGCCTCCTCTCGCCACACTCGGGAGCTTAAACACACAAGTGCTCCCGTCTGCATATTCCCCGAGCACCCACGGCCCGTGGCTTCGTGGGAGCGTCGCCCCGTCTGCAGCCCCCTCCCCCCGGGCACATGCCCACGCCAGAGATGGAGGCTGCCAGACCCAGGCAGGTCGGTATTCATTCCCCAGGTAATCAGAGGTGCAGATAGAATAAAGCTTCCAGTTGACGGACACCGGCAGACAGGGCTGTTAGTTTACGCGGGGCGCAGGCAGAGTGGCTGGGAAATTTTGATCACTTTAATTTACTATATCCAGCATGCCCGCGTACTCGGCCGGCACTTTTATCAGGCGCTGTGAGGCGGTATTGATTTTTTTATTTTCTATGTAGGATAAGAAGACAGAGAGTTAGGGCAGGAGTGAATGAAGAACTTTCCTCAGACGGCTGCTACTCTGCAGCTTATTCCATCCTGTCGTCTGTGTTTCAGGTGATGTCCGCGGCGTCAGGGCCGCTCGGAGCAACCAACAGGCCGAGTCACAACGAGGGCGCAGGTGGGGAGGATTGAAACCGCGGACGAGACAGCGAGAAAGCACACGGGAGCAGCACACACGGCGCGGAGGCCGAGGAGCGTCCCGAGCAGGCAGCTCCAGGACACCGGCCCCGCGGGCCACGCTGGACCCTCGCCGCGGGGGGAGCGGCTGCGGAGAGCCGGAGGATCACGGCCTTTGTCTTGGGATTTTCTTTCTGAATCTGAGAAACGAGCACACACAAAATGATGACAAAACACGCAGGTTCCACACAATAAACCCCGAAAGGTTAAGCCCATCTTCCTTTCACACGCATGAAGGACGCCGCGGACCCACGTGGGTGTGGACACGGGTCCCGGGTGTGGATATGGATACTATCCCCGGGTGTGAGCACTCTCCCCGGTGTGGACACTGTCCTTGTCTGCTGCAGTCCTGGGAGGCAGATCAGGCCATGCCGGTGGCCCGTGTCAGCACACACACACCGAATCCTTCTGTCCGCAGACCCTCAGTGAGCGTGTGGCCCCACACTCCTTGTTACTGGAAAACCCCTTTCAACGTCCAGACTTCTGGTGAGCCAGATGAAGCTGATAAAAAGCAGAGGCTAATGTAGGTTATTTTCATGGTCTGGCGTCTCCTGTGTTGTGGAGACGGGGAAACTGGCGTGAGGAACAGAATCCGCGTCTAGCTGTCAGGGGTCTATTGCTCCGTAGTTCAGAGCTGCACCGATGATTTGCCCAGGGAAGAGGCACACTCGGCCCGTGCCTTCTCTCTCCACTACTGGGGACGCACTGATGACGCGGAGTGCTGCTGGGGCTCAGACAGGAGCGTGGCTCGGCCCGGCGGGGTTTGGCCCTATGTCACCCTGCTCCTGGCGTTCAAAAGCACGCTGAACATCCGGGACCAACGCTCACCATCGTCGAGTAATAGCAGTTCCCTTACTGTCCAGGCGGAAAGATGTGGGTTAGCGAGGACAAAGCAGCACCTGCAAGACAGCGGCTCCCGGGGCGCCGTCAGGGGCGGGTGGGACCCCGCAGCTTCTGGGGCACTGTCAGGGCGGGGTGGGACCCGCAGCTTCTGGGGCACCGTCAGGGTGGGGTGGGACCCGCAGCTTCTGGGGCACCGTCAGGGCGGGGTGGGACCCGCGGCTCCCGGGGCACCGTCTGGGGCGGGTGGGACCCCGCGGCTCCCGGGGCGCCGTCGGGGCGGGGTGGGACCCCGCGGCTCCCGGGGCGCCGTCGGGGCGGGGTGGGACCCGCGGCTCCCGGGGCACCACGCAGCCTCCTGACACACCTCCAGGTGAGCGGTGAGGACAGTAGCACGTGTGTGCAGTGGCAGTCCGGTTTTGGAGGGACTTGAAAATCAGAAACGGTGACACAGTCACGCGTCGGTGCTGCCGTGCTTTGGTCGAAGGGAGTGACAGGGCTCTCACGGCATTTACGTCCTGTGGGCAGTGGGCTAGCGGGAGAGCCTTCGAAAACAGGACAGTGAAGCCATTTTTAAAACACATGCACTTCTCTCATTTTTAAAGTTTCGTAGTGTATCTGAGAGTGATTCAAGTCCCAGCCGGGCTGAAGCCGGGACACCGGGGCACCTGCCCTGCGTGCGGGGGGGGGGGGGGGGGCGGCCTCAGAAGGGAACGCACACGGTCTCAGATGACTCGTGATGCACGGTCGTGGTCGTGTCTCACACGAGACACGTGTTGGAAGTAGGTGCAGAAACTGGGGAGGCAACCTGCAGAGGCAGAGAAGGTTCCTTCCACCTTCGGTGTCCTGGTGGGCTTGGTGTATTATTTCTAACAGGGTGATTTATTCTCATTATTGTAAAAGGCTGTTTTACAGCTGAAATAACTTGCTTTATTTACACAGGGAGGTGGCTTTCTGAAAGACGGCAGGTTAGGTATGAGCGAAAAGTGCCACTCTTGGGCGAGTAATCATCATGGAACCTTAAAAAGGCTGAAGACTCGGGGTCGCGTGAGGGCCAGATGGCAGGCTAACTTCTTGGTGACTTATTTAGAAATCAATTTCATTTTAAAGTAGAAAAGCCTCCCTAAGTGAATAGATTATCCCCCCCCCAAAACGTGCTCCCACCACATTAGGTGATCTTGACAGGAAGGAAATCGGGTCTGCTCGCGGGAGGGGGCATCCCCCGGGCCGGGGTCGAGGGTCAGGTCCGGTCCAGATGTGGCAGGAGCTGGTCCCGCTCTTTCCTAGCGAGGGGAGGTAAGCGAGCCTGGCCCGCTGCTGGCAAGGACCTCATGTGGGGCGGGCTGACGTTTCCAACGGAGTTCTGAAGACCCCAGTGCTGCACACACTTGAGGGCTGTGGCCCCCGCTTTACCTCCCGGACTCTGGCGGAGCCCGTCTTGCCGCCCGCGCACGGGCCTCGGGCGCTCCCACAGCGGGCACTTCTTCCCGGGACGAAGGCTGATGTGTGGCTGTGGGTTCAGGATCATGGAGAGCGCTGTGTGGCGCTCTGACCCCTCCCGACAGACGGAGGCTCCAGGAAGCGGCAACAACAGCGGGAATGACAGTCACAACAATGAACGGTGGACACCGGATGGTGGAGGAAGAGGGACTTTCTTATAAAGGCATTTCTTGCCCCTCGGAACGCAGACCTGGGCATGTCCGCGGGACGAGCAAGGCGGAGAGACAACGGAAAATGGGGTGAACGGCTGCAGTTCACCCGGGTTATTCCTAAGCAGCAACACAAAGGCGTGATGGAAATAATTTAGACATATGGATAAGAGCCTTCAAAATCAATAGTGCTGGAAGAGATGAAGCATATGCTGATGCAATCAAACAGAATTGAATTTCATACAAATGTTAGCAAATCTATATCGGATTATCACAGCAAACTTCATTTTCATTGATTTATAATGTATTATTATTGCCTCCACCAAACTGCCGCAGACAGCCGTTTAGCAGCTGCTGAGTGCCTTAAGGGTAAATAAGGGATGTCACTGACGGGGAGGCGCGTAGACGTTTGGGGCGCCAATAACTCACGGGGACGGCAGGTGGGACACTAACGGGTCTTGTTCCCTCCGTCACGCCACGTCTTCTCGGCAACTCTGGCAAGCGTGGGCTGTTGGTCGGTGTGCCGCGCTGACCAAGGCGGAGGGGAGGGTGTCTCGGACGGCGGAAGCTTCCAGCAGGGGCGCGGCCCATCTCCGTCTCTACCTGTGTGATGTGGCAAAATCATGGCACCGGCCTCTTGTTCGGGGCCCGATGTCCCCGCGCTGCGACCGTTCCTTAGGCGCCGGGGCGTCCCTTCCGCGGCCGCGTTCCCGTGTCCGGGATTGCGGGGACGGTCTTCCTGGTCATGGAGCAGCAGGGCTGTGCTCCTTCAAGCAGACGAGTGAACAGTTACTTCATTTCCTAAAACACAGAAGCAGAATTAACAACAACGAGTCGGGTTATTGTGTTAAAACTTGAGCTTGTGGTGGTAAGAAATAAACTAGAAATTTGGGTATTAATTATATTCCTTCATTGAAAGTAGGTTTTCTAGTGAAAAGTGAAATAAAGTGATTGTGTCTTGGAAGGTCACCTTCTTTTGCCATCTTTTCGATCATCTGTGTCAGTAACTCCCTACTTACCACCTACGACAAAACCCCAGGGTCACTTCTTCCCTTTCTCCAGTGACTCGATGGGGGGTAGGAGGTTTATTTTGCCAAAATTCCATCAGCTAAACATTCCCAGTAGTTTGCTCGTTATTTCTCACGCCCTGTGGTGAATGGCAGCACGGGCAGACGCGGGCACAGTTAAGCTCCCGCATTCAGTAGGCGCTCAGTGCCCAGCCCGGCCTCGTCCCCGCCCGTGTGGACGCTGCCGCGGGAGGTGGTGCCCGTGGGGTGGCTGGGGGCCCTCGGGCGGCGGGGTGGACTGTGCGCGGACACACGTCCTCGGAGCCGCCTGCGCCTGAGTCTGCAGCGGGACCACAATCACCGGGGCGAGCTCGACGTGGGTTCTGATGGTCCCCCCACGACCCAGTCCGTGTGTGGCCGGGTCAACACAGGCTGGCTGGACAGGCGGATGTTCCACGGGAACGTCGTGGAGCAGATGCTCTGGGTGACCAGCTGGTCCCTCTTCGCAGCGGAGGAAACTGCAAGGGGGTGAGGCTCACGCCCTCCTCTCCCTCCCGATCCCCCACTTCCCTTGTGTGAGCACAGGCTGAGGGTGAACAGGCAGGTCCCAGGCCCAGGACAGGCGCCCCCTCTCCCCACACCCCTCGGCCACAGTCCCATTGCCCACCCAGGAGAGGGTGCTGCCGGGCACCGCCGTCTCCACCCCGTGGAAAGGAGAGCACGAAGAACACAGACGCTGTCACACCCACCACGCTTGCTGCCACGCTGGTCGTCTAGGGCCGACCTACTTGCCACGGGTACGGTGGGCTGAGGGTCGGATTTCCACTCCTCGGAACCCAGGTGCTGTGCACAGCCCCACGTGCTCTTCCTGCGATCCCACCAGATACGTACTCTGAGCACACGCTCTGCCCCGGTGAAGCAGGATGGCCCCGGTCAGGTCCTGGGGACTCAGCCATTTAGATTCACGTTTGGTCAGTCTGGGGTCTTCTCCCCTCCCTCCTGTCTGTGAGTCCCCAGGTGCCTGGATGGCTGACGTCGCCGCTCCCGGCGGACCTGGCTGAGCTCGTCACATGCCCATATTTGTTTGTGATCGTGCACATGTCCTCCGCCTGGCTGCCGCTAGCCGCCATTCACCACGTGCACGCGTGACCTGGGGCCATAAGGGGGCTTGGGGTGTGGCCTCAGCCCTCTGACCTCAGTACGCAGGTCTGTGACTTCACAGGTGGGGGAAGTCTCTCCTGTGTTCCAGATGGGACCCCACCCAGCCCTGCCTCTGGGGATCCCCCGGTGTGGACCGACGTGCTCCTTCGCCATGCCAGCCTCCCTGAGCCCGGACGGAACTGTAATCTCCGCTCAGCCAGATGGGACTCCCCCAGATCTAGTGTTTGTGCTAAGACCTTGGCCTTTGTAGACCCCAAAGTCAGGACTTGGCTTATTTGCTTGGTTTCTACTTTTAAGGGTAAGAAGTGCACAGATCTCAACTGATTGGTCTGCAGAATTTTCACGATTTAGAAAGAACCGCTCGGAACAAGGACCGAACATTCCCGCCACCCCAGAACGTTCCCATAAGCAGGTTTCCAGCATCCCTGCCCCAAACCGCCGTATGACTTCTGCGTGGAGGATTAGCTGGGCCTGCTCTTGGACCTCTCGGAATCACTCCTGTGTCTGGTGTCTTATACGTGGCATGTTTTCGAGAGTCGTCCTTGTGGTTTTGTACCTCAGTACCTGTTCCTGTTTATTGCCAAGTAATTTTGACTCTTTTCCCATTTTTCCCCCTCATCAGTGGGTGTACATTTGGGGTGTTTGCACATTTGGGTTAGAATCAGTTATATTGCCCTGAGCATCTGTGTGAACTTCCTGTGGGAACATAATGTGTTCCTTTCTCTTGGGTTACTGAGTTGTGTGGTAATTCTTTTTTTTAAAGTTATTATTCATTTGTTAAAACTTTAAGGGCAGTAGCAATGAAAGTAGATATTTGGTATAGAAATACAACAGTACAGTTGTATGGTAATCCCATGTTTAACTGTTCGAGGACGCTTCAGACTGTTTTCCAAAGCGGCTGCACCATTTCGCCTTCTCCTGGTTTTAAATAAACTGGTCTGACGGCCCGGCCACACCAGGGGCCGCTGGGTCAGTCTGTGCCCGGACGGGCAGCCGTTCCATGCAGGCCGAGCTGTTCTCGGTGGGCCGGCCTGGGGCTCAGCCAGTACTCGGCGGTGGGTAAGTGAGAAGAAGCAGGACGCATTCATCCACATCCGGCTGTACCTTTTTCTTTTAAAAATAAAAATTTTATTTAAATGATCCTACAAAACATTTAACCAAACACTGACATGTGTGGGGAGCATTCTGCAGCTGTGGATGTAAAGAAATGACCCGCAACAGCACAGATTCTTCCCTTGTTTCGAGGCAGAGCGGTCTGCCGGCCCTGCTGTGCCCGACCACGTGCAGGGCAGAAGCCTGCCGGCCGTCACCTGTGCGTGAGACCTGAGCTACGGGGCAGGTGTGTCGCCCGCGGCCCCGCCATCTCCTCTCCGGCATCGGGGGCTGGACTGCCAGGAATGTCTCCAGCTCGGTGCCTTTGAAATGGACTCGTTCTCGCGTCCACGAAACCCGCTCTTCCTCCACTGTGTTCTGGGCCGACTGCCGACAGCTCCCTGCTTGGCTCCCTGCTGCTCCTAGAAGAAGACCATCTGGCTGCGCACCCGCTTTCGCCACCTTCCTGGTGGAAATCCTCCCAGGCCCTGGGTTTGCTCCCCTCCCTGAGGCTGGCAAGGAAGCCCCGTGCGAATGGGGGCCAGCCCCAGGGGACGGCGAGCACTGGCCGCGGACGAAGGTGGAGCGCCCCCCAGCCGCCCCCGTGAGCCACGTCCACGTGAGTACAGCGTGCCGCAGCTCCGCAAGCCACCTGGTTTGGGGGCCTCCTTTGTTTCAGACGGTGGGTCTCTACGTAACAGACACGCCGGCTCGGTACCCCGCGTCACCGCGCAGCCTGTGGCCGAGGCTGGAAACCTGGGATTCCTCCTGCCTCTCGCACCCGCACCCTTCTCACACGACTTGCTCATTTGACACAGAACACCACGTCGGGGACCGAGGGCCACACGGGGCCAGCTTGCAGATGCGGTCAGTGTGGTTCTTGGGTTTGGTCCAGGTGATGCTCTACCAGGTGCTGGATGGGGGAGGCACGGCGTTTGGACCGCGCACAGGTGCCCGAAGCCCCGGGCCGGCTGCGAGTGTGGATGGTGTGTGGATGCAGTTGGGGCATCAGCTCTGACCGGCGGGCCACCTTCCGTGGCTTGTTAACGCCTTGACTTGTTGGCACGTGGTCTGTTCAGTGGGGCTGACGACAGCAGCCCCTACCTCCCAGCATTGTATGAAGGTTAAAGGAGCTGTCCTCGAAGGAGACCTCCAACTGTGACAGACAGCAGGGACGCGGGGTGGGGGCTGCCCCCTCCCCTGCACCTCTCTGCCCTTCCCGGCCCCCTCCCTGCCGTCCCACCATTGACTGTGAACGCCCCGGGCTGAGCTGCGTTTTCAGTGGGGTCCTACTTGTTAAGCTCTGCAGGACCAGGAGGTGACTTCCTCCTTTCCACTCTGGCCCAGGTCCTGAGTGAGGGTCTCAGCCCAGCTACTCGCAGCGACTCTCCCTTCTGCTTCTCTGGCGGGGTTTCTCCCCAGACATGGGGCACCTTCTTTTCCCAGGCTCGCCGCCCCTGGTCTTACACCTTAGTCCATCTTCCAGTGCTGCCAGGATGGTGCTCTGGGAATCCAGATCGGATCGGCTGCCCCAGGGGAAGGCCTGCCCGGGCCCTGTGGGGTGGCTGGCCTCTTTGGCCGCATCCTGCTGCTTTGCCTCTGCTCCCCCACCAGCCTGCAGCCCGGCCCAGCCTGAGACTCTCATCTTCGGCGCTTACTTTCAGGTGCCGTCTGTGGGAGCCTGTCCTCCCCCGCGGACTCATTCTCAGACACAGAATTCAAGCACCTGCTTCATGGAGCCTTTTCCTACAGGACGCAAGGCCCTGTTTTGTTCCCCAAATAGACTCGACTGAACTCCATTGTTTTCTGTTAATGGTTCCTGTCTCCGAGCTCCCTGCCTTAAACTTCTGCAGGGCGGGAGCATCTGCTCTTTCTTACGCGCCCAGGACCCAGGGGCACACCCGTGAGACTCAGCTTCCAGGATGCACAGAGGGACCAATCCTCACACCCTCTCCTCGGGTGCCCCTGAGGAACATCAGAAAACCACCTATCCCTTCACACACTGACATCTGAGGTTTTTTTTTTTAATCATAAATTTAAATAATTGCAAAGATGTAATTTCCATTATATTGTTATATATGAACCTTTTGAAATTAGACTCCCTGACATCCTTAGAATGCATCCGTGGAATCCGTAAAAACACATGAAACAGATTCTTAACACTTGGAAGTTTGATGTTATTTCTTTTTTCCTTAAATTTCTGTTTCTTTTTATTGCAAGGGGGTGCGGACACCTGCAGGGCATGTTGGGGTTCATGCGCCTGCAGGGCACCAAAGCCGAGGTGTTTGTGTTGGTGACAGAGATTGCAAGGGTGTCCGCAGGAACTCCCGGAGTGAATGGGGGCAGGAGGGGAGGGTATGAAGGAAGAGGACTGAGCAGAGGCTCCAGGGCAGGTTCTGGTGTTGAGAAGGATGAAGAGAAGTCAGTGGGTGAGGCAGGAGAGCCTGAGAGCCTGGAGGGAGCCAGGATGGGGCACCACAGGGACTCGGGACGGGTGATGGCGGGACCCAGACAGTGGGCTCCCAGGGAGGCCTGGGAAAATGAGCCACTGTTATTGGAGTCAGCTCCGGAGAACCATGGCTGGAGAAACAGAAATGCGACGAGTCAGGTCTGGGTCGGAGAGGGGGTACCCGGGGGAGGGGGAACGGAAGGGGGCACTGGGCTTCGCCTCTGACATTCTGTGGTTTTTAATTCTTGGAAAGTAGGGACGAGGAGGGTGTGGGGACCCGGCGGACCTCCATGGCCTGCGGGAGGCAGAGGAGGTATGATGGGGAATGGGAGCAGAGGGGATGCCCGGGGAGGCGAGGGCGGAACAGAGGCGAGGGGTCGGGCAGGAGAGCAAAGCTGGACCGGAGCTGCCAGGACTGGGGACGTTCTAACCTAGACCAGTCTGCAGGTGAGGTGTGTTCCAGGCGAGGCGAAATGAGGGACGGAAGCAGGACGCCGAGTCAGCCCCGTCGACGTGGATGTGGCTCAGCTACACTTGCACGGTATTTGATCCTGTGGGAACAGCTGACGTTCATGAATGAACAGGTGGTTCGATTTAAATTTCATTGTGCAAAAACAAAACAAAACAAAACAAAACAAAAAAAACTGCATCCCCCTCATGGGTGCCTTGCAGTCAGCTTCCCCTAGCGTGTGCATGCGTATGCGCCCTGTTTCACGATTCAGGTTCATGCACGTGTTCTCTGTTAACTGCACTTAGCCAGTGTTCTGAGAAGTTTGCAGTAAAGCCAGTGATGGTGGAGAACCTACGCTGCAGCCAGAACCACTCAGTAACTAGGACGGTGTATTAGCGGGCAGAACCCATAGTAGATTCCAACTCTCATAATTAAACCAAATCGACCTGAAATTCCTCTGCCTAAATTTGGTTTGGGACCTCTTATCCCTGCGAGGCACAAGGAGGACGGTTGACTTAATAACGTTTTACATTGAGAACTAATTTTCATAACGGGCATCGCAACCACCTGAGGAGGGGGTCCGGTTTGTGTTGAGCAAGCACGGTGGAAGCCGTGGGGCCGAGTGGTGCAGGCCTCAGAAAGCACAGATTGGAGCTCTCGTCTCTGGACCGAGGCTACATCCTAACAGAAGGAGGCAAATCACAGTTTAGAAATTCCTGAATAGACACCTGACCAGGTGGGTGTGTTTCCCACTCTCCCCGCCGTCGGCAGGCAGTCTGACGGGAGGGCAGCATGGTGCCCGGACAGACTAGCGCATTCCTCTTTACTTCCCTTTGGTTTCTCCACCCTGTTGGGGGGGGGGGGTGTGGACCGTAGGTGCTCGACCTCACCCTGAGGCTATGCTGAGGTTTGGTGGGTTTAGATGGCTGGTTTGGGAGTCGAGGAGTATAAGAAGTGTGAATAGGTCAGGTGTAGCTCAGTCTTCTCACCTACAATGCCAGTCTGAAAAATCACTCGATTAGGGAAAACGTCAGTGACTGGTCAGGGATCAGATGGAATATCCGTTTTGTATGGTTGTGTAACATCAATCCTAATCTGATAAACAAATTATGATTTCTTTGGGATTTGGACATACTTTCATTTTAAAATTGCACACACTATACTTGTGATAATGTTGTATTTGTATACGAGGTACAAGGGAGTGGTTGCCATGTGGTTGGAAGATGGAAAGAAGGTCATGTTTTGAGGTCAGATTTGGATTTTACTTTTATTCATCTTGAGTTGCAGTGGGTGAAGAAATCGATTTGAAGTGGTTAAAACTAGACATTCTTGGAAATTCTTAGACTCATTCTTGGACAAGGTTGAGCTTCTCTACACCTCAAATGATACTGATGTGCTTCCCACCTGTTTCCAGAGCAAATTCAGCAACACCACGTACTTGCTCACGCGGCCACCCACGGGGGAAGGTTCTCCCACTGAGGTTGACTTTTCTGCTGAATCGAAGCTGACTTTCTCAGAGGGCAAATCTTTAAAGGAATTTTTTAAAAATTGTAAAATAAATGTATTTGTTTTTGTTTTTTAAGATTTTTATTTATTTATTTGAGAGAGACTGAGAGAGAGAGAGACAAGCACAAGCAGGGGCAGAGGCAGAGGGAGAAGCAGGCTTTCTGCGGAGCAGGGAGTCCAGTGCGGGGCTTGTTCCCAGGCCCCGGGATCATCCGAAGGCAGATGCTTCACCGACTGAGCCACCCAGGCGCCCCTGTGAAATAAATACATTGTATATTACTGATAGAAAGATCCTCAGATGCATTTTGCGTTTCCTTCCCCCTTGAAATGGAGACTGTGGGATGCTTGGGAATTTTCAGGATGACCGTGGTGTCCTTCGGGGTGGGTGCTGGCCGGCGGTAGTGTGGCCTGGGTCTGGCCACTGGGCCACCTTCTGCCCACCCGTGGCACCGGCCTCTGAGCCTCTGATCCCCACCCAGTGCTGGCGCTGCAGGCTCATCACCGACGCTGGTGTCCATGCAGTGGGGGCGGGCGTGGCCGCCACAGAGAGACCACTGGGGGCCAGGCGCTGTGCTGGGGTCACGGGGCTGGGACAGCTAGCCCGGAGCTCGCTGCAGAGCCGGCAGGAGGAGAGATGCTGAGGGCCCCTCGGCAGGGACTCGTGGTTGTGAGCATCTTTCATGCACACTGTCTTTCCCGGCCGGAGCAGGTTATCCTCAGCCGACAGCTTTTGGCTCTAACATGTAGACGTGTGAGGTCAGAGGCAGTGGTCGGTGGACCTGCACCCGCATGTCTCCCCTCTTGGGATCACACCCGCCATCGGAATGGGGTGATTCACAACACCCCATTTTCGGTGAGGGATGCAGAGTCTTGGCATGAGCTGATGTTACGTGCTCTGGTTTTGCACACGCTCATGCACAGACGCAACCAACACTTGCAGATGTCAGTTTGGAAATTTCCACGAACGAGGACTCAAGGACACGTGCTGATTTTCGAGCTGTGTGAGCTGGGTTTGCCGTGGCCGGTTCGCTGCTGGGTGGTGGGAAGACTCCAGGAATGGTCCCGGGATGGGTGGCGGGGAGTAACCTGAGCAGCAAAGCGGATGCAGGTGCTTATCTGGAGATGGTGCCCGAAGTGCAGAGACGTTCCAGAGGCGCAGTGGGGCCTCTGGCACAGACGCTGGGAAGAGCGCAGCCCGCAGCGGCCTCAGGCGAAGGAAGACAATAGTGGGATCGAGGAGGCGGCGGCGCAGTGGTGTGCCTGGCACATCTGCAGGAACCTGGAAAACGCTGGGGCTTTGCTTGGAATGGCTTTGAAGTCTGCCGCCTCCGTCAGGGGCGCGTGCCAGTGTGGGGGGCGCTGGCAGGAGCGCAGGACGCGCGGAGAGCCCCCGGTCAAGTGGAGGTGGCACAGAGCCGGAGGAGAGGGAAGCCAGTGAGAAAATGTGCGCTGAGGGGCCTCCGGGAGCCCGGCTTGTGGGAGAACGGCGGTCCTCCTGCCCCGAGAGCTTGGGGGGACCTCATGGAGGGAAAGCACCTGCTGGGACGGGAAAGCACCTGCTGGGACGCGAAAAGCAGTGCGTTTCGGGCTGCAGCAGGCTTGCAAGGAGCAGCCCACCCTCCATGCTGTTTGTTCCGAAAGTGAACGGCTGGCTCATGTGGGTTCTGGAAATGCTGAGCTGCACCTGGTGGAGAAGTCAGGGGCGCCAGCGGGATGTCAGCGGGAGCAGCTGGGAGAGCTGTGCTCCCCACTCCAGCCTTGGGAACGAGCCTTGGCCTGGACTCTCTTCTGCCTTCACACTGGGGGCCGGCTCCAGAAGACCAAAGCAAACACCCTTGCCGGCCTTCTGCGAACATTCTCCCGTGCAGTCTATTGTAAACACGCTTTAGACCAGAATACACTTCGCCGTGCCTTGGGGAGCTGCCATAGGAACATGGTGGCTTTAGGGCAGGGTTCTGAACCCTCCTTGTGCTGGGAGGTCTGGGGGTCTGGTGAAGCTCTGGACCCCCTTTCAGAAGAAGGCTTTAAAATGCACAAAATAAAATACATAGGCATACAAAGGAAACAAATTTACTGAAACACACTTATCAAAATACTGGAAACAAGTTGATATATGCAATGTATCTTACACCGTGTGTGTGTGCGCGTGCGCACAAGCAGGCTCTGCACCCGACGTGGGGCTTGAACTCACGACCCCGAGATCAAGAGTCACTGAGCCAGCCCGGCACCCCCCGCCCCGTGCATTGTTAATGAGTGATTTTATAACCAGACACAGCTGGTGGCTGTCACGCCCTCATGTACTGATGCGCATCAGCGGCACTTCCGGGTCCGTCACCTTCCACAGCTGTGAAACTAGCTGGGGGACAGACGTGCGGTTTCCTCCTCTGACAGTCATGGGCACTGCCGTGCCCGCCCCCAGATGTTCGCCGTCTCAGCTGGGGGCTAGAAACATGAAGACAAATCACAACCCTGCCCCCCCAGCATCATTTGGGTTATTTGGGAAGCAGACACCGAGAGTGTGACGGGGCGGGGACAGGGTGAGCTGAGGGAGGAGATGCGCTCTAGGGAGAGGTCTGTGAGCAAGGAGGACGGGAGGAAGAGCTTCAGCATCGTGGGGGCCCCGGAGCAGAGCTGGCCTGCGTGACGGCCTGTGCTGGGGGAGACGGCCCCGTTCTAGAACCCTCTGAGCACAGCCACCGGCTGGGAGAGGCACGGGGCAGCGGCTGTGGGGCGGTCAGGCTCCTGGCCGGAGGGCTGGGTGGTGCAGCTCCGCGCCGGCACATGGCACGTCCACTGCTCCGGCGGTTCTGGCTCCAGGCCCTTTGGGGACCCCGGGCCCCAGCTAAGAGCTCCTGGCCCGGGGACAGATAGGAGGCATATTTAGTGAGGCCCTAGACAGCTGTGACTGCCCTGGGGGCCGCCGCCCGGCAGCGTGATGGAAAAGGGACACGCCTGTCGGCCGGTTTCTCACTTGGGCAGAGTCTCCAAGCGTGGATCCAGGGCCCTGTGTGCTTAGGCTCAGTTTCCAAGATCAAAATGTACCTGCTTTGTGTCTGTGTCTCTGGGGGTTGGTCTGTGTGGGGTCTCAGCTGGAATGTGTACTGAAATTTGTGCTGAGGTATCAATGGCACATTTGAAGGACCTTCTCCACTGGAGGATGTTCAATTTTTCTTTTTTAATTTTATTATTTGACAGAGAGAGAGAGAAAGACACAATGAGGCGGGACTCGTGGGGAGAGTGGGAGAGGGAGAAGCAGGCTTCCCACCGGGCAGGGAGCCCGATGCGGGGCTCGATCCCAGGATCCTGGGATCATGACCTGAGCTGAAGGCAGACACTTAACGACTGAGCCACCCAGGCGCCCCTGGAGGACGTTGAATTTTAACACATGGCTCCCGAAGCCATGGTTTGGAATCTTCAGTGAAAGAACCTGGGAAACCGTATGTCTCGGCAGAGCAGGCTGCCCACCAGACGCTTACTGCTCACGGTTCTGGAGCCTGGAGGTCTGAGGTCTGGGTGCGGGCACAGTTGGTGGGTGAGGACCCTCCTCTGGGTCCCAGGCTTCTCGTGGTGACTGCTGGAATGTCCTGTGACAGTGGGAGTGGGGGGTCCCTCTGGAGTCTCCATGGCAAGGGTGCTAATCCCATCCACCAGGGCTCCACCCTCAAGACCTACTCACCTCCAAAGGCCCATCTCCTGACACCTTGGGGGGTAAGGTTTCAGCACATGAACTCTGGGGGGACACTAACCCTGAGACCGTAGCGCCTCGGGAGCCTCCCTGGGAAAAGCATGCACTTCATCTGTGAACGAGCCGATCCTGGTGTCAGCGGCTGGCCACCTGTCTGTGGGGTATGTAGGGCCGTGCTGTCCTAGCCCCTGAGGCAGAGACCTGGGGCCGCAGGGAGGCCCGCACAGTGTGTGAGCCCTGAACACCACCCCGAGGCCCTTTCCTCCTGCCCGGCCAGGGGGTGGGACAAAGTGACACTTTCTCTAGATGGAAGCAGATGCTTGAAAGAACCCCAACACTGAAGATTTGGAAGTGTCAGAAAACATTTTTCTGGCTGGTTTTCGCTGTTATCTGTTACGATTGCAGCGTTGTTTGGAAACATATTTTTATTGGCTTCTGTTTTAGGAATGTTTTGGACAAGTATCTATCTTGTTGCAGCAGTCAAATAATTGTTAAAAATGAGGCTTTCCTTGGCCACAAATTCCCAGCCCTGGTTCTGCATCATGCAGGCCTGGAGTTGTATCAAGAGGGCTTTGGAGCTGTGTCAGGAGGGGCCGGGGCAGGAGAGGAGGGGCCTGGGGCAGGACAGGAGGGGCCGGGGCGGGACAGGAGGGGCCGGGGCAGGAGAGGAGGGGCCGGGGCGGGACAGGAGGGGCCGGGGCGGGACAGGAGGGGCCGGGGCAGGAAAGGAGGGGCCTGGGGCAGGACAGGAGGGCCCGGGGCAGGACAGGAGGGGCCAGGGCGGCATAGGAGGGGCCGGGGGCAGGAGAGGAGGAGCCTGGGGCAGGAGAGGAGGAGCCTGGGGCAGGAGAGGAGGGGCCGGGGCAGGACAGGAGGCCCCGGGCAGGACAGGAGGGCCCGGGGCAGGACAGGAGGGCCTGGGGGCAGGACAGGAGGGGCCTGGGGCAGGACAGGAGGGCCCGGGGCAGGACAGGAGGGCCCGGGGCGGCATAGGAGGGGCCGGGGGCAGGACAGGAGGGGCCGGGGGCAGGAGAGGAGGAGCCTGGGGCAGGAGAGGAGGGGCCTGGGGCAGGAGAGGAGGGGCCGGGGCAGGACAGGAGGGGTCGGGGGCAGGACAGGAGGGGCCGGGGGCAGGAGAGGAGGGGCCGGGGGCAGGACAGGAGGGCCTGGGCAGAACAGGAGGGACCGGGGCAGCAGGAGAGGATCATGAGGACCTGTCCAGATAGTGCTTTCATGGCAAGTAGCAGGCATGTGCATATTTTATGCTCTGATTTGCTGATTTTGGGGCTGTTATCTTGCTGAGCTACAGCTTTTTTTTTTTTTTTTTTCCAGTATCAGGTTCTGGTTCTTAGAAATAACTATGTATGAATTTGTTAATATGTAAGGGTCCATAATTTTTCAAAATGTAGTCTCTGGCTTAAATTATAATTGAGCAGCTTTCTTGGCAAAGCTGGTATGGGCTTAGGAATTCCTGGGTGTGAGAACATCTAGCCATGTATGAGTTGTGCTCCGAAGCACTGAGAGTTTTATGAATACCCGCTGGAACAATTAATGAGGTGAGTTGATATTATGTTTTATAGATATCTAATTAAATATTTATTAATTTAGATTGTTGGTATTTTGATGTATTGAAATGAAGATCTGGCGCATCTAGTTAATCAAAAAATGTAGCTGTTCAGTAGGCTTTATGTACACGGCACAGAGGAAATAATGAGCATTTAGAATTTTATTTAGCTAATTGAATATGTATTTATATCATGAGCTGTTCCAAAAAAGGATTTGAGGTTTCATCTAAAAGAACCAAACGTTAAATAAACAGAATGGAAAGGTCAGTATGGGAGGAAGTAGAGGCAGACTTGGAAAGCGTGACAGGAAGGCCAGAGGTGCCGTCAAGTCCCACAGATGCTGGCCCTGAGCTCCTTGCCGTGAGCACAAATCCTGTGTGGTCACTCTCAAGATTCACGTCTAGCATGTGAGTTACCTGCACCATCAGGCAATTCTCTCATTCCCTGCATTGCAGACCTCAGTGACATTGGGTCTGTAGATCTAAATATATGACTGTGATGACACCCCACGAACGACGTGATGGGCAGTGTTCCAATGGTTGGTGGAAGCGCAGGTGTTGGAGGGGAGGAATCTCATTCCTCAGAAAGAGGTACTGGGGGGACTTGGTCTCCATCTCAGTTCAGATCTTGATCTCAGGGTTGTGAGTTCAAACCTGCATTGGGCTCCACGCTGTGTGTGGAGTCTACTTAAAAAAAAAAAAAAGAAGAAGAAGGTACTGTGTTTTGTTGTTGTTGTTTTGTTTTTTAGATTTTATGTACTTATTTTAGAGAGAGCAGGAGAGCACAAGCAGGGGGAGGGGCAGAGGGAGAAGCAGGCTCCCCGCTGAGCAGGGAGCCCGATGTGGGACTCGATCCCAGGACTCTGGGATCATGACCTGAGCCAAAGGAAGTTGCTTAACTGACTGAGCCACACAGGTACCCTGATACTGTGTGTTTTTTGATGAACGTTTATCTTTTGTAGGTGGCATCTCTCAGTAGCTGTAAACAGTGACTTGTCTCGTACACCTTACTTCTGGGGCCCATGCATGTGACAGCCCGAGAGTGTGGCCCAGACTGTTCAGAGGAGGCTCGGCTTGTTTCACCAGTGGCCTGGGTGAGGACAGGAGTAGTTGAATTGTCTTCACTGGGCCTTTTCTTAAAATCCCCGTGGGATAAAGCCTCTTCATGAATATGCCCAGGACGCAAATGCTACAATTGAATGTGTGTAGTTAAGAACATAGAACACACAAATATATCATTAGGAATCTGATTTGAACTAAATTAAACAATATATTCTATTTTTAGCTTCTCAGCCCAAATGTAATAATCATGAAATTGAGAGCCCAGTACACGATAAGTGGATTAAGGAATTGTGCACATTTCCTAGCATTTTTATAACACTCCACATTTTATTTGCTGAAGAAACTAAATTTATTTAAGACATGCCCTTAAAGTTTTAATATTTTCATATGAAGAATGGAAAATACCTTATTTTCTATGAAGTCATAGCCTCTTAAATTTTACTTTTCATCCATACTCAATAGGAAGCATGCAGAGGTCATTAGGAACCATAAGCACATATTTTTAGCACTTTTGAGACAATCATTTTCTTAGGTTGCATGTGTTATATTAGAATTATAAGAATGTCTAAATTAAATTATAAATCTGCAGCATAGGAACTATCTCTTCATTATGTCTCCTATAAGTGTGCACGTTGTTGATACCCAATTAACTAATAATAATAATAATAATAATGGTAATAATGGTGTGGCAATATTTGGCTTCCATCGGGCCGCACATTCTGCATATACAGTAATTGTAAGAGCGTGTCGTTCCCTACATTATGTGCTGTGCTGGGAAAGGATGTGTCATAATCATGGAATTAGAGTTAACGGCAGGAAGGGGACCTCTTTGGTCCCCCAAACCCCTATATACACCTCTTAAATGCACCTCATTATGAATTCATTTTAAGCTTCATTGAGTCCCAGAAATTAATTTGACATAAATTTCATCGTAAGGCTCTGGAAACTTTAATTTCAAAGGTAATGCTAAAGTAGAATGTGTTTCTGTTGGAAACACCCTACAGACAGATGTAGAAGTACAGGTTGAATATGCCAGCAACGAAGGTCTTTCTGACTCAGCGAACACTTCATTTTGCATCCACTTCTCACCTTCATTTCTAAAACTCCCAGTGCTTTCTGACACGGGGCCCCCTTGGCCCCCAGGCCACTCCTGGCAGCCTGCAGGGTCGCAAGCAGAAGGGCCAGGCGTCTGTGGGGACGGAGCAGGACTGGGAGCTGGGCCTCGTGGTGTGTGTGAGCGCGGACTTTGCTCTCTGCTATCCGCAGCCTGTTACTGTGAGAGCTGCCCTTCTTTCTTCTCATGCTGGGGTCTTTCCCCCTTAGCCTCGTCCTCATTCCCCAGGCTGGCAGCTTCTGGCAGCGTGCTTCTCCCGAGTCTCCCCGCTCACGTCGGTCCTGGTGTGTGCCCTGCGCTGTGCGCCTACTCACCAAGCTCTCTGCTTCAACAACAACACAGCTCCCCTCCCTCCTCCCAGCCCGGGAGTCCTGCTCCTGCCCCTTCTTCCCTCCCTGCTTGCGCGGTAACTAGCATGCTCACTTCTCGATCCTATTGGCCTGCTGTCCCAGGCAGCTTGATCTTACAGAGGCTTCTTTGTTTCCTTACTTCCTGTCCTCCCTTCCCAGCCCTGCAGTGCTGTGAGACCTGGTGATTTCCCCTGGGGGCTCAGCTTTCATTCTCTTGGGAGTAGAAGCTGCTCTGGACAGTGATGGGGAGTGTAAGGCGAGCTTCCTCCAGGTGACAGAGGGGAGGGAGTCTTCCTGGAGGACACCGTCTTACCCGGCACCGTCACTGGTCACTGTTTGGTGCAACCCTAGTGCTTGGGTCAGGGAGAGGTGCTCACAGCGCCTGCCCACCCAGCCCTGCCCGAGGCCCTGCCCTCCCAGCCCTGCCCTCCTAGCCCTGCCTGAGGCCCTGCCTGCAGCCCTGCCCATGGCCCTGCCCACCCAGCCCTGCCCTCCTAGCCCTGCCCATGGCCCTGTCCTCCCAGCCCTGCCCTCCTAGCCCTGCCCGAGGCCCTGCCCACCCAGCCCTGCCCATGGCCCTACCCACCCAGCCCTGCCCATGGCCCTGTCCACCCAGCCCTGCCCATGGCCCTGCCCTCCCAGCCCTGCCCCAGGGCCCTGCCCTCCCAGCCCTGCCCGAGGCCCTGCCTGCAGCCCTGTCAGAGACTGCTCAGGCTGAGGCAGGATGCCCCACGCGCTCTGTCACCCACCCCGGGGCCTGGGGCCGCTGCCCTCTCCGCCGAGACACACCCTACACTGGGTCCCAGGTGTTGTTCCAGACTCCTGCTACTTCTCGAGGTCGACACCCAGTCATGCCGACACCTTGCTCTCCCGTGGTGCATCCATGCTGCGGCCGAGGACCAGCCAGCAGCCCATGGGGGCTACGGGGGGCTCTCTCTTCCAGAATACTCTGAAGTCCTCAGAATACTTCAAAACAAGACTGTACTCTCTCTGCTTGTGAGAGTAACTGGTGAGATTAGTAGCTAATCACTCCATAAACCCGTCAAAGCCCAGTATGTGCGCAATGCCCTGGGGGGGGGAGAGGTGAGGGAGTGGTAACAGGTGATAGCAGAGGGTGACACGAGCGGGGACCGACCTTGCGTCCTGCGGCCTCCCCATCACCCGTGCAGCTGCCACGCTCTGCTGCGATCTTCACGTGCTCCGGGGGGTGGGGGGGGGTGGGGGTGGGGCACGCTCATAAAGGTTTTGGGTATTTTAAAGGGGCAGGCAGAGAGCTGCTGTGTTTGGTGCGCTCTGGAGAGTTGTTCCTGGTGTCCTCAGGAAGGTGAGTGGCTCATGGGGCTTATAAGGGGGAGAGGCCGGTGAGAGGGGCGGCATCTAGCATTAGGTTCACGTGCAAGGAAAGTCTGGGAAGGCGGGGCTTTGACTGGAAAACTGTGAAGATACACAGATAAGTAGAGAGGAACAATAAGGAGGATAAAAAAGACACAGCTCTAGCATCTGGAGATAGCCCCTGCCTACACTGTCGCGTGCTTGCAAATAAATAGGGTCAAATCATACAGTACTATTTTATTTGTTTCCTTTAAAAACATTTTTAAACCAAAGACCTCTTTTTAATTCAGTACCTGTAAATTTTTAATATGGCCCCAAACTAAATTCAATAGTACAGTTACCTGTTGATATTTTTCTTCCTGATGTAAAATCCAATGTAAGGATATTAATGTATGAAATATACAAAGACAGTAGCTCTTTTCTTAATACATGTTGTAAAAATGTTCTCAAGTATTGTTTATCTTTGCATTTTTGTTTTGTTTTGTTTCATTTTGTTTTTAATGCAGATGATTTTAGCTGTAATGCACACTGTTTCTGGTTTTGTTGCCTTACTTGGAAGGCCCTTCTTCAGCCTAAAATTATGAAGAGGCATCGGAAGTTCTACACAAGTAGGAGAGTTAGCCTTGCACGAGAATCCAGGGTGAACTCGTCCAGGCCCGAGTGGTGTCAGGAGTGGAGCTAAACTGTGCTGGAGAGGAGCTAAGGAGAGCCAGGGGACGCTGGGCTGGGGAGCAGGGAGGGGACAATTTCAGTGGCTGCCGGGGAAGGGGCAGCACCTGGAAGAGGAAGGGGGTGCCAGATGGTGAGCTTGCTTGCGTGGCCGTTCCGCGTTCAGTCTTTGGACTCACAGCTGTGGATGCGGAGGTTGGGGGGAAGGGCCCAGCTGTGGGGCTGTGGGGTGGAGATCTGAGGCCCCGGAAGTGGAAAGTGGCGGGGCCTCCCCTCACGCCATCACCTGAGAGCTGGGGCGGGTTTGTTCTTGTTGACCCTGGGACACAGGCACACGAGAGGAGCTGCCGTAGACCCCCACTGCATCTCACCACAAGTAGCTTCCGCTGGACAGAGAGTCCGAGAAGGCAGTTTCGCAATGATGTTACACTTGAGAACCAGATGTATTTTATACATTCCAGAACTGATTTCATCTGTGAGCTACATTGTATCAGAAACCATCAACAAAGTTTCAGGTTTATAATATGTAGCGGAGCAATGTTAAGACTGGGGCACACTGATGGACATTATCAACATGTATTTCCCCTACTTGTTAGTATGGAAAGTATTTTTTTTTTTTTTTTTAGGGGGAGGAAGGGGGAGTAGAGAATCCCATGTAGGCTCTACGCTCAGCCCAGAGCCCGATGCGGGGCTCAATCTCCCGACCCAGAGATTGTGACCTGAGCCGAAATCAAGAGTCGGACGCTTAACTGACTGAGCCACCCAGGTGCCCCTGGAAAGTATCTTTTAAACTCAGTTTAATATCACAAAAGCCCAAAATTCTGTGAAAAAGATTCAATAGTGTGGCAGGAATTAAGGGGAAATGTTACATTAAAAAAACAGATTAGAATTTGTATTTTATTTTTTGAATTCTATATTACTTGAATGTCTAATTGTACACCAACCACAGATATATTCATCAAACATTTTATTACCATCCCAGATAGAAACACCTTGAAAGGACACATTGGGTACAACCACAGATCTATTCATTAAATATTTTATTACCATCCCAGATAGAAACACCTTGAAAGGACACATCAGGTACTAAAAGAGTAGATGGAAAAGAAATAGGGTACTCCTGGATCTACTATTTTGTGTCATTAAGCACAATTTGCAATACTTGGTAGGCAAGTGTGGGGTGTGCTGAGCTGCGGGAGACAGAGAGGTTAGCATCATAAAATAATAGCGAGGAACAGAGTCATTAATGGTGGAAAAGAACCAGTAGGTAATTGGGTCCATCCCCCGGGCTTACATGCCCAATTCCGCCAGGGTCTATTTTTAGTGTTTTATTTAGCGGACTTGGAAAACTCTAAGAGATGGTGGGGCTGCTTTCTTTTCTCCTCGGAAGACAATTGAATAGACAACCTGCGTTTTCCAAGGAAAGGTTCCCGATGTTTGGTGCCAACTCTGGTGTTCAGTGTTATCCTATCCGTGTTATGAGCGCTCTGGTTGCTGCACCCAAGCCTTTTTGTTTGGTTTGGGTTTTTGCTCTAGAGATCCCTCGCTATTATGAGAACAGAACTTTCCTAGTTATTACTTATTTTAACCAAGTCAACATCAGTATGAATCAGCTAAATTTTAGTTTCCTTTCCCCGGATTTGTTCTTAAACTGAATGAAGATGCCAGATGTCCCTGAAACAGACGGGACTGGACGTGGCTCCCGCCTCTGTGGCCGCCGTGGGTGTGGAGTGCCATCTGGGCCGGGCGCTCCTGGCTTCGTGCGCGCTGAGCAACTCCTTTGCCCCTTCGCAGCCTGTTTTCTCCACACAGAGTTTTTATATTTAAATAGACTCTTTTCAGCTGCATGGGTTCACACGTGCCTTTCTGACTTTTGGCTAAACTTTCACCATTTGCTTTACGTCTCCCTAATTCATGTGATCCTCAAATTTCACGACACGTGCTGCTCACCCCCCACTGGCCTTCCGTCTCCAGAGCACACAGCTCACAGCAGTGTTGGCACGTGTGGCCCCCGCTCGGGTGTGGACGGACCAACAGGCTTGGCCCCGAGTATCCCGGGTCTCTGTTACGCTGAGGAACCTTCTCCTGTTTGAACTGTACGGTCTTGAGAATTAAAAAAAATTCTTTCAGTTTTTACCTCCCGAGGTCAGTGAAGAACCTGGTGTGACACGGCATTTCAGTACACAGGGCCTCTGGTGGCCTTCCGCGTGGCCACTGCGGGTGAGCTCCCTCAGGACCCTCGTGCCCTTGGCTGGACAGACGCCCCGCGGACCTCACAGAGCTATTGAGCATGGCCAGGTGGCAGCCGTGCGGGCTTCTTCTTGGCTCCAGGCCTGCGGCCCAGCTTGCCGCTGAAAATCTCCAGTGTTACCTGATGTCTCTGTGTTTCCGAACCGCATCGTGTAATACTGTGCAAGCATGGTAACCGAGTCAGGGGGTTAGGCTCTGCTTGACTGGCCTTGAGCTTCCGGCTGGCTTAGGGATGCACCATCCGGACCACATGGTTGGTGTGGGGTGGAGGGTGGCCGATGGAAATGGTTCTTCATTCATTCATTCATTCATTCATTCATTTTTAAAGATTTTATTTATTTATTTGAGAGAGAGAGTGAGAGAGATCACGAGCAGGGAGAGGGAGAGGGAGAAGCAGACTCCCCGCTGAGCAGGGAACCCGATGTGGGACTGGATCCCATGACCCTGGGATCATGACCTGAGCCGAAGGCAGACGCCCAACTGACTGAGCCACCAGGCATCCCCCGAAATGGTGCTTTAATGTTACAAGGGGCAATTCTTGTCTCCCTTCCCCAACCCCTCAACACACACCCCTGCATCTTCACGGAAGTGAAACAAAAGCAAAACCCACACACCCAAGATGCAAAGACTAAACTGGAGAGCTCTAGACTCTTCCACCAGGCCAGTTCCTTTCTTTTTTTGCTCTGCTATGGTTGCAGGTATCCGATGCCGAGGCTCTGGAAATGCACAACAGAGACGAGCTCTTCCTCTTAGTTTCTAGTTGTGTGGACCCTGGATGCACATTTCATGAGCAGGTGTGGGAATCTGGGATCTGAAGATGAGTTAACTGGAGACAACAGGTGGGGAGGGCTGCAAAGTTCTGCAATGTTAGAGATGTTTCTCCTCTTTACAGCCTTGCCCCATCTCTCAAAAACAACAAAACAGCAAAAATAAAGAAGAAAAAGAAGAAAGGATACACACACACACACACACACACACACAGAGAGAGAAACACACACAAGTCCCTGCCCCACACCGCTCTCAGCAGGCCCTCCATCAGGAGCCCCAGGCCTCTTGGGGATGCCCCCCTTCCAGGCCCCTCCCCCGAGACCCCGCATGGCAGAGCCCAGCAGATGCTAGCGGAAGGCTGGGGGACTGGATCCAGTGACTGACCCTGGGGTAATGGGAAGTTTGCATTTGAAGTGGCTCGGTTTCTTGTGTATGCTAGGTTCCAGGTCTCTGCAAGCCAGTGAGGCTTGTCCCTCTGCCTTAGAGCGACCCTGGGAATAGCAGCTTTAACTGTTCTCACCCACGGATGGGGAGCCAGACTGCGGGCTTGGATTTGAGGGCCATGCACTGAGATTATTTTTATGTCAGTGATCGTCACACATGTGGATTGATGCTGAATTTGACCACAAGGAAGACGCTCAGGCGCACAGAGGCTGCGTATCTTGTGTGAGGTCACTCGCTGGCCAGGCGGTGTGTGGACTTTGAACACGGGCAGCCTGCGTTTGGAGCCTGCCTTCTGACCGACACGTCCCAAACGCTCCCGTGCTTTGCTAGCAGTGTGAGGGCCGGTAACTGCGTCTCGCCGGCCAGAGTCCCTGGTGAGCACCTGCACAGTGAGTCAGGAGCTGCAGCAGGAGGGGGCGGCAGGCTGGAGAGTTACTGGGGAGACAGAATGCATCGGTCTCAGGTGCTGATTTGACCGAGAGGCCAGAGGAAGGGCAGACTCCAGGATGCCCGTCACATTCCTGGTTTGGGCGCCAGAAGCAAAGCCTGCAGAGCCCAGTGCTCTGCTGAAAGGGCCTTATTCAGATAGGCCGGGGACGCTGGACCTCACATGACGTCACATCTTCAGTCAGGACATTGGGGTTTTTCCTAGGGCGCAGACCCCATGCCCGTGGTAGGTTTGCCCTTGTTGGGTGTATGTTTGCTGACCCACCTGTGCTCCCTGAATCCTCACTCCACTCCTCTACTGAGTACTCGCCATTTTGTTGGACGTCATTTGTCCTCTCTAGAGTGTGTTTCCTAAGGGCAGAGTCTGTGCTTGTCACTCTCATCTTTATCCTCGGTACGCGACGCTCAGTAGCGGCTGGCAGCAGGACTGGCTTGCCAATTTAATGGTAAGTGAGTTTCTAAGACCTGAAGTTAGGCAGTGCCTAGAGGTGGAGAGCGATGACATGCACCTGGCCAGGTGCTCAGGGGCTGGAGGGGGTGCAAACACTTTGTGGCGCACGGAACTCCAGCCCCAGGTGAGGACGCCGGCGCTGTTCATCATTACCACCAGTGCTGGAGAAGCGAACATCCACACTGCAGGAAGTGCAGAACGAACCATTCTGGAGGAATGTTGAGCAGATAATAAAAATGAGTTACAGACATGATGACCCACCCCTCGACTTCTGGCATCCTGAAGAGCCTCGAAATTTTGTTTCAAAACATTTGAGGGATTCTTTGTAATACTTCACTGCGGGGATAATTGCAGGGATACTTCAATGCCAAGGAGAATAATTTGCAGCACGAATATGGCATTAGATTTGCAATCCCTTACGTTTTAAAGCTTCCGTATAAAAGTGAGCATTTGGCAGTGGTACTTGGAGAATTGTCATTTCCTGCTTAACTTTCAGAGAAATTGAAGTTAAATGTCTATATTAATGTTTATAAAATTTTAAGAGTGACTCCCTTATTACATAATGAGCCTAAGTGCCCTGCTGTGTGTGCGTCTGCTGATCTCCGCTCCCCAGAGCGGGCGGGACACCTGCACCCCAGGCAGAGAGAGAGGTGATGTGACCCCAGGAGCCCATGCCACCAAGACAGACAAAGACATTCAGGGCGTACAGGCATTATAATTCCAAATTGTTCATTTTAGTAGAAAAGGTGTTTTTTGTTAACACAAAAAATCCTAAGCAAACTTTGAATACTGATAGAGGTGTTGGTATTTGGCAGTTAGAGAAGATGGTATTTATGCAAATGGCCAGTCCGCAGGGCTGGGAAGCCACACACAGGGAGACATATGTCTGTCCAGCAAGCAGGCGGTTCCACACTTGGCGCTGTGGCCCAGCCTGGGCCTGGGTCGTGCTGTGTGTCCACGGGACACAGAGGACATTTATTAAGGCCCCAAATACCCTGCCCGGAGGAGTCTTATTGAAGAGTTGATTCTCCCACTGGATTCTAGTGCTGAGGGGCTCCGGCTCGGCAGACAACGAGAGAACCCAAACCCCAAAATCCCCAGAGAAAGGATGGAGCCAGTCAGTGAGGCAGTGACGTGGCCGTGGCTTTGCAGCTGCAAACCCTTCGGAGTGGACGCCGGCACCTCAGACGGGATCTGGAGTCTAGACGGTGCCTCAGGAAGGACCAACATCACATCAGCACTTTCAAGCCAAGTAGATGCTAATTGTAGGACATGGTTCTCATCCGGAGCAGAACGCTTGGTGTAGGAAACTGAGCACAGGTCCTAAAAACTGTGGTCAGCCCCGTGGAATTTCACTCATCAGGAGCATCGGACTCAAATACTTAGAACAGCACCAAGTGGTCAATATTAGAAATCTTGAAACATACCTTATCAGGATTTTTAAAAAGTAATAATTCCAAAAAATAAAATAGAAATGGACAGCATGGGGGCAAATGGCTGGTGATCTACCAGAGCTCACCGTCCCCTCCCAGCCTGTGGCTACCCGCCCATGCGTCCAGGCGGGGCCACTGACGCTGTATGAGCAAACTGACCTGTGCCTCATGCAGGCAGGCTTTGCAGGGAAGTAGGGGCTCCTTGGGGCTTCAGCTTGCCGTCCTCTGGCTGATGCGGAGGGTCCCCAGGCTCGAGGATGGGGGCCCGTGGGACAGGAGGAGGTCTGCCCAGGAAACACTGCTTTGGATGGTTGTATAAGTGAGAGGAAACTTCTAATATGTTGAATCATTAAAATGTGGGGTTTGCTTTTTTATCGCAACTAGTATTACCTGATGTCGTGGGTAAAAAGCAAAGTACTTACCCAGAAGAAGCCAGGAAAGTAATCCCCTCGAGGCTGATACACGTGATGTAGGAAATGTTGGGCTGTGTGAACTCCAGGCGTCTGTCTCCTAAAGGAGGCCACACATGGCGATGTGGAGCTTCGCAGCGTGCAGGTGCATGGGCGTCATGGCTGCCGCTCTCACATCCCCCACACTGGCCCGGCTGGGCCACGAGCACGTGCCTTCACCGCTCACGGCAGGCACACGTATGCACAGTATTTAAAAGTGCATGTTGTTAGACGCAAGTTTGTCTCCCATGAATTGGGTTCCATTTTGAACATGGAAACATTTACTCCATTGGTTTTGAGGCTTAGAAAGAAGGATTTTGTTTGCTCTGCTCAATTTCTGGTGGAGGTGACTGGCAGTGGAGGGGTCCCGCTTGTTGGCCTGGCCTGAAATGGGGAGCACACGTCCCACGCGTGGTGATGTCCACCTGCTAGAGCTCCGACCCTCACACCAGAGACGCTGGCCAGGGGGGGAAGCATGGCTCAGTTACGCTGTGTTCCCTGGGGCTCCGGTGGCTCGCACCCCGTCTCTCCCGGCTTTCAGATGAGGTCCGACACGCATGGAAATGATTCTGTGCTATTCCTCGCTGCTGAGAAAAACGGCAGTGATGTGAATTTAGTGGAAAGGAGAGCAGCAGGCCCTGGACCCTGGGGGGCCGCCTGAGTCCCGAGCCCCTCGTGGCAGCCTGTTCAATGCTGTTACTTTAAATGTGAAGGAGGGGGTATCTGTGCCCCTGTGGTTTATGGGAGAAATTTAAGTTTGACAACCAAAGAATAAATGGGAAGTCTATGCAGTCTTGACATTTATGGGACTTCATTAACAGATTTCTCTCTCATGTTTCTAGAATATTTTATTTGATTTCTGCTTCCCTGAAAAACATGTGAGCCAGTTCCTAATACCTCACACGATCTCTGGGTGATGTCTTTGCTACTTACAGCAGTATCAATCTCAATTCATGCTTGGAAAGCTTTGCATACTTTTGGCTTTTAATTTCTGACCTTATCTTGCTTGTGTTATGCACTTTTGTGTGATGCACGAACTCTCCGGTCGGTTTGAACCTTCGATGAAGTCAGAGGCTTGCTCTCTCTGTTGCCAGCTCCCTGCTGCCACAAGATGCAGGACAGAGTGATGGAAGCTTCAAAATTTTCTCCTTTTTCCATTGTAGCTTCTGCAAAGAAAGCTTTTCTCTTGGTAGAAAGGAGCTCATCAGGAAGTAAGCGTGGGCCTGATGGGCCTGCCTGGCGCACCAACTTCGACTCAACTTCAGCTGTAACTTTAATGCTGGCAGTGGAATGGGGAGGCCGCACAAGCTGGGATTTTTTTAAGCTCCACATTGAACTATGTTTTCATTGAATACAATTACAAAAGAACATAATATCTCAAATTTTTGAGTCACAATCTTAGGCTTATTACTGTCAAAAAGCAATTACAAGCTATTTTTATGCAGAGCTCAAACATAAAATTAAAGACTCAGAAATGAAAGAGAAACATTTTTAACCATACTATCCAGTGCTCACAACAATATCTATGAGCCAAATGTGGAGCATAGAAAATATGCATATTCTGCAACCCATAGAGGGTGTTTACGGAGATAAACTGGAAGAATAATTTGGGCCAGCTGTTTGTAGTAACTTTATTTCTATGCTTGCTGATATGTTAGAGTACAGAAGAGTCAGGAGAAAAGATTGTATTGAAATGTTTAAAGTCTTGAAATAAACCAACTTTTTTCGAATGTGGTTTTTAAAACCAGAGATAGGACCGTTTGATAATCCATCTGAGCAACCTTGGGTAGATGGACAGCAATTTCTGGGATGCTGGGCTCTGTGCTTGCTCGTGGCCTCCAAGTAAGCTCAGAGTCATGGGGCATCAGAACAAGAGAGCCCAATTCAGAAAAGTGCCCGAGAAGTCTGAGCACTTGAGGCTGCCCACACACAGGCACTTGCCTAAATGGTCAGTGAGCCCAGGCAGTCAGCCAGCCCCAATGATCAGTGAATCCTGGTGGTCAGTGAGCCCCGATGGTCAGCGAGCCCCGATGGTCAGCGAGCTCCAGCGGTCAGCCAGCCCCAATGATCAGTGAATCCTGGTGGTCAGTGAGCCCTGGTGGTCAGTGAGCCTCGGTGGTCAGCGAGCCCCGATGGTCAGCGAGCTCCAGCGGTCAGCCAGCCCCAGTGATCAGCGAGCCCCGGTGGTCAGCCAGCCCCAGTGATCAGCGAGCCCCGGTGGTCAGCGAGCCCTGATGGTCAGTGAGCCCTGGTGGTCAGTGAGCTCCAGCGGTCAGCCAGCCCCAATGATCAGTGAATCCTGGTGGTCAGTGAGCCTCGGTGGTCAGCCAGCCCCGCTGGTCAGCGAGCCCCCACAGTCAGCCAGCCCCAATGGTCAGCGAGCCCTGGCTGTCAGCCAGCCCCAGTGATCAGCGAGCCCCGGTGGTCAGCCAGCCCCAATGGTCAGCGAGCCCCCGTGGTCAGCCAGCCCCAATGGTCAGCGAGCCCTGGCTGTCAGCCAGCCCCAGTGATCAGTGAGCCCCCACAGTCAGCCAGCCCCAATGGTCAGCGAGCCCCCGTGGTCAGCCAGCCCCAATGATCAGCGAGCCCTGGCTGTGAAGCAGCACAGGTAATGGTGAAGTTGCTCTCCGCAGAGTGGGGGCTGGTCCATGCTGGCCTGGTTGGAGGGTTTGGAGAAGCTGGTGAGCTCTTGGGGTGAGTGGGATGAAGGACGGGGTGGCAGTCTGGTGTCAGTGTTTGGACCGCGACACTTCCAGCCGGTCTTACTTTGCTGCTGCTGAGTTCTAAAATCCCAAATGCCTGGTGGATTTGCCTCTTAACATCAGGGTGTTCCCAGTGTCTCCGAGCCAACAGTTTGCTGGGGAGGCCTGTTTCTCAAAGTGCTGCCCGATGGCGCCCACCATCTCCTCTCCCCGACTGTCAGAGGATGGGAGCCAATGATGCGGCGGGAAGCACTTTGCTCTGGATTTCCATTCCCAGATTCAGCTCGGCAACACGAAGCAAGTGCTCTGCTCAGAGCTTAGAGCCAAGGCGCCGGAGGAGAAGCATCCGGGGCGCCGGGCCAGAGCTCAGGACCCGCGGCCAGGAGAGCACAGTTGCAGGGTCCCGAGGAGGCAGGGGCTGGGCCCCCCCTCCGCCCTCCCTGGTGCTCACTCGGATGGGACTAGGAACGGAGCCCTTTCCAAGGGAACGTGACAGCGACGGTTGTGTCCCTTGCTCCTGCAGACCCTTCACAAACCTTCCTTGTAGTTCGCCCCACGCGCCTGCACAGGCACGGCCAGCGTCACGCCTGCTGTGGACGGAGAAGCCAAGCTCAGGCCCAGGATGAGTGACCACGCCAGCGACGGGCGGCCACGCCCACGACGAGCGGCCTCGCCCACAAGGAGTGTCCACGCCCACCGCGAGCGGCCACGCCCACGACGAGCGGCCACGCCCACGACGGACGGCCTGGCCCAGGACGAGTGGCCACACCCATGCCGACCGGCCACGCCCAGGACGGGTGGCCACGCCCACGAGGAGCGGCCACGCCCACAAAGGAGTGGCCACGCCCACAAGGAGCGGCTACGCCCACCGCGAGCGGCCAGGCTAGACCTCGCACCCACATCCGTCGATGCAAACGCTGCGGATTCTCTCTCTCTCCCTCGTGCGGTGAGAGCCCCGACCGCACTCAGGACCCCGCACGCGGGCCTGCAGGTTCCATGCAGGGTTCAGAGGGCGCGTGGCCGCGGGCGAAGCTGGACATCGCATCCCCGTGGGCACACGGCCTCGGCCCTCTGCTTGGAGTCTGCGCTCGCCGTGGGGTGGAGGTGGCCGGGGAGGCCAGACCGACGTGTTCCGGAAGCCGACGGTGCAACCACGGCTTTCCTGCCTGTTTGGTGACGTCACCGTCCTGAGTCTGTCCTTTCTTTGGGCCGGACGCAGGTAAGGCGCGGTGTCCGTGGGGCCCCGGCTGGCGTGCCTCTAAAAGATTCACTTTTAGAATTTAAGAAGTCTTTCCCTCTGATTTTACAAAACGCCTACAGCCCAGTAGGCTGGGAAGCCGTCCTACAGCGGCTGAAAACCCTAATGAGCACAGGGCAGCAGAGGACGGCTCCTGGTTTCCTAATTAGGAGCAACGGTGTGCGGCCAGAGTGAGTCTGGTGCCTCTGGTTTGTCATGCGTCCCTTTTGCTTTTCAAAGGTGCATTTTATCCCCAAAGTCCTGGGGCTCAGCGCAAGGATGGGGTCGTAAAAACAGACCCACAAACTGTCAGACCCCACAGAGCGCGTGTACCTGTGGCCACGTGCCTGGTCACGCTGCGGCCCCGCGAGGCAGGTCATCAGACCGCGTCTCCCCTCCAGGTCCTTCCAGGAACGCGCCGTGCCAACTCAGCAGGAGAGGCCCAGGAAGCGGCTAGAAGCCGAGTGTCCCAACACACAGTGCGCACGTTTGCACCAGCCAGGAGCACGCCGGCGCTGGTGTGCAAGCCCACTCTACCACGACGCGTGCACTGGACGTGCAGCGTGGGGCCCCCGGCCGCCCGCCTCGGGCCAGGCCATTTGCCGAGCGCTGATTTTAGGTCCTTAAAAGCACTTACAGCGCTGTTCACACGAGCTGTAATTAGCAAACAAGTATATGGATAATCACACGCACTCCCGCAAAGATTTCCTGTGTTCGCAGACCAAGCCATTTCCTGCTTCAGTGAACCGTCCGGTTGTTAATCTGTGCAGTCTCACCCCTGGGTGATGGAAATACTTGCCCTCCTTCCAGGTGCCCATTAGTATTGTTTTAAGTTACATGTATAATGCATGAGAAGAACCTGTTGGTCAAACATTCCAGACAGGCTGCGCAACTCTGCGTCAGTTGGTATTGGTCACCCCAACAAGGCGGGTCGAGAAAGAGCCAGGGTTTGTCTTTATTTATGCCAATAACAGCTTTATGGAGACGTAACTCACACGCCGAACCGTTCACCCGCTGAACGTGGCGAGTCAGTGCTTTCCGCACATTCACAGTGTGTGTTTGCCCCCGCACCCACGCTACCACATTCTCGGACCCCAGACAGAGACCCCATGTCCTTTGGCATGGCCCCCAGTACTCCCTAACCTCCCAGCCCCTCGCAACCACCGCTTACTCCCCGCCCGTGTGCAGTTCCAATAAATGGAATCACGTAACTCGCGGTCCTTTTGTGACTGACTTTCTTACTTTGCATCATGTTTTCCAAGTTCATCCGTGTTGAAGCGTGTGTAAGTACTTTGTTCCTTTCTATCTTTTGCTGATACTATTCCCTTGGATGGATATACCACTCTTTTTATCCACTTATGAGGCTGTGGACTTTCAGGTTGTTTTCACATTTTGGCTCTTGTGAAAAATGATTCTTATCCTAGTTTTTGTAAGTACTTAAAGTGAATATGAATCAAGACGACATTATGAAATCTTGAAGCTGGTGAACTGTTTTGTGTTATTAGGACATAGTAGTGAAGTGATCTGATTACCAGCTATCTGTGCCGGCAGCTGGAGGGTCTCCTGGTATTTACTATCTTTCCTTCTTGTGACTTGTTGATCTCCCTAAAGTGATGACAGCTTTTGAGAAGGGTCAGCGTCCCAGGTACAAACTGGGCCGGAGGAGTTGGGTCAGGTAGAACCTTGATCAGAAGCACCTGCAGAATCAGGTCACAGATCAAGAGAGCTGAGCAGACATCCCGTCTCTGTCCTGCCTAAGGAGCGGGTGGGCTATGGAGTTGGGGCTTCTGTCCACGGCTGGGCAACAGCCGGCCTCCGCTTTGGTGTTAGCGCTTCTGGGGTCAAGTAGTGAGGCGAGTCCAAGCAACGTCAGCATCGCTTGTGATGTCCTTGAGGAGTCATATGCCCTGGGATGTTTCACTTTCCTCTGCTGATTTGGTTGCGTACGTCATGCCGTTCAAAGTGACGGGGGGAAGACAGCTGGGGTTTTCATGAATGAGAGCACCTCACGGGCTCCATGCCTCTGCACGCACCCCCTGCTTCGTCTAGCCGATGGCTTTGTCAGGTTGCCCCCACTCCCCGCCTTTTGATGTAGAAACTGAGGCTCCAGCACACGGTCTTCCAGGTTCATCGGTTTTGTCAAAAACTGCAGATGTCCCCCGTTTTAAGGTGGAGTAATAGTCCCTCTGTCTCTCTCCATAGCCCACAGTTTCTTTATCTGCTCCCCCATCGATGGACACTTGGGTTGTTTCTGGGCTACTGTGCATATGTGAAGTGAAGTGAGCCAGGCTCAGAAAGGAAATACTATATGAGCTTACTCGTACGTGGAATCGAAAAACGTTGGACTTCCAGAAATGGCGGGGGGGGGGGGGGGCACCTGGGGTGGGGTGGGGGCAGATGCTGACACAAACTCAGTTGTAAGATGAATGAATTCTCGAGTCTAACGTACAGCACAGTGACCGTAGTTAATTACACTCTATCATATACTTAAAAATTTCTAAGGGAGTAGCTCTCAAGTGTGTCCACTACATGCAGGAAATGGTAACCGCATGAGATGATGGGTGTGTTACAGACTTGACTGCAGTGATCACCTCGCTGTGTGTGTGTATTTCAAACGTCATGCTGCGTGCCTTAAATTTATACAATCTTTATTTAAAAAGTGCCGGCATTTGGACTGAGAGAGACGCATCGTGTGTGGAAATACCCAGCTTCACAGAGTTCACGGACTGTTCGCAACAAGACTGATGGTTGAGTTTTCTCAGATGCCTTTGCAGCATTTTTGGAGATGCTTATGTGACTTCTGTTCTTAGATATATTAGTCTGACTAATCAATAGGATTCGTTTCTAATATTGAGGAAAAGGAACAGAGGCTCTGAAGGTGTGGAGCGGGCAGCTCGCCCCCGTGTGTGTTCACCAGCCCCGTTCAGACATGCTTCCTGAGGGCTCTTGATCTTGGGTATATATTATAGTTTTCTAATGCTCTGAGAATTGGTAATTCAGGTACAGTGAATCTGAAGGAACCAGAACCTTTCCTTCACTGGGCCAATCCTTTTAAATATGAGAAATCTTTGTATTAATTAGCTGGCTCCTTGTGTATGTAATGTGACTGGGGCATATAATAACGGTAAGATGAATGCTTGTTTTGACAAATTTATAGGTGCATCAGACACCGAGGAAAATGGGGAAAGAAGGTTGTAGAGCATGGTCTGGTGCTCGGGAGGCTGACAGAAACCGTTGCAGAGTTCAGGGGTCCATGCTGGAAAGGGGACAGCTCTTCTTCCCTCTACCCCCTGCTGGCTGGACAGATACCGGCAGGTGCACAGACTTCCTTTCCAAATGGAGTTTGACATCCATCAGAGTTTTTGTTTGTTTGTTTTCTATTTGGATTTTCTTTTAGTTGAAGAATAACATGCATATGTAGAAAAGTGAGCAAAACATCAAAGCTTCAGTAAACTATCCAGAAGCTGAAATCCATTTAACTACCACCTAGACAGGGAAGAGGATCCTAGAAAATCTCTTCGTGGCTTGAGCGCCATCTTTGTTTTCCTGAAAGGTAAGCAGTCTCCTACCTCTACGGTCTGTTGTAGTTTTGTGGGGCTTTGAACTTTATAAGGTGGACTTAGCGTGCATTCTGTTTTGTTTGGCTTCTTTGTTCAACCTTATAATGACCGGATTCCTCTTTGTCATCGATTCACTGTAGGTCATTCTTTCAATGCCATGAAGCATTCCTTACATGGATAGAGCGTGGTGTCCTTTCCGTTTTATTGATGGGCATTTGGGCCATTCCCCACTGTTTGCCTCTTGTGAATATGTATGGCAGGGTTCAAGCACACAACAGAACCACCAGGAGTGACATACAGTAGGCGTCATTTTACAGGGCTTAGGCACTTGTGCAACTGATGAAAGGGTGTCAAAATGCTGTTACTTCTGTGCCTGGAACCAGAGCCTGACATCAGCTGGATGGTGTGACATGGGGACAACAAGGATGAGGGGGACTTGCATGTCCAATTTAGAATGCAGGAAGATAGACTCAGACCCAAGTGGTTTCCCACCACCTCCGAGCCTCCAGCTTTGCCATGCAGACGACCTTGGGAGAAGTGGGACCCTTTGTTGAAAGCTCAGAGGATAAGGGAGAAGGTCAGCTGGGCTAGAGGGGTGGCTGTCCAGCTGCTGCCACGGCAACCAGGTGACCCAGCAGAGCACAACAGCACCATGGCTTGCCTGACCTAGTGTCAAAATGACCCTTAAGACCCATCTGTCTTTTGCTTGTAGATTTTGGAGCTCTGTGTACATCACAGGCATGACCCTTTTGTTCATGAGTGTGTTGCAAACATCTTACCATGTGGCTTACATTTTCATGACCTCAATGGTGCCGCTTGTTGAACAGTTCTTAGTTTCAGTGTCGTTCAGCTGATCAGGTTTCGTCTTTGTAGACAGAGTTTTTATATTCTGTTTATGATAGCTTTTCCTATTCCAAGGCCATGGAGTTTTTAAAATATAATCTTTCAGAAGTTTTTATTGTTTAGACTTTTGTATTTATATCTCGAATCTCTCAGAAATCGTGTGGTGTGAGGCAGGGCTCTGTTTCTTTTTTCCACATGGAGACAAGACTGGCAAACCCTCTGTTGGCTTTGTCCACTGCTCTTCAGCATCACACTTGTCAATAATCAATACCTATTTATGGATGGGCCTGTCTCTGAGTCCTTTTTCTGATCCACTGGTCTGTTTACCTTTCTTGTTTTAATATCACGTTGTCTTCATTACTGTCTTTGGATAAGATGATCTCCAGAGCAGGTCTTCCCACCTTGTTCGTAGCCTTGAGTGTCCATATGTTTTCGAATGGATTTTTTGAAATGTCTTCAAAAAGTCTATTTAGACCTTAATTGGGGTTGCTTTGAACTTACAGAGCAACTTGAGGAATTTGAGAATTGACATCTTTATATAGTGAGTCTTCCCATCCATTAAGTGGGTGTATCTCCTCATTTACTTACTTGTGTAATTTCTTCTAGTAATGGCTTGTTGGTGCCTTTTTCAGTGAATGTAAGTGTGTGCACATGTGCAGAGGTAGAGATCGTGCATTTACTAGATTTATTTCTAATCCTAGGTGGCTGCTAAGCATTTGGTACACTTGATGCTAATATAAATAGTGCCTTTTTACTAAGCTGAATCTTAGTCAGTGTTCCCTGGGTACTGGAAAATAAGGTATAGTTTGCAGTTGTTGTACAAGTGAAATTTGTTGTCTTGTTCTAATGTTTAAAAAGAATCTGCCTCCTCCATGTTTTAACCATTCATCCTCTCAGTTATTGAGCAGGAGGAACTCACATCTATTATAATTGTGGGTTGTTCATGTGTTTGTTTGCTGGCAACAAATTCTCCTGATTTTTGTTTACCTGGAAACATCTTTATTATAGCATTCTTCCTGATGGTTATCTGTGCCACATACAGATATCTAGGGGGGCCGTTCTGTCTCTTAGCAATTCGAAAATATCATTTCATTGTCTTCTGGTTTTAATTGTTTTGAGGAGTCAGCCCTCATTCTAATGCTTCTTCCTTTGAATATAATATGCCTTTGTTTCTCTTGCTGTTTTAAGATTTTCTCTCTTTTTATTTTTTAATTTTTATTTATTTATTTATTTATTTTAAAGATTTTATTTATTTATTTGACAGAGAGAGAGCACAAGTAGGCAGAGTGACAGGCAGATGGAGAGGGAGAAACAGGCTCTCCGCTGAGCAGGGAGCCGGATGTGGGGCTCGATCCCAAGACCCCAGGATCATGACCTGAGCCGAAAGCAGCCGCTTAACGGACTGAGCCACCCAGGCGCCCCGATTTTCTCTCTTTTTAAAAAGCAATTTTAGGGTGCCTCGGTGGCTTGGTCGGTTAAGCATCTGATTCTTGGTTTTGACTAAGGTCGTGATCTCAGGGTCCTGAGATTGAGCCCCGCGTTGGGTTCTGCACTCAGTGGGGAGTCTGCTTGAGACTCTCTCTCCCTCTGCCCCTCCCCCTACTCTCTCTCTCAAAAAAGCAATTTTATTATAATGTGTTTCTGTGTAATTTTATTTTCTAACTGGTGTTTAAAGGACTTCTTGAATCTGTGGCTTAATATCTTTCAACATTTTGAACACTCTTCTCTGAAATTATCTCCTCAAATAGAGCCTCTGGAACATTTTTACTCTTACCTCTTAGATTCCAAATACATATATAGGACATCCCACTCTAATCCCTCCGTTTTCAGGCTTTCCTCTTTATTTTCCATTCTTTTGTCTCTCCATGCTTCATCATGGATGTTTTCTTCTGGCCAAATCTACCAAGTCACTAAGTCTCTCTTGAGCTAGATCTCATGTGATAATATCAGATCTAATACCTGATAGTATCAATATCTGATTATATCAATCTGATATCTTCAGCTTATCTGTCCTGTATCTATATCTGAGTTTTAAAGTTTGTCTTCTCTATTTTTCTACAATGTTAAGCTGGCCATTTTCACACTCCTCCTGTCTCTTAGCCTCTGGCCGTGGACGTGGCCAGAAGTTCTCTGCAGCTCTCCCCTCTCTTCTCTGTCCTGGGAGTCAGGGCTACCCCTGACTTGCTCTGACCAGTAGAATCTGGCGGAAGTGATGTCATGTAAACTCTGAGCCTGCACCTTCCCATGTTCCATCCTCACGCCGGGAACCCTCTAGCCACTGCGTGAGTAATCTGGCCAGACTGATGAAGGATGAGAGGCCGTGTGGAGAAAGGCCCGGGCATGTGGATACTTCCACTGGCCTTGTCCTCCTGGAGGAGGTTCCGGACACGAAGGGAGGCCCAGCTGAGGACAGCTGAGCCCGGCCGGGACTAGGCAGGCTGCCCTCTGAGGTAGCTCTGACCTGCTGCGCTAAATAAACTTATTCTTGTATTAAGCCTTGATGTTATGAGGTGGTTTGTCGCATATTTCTCTGTTAAAATTCTCAGCCATTTAAACACACCGAATAGTGTAATTTTAATCCATTCACATTCCATATCCAGGTTCCTTGTGGGAACTCCAATTTTTTACCCACTAGACCAGGGAGGCTGTTAGAAGCCTTGTGCATGTTTGGGTCTCCCGGCTGCCCCCTTGGGGGCATGACACCCTTAGGGGAAAGAAGTTCCAGATCCTGTGCTCCATTCTCCCCTTTTTTTCCTCCTCCTACACCAAGGTCGGCAGGGTCCTGCACTGCTGTGTTCTTTCTTTGTGATCTTTATGCAAAGTAAATTTTTTAAAAACAGATTTTCTATCTGTTAGCACGAGAATTAGCTAGAATTATCTGGACCTGCATTACCAGAAACAGAAATACACAGGACTTAAACAATTTTTTAAAATACATTTTAAGTATAGAGAAGTACAAAGAAAAACATAATAGCTATTCATCCTTCCACACCCAGATGTTAGCACTTTGGTCAGTGTTGGGGCACTCCAGAGACGCTTCAAACGTGGCCAGTTTTCAGCACGAGGCTGAAAATGACTGGACAGAAGGTGAAGAAGAGGGACACGGAGCTTGGTGCCTTGAGGATTGTGTGTGCACGCAGGGGACAAGACACTGACCTGGGCTGGACGCTAGTAATACTTCATCGTGGTCTTTGGATAAATTTCCAGTGAGTCATACCATTTGACAAGGAGGAAACCCTAAAGATTCCTTCTTGTTTGTGGAATGTTCTGGGTTACATGATTGTTTGGCTTTTAATAGAACTGTAATCTTTAAGGGATCTGTGCCTGTTGAACAGAAACTATTAACATAGCTTCTGTTAGAGAATCACAGAATGTTATTCCCTCATTTGGAAGGGCAAGAGGTGATAATCAAACCAGTTTACATGAATACATTTGCTTTATCCACCAATTTACTGAGTGCCCATGGACATTCTGAAGGAAAAATCCATTCAAATGAATACCTGATGAAGGGCTCAGGATGTCTGTGTACATAGAGTACTTCGGCCATGCATTTCTGAAATTTCCTTTGAAATCCCAAGGACATCGTTTAGCTTAGAAATGCATTATTAATGTTCCAATTAGTATAAAATTCGCAGTTGTATTTTTGGCGACTTGAATAAGAACCAATAAATCTTACAAACTACAATGCAAATTGCAGCAAAAATACTTTACAACATTTTCCACTCTAGAAGTACAAGCTCCCTTTATAATTTTGTATGCTCGGCATTAGTTTTTTTTACTTGCCTTTGTTACTAAATGTAGATGCATGTTTTCTGAGTTTACACTGACTCCGAAACCAGACACCTCTTATGACAAAGCTCCACAGTTCTCGCTGGAAACAATGGCATTGCTCCTGGGATCATCATAATTAGAAGCTGGAGATTAATGGAGCACCTTTAAAGATTGCTCGCAGTGATGCCAAATATTTGCACAATTCCCTGAAATTTGCAAATTGTGTACTACTTAGCATTAATAGGTGCAAAGTGAATAACTTCTTATGTACTGCTGCCGGTGGAAGCTACGTTTAGTGTGTGTGAAACACGGAGCTGAGAATTTCACTGCAGGTAATGAGTCCTGTGATGACACTCTAGAGCATTTTTCCTTCTGCATTAAATAACTAAGAAATCTGAGCAAAGTCAGGGGCTTCCTTTGAAATTCTTTGAGAAAACTGGTCATATGGAAGCACATCTGTTTCCAAATGAACGCTTTGGGGGGCCTTTGATGAGGAGAGTGTATTACAAAATCTTGCTTTCTGCACTTTTCATTCATCTTTAATTTCTGAGGTTTCTTGCTTTCCACCATCAGATTCACTTTCCTGTTTGACTGCTGTAGCTCGAGCATTCTCCGGCCCGGCGCGCACTGTCCTCTGCCGCTGGAGGGGTGGGGGAGCCTCGAGGAGCGGGTCCATCCACGGGGTGGGACTCCTCCGCCTGGGTCCCCAGGGGCCTGGCTCCCCCTCCTTTTACGGCATTTGTCTTGCCCTGCCTCAGTTTCTCCTCCTCCGCCAACTGTCTGCCACTGTCCGCGGCCCGGGGGGGAGACCGCGGCATCCTCCGGCCCGTCACCTCCTCACAAGGTCATTCTGTGGACCGCGCCGTGGAACCGTTACTCCGTGTGCACGCGGACACGGAGCTCTCTCCTCAGGTGTCACTGTACTGGCGACTTCTGACTTCGCCGGACCCCAGACCCAGCTCCTGCTCCCGCGTGGAAGGGCACCGTGCCCTTCGCCGGGGCGTCGAGAGGGCTCCCTGCCGTGGCCCGACGGCAAGGCCCGGCAGGCGGTCCTGGGGGGCGCGGGGCGCGGGCTGTCCCGGGTGGGGGCTGTCCGGGTGGGGGCTGTCCGGGTGGGGGCTGTCCGGGTGCGGGCTGTCCGGGTGGGGGCTGTCCCGGTGGGGGCTGTCCGGGTGGGGGCTGTCCGGGTGGGGGCTGTCCGGGTGGGGGCTGTCCCGGTGGGGGCTGTCCGGGTGGGGGCTGTCTGGGTGGGGGCTGTCCGGGTGCGGGCTGTCCGGTGGGGGCTGTCCGGGTGGGGGCTGTCCGGGTGGGGGCTGTCCCGGTGGGGGCTGTCCCGGGTGGGGGCTGTCCGGGTGGGGGCTGTCCGGGTGGGGGCTGTCCGGGTGGGGGCTGTCCCGGTGGGGGCTGTCCGGGTGGGGGCTGTCCGGGTGCGGGCTGTCCGGGTGGGGGCTGTCCGGGTGCGGGCTGTCCGGGTGCGGGCTGTCCCGGTGGGGAGCTGTCCGGGTGGGGGCTGTCCGGGTGCGGGCTGTCCGGGTGCGGGCTGTCCCGGTGGGGGCTGTCCGGGTGGGGGCTGTCCGGGTGGGGGCTGTCCGGGTGCGGGCTGTCCGGGTGGGGGCTGTCCCGGGTGGGGGCTGTCCCGGGTGGGAGCTGTCCGGGTAGGGGCTGTCCAGGGTGGGGGCTGTCCGGGTGCGGGCTGTCCGGGTGGGGGCTGTCCGGGTAGGGGCTGTCCAGGGTGGGGGCTGTCCGGGTGCGGGCTGTCCGGGTGGGGGCTGTCCGGGTGGGGGCTGTCCCGGGTGGGGGCTGTCCCGGGTGGGGGCTGTCCCGGGTGGGAGCTGTCCGGGTAGGGGCTGTCCAGGGTGGGGGCTGTCCGGGTGCGGGCTGTCCGGGTGGGGGCTGTCCGGGTGGGGGCTGTCCGGGTGGGGGCTGTCCCGGGTGGGGGCTGTCCGGGTGGGGGCTGTCCGGGTAGGGGCTGTCCAGGGTAGGGGCTGTCCCGGTGCGGGCTGTCCGGGTGGGGGCTGTCCCGGGTGCGGGCTGTCCGGGTGGGGGCTGTCCCGGTGCGGGCTGTCTGGGTGGGGGCTGTCCGGGTGGGGGCTGTCCCGGGTGCGGGCTGTCCGGGTGGGGGCTGTCCGGGTGGGGGCTGTCCGGGTGCGGGCTGTCCAGGGTGGGGAGCTGTCCGGGTGGGGGCTGTCCGGGTGCGGGCTGTCCGGGTGGGGGCTGTCCCGGTGGGGGCTGTCCCGGTGGGGGCTGTCCAGGGTGGGGGCTGTCCGGGTGGGGGCTGTCCGGGTGGGGGCTGTCCCGGTGGGGGCTGTCCGGGTGCGGGCTGTCCGGGTGGGGGCTGTCCCGGTGCGGGCTGTCTGGGTGGGGGCTGTCCGGGTGGGGGCTGTCCGGGTGCGGGCTGTCCGGGTGGGGGCTGTCCCGGGTGGGGGCTGTCCCGGGTGGGGGCTGTCCGGGTAGGGGCTGTCCAGGGTGGGGGCTGTCCGGGTGCGGGCTGTCCGGGTGGGGGCTGTCCCGGGTGGGGGCTGTCCCGGGTGGGAGCTGTCCGGGTAGGGGCTGTCCAGGGTGGGGGCTGTCCGGGTGCGGGCTGTCCGGGTGGGGGCTGTCCGGGTGGGGGCTGTCCGGGTGGGGGCTGTCCCGGGTGGGGGCTGTCCGGGTGGGGGCTGTCCCGGGTGGGGGCTGTCCCGGTGGGGGCTGTCCCGGTGGGGGCTGTCCGGTGGGGGCTGTTCCGGGTGGGGGCGCAGCGCGGCCGCCAGGGCCTGTGAGGGCCTGGGTCGGCCCAGAGACACGGTAACGCCGCGGGTCTGCCTGCCGCTCCACGCTGATGGAGGAGCCTCGGGTTTGCGGACGGTGACCGTCCCCGAAGGGCTGTCCACGTGCGGCGAGAGGGTGGACGAGCCGGGACTCGCGCCCCGACGGCAGTTAGAGGAGGGGGCCTCCTGAGCTTGGAGGGCGCTACGCGCGGGGGGCAGCACGCCCTCCGTTCCCTTCTCAGCGGGTCCTCCCTGGGCCCCGCGGCGCCTCAGACACGCAGCCTGCGGGGCGGTGTTCGGGCGCCTGATGCCTTCACCGCAGCACCCGTGTTCTCTCCTGGCTCTTAATTTCCCAGCCCTTACAGAGGTTACGATCTTCCAAAAAACCAACCAACCACGGACCACCCGCCCCGAACCCCAAGCGCTCAGGCCCCTCGACTCTGAAATTGGCGGCTCCAGAGACTATTTGAGATCGGTGCGCCCTCTGCTGGTGGCAGAGTGTCCCTTCGTTATACAGAGCGGTCCCGGGCAGGATTTGTTATAACGGGATTTAACTGAGTTTCGTGAAAACGAATCGAAGTGGTTGATTGTTAGGAAGTCATGTGGGCGTCTCCTGAGGCCGGCGTCCGGCTTTCTCTGAGGAGAGTGCTGATTTAGGGGCTATTCTGATGTCAAGCACACTCTCATTTTATAACTGTTTGTTGATTGAATAAGAGTCTCACTCTCCTACCGGAGCTCAGCACAGGGTGAGCTGGAAACCGCTCAAGGGGTTCTGTTAGAAAAGGCCTTTTCTCTACGCGTCCTGCCGGCCGGCTGCGTGCAGAGGCGAGGGCAAGGGCAGGAGGGGCTCGTGGGGGCACGCCCCTGGCAAGGACTCGGGCTGGGAGATGCTAAGTCCTGCACGCACACAGCTAGTACACGCAAGTACACGGACCACATTCTCTCGTCCTGAAGTCAGTCACGCTCCCTGGTGCCACAAGGACACGACCCCCAGGACTGACGCTGTACCGAGTGCACCACGAGCTGTCACGTGTCACAGACGAGCAGAAAGTCCCCGTGGCACCGGGTACTCGCACGTGCGTCTGCAGGTCCCTGGAGTTGGTCGATCTCAGCTGGGCTGAGCTGAGCGTGGCCACAGACGGTGGCTTCAGTCCAGCTCGCGTCACGCGTGCCTCCTTCTCTGGGGAGCGGCGGCTGCCCACGGCGTGGCAGACGTTCAGGAGAGCAAGCCCGAATGCTGGCCTGCGTCTGCCAACGCCGCTGACCCCGTGTAGCCGTGGCCAGGATGTGGGTGCGGCGCTCCAGGGCTTTGGGGTCGAGAGGGACACCTCAGCCCAGCACGGTGACACCTCGTCCCGTTTGTGGGGAGCCAGCTGGAGGTGAGCGCTGCCCCCCAGCAAACAGCGCCTTTCACCCCATCCTTCTTGGTCACGGTGCAGAGTGAAGTCGAAGGGACCACGGAGAACAGGCCACGTGGGTCGAGGGGGCTTGGGGGTGGAAGATCTGAGATGCTCCCTGCCCATTGCTGACGTCTGCTGGACACGGGCTGACGTCTGGCCCGCCGTGGCACCTGTGTGCCAACGGCCCCTCAGCCTCCATGTCCCGACCCTGCTTTACACTTCATCCCGCTGTCAGCACGCCCCGGCTCCCGTCCCTCCCGGGGCTCGGTGCAGGCTGGCCCAGGCACCGGGGAGTGTGCACGAGGCAGCGGCGCTCGGCCGCGGATCCGCGCCCGGTGCAGACTCCAGGCCGCGTCTGGCTCTGCTGCTTCCGGCTGCCCGAGGTCGGGCAAGAACGTTAACCGCTGTTTCCAGTTCTCTCCATGGGAACACGGATGACCCCTGTCGCATCGGAGTGCAGCGAGGGCGGACGACGTGGTGCGTGGGAAGCATTCCGCTCTTGTTATTGTATGAACTGTTATTTTCATCATTAAGCATAAAGCCGACAGGAATGGTGCATGTATAAAAATAGTAACTTAATCTGGAAGTAGAAGCAGGATGAAATATTTGTCTCTAGAGCGCAGGCCTCCTGAAGGCACATAAAACATGAGTAATAAGAGACTGATTTTTAAACAAGCATAGAAGGTACGCGTCCAGTTAAGGCCTCTTTAGAAAGTCACCCCTGAGCCTGTTGGTACGTTTGACCCAAAGAGTCCTGTAGCTCACCCGTGTGCCACATCCCTCCCAGCTCGCCCCTGCCGGAGGCTGGCGGAGACCCCGGGCTCTGGCGGAGCTGACCTCACTCATGCCGCTGAGACTCCCACGCCCGGTGAGCGAGCGCGGGGCCGGTCAGGTCAAATCAAGCACAGTTACCGAAGAAGGCTGCGAACAGGGTCTGCGGACAATTCCGGAAGGCGGACCCTGGGAGGGCTTCGGTGATGGACAGAGACACGGATAGAACCACGCGGCTTCCCCGGGAGGCGGCCTGACCTGCCGGTGCTCATGTGCACCTGACTCCCCAACGCCCGTTCAGAGCGATCAGCCTCACGGCTTCACGCTCCCACCTTTCACGTTACACACACTGTGGTCACTTTTGTGGGCGTGAAATATGTTCAGATAACACACATAAAGCAATTAATGTCTTCTAACATTAAGAAAATTGGTTTCTGTCTATTGACATTCTGGTTCTCAACCCAGTGGTTTCTTATTTAACTTTCATTATTAGGAATGCTTAGCACATCAAAACAATGTTAATTATTAGCTTCAGGCAGGAAAATAATATACACAAACAGAACATTTATCATTTTGTCAGGACCAGACATTGTCTCGATGTGCTAAATATCCCCAGTGATGACGGCCACCATCAGTTGAAGAAAGAAGCATCGATATCTGGTCATCGACGCTGTGCTTGCAAGTACGTCTGGAAGTTCTCCATACGCTGAGATGCGTAAACTTTGCACAAATCCTGTGCTCTGTGTTAGAGCTTTCTCGGGTGATTTACAGGCGAAGCTCTACTTTCCATCCTTACCTTGTAGGTCTCAGACAGTAACTCTCCCAACCCTGTTGCTCTTAGAGAGTGTGAATTATTATTTATGCCAAAAAGTCTTGGAGAGAACTCTTGTGTCTAGTGCTGACTCCTCGTGACACATCACATCTGTTCCTACGTATTTGCTGCTGGTTCCAGAACTTGAATTTGTCCTGGGAAGATTTGAATAAAAAAGGAACTTTCATGGCAGGACCCACACAAGTGGGGAAAATAGCCAGGTTTCCCTCGAAAGGCTCACAAGTCTTGGAAGAAAACATCTTCCAAAAAATCTTGGAAGAAAACATTTGAAAACATCCATATGAAACACAATAAATATTAGAAAGTTTTAAAAATAGCAAAGTAAATATGTGGGGAGAGAAGTCAATGTACAGAAATCTCTGAAGTGTCCCCAGCTGCTTTAAACATTTTTTTAAAACATTTTTTAAATTTAAATTCAATTTAGTTAACATACAGTGCATTTTTAGTTTCAAAGGTAGAGTTCAGTGATTCATCAGGTACATAGAACTCCCCGTGCTCATTTCATCAAGTTAAACATTTTTTTAAGTTGCAGTTTTTGTCCAGGTTGTACAAAGCCTTGGGATGGAGATCTGCGCCTCGTTGTCCCTTCAGGGGGCTGAGTGGGGGCACCGCAGGGATTTCTGCAGGTCCCACTCCCTGCACCTGTCTTGGGGTGCGGCGTGTGGGAGGCCCTGCATACCCACAGCCAAACCAAATACAGGCTGAAAGAAGAAACCTATGGGACTTGAGCGATGCAGACGCACAGAGCTGTGTAAAGCGCCGTGTGGACAGAGAATGGTAGGACCCTTGCAGAATTAGGTAGCGTGATCTCTTTTCTGGGTTATGTATGTGAGAAGTTCAGGGCTAAGATTTGCTGCCGGCAAGGAGAGCGGCTCTACAGCTGGGGCTTAGGGGTGCGGAGAGAGACGGGGCCAGCGAGGCAGACACAGCGCCCGGCTGGGGTGTCAGAGGGGCCCCGGGGACGAGCAGGCGCGGAGGACGAGGGTGTGATTCCCTGGGCTGCTGGTGGAAGCTGCGAGCGTGGCCGGCCCTGCCTGCCGGACACACATGTGGCGGGGTTTGCTTCTGTGCTGTGAGTGTCTGAACCCCTGTGGCAAGTCACCAAGTGTCGGCCTAAAGCGGCCGCAAAGGATACTTTTGTTTTCTTTTTCCGTTTGGCACATGAGAAAGCCTCTCCTCTTGCTGCCTCAACACACACAAAGGACTCAGTGTACTTAGAGTGTCAACACCAAGAAAAGGACACCGAGCATTTTAAAGGAGTTTAATCTGACAATTGATGCTCTAGTTAATTCCTGAATGAATAACCGATTAGCTCCACATTTTCCAGGAAATCACAGCACCGTGCATCATGACATAATTCAAGATTACATATCATTTTATTTTATCTCAAGGAAGCACACACATAAAAGCAAACCATCTCTGGACTTGGCACCCGTTCCGTGTCTAGTGTGTCTGGACTGGCGTTGGACTCGCTGGGAGTTAGCGGAGAACGCCAGTGGGACAGAGGACCGGCTTCCATTTTTAAAGAATTTTAAAGTGGTTCAGATGAGGAAGACTTCAGATGGCTTCCGGCGAGGGAAGGATGTTCATCGTGTCCATTTGGAAAACAAGGATGTAGTCTTTATGCCATGGTGTTGTTATTTTTAAAGTGGGAAGGGAAATCCACGTACTTGAATATTTTTTCTTACAAGGATGCCAGTTAGAAGCCATTAAACTTGGTTTTTGTAATGCTCACACTCACCCACGAGGGACTCTCTGTGGATGATGGTCGCCTGACACACAGGTCACGGGTTAGTTTCCCGGAGTGAATGCTTATTCTTTATTTTCCTCTGAGTTGGTTGGCCCTTCCGAAAGCTGGAGTTACACGTATTTTAAGGAGAGAGGGCCTCATTTGAAGTGATGTCCGCCAACATCACTTGAACAGTGCAGACCCTGGGCCCGCACGCGGACAGAGCTCGAGGGCTGAGCTGGGTCCCTTTGTTCTGACGAAGTCTGGGCTCCGTGACTGAGTCACAGGAGACCTTGCCCGTTTCCAGGCTGCGGTAGTGGTCAATCCGAAACTTGCGGGACAGAGTGGTCTCCCGGGATGCCCACGCTGCCCATCAGCCTCTGTTAACGCAAGGACTGTTTTGGGTGGTTCTTTCCTTGTTTTACCGAACACCTGGGTTCTTTGCTTCTGTCCCCCCCACCCCTGCACCACCATTAACTGTTGCAACTGGACATAAGAAAAGAAGTGAAGTAAATGAAAGTGGCTGCGTGTCAAAGGCTCTGGGGTTGGTTTGGGTGGTGGGACGGGATGGGACACAGAGAGTGAGATCCGTACAGTGAAAAACTGGAAACAGCGTGGTGCTCACCAATGGTGCAAGGACCCGCACGTGCTGGGGGAGGGGTGGGGGGCAGGCTGGTCTGGAGCTGTCAACGCCGGCAGGGGGCTCTGGCTCGCCGCCGCTCGCCTGAGATCTTGGACAGGGTTCTTGACCTCTTTGCTTCGCGTGTAACATGGGGATCATGTGCCTGATACATCGGGTCCTTGCGGACATGAATTAGCCCCGAGCAAGGCTCCGTGGACTGGCAGCTCATCGTGGTCACCGAGGATGCCACGCGGGGCCTCACCTGCCCCTTTCTACACGTGGACTGTGGGGTAGACTTTACCTTTCCCGTAGAGTTTCCGAGGATACGGACAAATGTCAAAATGTAAAAATATATAAAAGGAAGATTGAAATATGATTGCCTCTGGATGCTGGGTTATACATGATCTTTTTTTTTTTTTTTTAAGATTTTATTTATTTGACAGAGAGAGACACAGCGAGAGAGGGAACACAAGCAGGGGGAGTGGGAGAGGGAGAAGCAGACTCCCCACTGAGCAGGGAGCCCGATGTGGGGCTCGATCCCAGGACCCTGAGATCATGACCTGAGCCGAAGGCAGACGCTTAATGACTGAGCCACCCAGGCGCCCCAGCACATGATCTTAAAAGGAAAACTGACTTATGCTTTCTCAGTGGTTTGAAATAGTTGTACGCTATTTTTACAACAAGAGAAGAGATCCTTCCCCAAACCCCAGAAACAAAATGAGAAAGAAAATTTCTATATATTTCATTTATTGAAGCGACACTGAAACACTGTGAATTTATAAGTGGGAGATACATACATGATGAAGCGAAACCATGTAGACCACTCCGTCCTGGAGGCCGAATTAAAATTGCTATTAAAAACCAATACTTTGGAAATCCAAGCCAGTGACAATTAAAATGAGGGTCAGGGCAAGTGAGAGCAGGCTGTTCTCTCACGGGGGAAGGCTCTGTGGAGACGCTGGCCCTCGGGGACTTTGAGGCGCCACACTGGCTTTCTGTGGGGCCTCCCGTGTCCACGGCAGTCAGGACAGGTCCCGGCTCTGCGCACGGGGGCTGGGGCGGTGGGCGTGCGGGATGAGGTGGGCGTGCGGATGGAAGGTATGCTTGAGAGAGGCCCGGGCAGGCTCCCGGAGAGCGGCGGCAGGAATTTTATTCCGGTGCACGGCACACAACCTGGGAGTTGTTCATTAACTAGTCCTGTGACTGCAGGAGAATTTAATTGTTCTTTATTTCGTATCTTTTTAGCCAGAGGACTTTTCTCTGTATCGATAAACATTACATTAATTTTCCATTGTGCTGGTTAGTTCAAAGTACTGTGGGTCAAATAAAGTCTCCTTAATCCCACTGGAAAAATTCCAAAATAAGCAAAACGAAAAAAAAACCACCCAACAAAAAACCCTGACGTCTAATCAGGAAGTGATGTCAGCCACTGAGGCTTGGCTTCCAAACTTGAGTGTTTTCCTTGCCTGTGTTCCTGTATGTGCCCCTCGTGGGGCAGCCGTCCGGGCCACGTGGGGGTCGCTGGTCCACGGCACTCAGCGGGCTGCAGGCCCGGGGGATCTGGAGCTTCGGGAGGGATGGGGTGCGTCCTCAGCATCCTCCATGACGAGGACACAGACACGAGGGTGCTGGGTGGAGGTGCCGGCTGCCCACGCGGCCGCCCAGCAAAGTGTCAGCGTGGGACCCAGGACCGCGGGCTTCAGTTGCACGGAAGTGCTCAGCTGCTGGTGACCCCGAGATAATCGCGGGACTTCCCCACGGCGACAGATCCACCCCCTGGGCCCCGAGGCCTTTGAAGTTGCAGACAGTTTCAGGATCATTGATAATCTAATCTCTGCCCTGTAGGGTTGTCTTTCTCCCTCGGCTTCGGCCCCTGTGTGCGGAGGGGCGTCTCCAAGCCTGTGTGTGGTTTGCCAGGCGGAGCGGCCGCGGCGCGGGAGCTGCCCTGTGAGCGCCAGGCTTCCGAGAGGCCAAGTCCTGCCAGGTCCGAGTCTCAGGCAGTGGGCCCCGCGGCGGTGGGGAGGCGGGAGGGAGAGAAAGGGGTTTTTATTCCTACTACCTTAGGGCTATACACGGCAATTACTACGCGGAGGCAGTAAAGGGCTGCTAATTGCAGGTTTGTGCCCCTGTACCCGGAGTAGGAACGAAGGGACTGAAGGTTACAAAGTGGTACTTAAAAAAAAAAAGTTATAGGTGATTTCTTTTCTCCTTTTTAGTGGAATAACTTAATTAATAGTCAGGTTTGGGCCTGATGAAGAAAAGAACTCTCAAAGAGGCATCTCATTAGAATAATTAAATTTTTCTATACCCTCCAATTTGCTTTTCGTAACCGTCCATTCTGTTTTTATTTTCCCTAATTATCTCCTGAAATCCTTCAGATGTGGGACCAAGAAAGCGTTAGGTATTAAATGTGCCTCCCCACCAGCATGGGTTATGATATTATATATTCACAGAGACCAAATGCATGCTGTCACTTATTGACCAACTTCCCTCCAGGACCCGGGCGTCCCGTGGTGCCCAGACACGGCTGGTAAAGCTTTACGCCCTCGTGCCTCACCCTGCAGCCCCCTTCTTGGGGGAGGCCAGGCAGACCCACCCCTGGGCCCCCACCCAGCATTTCCACCAGGTGGGAAAGGCTGACCTCTGAAACGGTGTGACCTAAAAAGTTCAATCCTCCTTGAAACCATCTGCATTTCCTGCACTGACGTTGGACTCAAAACAAGGTCAGGAACTCGGTCAGAAGCCTGGGCTCGTGCCTCACGGGGTTAGGGGCCCCTGGACCATGGGCGCCCGTGTTCCCCGTTTCACACTCCGGAGGGTGTGCTCGCGGCATTTACTCTTTGCATCCCACAGTGACGGCATGCAGGAGGTGCTCACTAAATGCTCGATCGAACCAAAGGCAAGTTCAGCTTTCTGAGTGGTTCCTTCTGGTTCCTTCTGGATGCGATTCCTGGGATGAAGAAGTCCCGCTGCTCTCTGCATCTGATTGACACTGGGGTGTTACCGTACCCGCGTCTACTCGTGCTTCCGAGTGGTGGGGGTGAAAATGCTCGGTGCCGCCGTGGGGGCAGGTGGGTGGCTTCGGTGTATGTGAGGACCCGTGACCCTGCCAGGGACTTGCAGGCTTTCTCCAGAGACTCTAAGTACCAGGAAGGACATCAGGGGCCTCTTGTCTCCCTTCAGCTGAGGCCTGGCTTCCAGGAGGGAAGCAGGGGTGGGAGGGGATGCTGAGGACCCGCTCACGCTCACGGTGAGTGTCCTCCTGGGTCCACGGCTGGTCCCCGAGGACTAAGGGCAAGCGCGTGGGGGCTGCCGTCATGATGGTGGCTGGATTCTGGGTCCTGTGCTGTTTGCCCGGCATGTCCCTCCTCACCGTTGTGGCGACAAGCAGCCAGGGTGTGGAGGGGTGAGCCCCAGGCCTTCCACGTGTGTCCCCCTTACATGGGAATGTCTGTGTCGTCTAGGTGCCCCCCACTAAGGTGTGAACCCCACGGGGCCACAGATCTGCGGTCCTTCCCTGGAGTTTGCGGGCTTGGCCGGCAAACCGCACGTGCAGGTGCTTGGGTCCGACGGTTGCCATGCAGCTGAGAGCCGCCGTCCCCAACTCCGCAAGGGGTTAAGGTGGGAGGAGGCTGGAGTGAAGACCCCAGACTCATGTCTCGGCTCAAAGCCGCAGAGTGCGGATCATAACTGAGGCTGCACAAAATGATCGCAGGAAATCTGTTACACTGGACAGGTCCACGGAGGGGAACTGGGGGCGCAAGGCGGCTGCCTCCCAGAGCCTGCTCTCTCCTTCCTCTCTGGGGTGAGGACCACCACCCGCCCCGCTGTGCGTGGTCCTGAGGAGCAGGTGTCCTCGCTCTGCCCCCATGTGCCCCAGGAGCTTCTCCCCCCTGGGATTGGCAGACCTCCCCGCCCCGTACTCTAGGCCCAGCTCAGACGCCCCGGCCTTACATCAGAAACGGACCCTTTCTCTGCTCCGTCAGAATCGCGTTACTGGGTGATCATCGCGCAGGAACTAGGAAATTCTCAGAGGTAGAAGAAAATGAAAGAAATGAATGATCTTGCCAAAAAACCATTTTGTCATGTTTTCTTTCAGTGACTTTGCTGTACTTTACGCACCGTGTCATCCTGCTTTCTGAACGTTGTAATAAGCGCTCTGAGGAAAAATTGGACTTCGCCGTGATTTCCCACTTTACCATAGAGTTGATCGTAACGCACTGGTTCTTCCTCACACGGAGCTCCCGGGGCTCAGGCTGGTGGCAGAAGCGCCCCCCACACGGCGTGTGTGCAGGAACCGAGCTCAGAGCACACAGCCCGCGTGGCACAAGACGGGCCGAGGCCTCGCGGCCGGAAGAATTCGTCATAGCAGGTTTCACAACGCGGAGCACCTCCACCTGCCTGCTGGGATCCACGCGTGTGGACAACACGGACGATCACGCAGGCACACACATACAGATGTCACAGACACACATGTGTACGCAGGACATCGGACGCACAAACTCAATATGCACGTGTGCACGCACATGCACGCCTGTGTGCACGATGCAGATACGCACATGTCCGTGCACCTCCCCGCGGGGACGTCAAGCGAGCTCATCCTGTGATGGTGGTTGTGTCTTTGTGGACGATACTCACCTTCAATCACAACAGGTAAATTTTGCATAGGGTTGTGCTGTTTGCAAAGGTTTTCTGTTGCCGCATCTGGTTCTCAGGACACTCGTGAGGTGACGCGGTTCTTCCTGCGATCTGGGGGAAGCGCCCAGTGGCCTGAAGGATTTCCCCAACGTCAGGGCTTCTCTCCTCATGGATCCTTATTTGTCCTTAAATGTCACACTAGGGACAGAAAGACATGAAGGGTTTTTTCTTTTATTTGGCGACGAAGGTGAGGCGACAACATGGAGAGACAATAATTTTAAGACCACACAGAAATTCACTGGCTAAATGAAAGGAAATCTGCATTTCCTCATCTTAATCCAGAGTTTTCTGACCCCATTGCTCTGCACTTTACAATCTTACTAAAAACAGTTACATTAAACCAGAAATTAATAGTCCATTTTTAAATTCTCCACAGACTCCTTTTTGCACTAGAAGTGGTGTTTGAATTTATGTTAGTGTGTTCAGGACTCACTAAGGGCAGATTATTTGGTAAAAATGTTTCCGGAATAAACACATGCACCTGCTCCCAGCGAGGGGAGAGGCAAGTGTTCTGAAGGGGGGCGCTGGGAGCGGGAGGGGCCACGCGGCTAACACGGCGGGTACGCCGGCTTCCTGTCAGCACAGGCCGGTTCCAGCCACAAGAATGTTCTGGAACCCGCAGCACGAATGCTCTAGAAAGCGACCATGCCCTGCTGGGTCTCACAAAAACACCAATTCCAGTATCTTAACTCTGGATTTTTAAATTGAATACTCTGACTTTGAGGATCACTTTCCTTTCTGAGGTTGAGGGTTATGCACCGTCCACTCGTGATGGGCGCCGCCCTGCGTCACACACAGCGTGGCTGAATCGGTCAGCGAGTCACGGTCACAGGTGAGGAATGGCGAGCAGAGAAAGAGGTCAGTGCCGTGGGGTAGGGGCGCCGGGCGAGCCGCCACCGCTGGTCCCGGGGGCCTCTGTGTTCGCTGCTCTGCGGCTCTGCCCCCAGTGGAGCCCTGCCTCCCCCGTCCTCACCCCCGGCACAAGCCACGCTTCTCTCTCACACCAGCCTTTCTGACGGTGCTGCTCGCGGTCCCTGCACCTCGCTCTTCGGTGTCCTGTGTTTGTGCTGCCACGGCTCGGATCGCACCCGAGTGTGCAAGCAGGCGCATTTGCGTCCTGCACTGAGCAGAGAGGACCTTGGGTCTGGGGCATCTTCGGCCCCCCCGGGAGCTCGTGGTCCACATCCGTACTCGCGGGTGGCTGGTGCTCTGTTTCCTCGCAGGGCGCGGGGTCTTTCTGAACCTTGACCCGATCCTCCCACCCTTGCCCTCCTCTGGGGTCTGATGGGGGAGATGCGGGTCTCGCTGCTGGTCAGGGATAAGGGTTAAGCAGGAAAGGGTGGTCAGACACTGCCCGTCAGAGCCGCCGGTAAGGACACAGCCCCGTCCGTGTGAGTGCAGCCGCGCCGTGGGGGGTGCGGGCATTGCCAGACCCAGATTCGTGTTCCTCCACGGACGGGTAGACAGAGGGGTGCAGGCAGGTTCCGGACCGGAAATGGCCGCAGACAAACCACATCGCTCGCTCTTTCCAGATGGGCGCCTTCCCCTTGTGCTCCACCCGGTGAGCTCCCCGAGCCTCCACATCTCAGCCCGTCCGCCCCTCAGGGGCTCGGGGCTGGCAGCTCACCCGCCTGGGGTCTCCACCCGCTCGGGCTAAACGACGAAAGCATGATGGCGGCCACGTGCAAAGACAGAGTGGCACGTTCTCCGTGGACGAAGAGTTGAAATAACAGGCATTCACACTCCTGGGGGCGTGCGCGGTGTCTTCGGTGGTCTTGCTTATTTCCACGTGTTGTCACGAATGGACAGTGGCTGGAGGTCCGTGATGTGGCAGGGAGAGGCGGGGTGGGGCGGGGCGGGCGTGCTTGTCACAGCAGAACCTCGATGGGCTGAGATTCCCCAGGGCGAGTTCAACCCAGGGCAAAACGGGGGATTCTGCCTTGTTAATCTGGAGAGCGCAGAGCCGGTCAGGTGAGCGTGTTGTGCATTTTGGAAAGATTTCAGGGAAAAACTGTTGTCGTGGGGGGTTAGGAGTGGTACTTGAGAGTGGCCCGAGGACCAGAACACGGGTCCCTCCTGGAGGCCAGAACCCCCGTCCTCTTCCTCCTGCCCCTCCTGCGCTCTTCGACCACTAGTGGTGGTACGCCGGTGCTCTATGGTTCCCGCCCTCCACCTTCGACAGCGTGGAGCACCTGTCCTGCCCTCCCCCCTTGACAGCCTGGAGCACCTGTCCCTGGATCCCCCCTCGACAGTGTGGAGCACCTGTCCCCGGATCCCCCCTCGACAGTGTGGAGCACTTGTAGGCGTCTTCAGAAATGTCTGGTGTTTCTGCATCTGACTTGTTAAAATGTAGTCAAATTTTGCGTTGGCCCTGCTGCTCCTCGGCTGTTTTAATGAAACGGTTCAATCTGAAAAGTGATTTGAACACATCCCAATGACAGGCATCTGAGCAAGAAAGCAATTGTTTAACTTCTTTGGACTAAATTTTCCTGAACCTTATTTGTCCAGAGGAACATTTTCTGAGTAGCCCCCAAATATCCCGGGGGCACCCACAGCACACTTTCTTTGCAGAAATCCCAAGGGGATTGAGAGCAATGACTCGCTGGTGAGAATTTGTTTAAAAATATTGACTTGCATCCATAGGAACATTTACTTCTATAAAACTTGCATTTGTTTGGAAGCCAAGTTTGATGGCATTTACACCTGAATATCCATCCCTATTAACAGCTTTTCGTCAGACGTTAGCGCAGTGCCCTCCCTATGACGCTGGGGAAACTCCGTGGCAGCCCCCTCTGATCGATGGCCTCCACCTTCTCCCTCCGAGACCGGGGACGGCTGTGTGCACGGTCTTTCTTTGTGGGGGGTCTTGTGGGGACTGGGTCTGATGGGGACCGTGGGCAGAGAGGGCCGTGTCCCTCAAAACGGCCCAGCTGCCCGTGTGCACTTGGTGTTCTGGGATTGCGGTTCCCCGGGGAGGGGAATCTGAGTCACGTCGGGAAGTCGGGGGAGCCTGTGTGGGCTCTTCCTCTGTCCTTGCACGAGTGACACCAACATCACATTTGGGTTGTTTGCTTCATGGAGTTTTTGCATTTACTGTCTTTCCCATTTAGTGTCTGTTGGTGGCTCTCCCCAGAGTGTGCTGTCTTGGTTTAGAGACACGGGACATGGAGAGACAGACCCGGAGCCCGGGGTGTGAGAACAGAGTTACCCACTAGGACCTTAAAACGAGGAGGGCGTAGAGTCCACCCGAACACACCCCGTGAGGGGCTTCTGACGTTCTGACGCGCCTCGGGAGGGAGCCCTGCTCGGGGTCCCTGAGACCCCGTCCGCGTCCTGCCCTTGGCCCCAGGGCCACACTTAGCAGCGCATCAGCTGCACCGGGAGGGTCTCCGCAGGAATGTCATGTCCAGAGCCCCGTGAGCACCGTGTGACACGCTCAGCTGTTTATTTCGGGTCGCGAAGAATAAAAAATCCAATGCAGAGGGATCCCTCTGTGTCCAGACACCGCAGCCCATCCCGTGTGCGCGTGCTCCCCCTCTCCGCGTGGCCTGAACACCTCCTCTGAGCCTTCGAAGATTAGTGCAGACTCTCTGTGTGCGTGTGCTCACATCTCCCCCCGTGGTTTCAACGGGTCACTACGGGACCTGCCTAAACTCTTCCTCTGATCTGGAGTCGAAACTGTATCGATTCCCATGAATTGATCTGTGCGTCAGAGGAAACTTTGTTCTTTGGCGGCACTTTTTCAAGATGACTTTCCTCGTGTGGATGTCCCACGGGGCTCCAGACACTATTCTCCAGCGGACTTGGCTGCTCACGATCACCTTTAACGTGAAAGCGACAGCGAGACTTTGCGGGAATTGTGTTGCTCTGAGAAATGCCACTTCATGCCCCAAGGGAAAGGTGGGCAATGTGCACGACCAGACGTGTGGGTACCTGGACCAGGTACCTGGCTTCAGGGACAGAAACCACCTCGCCCTCAGCCCCTGGCTCCCAACGGTCCCAGAGAAGAGGACAGCTCCAGGCCAGAGGCCGGGGGACGCAGGAGAGCCTGGTGGCGGGGACAGAGCCCAGCGGAGGGACCGAGTGCCATCCTCCGGCTGCCTGTCTTCCCGGGAACAAGAGTAGGGTGCATCACGGGGGCCTCAGGGACCTGTCACAAAGGGCTGGGTGCAGCTCTGAGACCACCCTCTCCCCGTTCTCGTCCCCCAAAGTGAGAAGCAGGAGGGGCAGGAGTGGTACCTGAGTGGAGAGAAGAAAACGAACTGATTGGCTAACCGCAGACGGCATGTCGCTCAGAAAAGATGTCTTCTTTTGAAAGAGTACTTACAAAAATTCCCCAGTGACAGCTCCCACCAGGTTCTCACTCACGTGTTGGCTCGAGCTCGGAGTTAGCTGCCAACACCTTAGTTTCTAGTGGCCCCAGGAAGCCTTTCGTGGGCTCCACGGTTCGGCTCCTTCCGCGCGCCTGTGACTCCCTGCGCACCCCATGTCCCTTTGCTTCCAGCCTGCACTGCTGTTCCCTGCGCACAGGATGGCCCCAGGGCCGGAGCCACGGAGCCTCCCGAGCCGCGCGGCTGGAGCGGTCAGCACGCTGCGGGAGCAGGACTTCAGGGCGTGTGTTCGCTTCCAGAGCTGTGCCTCATTCTATGAGACAGTGGCTGTCAGCAAGATCCAAGTTTATGCAGAAGAACAGAACAGAGCGCTCTTGACGGCCGCTGCTTTCCCGCTCACCCCAGGACGGGCGTTCGCGTGTGTGCTGGCGCCTGTCTGTGCCTCGGCGCGGGCTTCCCGGGCTCCCATAGGACGCACCGTCACCGTTCACCCAGCAGAGAGCTTTGAGGGGCTCAGGTGACGTCTTGTAACTCGGACAGTAATCCAGAAAACGTAGCCTTTGGTCTTCTGAGGAAGACCTCAGCTTTTAAAGATCCTTGTAAAGATAAAACGTAGCAGTGCAAGCATGTATCTTATAATTTCTATTAGGTTGCGACTATAGTTACCATTACTGTGTTGCATATTTGAAAGTTGCCGGGAGCAATCTTCACTGTTCGCACAAGAGAAAGAGAGTTTTGTCACTGTGTGTGGAGACAGGAACTGCCCAGACTTTCGGTGGTGACTGCTTCCCGGACAGACGCACGCGGAGCCACCAGGCCGCGCGCCTGAAGCCAGGACAATGTTGTGCGCCAATTATAACTCAGTTTAAAAAAAGAATGCCTCGTCTTTACATTTCGATTTCTTGTCAGGTCTGACTGTCCCCTTTGTGGCTTCCATGTGTCACAGTTTGCCCGGCAGCGGTCCCCCCGCGAGTGACCCGACACGCCTCCCGGCCACGGCGGGTGCTCGGGGCGGCGAAGCCCTCGGAACAGCTATCTGAGAGGTGATCTCTGTTACAACAAACTGTTTCACATGTGCCATACTATGAGTTTCTTTAATGGTCCAATGTTTTTTTTTTAAAGATTTTATTTATTTACTTGAGAGAGAGAGAGAGCACAAGCAGGGGGAGGGTCAAAGGGAGAGAGAGAAGCAGGCCTCCCGCTGAGCAGGGAGCCCGATGCGGGGCTCGATCCCAGGACCCTGAGATCATGACCTGAGCCGAAGGCAGACGCTTAACTGACTGAGCCACCAGGTGCCCCTATGGTCCAATATTTTGAGTGAAATGTGTCCAGCATCACGGCCTTCCGTGCACCTGCAGATTCTCATGATGGCTGTTGGCCGATGATTGGCGGGCAAAGTCATGCAAGAAACCAGAGACACCTGTTTGGAAAAACGGGGCAGATTTGAAAACAGTCTTCAGAGAAGCTTTCTGCTTGTTGAGTAGGTATTTTCTGGGTTTTTCCTCCAAAGTATAGCCAATAACTTTGTTTCCAAAGATCACAACTGGGTTACAGGGAAAAAAGTTAACAGCAGGTTTCGGGTGTGTGTCCCTCTCTGAGGATTTACACCTGATGCTTCCACGAAGCAGCCGTTAGCCAGGCGCTCCTTACCCATGGGCACTGGTGGAGGGGCACGCCTGCCCTTAGAGGCACTTTGGGAAAGTTACCGTGGCTATTTCCCCACTTCCTGAACACAAAATGGCTTTCTTTTTGAAAGTAGACATTTTCAGGCCATTAATTCCTAATTCAGACTAACTGCTGCACTGGGTTTGAAGGGTGGCCTGAGAAAAGAAATCACTGCGGGGAAAGTGGGACTCAATGCTCGTGCACCCAGAGGCCGGGTGGCGGGGCCCGGCTTTCACTCCGCGAGGGGCAGAACACCTGCTCGAGAGCGCGCACTCCTTCCCGCCTTCCTTCCTTCAGAACATCAGTTAGGGCTCTTGGTGGGGCCGCAGGGTGCTGCCAGACCTCCCAAGGAGATGGGCGCCAGTCTGGTTTCGTGGGACCTACAGTCTGGTGATGGTAAATGCTGGGAAACAGAGGCAGGACACAGCAGGCGGGCGCGCCTGGAGGTAGAACGGCAGGGCTGGTGTGGTCTGGGGAGCAAGCCCTGCCTAGGCAAGTGCGCCTCAGACCAGATATTCTGGGGCATCTGTGGGGTCTTACATCCCAACACCTGAAACAGTCATAAAGGGGAAATTCATAGACTGGAAGTTTGCATATCATCCCTGCGCGTCCCGACTCAGAGGATTTCTCCAGGGCAAGAGGGAGGTGGTGGAGATGTGGGCAAGACACCAGCAGCATGGGGGGGACAAGGCCAGGCAGGGAGGTCCTGCATGCAGGCCAAGGGCAGGCCGTGGGGGTGGGCTTGCCCCGCCCATGTCCTCGTTAGAGCTTCCCGTGACTCCTTATTGGTTCTGGAAAATATAATCTGTTGATAAAAATTTTATTTTTCCTTAATATGTAATGGCTTCATTATTGTTCTTCTCAAATAAAGGAATAGTATTTTAAAGACCTCTCAGTTTTCAATTTTGATGTGATAAATATTGATAGGGTATCAATCAGCATGAAGAAAAGCTTGCTGGGACCCTCACTACTTTTGAAGAGCATGAAGGGTCTTCCCAGGGTGAGAACTGCTGTTTTAAATTGTGTGGGAAATTCCAGTCCGTGCAATAAGTAAGAAACGCACTTACAAGTGCAGTCTGAGAATTGTTTTTATTATTTTTCAGAGGAAAGAGCCCCAGGAGGCCTGAGATATGACATGAGGTGTGAGAGGAGTCAGGGCTCCATCCTGTCCCAAGCAGTGCTGACAGGCGTGTGTGGGCAGGACGCCACGGGCACGCTGACGTCAGCCTGGTTGCGTGTCTCCTGCCCCAGCAGAGGCTACAGCCCATCACCTGCTGCTCCTGCCACCGTCGCTCTCCTCTCATGCACCGAGCGCCCAGTTAGAGAGCCTGCTGGCAACAGTCACTGTGCTTTCACGGCCGACTCTCACGGGCACGGCAAGGTGCTGAGATGCAGGGACGGAGGGACATAGTCACCCCCACACATGTGGGCTCACAGTCACAGACAGGAGCTCACACACACGCGAGAACTCACACACAGACAGCTCACACACACACGCATGAACTCACACATACCCATGAACTCACACACACATGAACTCATACACACAGATGTGGGCTCACACTTGCAGACATGAACTCACACACAGGAGCTCATAGAGGAGAGCTCACACCTGAACTCACGCACATGCACTCACACACAGATTGCCTACACACAGACAGAAGCTCACAGACATGAACTCACACACACATGCATGAACTCACAGACAAGCATGAACTCTCACACAGGCATGAACTCACACACATGCATGAACTCACACACATGCATGAACTCACACACAGATGTGGGTTCACATGCACAGACAGAAGTTCACAAACATGAACTCACGCATACATGTATGAACTCACAGACATGCATGAACTCACATACAGGCATGAACTCACACGCAGAAAGGAGCTCACAGACGAGATCACACACAGACATGAACTCACACACAGACATGAACCCACACACTCACAGATATGAACTCACACACGGAAAGGAGCTCACAGATGAGATCACACACAGACATGAACTCACACACAGACATGAACCCACATACTCACAGATATGAACTCACACACAGAAAGGAGCTCACAGATGAGATCACACACAGACATGAACTCACACACAGACATGAACCCACACACTCACAGATATGAACTCATACACAGACATGAACTCACACACATACATGAACTCACACCTTCACAGACATGAACTCACCCACAGATAGGAGCTCCTACACACACATGAACTCATACGTATGCATGAACCCACACATATGCATGAACTCACACATGCATGAACTCACAGACAAGCATGAACTCTCACACTCACAGATATGAACTCGCACACAGATAGGAGCTCATATACACACATGAACTCACACACACATGAACCCACACACAGGCATGAATTCACAGACATGAGCTCACACCCAGACATGAACTCACACAGACCGGAGCTCACACACACACACACACACGCACACATACACACTCCCTGAGGAGATATGCTTGCTCATTACTCTTTTTATTTCTTCAAAAAAGGTTGAAACTTGTTTTTCACAATTTAAGTTTCAGTTTAATTCTTGTCATAGTTTTTTGATTTAAGTTTGGGTGTTAGCACTTCTCTTTCATACCCCAGTTATTAAATGTCTAGAAAAGCAACACCTTTTAGCAAACCTTTCTCAACGTTTTCTGATTTTGACTGAGGCCATCATAAAGGCTTTCAAAGTTGGCGGTGGGAAAACCCGCACAAAGTCAGCGGCCGCTGCAGGACATTCAGACGTCTCTCTGAGGTCTTAGACCATCCGCACCCCAACTGCTTATGGTATGCCAGGCGACACGGGGTGACCTGCTCGGGCATCATGGGTCTGTGTGGCTGGAGGGGGGCTTGCCATGGAGCTGGTAGGACCACACCACCGGGGTGTTAGGGATGGGATCTGGGAGAACAGGCCAAGGCCACAGGACATAAGGCCATGGAGCTGGAGGCCAGAGGGTGGCTGACTTCCTGAGTTTGAAGCTGCCCCGAGGCCAGAGAGCCTGGGAGGTTCACAGAACAGGGCCTTTCCTCCTTGGCCTTCCAGCCTCTGAAGGCCAGTGTGCCCTGTCCAGCTCCGCCCAGGCTACCCCACACCCCTGCACTGCAATCCCAAACCCCTCCCTTGTGAGCTCAGGAAAAACCTGGGACTTGTGTCTCCACCACTGGATCCCACAGATCCGGATCAGAACTCATTTTGTCCAGACATGAGGCTTGCTTATTTTGGGTTGTTAAATGGATAACTGAGGTTTACAGCAAGACATTTCACATTTTTAATACATAAATTGACATTTTCTGCTCATGCAAATATGAACTGGGAATATTATGGAGAATCCGATTAAATACTAAATAATCTTCTAGGTTGGAGAACGGCAAATCCAGCTGGCTGCTTACGTTTGCATGGCCTGCAAACTCAAAATGGTTTTTCCATTTTTTAATGGACGAAAAAATCAGAAGATGAATTAAATTTCTGGACAAGTGAAAATCATATGAAGTTCAAATTTCAGTGTCTAAAATAAAGTTTTATTGGCACACAGCATACATCCATTTATGTATCACTGGGGCTGCTCATTGTTCGGCAGCACCATAGGGAAGCTGTGACCGAGACGTCCGGCTCACAAAGCCAGAATTGCTTAGAGTCTGGCCCTTCACGGGGAAAGTTTTGAGTGAACCTACATCCTATTGCTTATCTAAAATCCATTATAAATTATAATGACTGGGAATTTCATTCTGTGACACTTCTAAATATGCCCACAGGCTATAAAGATATCAACCAGATAATGCCCAGGGTAAAAACATCTTAATCACATATTGGAACATTCTTTGTACAGTTGAAGGAAATTTCCTTTGACAGAGAACTTCCAAATACCTTTTGCATGCACACGAATATGATTTGCAAAGTATCTGTGAATGCACGAAGTTTCTAACCACTCTGATTGCTAATGAAAAATGCAGCAATGGTGTGCCTCCTTCCACTTCACATGAGTGTAAATATGTCAACATGGTCAATTATGAAATTGTCCCCACTGATATGAAAAGAGCATCTCAGACTCATGCAGCTTGGTTTTTATGTTTTGATGAACATAAAATAAAAGAATGATAGAAGTCCCTGCTTATGTGAGTAATATATATAATTTCTCATCCTCACAGCGGCCTTTCCAGTTGAGGAACAAGCCCATTTTACAGCTGAGGCTTGCAGAAATTCCGGAGTTTGTCCAAGGTCTCAAGGGCAGTTGAAGGTCAAGGCTAGGATTCCTGATTATAAAGCATCTGCTTTTATCAATTATCTCGTTCGGCATCTCCCAGATAATTTTATATTCGTACAGCTTTTTAAGGCAAATGTGGAACATCTGAAGGGGGATTTTTTTGGTTTCTGCGATAGAAAGAGGATGTCCTGAGAAACTGACTTCTGTTATTATTTCTGATATTATTATGTGATTTCTAATCTCATCCAATATCAGAGCTTATGCTGATTGGCCAGAGATGATCATCTTCAAGGACAAAGCTTCCCAGGAGCCTGATCTACTTCCGGGACTGGAAGCTGCTGCTTTGTGGAATCCCGACCCAGCACCCGGCATGGCCATGGAGGGGGTAGCGGGGTTGGAGGGGTAGAGGTGGGGAGCAAAGCCAGCCCCTGGGGAGGCTGAGGGTGTCGGGTTCCTGTCCCGTGAAGGTGGAGGCCACTGTGCCAACAAGGGCTTTAAAGGCCAATGATAATGAGACACAGGCCACACTGGTTTGGGAAATGTGAGACCCCATCTTGCAGGCACCTGTCCGATCTGTGTGGCCCGACCCAGCTGCTGACCATCAGGACTCCCGAACCTAGCGGGAGGCGCTTGTGAGCAAGACGACTCTGGACTCTGGCAGGTGCTTAGGGTCCCTGCAGAGTTCCTCCCCCTGACGTCCACTCTCAGCCCTGCCCTTTGCAGGGGCGGCTTGCCGAGGTGTCCTCGCCTGATAGGAGGGTGCCAACAGCCCAGCTGCAGGTGTGGCGTCCCCAAAGCGAGAGCGCGAGCCAGTGCGTGGCTCACAGCCCACCCACCCCACGGCGTGCTCCTCTCGGTCAGATTGGTCAGCAAGAACAGGACCTGCTCCTAGCTCTGTCCTGGGCGCCTGCAAGGGGCCGCACAGTGTCTGTGATTCTACCGTGGTGGTGTCACCCTGCCGGTCCCCCAGGGCCTCTGAGCTGGCCCGGCATCCGCCTCAGGGCTTCAGAGAAGCTGCCGCTCTACCTCCCGTCCCGTCCACACTGCCGGGTGGACTCTCCCCCAGCCCCCGCACCCCTAGACTCTCCTGCTCCCACGGTGCCAGTTTCACTGAGTGCCCTTGGAGTTACGCACAGCGGCATGGAAAACAGCCTGTGATGTTTAAGTCTAAAAAGTTCTGTGTTTAAAAAACTCAACACCCAAAAAACAAATAATCAAGTCAAAAAGTGGGCAGAAGATATGAAAAGACACTTCTCTGAAGAAGACATACAAATGGCTAACAGACACATGAAAAAATGTTCATCATCATTAGCCATCAGGGAAATTCAAATCAAAACCACAGTGAGATACCACCTTACACCAGTTAGATGGCAAAAATGGACAGGGAAAGAAACAACAAATGTTGGAGAGGTTGTGGAGAAAGGGGAACCCTCTTACACTGTTGATGGGAATGCAAGTTGGTACAGCCACTTTGGAAAACAGTATGGAGGTTCCTCAAAAATTTAAAAACAGAGCTACCCTATGACCCAGCAATTGCACTACTGGGTATTTACCCCAAAGACACAGATGTAGTGAAAAGAAGGGCCATATGCACCCCAATGTTCATAGCAGCAATGTCCGCAATAGCCAAACTGTGGAAAGAGCCGAGATGCCCTTCAACAGATGAATGGATAAAGAAGACGTGGTCCATATATACAAAGGAATATTACTCAGCCATCAGAAAAGATGAATACCGAACTTTTACATCAACATGGATGGGACTGGAGGAGATTATGCTAAGTGAAATACGTCAAGCAGAGAAAGTCAATTATCATATGGTTTCACCCATTTGTGGAACATAAGGAATAGCATGGAGGACATTAGGAGAAGGAAGGGAAAAATGGGGGGCGGAATTGGAGGGAAAGATGAACCATGAGAGACTATGGACTCTGAGAAACAAACAGGGTTTTGGGGGGGGGTGGGGGGATGGGTTAGCCCGGTGATGGGTATTAAGGAGGGCACGTACTGCATGGAGCACTGGGTGTTATACGAAAACAATGGATCGTGGATCACCACATCAAGAACTAATGAGGTATTGTATGGTGACTAACATAACATAATAAAATTTAAAAAAACCCAACATGTTGAACTGCTAAACATTTAAAAGTTAGGAACCAAATGGTTGGTAGTATCGCTGTCAGGATCCTGAGTGGGGTCCCAGGGAGGGCGCGAGGGGAGGACTTCAATTTTCTACGTTATTGTTTGAATTGTTTTGACAGCAAACACATGTTACTTTTACTATCATAAAAATGAAAACGTGTTTACATCTGGGAGAAGAAAGATCTTACTCGTGAGAAGGTGTGTCCCCCGTGGGGAATGCCCTCACTGCCGGGGGGCCTTCCCGGGCCGCGTGGACCCCAACCCCTCACCCTCCCGATGTCTGCGCTCGCCCGGGGGCTCCACCCTCACCGGGGCCCCTCCTGACAGCAACTCTAGTCTCTGGCTGCACCTGGGTGAGCGCCCCCCGCACGGCCCACCATTGCAGCTGCCCCCTTGGGCACACCCACCTCCACAGCCCCGCTCAGGCACCGTCCAGCACAGCCCACTGGGCAGACCGCTCATTTGTGGTTTCTGATCCATGTGCCGTGGCTTGTCACCTCTGTTCTCACGTCACCTTAGCTTTCTAGCTCCTGCCGTCAACCCCTTCTTTGCTCAGCACTTCTGCTCTCAAACGATTTAGCCAAGGAATGTGCAGGAACTCACCTTTGTCATAGGTCATTGGTCCACATTTGATTTTCTGCTATTGGGTCAGGACCCTGTTCCTGATCCAGATAGTCTCATAATATCAAGCACGTCTCTCTGAAGGCTGCTCTCCACGGGGTGGGGGCACATCAGGAAATTTAACCATCTAATGCAGTGCAGGGATGTAGGGGCTCACACTACACAGAGCTGAAGCCCCTGTTCTTAAGAAAATGTTGGTCTTTTTCTTAAGACCTTCAACTGATTAGATGAGGCCCACCCACATTATGGAGGGCAATTTGTTTTACTCACAATCTACTGATTTAAATGTTAATCTCATGGAATAAATACCTTCACAGAAACATCTAGAATAGTGTTTGACCAAATACCTAGGTACTGTGGCTGTGATGGTCTAAATGTTTGTGTCGCCCCCAAATTTGCATGTTATCACCTATTCCCCAAGATGATGACATTAGTAGGCGGGGCCTTTGGGAGGTGATTAGGTCATGAGGATGGGGCCCCCGTGAGAATCCGTGCCCTTACATGAGACCCCAGAGGGCTCCCTTGTCCCTTCTGTCACTGAGGACACAGCAAGAAGCAGTGAACCAGGAACGGGACCTCACCCGACGCCGTATCTGCCTCCAGGACCGTGGAGGCCTGTGGTTTATCCGCTCTGCCCGTGCTGCTCTGGGACGGCAGCCGTGTGGAAAGAGGCAGTGGCCTGGCCATTTCGACACGTGAAACTTGCCACCACAATACCTTCATCAAAGAGAAACCGTAGTATGTGTTTTCTGACAAGGTGGTTTCATTCTTTCTTCCCTCTCCTTACCATGTCTGCAAATATTTGGGTTTTTAACCATTAATTATTGACAAAAGAGAGAGGAAGATATTTTTTTCCATGTTGTAAATTATTATTAATCAGATGGCGGTATGCCAGTCTGTGATTATGGTGAGGGAAAGTGCCAGCCTCTTCGGACAAGCTCCGCTTGGGGTCAGTGCACCAGGCTGGCGCCCAGGGCCGCATCTGGCCCCCTGCTGTGTGACCTTGAGGACGGTATCCTCTCTGGGGTCCCCTTCCTTGTCCCTGAAATTAATGTAAGAATACCACATGGACTCCGAGGGAAAGGTAAGCACCTGGCCCCCAGCACCTGCCCTCGCCCCACAGTACAGTTATATCAACTTCAAAGATTTCTCCGCCTGTGAGGATGCGGACTGTTGTGGTTTTTATTATTATTATTATTTTTCTGTTGTGGTTTTTAAAAAATTGACTTTAAACTCCCTGGAGATGGACTCAGAGTGGCCACTCCTGTCATCTGTCTGAGCTGAGCTAAAGGGACCCTTTACCTGATTAATAATGAAGTTTCTTAGGGGAGAATAATTGTAAATAAATGATACCTGAGCTCCAAGAAGGTTTATTTTTTATCTATTATTATTATTATTATTTAATTTTTATTAACCTATAATGTATTATTGGTTTCAGAGGTACAGGTCTGTGACTCATCAGTCTTACACAATTCACAGCGCTCACCATAGCACATACCCTCCCCAGTGTCCATCACCCACTTACCCCATCCTCCCACCCCCCTCCACTCCAGCAACCCTCCATTTGTTTCCCAAGATTAAGAGTCTTTTATGGTTTGTCTCCCTCTCTGATTTTGTCTTGTTTCATTTTTCCCTCCCTTCCCCTATGATCCTCTGCCTTGTTTCTCAAATTCTACGTATCAGTGAGATCATATGATAATTTCACTTAGTGTAATATCTATTTCTCTTTAAAAAATTTTCTCTCACTGGATGACCCCAAAATGACAGTGCACTGGGATGGGTAGTGGGGGATGTGGGGATGTGTGAGATGGAAGGAGTGTGAGTGTGCAAGACAGTAAATGTGTGAATGTGAGCATGTTTGTGAGCATGTGTGAGCATTTGAGTGTGTGTGAGCGTGTGATCATGCGAGAGTGTGAGAGCATGTTAGTGTGCGAGCGTGCAAGCACAAGTGTGAGCCTGTGCACACGTGCATGTGAGTGCGAGTGTGCAAGCGTGTGCACATGAGCATGTAAGTGTGAACATGTGAGTGTGAGCATGCGAGTGCGTGTGAGCATGTGTGAGCGTGTGTTTATGCACCAGGAGCTGGTCTGGGGTCACGTGTGAGGTCAGGAAGCATTCCCAGAAACGGAACTGACCGGCCGCGGTGGTGTGGGTACTGAGCATGGGGACTGAGGGCGGAAGATGGAATGAAGGAGGAAAAATAAAAATAAGTTCTGTGAGAAACATACTAGGAGTTTAGAAGATAAAAATGGATAAAAGGCAAAATACATTTTAAGAGGAAATAAGGCATCATGGAACAAAACACCAGAAGATACAAAGCACAAAGATAAAAGAAGCCCAAAGCAGTGAGAAAAAGGACCAGAACAGTTTCAACCCACGGGAAGGCCCACAGTTCCCGTGAACGCAAAGCGCGGCGTCCGCTCGTCTCAGTTCATCAGAGCTATGAGCCGGCGGGATTTGCAGACACGCAGAGGGGAGCAGGGACCCCATGCACGGCAGGCGGGTGGGTGCTGGACGGGGCAGCGGGGGCGGCCGGGAGGGCAGCGGGCGGTCCCGAGAGCCCCACTGGCCATTCTCGGCAGCGGAGCTGCAGGCCCCGTGGGACATGACGGTGGCGGTGGGGCCCTTGGGCTTGTGCTGGCAGCTCGCTCGGCTGGGGGGCCGGCAGGTGAGGTGAGGGGCTGCCCGCACCTGCACAGCTGTGCCGAGCTCCCCGTCCTCGGTTCCTCCGCGGGCCAAGCGGCGGGGTTGGCCGGCTGCGGGAGCTGGGGAAGAGCGGCAGCCCCCGCGCACTGACACCTCTTACGGTCTCCTGTCCCTCTGTGCTCCCGGGGGCTCGCGCAGCTGGCACAAGAGAGCAGTTAGGACATTTCTGCACGTACGACACTGAGTTTGAGAGAAGGAAAGAAGAGGGAGCCGTGAAGCTGCTGAGTGTTTCCCTCTCCTCCTTTTGCAGCAGAAGTTCGGACGTGGATGCTCAGGCTCTCCTCTGCTAGGGGATGGCAGCCCCGTGGCCTGGCACCGCAGGGGATTTGGAGCCCTGGCACCCAGCGCGTGGCTGTTTCTGCTGTGGCAGCGTGGTCTCGCTTTTCTGTGCAGCTTCTTCCTGGTGAAATTGTGACCAGTCAGTATTTAGTGGCTGACCAGACACGCTGGATTCGAAGGAGGTGCAGCCACATGTGGTCTGCGGAGGACACAAGTCTTGCACGCTCACATGTGCTGAGAAAGCAGAAATCTCACAGCCGAGGGCACGGGTGGGGGTCTGGGGGTCAGCCTGCTCTCCAGGAGGCAGGGTGAGAACTCGGTGCGGGGTGCTCGTGGGGTGCCCGTGGCGGGGTGGTGGCGCAGCGTGGCGGCCGTGGGTCCAGCTCTGCACGGCTGGGCGACTCCGCCTCCCCAGGCCCGGGTCCGCCCTTGCAGACGGGTGACGGCAGCGCCTTCCTCGGCCGGAGAGCAGACCCAGCTCTCTTCATCCCCCTGCTTCCCATCACGCACACAAACCGACAGCGTTTTGTTGGTGTGTCTGCTCGCGTGTCGGCTCCGCGGGGCGCTGCCTGCCCGTCCACCTCATCCTGGTCGCCCTGGTGCCCGGACTGGGCCGCGCCACGTGCAGGCGTGGTTGGTGGACTGAACGAGCTCTGCCCGGTCAGGTGAGGCGAGGGGCGCCACGCCCAGCGTGATCGGGACGCACTCGCAGTTGCTGCTGTCGTCTGCAGATGCGCTACCGAGCTGTGCCGTGCGGGCGGGGGCTCCGCTGAAACCCCCTCAAGTACAGGCCCCACAGGCCAGGATGCTGTTGCGTGCTCGCGGAGCCCCAACAGCCCCCGGTCACGGGCCTGGTCCCCAACGGCCGTGGTGAGCACCGCTGCCTGAGTCACCTCCGTACTCGGAGTGAGGCCGGGGACGCTCGGGCCTTGGTGACCTGTGTGGATCGCACGCTGGTTCTTCCCGCGGAGCGCAGCCGGGCAGGGCCGGCACTGCCCCCCAGACCTGGGACGCTGGAGACGGACACCGGCAGGAAGCGGCTGGCGTGAATGGGAGCAGCCCCGAGGGGGCGGGCACCACCTCCCGGGGCCCCTGTGGGGACAAGTCGGCACTCGGAAAACCACGCACGGTGGCCTGTGCCCTTCTCCTGGTTCCTTAGTGCTTTGCTTGGGCAGATTCAGTGCGTAGTTGGCTTTTCCTTGACGGCCGTGAAAGAAAGCATCACAAGACCAGGGGCTCTTATTTGCACAATGATTCTATTCACTCGCTTGACTTGGTTACAAAAATCCGACACCCGGTAGCTGAGCCGTGTCTCGCTGATGGGGGAGCAGTGCTCAGGCCTCCACTCATGGGAGGCACAGCCCATGAGCAGGGCATTTGCAGGGCTCAGCGGGGACTATCTCCAAAAATGGGAGGAGGTGTTTTTGCAAAGCTGCAAGTGAAAAGACAGTTTGCAGAATCATTGCGTTCTCAGACTTGAGCTCCTGGTTTTCTGAATCATAATGTTAGGATGGAATTACTACATTTCTTCTTGTCTATAGCTTGTGAAAAACAAGTGTTCTTCGTGGCCTGCAAACAAGAGTGGTGAACATCAACGCTTTCCCATTGCTTTTTTCAGAAGAAAAGAATTAGTGAAAGCAGGTACCTTGTTAGGAACAGATTACGCATAAAAGGAATGTACAAAGCGTTGGAATAAAAAGCCCTCACGTCACTGAGATGCTTCAACTTAGCCTCTGGGACAAGTGCCTCTTAGGTCATTTCAGACGGAGGCCCCTTCTCGGGACCCTTCGTGGATCAGGAAATCAAACAACACCCATTGTCCCGTCCCTTTAGCCACACTTGTGCTAACTCGGGTTAATTGGGACTTGTGCTCCTGCATGCTGGGGAACTTTGTGCGCGGGAGGACTGGAGAGTGTTGCCGGGGCTTTGCAACGTGCAAACCAGGATGGAAGTTGCAGGTGGCATCTCTGCTCCCCCACAGAGTGAGACAGAGAGAAACCGAGAGGGGTTCTGGGAAGGCCTGACGCTCAGCAGAGTTCCCCAAAACACTAAACAGAGTCACCACATGGCGCCGTGGCCCCACTCCCCGGGACACCCAAGATAAGTGAGTGCATGCATCCATGTAAGGTGTGCACGAGGTCATAGCGGCATTAAGCAGCAGAGCCCGGAAGTGGAGATGACCGACACGCTGTGTCCCTCAGCTGATGAGCGGATAGACGACGTGTGCATGGCACATCCTACAGCCACAAAAGGAGTGAGATGTCCCACAGGCTCAGACCCGGATGGACCTCAGACACGTGCTGCTCAGGGAAAGACCACATAGTGTATGACAGCATTGATACAAAAGGCACAGAAAAGCAAATCTACACACAGAAAGTAGGTCAGGGGTTGCCTGGGAGGGGGTACAAGCTTTCTTTTTGGGGTGGTAAAAATACTCTAGCATTAGCAGTTAGCGATGGCTGCATACTTCTGAGAATCTGGAAAGATACTGAATTGGGTGCATTCAGCTCAACTTTATGGTGTGTAAATCATCTCAATAAAATTTTTAGAGACAAGAAAGCAAGTCAAAGTAAATCAAGGGCACCTTTCTCTGATTACTGAAGTTCTTTGCTCCCGTAGGTGGTTTCAGATGATAAAAGTGCACCTGCCTGCGGGGTCTTCCATATCGCTGTGTGGGGGGGGGCCACGTGCGGAGGGTCTGCTGTGGGCAGACCCCAGAATGGGCCTTCCTGGGCCTTCTCCGCTGCCGGCTGGAGTCGGCCTCATGCTGTGGACAGACTGGGGACAGCATGCTTATAGCCTTGTTGACAGGCTTGTCTGCGAGATCGGTGGGGTCCCACGTGACACGTGGGGTGGCTCGGTGACACATGCCCTGGACCATCATGCACACGCTGAGGCAGATCGGAGAGGTGATGTCACCTAGCAGGACAGAACCGTGGTGCTCGGGACAAAGAAGGTGTTTTCCAAAAGAGAGAGTCAGGGTGGGTGTGGCTGAGGTCACAGGGAGTCCCCCACCGGGCGGGATCCTGCCAACGGGTGCTGCTTTTGCCGTGTTGGGGAGGAACAGTTGGGGTTGCTGGGGCTTGGCTCCCTTTCCTTAATCTGCCCTTCTGGGGGCACGCAGGGCTTTAGGGGTCTGTGTTGACGTGGTCTTACAGAATGACGCCAGGAACAGGGCTTAACTAGGACTCCGCTTCCGTCACTCCTGAGGACCGCCTGGGATACGGTGTGGTTCTGGCCGTATCTGGGCCACCAGCATTCGCTGGCTGGCATTGGCCAATTGCCACAATGCTGATTTCTCTAAGGAGCCGAGGCAAGGTGGGCTCCCGGGTATGCAGACACAGAGTGATCAGGTCAACGTGGGGCTGTGCCCAGGCCCCGTGGAATCTGGGGAGTGGGGCCCAGAGTCGCGGCCACCCGCCCTTGGAGCCCGTGCTGTGCTCTTCCTCGGGAACGCGTGACTCAGGCTGCTGGGGAGCTTCATGTGTGAAACAGGAGATGCCCAGTGCCCGGCTGTCGTAATAAAATGTCTAGACAGCAATTAACATTAATTTCCCGGAAGAGTGACGGTGTCATCAGGAAATCCTCACGGCTTTACCAAGAGCTGACCGAGGTCTATCTCACCGCGGATCCGTTTCTAAATCTGACCGGGATTTGCACGGATTGCGGTCACAGGATGCACAGCCCTTGCACCCCTCTGCGTGCCTGTGCGGCCACCCCACCCCGATTCCAGGGGCCTCCGGGTCCCTGTGCCCCTGACCTGGCTGCTGGGGTTTGGGAGGCATGTGTGCTGGAAGAAGGAGCGAGCACTTTCTCTGCCTGTTCCTATTGTGTTCAAGCTGGAAGCAGGGGCTGGGGACGTGTGGCTGGTGGTTCCAGCCTGAGTGACCCCGAGCCATCTGTCCCTCTCATACGTGTGGTCAGGGGCAGACAGGTGTGCCAGGCTCCCTTCCAGAGCTGGGGTGTTTTCCCTCTGACCATTCTCTCCTAAACCCACCTCGAAATCCCCTCAGGTGCCCCCCCCTTTTTAAAAAGATTTTATTTTTTTATTTGGGGGGGAGGGTCAGAGGGAGAAGCAGGCTCCCCGCTGAGCAGGGAGCCCGATGCGGGACTTGATCCCAGGACCCTGAGATCACGACCTGAGCCGAAGGCAGATGCTTAACGACTGAGCCACCCAGGTGCCCTGCTCTGGTGCCCCTCAATCCACTTTCGGGGTCTCTTCCTTCCCATGCATGGACCTGCCCCAACTGGTGATGGGCAGAGCACCATGGGTCACTGTCACTGCTGGAAAGTGGACTCTGCTCACTCTCGAGGCAGGAAGAAGAACGATACTCTCCATTTGTTACGTGACTGAGAGTCTTTCTCAGGGATGCGGAAATCCTTAGAGCGCGAGAGGGGGTAGGTGCTGGTGACTGAGCGATAGTGCCCTTCGAACAACACGCCTGACAGGTTCTCTGTTGCTTCCTGGTGACACCGGTAAGTGTCCCCGTGAGCAGGTCTCAAAACGTGGGAAAGCAAAAAGGAAGGAACATGCAGAGATAGGGCCCCTCAGAGTTTGGTGCGTCCCCCGTAAGCCTTCTTATGTGTATATTTGTCCTCCTTATGAGAGCTTCGCCATGTTGGGAACTAGCCAGCTAACCCAACCATTTAGCGATTGTGAGCTTTCCCCACCGTTGACTATTCCACAGCGTGATTATGTGCACATGGCATGCAGGACGATGCTCCTGCAAACAGAAGAGGGTCTCCCACTAGAGCGTCTGTGTGCGGCTGACTGCGCAAGCACACGGAGGCTTCGGGGACGACCCCACCGCTGCCCCTCTGAGCCACTCAGATGTCGCCCCACCACCTGCCACGGGGCCGAGCCGTGGGGGCCGCGTCCTCACACCCCTTTCACAGATGGACGAACTAGCCCACAGAACTGCAGGAGCTGAGACAGGTTTTTCCAAAAGTCACGTTCCCTTTCTCGCACTCCGGATACACATGTGGAATGGCAGCGCGCATCACGGTCACTTGTGCGTTAAGCGATGATGAAGTGTGGTGATTGAAGCTTACCTCAGTTATTTTAAATGGGACACTAAATGCAACAGGCAAGCTTTGCTGTCACGTGGTCAGGTGACCCGTCTCGCAGGTGTCTGGTGCTGAGCCTCGCTCTACCTCAGGATTTTCTCGGGAGCGTCATGTGGTTCGGGCTGGATTTGCGACGAGCAGTTGGGAGGCCGCCTGACGCCCACGAACTTCAGGAGATCCTGGTTCTGCTGGGTGCTGCTGCGCCGGTGACTTCTTCATCAGCCATGGTGCCCCTCGCCATTCACCACGTGGCAGGACTCCAGCGGGTCGCGTGGTCGGTGGAGGACACGCAAGACGTCATGGCCGTGGTGCCCTCCTATCAACGGAGCCTGTGGGGAGGTGCGTTCGAGGGTCGGGAGGAGGAGGAGGAGGGAGGCTGAGGAAGTGGCTCCGTCTCTCGGTGATGGTGCCTGGCTCTCGGGTGACCCGGTGCACAGAGTCACGGTGGCGGCAGCAGGCGCTGGGGGGCTCTCCTGGGCGAGGCGGCCTCACCGTCCACACGCCCCGTGGGCCCTGCCAGGCTGCTGGGAAAGCTCCCCATGCCTGGCATCGGTGTGAGTCAGTCCCTGAGACGCTCCTGAGAAGGTAAGTAAACACCAGGGTGCCTGGAGGCAGACCGGCCGGAGCCTGTCGGAGCTGGAAGTCGGCCGCAGAGTCACAGTGACAGGGCGCGGCACGTGGCACGAGGTGAGGTCCTTCCGCCGCAGATCTGGTTGCCATCGTCTGTGGGGACAGGGCGTCCGTGCCCTGGGTGAGCTCAGCACCGCGCCTCCGGCAGGACAGTGGCCTGGGCCCCGACGCCTGTGGAGTTTCCATCGGGCCTCCCGTGACCCTGCCCATCCGGCACATGCACAGAAAGGACGTCGGAGCCAAGTGGGAACCAGCTGTTTTTAAAGTGAGCAGTAACTTCTGGAAGAAGTCGACCTTCCCCAAGGGTGTCAGCCGCGGGCCACCCATCTCCACCCTCGCTCCCCAAGTCACGGGCGAGGGGCCCAGCTTGCTGCTTCCACCCCACGCAGACCGCATCTTTATGACTCTTTCTGTGTAGGGCTCCTTCCTGGGCTCATTTGTGGCCAAGTGGACACAGAGAGGAGGCGGCTCAGCTAATTGCTCTTTCAGTGGATGGAAATTCGTTGTCGTTTGGTATCAGACTCCAGCGATGTCGGTAATAACACTAATGAGCAAGGGAACAGGATTATAGGTAAGACACAGTTATAATCAGAAAGCTAATAATTACCTTGCAGCCGCAGTTGGACTTCTGAATTTTACATTTCTTGCATTTTAAAATTCTTAATTATAATGGTTTCATTAATGAGAAGCAGCCTTCTGGAAACAGAGTGGGATTCCTTTTGACTAAAGAAGACGGGCATTCGGTGCAGGTGTGGGAACCACAGCTCCTGGGCCGACCTCCGGGAAGTAGCTGGACGGAAGGGCTGCTTCCCACAGGGAGGCGCCCAGGGAGGCCGCAGAGCCCAGCACACGCCTTGGGCAGGACAAGCCCAGGTCGCCGGGCTGCGCCATCTCCGAGGAGCCCTCACAGCTCAGCTTCCTTGCCTCCTGCTCTTGATGTGGATCAGAATTAAATGCTACTTCCCTAAACTTAAGACGGATCTGTCACCGTGGCCGGTCAATCGGGCGCAGCAGAAGAGGATCTGGAGAGGCTCTTGCGTGGGGCTTTCAGACGTCAGCTTCCTCGAGGGAGCTGTCTTCCCGGTGCATTAAAAAGACCGCCAGTTCACTGCACTGAAAGGGTGGGTTTGAGCCCCGTGGCCTTGGAGCCCCGGACACAGCCCTGCACTGGGGTTACACATGGCCGGTCGATGGCACGCGTGGGGGACCGTGCTGCCCACCGACAGACCATCCGGAGACCCGGCCCTTCTGCGGTGGGCGCCCACATGCATCTTCCCTCCAATGAAGGGGCTTCGTGTGTTCTGAGGGCTGCTTTGCCAGCTTGCAGCCGTGCTCTGGGCTCAGTGCCTGCCCGGACGCGGCCCTCTCGGCATCCCTCCTTGCTGCTGCTGGAAACCATCCTCCATGGATGAGGCGGACAAGGCCTCCAAGTCTCATCTCACCATTCAGGATCCCCTGCAAGGACCCCCCGCACCAGCTGCCTGCAGACGGCTGGGCTTCTGCAGATGTCTGTGACTCGGACTTGTGCACGGAGGTCCCCTCCCCACATGGGAGCCTAGGTGGGAAGCACCATGCATTCCTGCTCCTGGCTGCTGAAAGATCCCACAGAAACCCCATGAGACTGTGTCTGCTCTCTGATTATCCTGCACTCTCAACTCATGGACACTCAGGATGCTCCTGCTGAGAAGTCACAAGCACGAAGGGATGAGATCACAGGCCCCTTCCCAAAAAGCACTGGATGGTGTTTCAGTGGAGGAGAGCAGAGCAGGGCCTGAGGTGCGGTGGGAAGCAAGCCCCACGAGCGGACATCCAGGGGTGTCTGAACCAAGGCTGCAGGATGGGAGGGGCGAGAGAATGCCGGTTTCTGTGTCCAATCAGAATCCGCTTGAATATTGCCTAAAAAAGTCAGGGAAACAAGGGCAGGTGGCAGCTGAGTGGGCTGTAAGCCATGTGGGGGGCTGCCCTGACCCAGGCCCTGGCTTGCACCTGGAGCTGAGGGTGGGCGGGGGGCTGGGGACAGAGACCATGCAGCAGGTGAGTCGGCCCGGCGTCGGATGCAGAGGAGACGCTGGGATGTTCTGAGAGTCTGAGCGACGCACATCTTAGAGTCTGACAACTGCAACCACCCTTCAAAACGGACAGCATTTCCTCCCAAGCAGAGTCCGTCCCCGCGGGTATCTGCACACCTCCCCGATGCACGCGCGTGGCGTCCGGGAGGCTCACCCACATGTGGTGACATGCCCTGGCGAGCACGCGGGCGGCGGCCTGTGGCCCCCTTGGCTTTGCTATCTTTCCGGCACTGACCAACACAGATGTGCCTCCTGCGCGTGTCCTGCTGCTTCTCAAGCATCTTCCGAGTGCCCGCATTTCCTGAAGCTCCTAGAAGCATGCCATGAAGTTTGCGAGACATTCCTGATGGGCGTGTCCCATTGGCAGAGCATCCAGGGCTGGGGCCGGCTGTCTGCTCATCCCTCTTACCCTGCACACTCTCCTGCAGGACACTCCTGGCCTTGTCCCCAGTCCAGGAGAGGAGGCCTGCCCGGCCGAGGGGGGCGTCCCTGCTGGCTGGGGCTGTGGAGAACGGGGCACTGGCCAGGCTCTCGCTCATTAGTTTCTGCTTCCCCTGGACTGGACCCACGGCCCCCAGGACCATGGTTCTATGGAGGATGACGGAAGGGAAAGCCGACGCTGACTAGGACAGCCCGGATTCCTGCCCTCTCTGTCCCTTTCTTTTTTTTTTAAATTTTTTTATTGTTATGTTAATCCCCATACATTACATCATTAGTTTTAGATATAGTGTTCCATGATTCATTGTTTGTGCATAACACCCAGTGCTCCATGCAGAACGTGCCCTCCTCAATACCCATCACCAGGCTAACCCATCCTCCCAACCCCCTCCCCTCTAGAACCCTCAGCTTGTTTTTCAGAGTCCATTGTCTCTCATGGTTCTTCTCCCCCTCCGATTTCCCCCCCTTCATTCTTCCCCTCCTGCTACATTCTTCTTCTTCTTTTTTTCTTTCTTAACATATATTGCATTATTTGTTTCAGAGGTACAGATCTGAGATTCAACAGTCTTGCACAATTCACAGCGCTTACCAGAACACATACCCTCCCCAGTGTCCATCACCCAGTCACCCCATCCCTCCCACCCCACCCCCACTCCAACAACCCTCAGTTTGTTTCCTGAGATTAAGAATTCCTCATATCAGTGAGGTCATATGATACATGTCTTTCTCTGATTGACTTATTTCGCTCAGCATAATACCCTCCAGTTCCATCCACGTCGTTGCAAATGGCAAGATCTCATTCCTTTTGATGGCTGCATAATATTCCATTGTATATATATACCACTTCTTCTTTATCCATTCATCTGTTGATGGACATCTTGGCTCTTTCCACAGTTTGGCTATTGTGGACATTGCTGCTATAAACATCGGGGTGCACGTAGCCTTTCAGGTTCCTACTTTTGTATCTTTGGGGTAAATACCCAGTAGTGCAATTGCTGGATCATATGGTAGCTCTATTTTCAACTTTTTGAGGAACCCCCATACTGTTTTCCAGAGTGGCTGCACCAGCTTGCATTCCCACCAACAGTGTAGGAGGGTTCCCCTTTCTCCGCATCCCCGCCAACATCTGTCATTTCCTGACTTGTTAATTTTAGCCATTCTGACTGGTGTGAGGTGGTATCTCATTGAGGTTTTGATTTGGATTTCCCTGATGCCGAGCGATATTGAACACTTTTTCATGTGTCTGTTGGCCGTTTGGATGTCTTCTTTGGAAAAATGTCTGTTCATGTCTTCTGCCCATTTCTTGATTGGATTCTTTGTTCTTTTGGTGTTGAGTTTGATGAGTTCTTTATAGATTTTGGATACTAGCCCTTTATCTGGTATGTCATTTGCAAATATCTTCTCCCATTCTGTCAGTTGTCTTTTGGTTTTGTTGACTGTTTCCTTTGCTTTGCAAAAGCTTTTTATCTTGATGAAGTCCCAATAGTTCATTTTTGCCCTTGCTTCCCTTGCCTTTGGCAATGTTTCTAGGAAGAAGTTGCTGCGGCTGAGGTCGAAGAGGTTGCTGCCGGTGTTCTCCTTTAGGATTTTGATGGACTCCTGTCTCACATTGAGGTCTTTCAACCATTTGGAGTCTATTTTTGTGTGTGGTGTAAGGAAATGGTCCAGTTTCATTCTTCTGCATGTGGCTGTCCAATTTTCCCAACACCATTTGTTGAAGAGACTGTCTTTTTTCCATTGGACATTCTTTCCTGCTTTGTCAAAGATGAGTTGACCATAGAGTTGAGGGTCCATTTCTGGGCTCTCTATTCTGTTCCATTGATCTATGTGTCTGTTTTTGTGCCAGTACCATACTGTCTTGATGATGACAGCTTTGTAGTAGAGCTGGAAGTCCGGAATTGTGATGCCGCCAGCTTTGCTTTTCTTTTTCAACATTCCTCTGGCTATGCGGGGTCTTTTCTGGTTCCATACAAATTTTAGGATTATTTGTTCCATTTCTTTGAAAAAGTGGATGGTATTTTGATGGGGATTGCATTGAATGTGTAGATTGCTCTAGGTAGGACTGACATCTTCACAATATTTGTTCTTCCAATCCATGAGCATGGAACGTTTTTCCATTTCTTTGTGTCTTCCTCAATTTCTTTCATGAGTATTTTATAGTTTTCTGAGTACAGATCCTTTGCCTCTTTGGTTAGATTTATTCCTAGGTATCTTATGGTTTTGGGTGCAATTGTAAATGGGATCGACTCCTTAATTTCTCTTTCTTCTGACTTGTTGTTGGTGTATAGGAATGCCACTGACTTCTGTGCATTGATTTTATATCCTGCCACTTTACTGAATTCCTGTATGAGTTCTAGCAGTTTTGGGGTGGAGTCTTTGGGATTTTCCACATAAAGTATCATATCATCTGCAAAGAGTGAGAATTTGACTTCTTCTTTGCCAATTTGGATGCCTTTGATTTCTTTTTGTTGTCTGATTGCTGTGGCTAGGACTTCCAATACTATGTTGAATAGCAGTGGTGATAGTGGACATCCCTGCCGCGTTCCTGACCTTAGGGGGAAAGCTCTCAGTTTTTCCCCATTGAGAATGATATTCGCTGTAGGTTTTTCATAGATGGCTTTTATGATATTGAGGTACGTACCCTCTATCCCTATACTCTGAAGAGTTTTGATCAAGAAAGGATGCTGTACTTTGTCAAATGCTTTTTCTGCATCTATTGAGAGGATCATATGATTCTTGTTCTTTCTTTTGTTAATGTATTGTATCACGTTGATTGATTTGCGGATGTTGAACCAACCTTGCAGCCCAGGGATAAATCCGACTTGGTCGTGGTGAATAATCCTTTTAATGTACTGTTGGATCCTATTGGCTAGTATTTTGGTGAGAATTTTTGCATCCATGTTCATCAGGGATATTGGTCTGTAATTCTCCTTTTTGATGGGGTCTTTGTCTGGTTTTGGGATCAAGGTAATGCTGGCCTCATAAAATGAGTTTGGAAGTTTTCCTTCCATTTCTATTTTTTGGAACAGTTTCAGAAGAATAGGTATTAATTCTTCTTGAAATGTTTGGTAGAATTCCCCTGGGAAGCCATCTGGCCCTGGGCTTTTGTGTTTTGGGAGATTTTTGATGACTGCTTCTATTTCCTTAGTGGTTATAGGTCTGTTCAGGTTTTCTATTTCTTCCTGGTTCAGTTTTGGTAGTTGATACATCTCTAGGAATGCATCCATTACTTCCAGGTTATCTAGTTTGCTGGCATAGAGTTGCTCATAATATGTTCTTATAATTGTTTGTATTTCTTTGGTGTTGGTTGTGATTTCTCCTCTTTCATTCATGATTTTGTTGATTTGGGTCATTTCTCTTTTCTTTTTGATAAGTCTGGCCAGGGGCTTATCAATCTTGTTAATTCTTTCAAAGAACCAGCTCCTAGTTTCGTTGATCTGTTCTACTGTTCTTTTGGTTTCTATTTCATTGATTTCTGCTCTGATCTTTATTATTTCTCTTCTCCTGCTGGGTTTAGGCTTTATTTGCTGTTCTTTCTCCAGCTCCTTTAGGTGTAGGGTTAGGTTGTGTACTTGAGACCTTTCTTGTTTCTTGAGAAAGGCTTGTATTGCTATATACTTTCCTCTTAGGACTGCCTTTGCTGTATCCCAAAGATTTTGAATAGTTGTGTTTTCATTTTCATTGGTTTCCATGAATTTTTTTAATTCTTCTTTAATTTCCTGGTTGACCCATTCATTCTTTAGTAGGATGCTCTTTAGCCTCCATGTATTTGAGTTCTTTCCGACTTTCCTCTTGTGATTGAGTTCTAGTTTCAAAGCATTGTGGTCTGAAAATATGCAGGGGATGATCCCAATCTTCTGGTACTGGTTGAGACCTGATTTATGACCTAGGATGTGATCTATTCTGGAGAATGTTCCATGGGCACTAGAGAAGAATGTGTATTCCGTTGCTTTGGGATGGAATGTTCTGAATATGTCTGTGAAGTCCATTTGGTCCAGTGTGTCATTTAAAGTCTTTATTTCCTTGTTGATCTTTTGCTTAGACGATCTGTCCATTTCAGTGAGGGGGGTGTTAAAGTCCCCCACTATTATTGTATTGTTGTCGATGTGTTTCTTTGCTTTTGTTATTAATTGCCTTATATAATTGGCTGCTCCCATGTTAGGGGCATAGATATTTACAATTGTTAGATCTTCTTGTTGGATAGACCCTTTAAGTAGGATATAGTGTCCTTCCTCATCTCTTATTACAGTCTTTGGTTTAAAATCTAATTTGTCTGATATAAGGATTGCCACCCCAGCTTTCTTTTGGTGTCCATTAGCATGGTAAATGGTTTTCCACCCCCTCACTTTAAATCTGGGGGTGTCTTTGGGTCTAAAATGAGTCTCTTGCAGACAGCATATCGATGGGTCTTGTTTTTTAATCCAATCTGATAGCCTGTGTCTTTTGATTGGGGCATTTAGCCCATTTACATTCAGGGTAACTATTGAAAGATAGGAATTTAGTGCCATTGTATTGCCTGTAAAGTGACTCTTACTGTCTATTGTTTGTGTTCCTTTCTGGTCTATGTTGCTTTTAGGCTCTCTCTTTGCTTAGAGGACCCCTTTCAATATTTGTTGTAGGGCTGGTTTCGTGTTTGCAAATTCCTTTAGTTTTTGTTTGTCCTGGAAGCTTTTTATCTCTCCTTCAATTTTCAATGACAGCCTAGCTGGATATAGTATTCTTGGCTGCATATTTTTCTCATTTAGTGCTCTGAATATGTCCTGCCAGTCCTTTCTGGCCTGCCAGGTCTCTGTGGATAAGTCTGTTGCCAATCTAATGTTTCTACCATTGTAGGTTACATATCTCTTCTCCCGAGCTGCTTTCAGGATTTTCTCTTTGTCTCCGAGACTCATAAGTTTTACTATTAGATGTCGGGGTGTTGACCTATTTTTATTGATTTTGAGAGGGGTTCTCTGTGCTTCCTGGATTTTGATGCCTGTTTCCTTCCCCAAATTAGGGAAGTTCTCTGCTATAATTTGCTCCATTATACCTTCTGCCCCTCTCTCTCTTTCTTCTTCTTCTGGGATCCCAATTATTCTAATGTTGTTTCGTCTTATGGTATCGTTTATCTCTCGAATTCTGCCCTCATGATCCAGTAGTTGTTTATCTCTCTTTTTCTCAGCTTCTTTATTTTCTGTCATTTGGTCTTCTATCTCACTGATTCTTTCTTCTGCCTCATTTATCCTAGCAGTTAGCGCCCCCATATTTGATTGCACCTCATTAATAGCCTTTTTGATTTCTACTTGGTTAGATTTTAGTTCTTTTCTCCAGAAAGGGTTTCTCTAATAACTTCCATGCTTTTTTCAAGCCCAGCTAGTATCTTTAAAGTGGTGATTCTGAACTCTAGATCTGACATCGTACTAATGTCCGTATTGAGTAGGTCCCTGGCAGTCGGTACTACCTCTTGTTCTTTTTGTTGAGGTGATTTTTTCCGTCTTGTCATTTTGTGCAGAGGAGAATAGATTAATGAGAGAACAAAATGCTAGCAGGGTAACAACGTCCCCAGAAAATATACTCTAAACAAATCAGAAAAGACCTGAAGCAGTGGGAAAAGAAAGGGAAAGAGAGAAAAAAGAAAAAGAAAGAAAAAAAGAAAAAAGAAAAAGATAAAGATAAAAACAAACAAAAGCAGAACAAAACAAAACAAAACAAAAACAGAATGTGATCAAATATGATCAGGCTGGTTTATAGATCAGTGCCACACACTAGATTTTGGGTGTATTTTGGTCTGTTAAAAGAAAGTCCCTCCCAAAATTTTAAAGAAAGAAAAACTTATATATGTACAAAAATAAGGGTTGATATGATGAAGGGATGGAATATGACTGTAAAGATGGAAATTATAAAAAATTTTAAAAAAGGATTTGATAAGTTGTTTGAAAAAAGAAAGAAGAGGATTAAAAAAAAAAGAAAGAAAGAAAGAAAAAAGGGAGAGAATGTGATCAGGCAGGGGAGTAGAAAAAAACCATACACTAGAGATTTAGAGTATATTTTGATCTGTTAGAAGAAACTATCTCAAGATTTTAAAGAGAGAACAACTTATATATATATGCCAAAAATATGGGTAACTACTATGAAGGGATAGAATATGACTTTAAAAATGAAAAATAAAAATGTCTTTTTTTAAAAAAGGGATTGATAAGATGTTGGTTGAAAAAGGGAAAAAGAAAAATTAAAAAAAAAAAGACAGTTAAAAAAAAATTAACTTTGAAAGACTAAAGAATCATGGTAAAAAAGCCATGAATTCTATGTGCAGTGTTCCCCTAGCGCTGGAGTTCTGCCGTTCTCACTGATCGGTAAACTTGGTCTTGGCTGGCTGTTCTCGCTGATCTCCTGGGGGAGGGGCCTGTTGCCGTGGTTCCCAAATGTCTTTGCCGGAGGCGGAATTGCCCCGCCCTTGCCGGTCCGGGCTAAGTAATCTGCTCGGGTTTGCTCTCCGGAGCTTTTGTTCCCTGCAAGCTTTCCGTACAGCTTTGGAGGCGGAGAGTGAAAATGGTGGCCTCCCAGTCTCCGCCCCGGCGGAGCCGAGAACTCGGGGTCCCGCTCCTCAGCGAGCCCCCAGAGAAAAGCCGTCAGTCACTCCCGTCTCCCCGGTCTCCGGCCGCACTCCGTGCTCACCCGGCCTGTGACCGCGCCTTTCTATCTGGCCCCCGACCCCGGGTGGAGTCTCCAAACCCAGCAGATCCCCGCGGTGCGCTCCCGCACCTCTCCTCCCGGGGGAAGAAGGTGAGTGTCCCCGGATCTGCCGCTTGTTGGGTCCCTGCTGGAGGAGCAGTGGCCCGACTGTGCCGCGGATCACGGTCTATGACAACCCCGAGCTGAGAGCCCGCGCCTGGGCTCCGTCTCTGCAGCCGGCTTCCCCGCTCCGGTACCTGGGAGCTCTGCCGCACTCAGGCACCCCCGGTCTTTCTGTGACCCCGAGGGTCCTGAGACCACACTGTCCCGCGAGGGTTCCACCCCCCGCTTAGCCACCAGAGTGACGTCCCTCAGCGGAGCAGACTCTAAAAGTTCCGACTTTGTGCCCCACGGCTCTATCACTTGCCAGAAGCGGCCGACGGAGGCCCCTCCCCCGCCGTCTATCCTCCCGAATATCGCCTCGGATTCACTTCTCCGCACGTCCTACCTTCCAGAAAGTGGTCGCTTTTCTGTTCAGAGAGTTGTTGCTATTCTTTTCTTCGATCTCCTGTTGAGTTTGTAGGTGTTCAGAATGGTTTGATCCCTATCCAGCTGAATTCCTGAGACCAGACGAAATCCAGGTCTCCTACTCCTCCGCCATCTTGCTCCGCCCCCCCTCTGTCCCTTTCTTTGGAGCTGGGGTGTGGGGCTGAGCTGCTGCATGGCATCGGGCTCCCAGGACCCCCACCAGCTGGCCCGTCCATCCCGGCTCTCCTTGGATCTGTAGAGGGAAACGGGGATGGCAGGTGTCCTCGTTCCTTTCATGTGGGGCTGGGGGCTCCTGGCTTTAGGTCTTCCAAGCTGAGAAGACCAGAGAGCTTGCCCTGCTTGATGCTTCCAGATGAAAGCTCTGGGGTGTTTATGAGGTTGATCTAGGACCAGCTGCCTCTGGCGACGACATTAGCTGACCCTTTCCTGGTTGCCTTTGACCACTTTGTTTCCCCCCACGCCTTACTGTCCTCCAGTCCTGGGCACCAGGGAAGCACAGCAAATGCCTGGAAAAAGCCCAAAAAGACAGTGAAACGAGTGTGCACGTTACTGGGGGTGCAGGTTGTCTGGAGGGGCCCCACCTTGGCTGTAGGGTGGCCCTTGGTGGGGTAAGCAAGTCGCGGGGTCTGCATGGTGCCGCCCTCAAGCAGCCCTGTGCCGCACAGACACTGTTCTAGCCCCTGCCCCCACCTGCTCCAGAGCCCGCCCCACGCTGCGCCGAAAATCGCTTCCGTCCCATCTCGTCTGATTTAGACACAAACCCTTGGGGGTTCCCGCCGCCACGGGCCCAAGAACGCCTTCCTTCCTCTGTGAGCAGGCCCCGCCGTGAACGGTGCATTTTCCTGGAGTCTTCAGGGGTGTTGTTCTTCTCAGCCGCGTGCACAGAACACCCCTCATCGCACTAGGTACGTGCTAAGTATTTTCCTCTTTTTAATTAAATTTAGATTTTAGTTACAAGCTGATCTTTTCGACAAGTACTTTGCTTGTCACTCAGCTGCTTTAGTACAACGAGTGTTTCATCAGATACATCTGAAAGAGGGGCGCGCGGCCCAGTGAAGGGAGTGCAGGCCCTCTGCAGCCACTGACCGTCTGTGCGCCTTAGAAACTCCCGTCTCTTCGGTGAACTCGAGTCCTGGCTGCCTACCGTTCGTTTACTCCCTTTGTGCTTATGTAGCAGGATTTCACAGCATGGAGCAGACACACACCTTTCCGTCCACATGGGCGGGTGCGTCCGTTGAGCTCCTGGTCTTGCTGGCCCGGGCTCCGTCCCTGGGGTCATTCTAGGATCTCGATGTCTGTTTTAGGAGCATTGTCCCAAGACTGAATTTAACATAGTTTTGCCCTAAAGGCTTTCCTCCTAAAGAAAAATGACTATTTTATTTGTTGAATGATAATAGGATTAACCACGTGGCTAACTGTCACAGTAACTCTAACGCAGCATATTTAGGCACAGAGAAACCACCCCTGCCTCAGTTCCCCAGCCGCCAACCGGAGCTCACTGATAAAGTGACAGACCAGGGGTGCGCGCAGCCCGCTGCTTGTGCCTGGGGCTGGGGTCACACGGCCTGAGCGTGGAAGGAGGGGCTCAGCTCTCCTGCACACAGTGACGTGTGTTGATGGAGCAGAGGAAGGACGGGCCAGGAGGGGGTGGGTCAGCCTTGGGGCCTGGAGCAGGCAGACGAGGAGCTCGCTGGGGGGTCAGCTCCCACATCGAGTTTCAAGTACGGGAGCTCTCGGACACAAATACGTAGGCCAGTTACTCGGTGAGGAGCACGGCATAGCAGTTCGGTGAGCTGAACTGGGACCCAGGCTTCTGGGTTTCAATCCTGGCCTTGCCTCGTGACATATGGCCTCGGGCAAATTGATTACCTGCGTGCCTGTTTCCTCACGTGCAAAATGGAGACCATCACGGCGCCCGTGGCATGGGGTCATCTTGAGGACTGGGGGGACCGTCACGGCGCCCGTGGCACAGGGTCATCGCGAGGACTGGGGGGACCGTCACGGCGCCCGTGGCATGGGGTCATCTTGAGGACTGGGGGGACCGTCATGGCGCCCGTGGCACAGGGTCATCGCGAGGACGGGGGGGGACCGTCACGGCGCCCGTGGCAGGGGGCCATCGCGAGGACGGGGGAGGTCTTACTCGCAGAGCTGAGGATGTGGCTCCAGACGCACTGAGTAGTGTTGCTGGCTGTGGTGGTTGTTCCGGAGTTGTGTCTGTTGTGATTTCTGGAGGTCATGACCCCCACCGGGTAAGGGGCATGGGTATCAGGGCAGGGCCCCCGCCTCGCCCGTTCCTGAATCCCCATGGACGCACGGCTCCCCTACAGAGAGTCATCGAAACCACCTCTGCATGTGGCTTGGGGGTTTCATCTTGGCTGTGAATCAGCCCCTGGAAAGGGGTGTGGGGTCCGCGTCTGTGCGTGCTGGAGTGCTGGAGCGCGGGGCTGGGCAGGTCCCGATATCACGCGCTACTAAGGGACCCGGAGGATCGTGGGAGAAACTCTCCCCGTTTGAGGAAAAAGGACCAGACTTTCTGTTTCCCTCAGTGGCTCACACTGTTTTTCCTCATATTCATTTATATTTCTAAGTAACTTAGAGCTAGCACGTCCAAGTGACTCAGAAGCACCATTTATTTTCTGAATTAATGTCTCCTGTTGTCCATCGAGGCAAAGGTAGCAGAGGGTCTAAGTGGCCCAGGCGCCTCCTGGGCGTCTACTCTGGCCTCTGCCACGTGCTGTCCTGGTCTTCTGTTGGCAGAACCATCTAGATTAGTGGGGCGTAAAGTGTTTTCCTAAAACCCTTGCTCACCAGCTAGAACAGAAACATATCCAAAGGGCCAAGCAGCTGTTGTAAAGCAGAAAGCCATCTTTCTCCACAATGTCCTGGGGCGTGGGGTCACTTGTCATTCCAGAGAGCAGTGCAGCTTTGGAAGTCATGGGCTCCACTCAGCGTTCCCTGCTGTGGCCTCTCCTGTTCTTGTGGCCTCTGCTGTTCCTGTGGTCCCTGCTGTGGCTTCTCCTGTTCCTGTGGCCTCTGCTGTTCCTGTGGTCCCTGCTGTGGCCTCTCCTGTTCTTGTGGCCTCCTCTGTGGCCTCTGCTGTGGCCTCTGCTGTGGCCTCTCTTGTTCCTGTGGCCTCCTCTGTGGCCTCTGCTGTGGCCTCTGTTGTTCCTGTGGCCTCCACTGTAGCCTCTGCTGTGGCCTCTCTTGTTCCTGTGGCCTCTGCTGTGGCCTCTCTTGTTCTTGTGGCCTCCTCTGTGGCCTCTGCTGTTCCTGTGGCCTCCACTGTGGCCTCTGCTGTGGCCTCTGTTGTTCCTGTGGCCTCCACTGTGGCCTCTCTTGTTCCTGTGGCCTCTGCTGTGGCCTCTGCTGTGGCCTTGTGCAATCCTGATGGCTCCTGGCATTTTTAGAGGCACCTGTCCTTTTAGGGACAAGACAAGTCTGAGATAAAACTTACCTGCCAGGGTCATAGACTTAGTTAGCATTGAAACACGGCGTCTCCAAGCTGTATGTTGGTGGGAGGGAGAGCCTCTTCTAAACCATCCTTCTGTTTCGAAGTCATGGGTGTCAAGTGAAAGAGAACATGTTTTGAAGCTCAGAAATTGGTGGAAATATCTGTCTGCTGGGTGATGCTGGACAAGATTCTTAACCTCTCTGAGCCTCAGCGTCTTTATTTTGAAGGAGGAAAATAATGTAAAGATTATGATTAGTCAATGTCCTAAAACCAATGTCCAACGTTCTGGGTATAATGTGAACCAGAGGTGTTTTTATCATTATTATCATGGACATCGAGAGACGATGTTCTTTTTTGTCCAGACAAAATTTCCCAGAGCACACGTGCCTCTGTGAGCCCTCGGTGGTGGCCCGAAGCCAAGCTGGTTGCCAGTGACCGGTGAGATCTGCTGGGCAGGGGGCTCTGCCCCTGGGGACGCTTCCCTGGAGCTGCCGAAGTGACCGTTAATGTGCCTGGTGAGGTAACATTTAGAAGTATTTACGTTCTATACCTAATTAAGGATGCTCATCAAACCCATTTGGGCAACTTGATATTAAAAGAAGGAGTAATCTTTATGGGAATCGTCTTCTATAGAAAGATGAAGTCAAGATTTTGGAATGCTTGGGCGGGAGGCTGGGGACAGAGGGGGCCCCAGGTGGTCACTGCGGTCTTACCTAATTCCCAGGCTGTGCCCGCCGGGCCACCCGCGAGCTGCAGGCCCATTAGGAGAGGAGCTGCTCTGAAAGGGAGCAGGCCACTGCCTATATTTATTAAATCTGGGGAGAGGCTCCATCCATCACAGCAGGAGGTTTTAAGTGTTTGCTGGGCCAGGGTGAGCCCCATAAGCCCTCTTTGAAGTGTCTTTACTGAAGGTAAACATCTGAAGAACGTAAATAGCTTGCTCTTCCCTCCAATGAGTAACCTTGTGAGGGGGCCCGAGTGGGGGTGGGGAGGACATCTGAAAAGGAAGAGCAATAAAGGAGTCCTTAGGACAGCAATTTGCACATTTACTGCTCTTTGATATGTTAACTAGATTTTTTAAAAATGGAATTCTTAGTCTTTGGAGATCCCTGGGCAGTGGTAGCCCGGTGGGGCCCTGCTGTGTGCAGGGGTGCGGCGTCTCCTGACCGAGAAGGAGGCTGGGATGGCCTCCGTGAACCAGTGTGAGATGTAAGTGAGCGGTCGTCCGAGGGGAAGGCAGGCTCATCATAACCCAGTCTGATAATTGGCCAAGGTGGGCGCGGGCACGTGTGCGGTCACAGACGGGGTCCGCGAGCCTGAGTCCAGCTGCCACACCTCTGGAGGCCCCTGGATCGGGGGCATTTCCATTCTGAACGCTAGCAATGCTGTCCAGGCCTAAAGTGCAAACATTTTATTTTATGTCATCAATGTCATCCGAAGACAAGTAGTTCTGGTTCTTTTTAAATTCACTGCCTTTAACCTCAGGGATGGGCAATTATGTTAACATGTTTTACTATAATGTGACACATGGTAATGTGTTTTTGACATAATATTGGACAAAAATCAGCAGCAGGCTATGCGGCTCACTAGGAAAGCCAGGTGTCCCCAAGTCTGGTTAGTGGCCTGTGTAAGCATTGATTTCTGCAGATTCACTTGGCTGCTAAAATACGAACCATATCTGTGACTAGAAAACTTACTAGCCTCCCAACAGCAGATGAGATGAAACTCGATTTCCAGATCACCTCCTCAGATCTGGTATTTCTGTCACTTCCGGGGGTGGAGCCCCAGCTCCGGGGCCTGGGAGTCGCGGTGAGACGGCCCTGAGGCCACCCAGGGCGGTGTGTGCAGAGGTTGGTCACCGTGAGAAAAACGTCTCCTGAAACACAGGCCGGTGGCCGATGTCAAACACACCCATCCCTCCCGTAAACTTGGCCAAATCATTTACAGGCTCACCCTGAAGTAACACGAGTTTGAGGCTGTGGAAAGGGGTGCACGTGCACCTGCCTCTTGCCCTGGGGTAAGAGCAGCCAGGATGGCCCGGCCAAGAGCTACACCGGCAGCGCCGGCTGAGCGCCCGAGTGCCCGCCCCCTCCGTCGGGACCTGCGTGCCTCGTGTTGGTGCGAAGGAGAGCCCCCTGCCCTCTGCAAGGGACCTTCTCCAGAGGAGTGGTACGCAAAGCATATTTAACCAATTCATGCTTTGTGTTTCGTATTTACTCAGGAAACTCACTTTTTCCTTAAAGAAACGGGAGAGAACTCTGTTTTATTCTGTGATGTGCATTGTTCGCCCTCTATTTGTACGTTTCCTCACTTTGGCTTTCTCTGTAATGGTGTTTTCTTTCCCCTTTTTAATCTCGGATGTGTATTTCAGAAGGAGGTGTGCGGTACTTTAAATTCCATCCATGTATGTTATAAATATTTACCGCTGTCAAGTTTTAAGGCTTTGAATGACACAGATTAGCCTTCCTCTCTCCTCCTTCTTCCTTTTCCTTCTTTTCACTCTATTCTGTTTCAGTCTTATCCTGATTTTAACCCTTCAAATGTCTAGCTTCCCAGAGTTCTGCATGGAAATGCAGAACATAATGTTGCTCGACCCTGAGCCATGACGGGGCCTGTGTTCCAGCCGGCTCGCTCAGGCATCGAGTGAGTGCCCCGGTTAATCTGGGCCCTGATTCCTCCTATAAACATTTGCTGAGGGCCCACTATGCGCTGGACACTGCTCTTGGCCTTGGAAACAGAAGAATAAACAAGATAGAGCCCCTCTTCTGCAGGAGTTGATGGCCTGGAAGAGAGAGGGAGAGCACGAAACTGTCAGGAAGATGGCGCATCCACCGCGGGCCGTCTGACCGGTGTAGTGAGTAAGCCCCTCGCCCGGGCCAAGGTGGGGAGAGGAGGCTGTGTGCCCTGGGTCTCGGGCGGCACTGTCCGGCTGGCATCCGCGGTGGCAGCTCTCACAAAGACACGGTGGGGGTGGGGAACGTGTCGTGCAAACATGCAAATCAGGTTCCGAGCAAGAGTCTGTTCTAGCATGTTCTAGATGGAGGAAGGTCGGCTCCTTGGCTTTGTGAGTATCTGTGGTCTGGGAAACTCTTCCCTGTCCTGAAATGTGCCTGGTTTACTCACCAGGTCACTGAAACACAATGCAATTCTGTGTTTTAGGGCAGCTTGCTGTTTACAATTTTCCTTGGGACAATTAGGGTTTTGTTTATTTCATTGGGGTAGCGGACAGGGATATATAAGCTGCTGGTATTGTTGAACCCTTTTATTTTTGGATACTGGCTTTTGGTCGGAGAAGCCCCGCTGACTTCAGTGGAGAGTTTTGTCCTGACTGCATGAACGATCTTTTGAGGCTATTGTTCCGTGCCCAGGAGCCCCTGATTGTATCTCATTGCTAAATTTACGTATTTCCCAGAAGATACCTCCAGAAAGGAAGAAGATACGGGGCGAGGTGTATGTGATCGCACGATCTTGGGCCTTATTTTCTTCATCTGTAAGGTGAGGCGACCGGAGGGGCCGTTCCCCAGGGTCACTTTCACCTGTAGCTCTGTGGTCGGATCAAGTGTGTGTTTGGCGCATTTCCTTGAATGCAAATCTTTGTTAATGAAATTTTCATTTTTTTAAATGAAATTCTCACGTTAAGGAGTTTTTGTACGTGTGAAGATGATAACTTTGTAAGCAAGCAAAACGAGACTGAGTCCAGCGCTGCGTGGTGGCTGTGGGGTTCTCACTTTTATCTGAGAGAAGGCTGCGTCCCAGATGCCGCACAGCCTGAAAGACCCCCTTCCTGCCCAGACCGGGCCGGGCAGGGATGTGCTCCCAGCTCCTGTGCCTCGAGGGGTCTCAGGGCTTTTGTTTAGAGGCTGCCCAGGGTCCTGCAACACTGCGCCCGTGGAAGACACAGGACTCCCAAGTGTGGTGCACACACAGGGAAGCAACTCTACGCACCAATAAGAACAAGCAGAGAAGTAGTTCCACACAACTTCGAGGTAGTGCCGTCTGAAATTTCTCCTTCACTTTCTTAAGACTTTATTTATTTATTGGTCAGAGAGAGAGAGAGCAAGCAGGGGGAGCAGCAGACAGAGGGAGAAGCAGCCTCCATGCTGAGCAGGGAGTCTGCGTGAGATTCTCACTCTCTGCCCCTTTCCCCTGTCCAAAAAATAAAAATTAAGATTGTGCACAAAACATTATACAAGTGCTATCTCTCAGGACAATTTTTGAAAATATCTGACTCACCTCTGGCAGATAAATGTATGTATAATTTCACGCATGTGTTTTGTGCACATACATGTATGTGTGAATGTTTGAGTGTGAATAGGCATGTTCCTGCCCATGATTGTCCATATGTGTGCTTGCATGTGTGAATGCATGTTTGCAAGTGTGTGTGTGCAAATGCATGTATGTGTGGCATGTGAGTGTATATATGTGCATGAGTGTGCATATGTGTGTGAATGTGTGAGTGGTGTATGCATGTGAGCACACGTGTGTGTGTGTGTGCTATTGTGTTGGGTTGATTTAGCTGCATATTATCTGGCTTCGTGTAGTTACTCATTAACAAAATCATCTCACAGGGACGCCTGGGTGGCTCAGTCGGTTAAGCGTCTGCCTTCGGCTCAGGTCATGATCCCAGGGTCCTGGGATCGAGTCCCACATCGGGCTCCCTGCTCCGCGAGGAGCCTGCTTCTCCCTCTGCCTCTGTCTCTCATGAATAAATAAATAAAATCTTTAAAAAAAAAAAAAAAAAAAATCATCTCACAAATCGGAATTTAAATCTCAAAGTCTTGTTGACAAGCTGTTAACAGCATAGCTCTTGCAGAAGTGGGGCAGGTCCTCGGGACTTCGCGATGCTCCAGATCCTGGCAGTTTGGGTCGGGTTCAGGATGCTCAGGGGCGGGATGTGACCCTCTCTGAGCGGCACCGTGCATCTGCTCATCTTCCATCTGCAAAGCACACCAGACCCTCGGGGGCGTTCTGCGGCATGACAGGGATTGCTGGTACGGTCACCGTGCTGCTGGAGCCGTTTGGAGGGAGTCTGTCCCTCCAGAATCACCATTTTCTCATGGCCACGTTGCAGTGTTGGAAAGTACTGGGGATGGCTGACGAAATTTGGAGCTGAGTAAGACAAACCACTTCAAATCCTGGCATGGCCTTGAGCCTTTGGGGCGGATCATTCCAAATACTCTGTTCTTTACACAGCCTTTCTGCTGCGGTTTGCAGATTTGAGACATGGCAATGGGGTAGTGTCTTCTTTGTTAAGTTCCAGTCCTCACTGGTCCAAAAACTATCCGATGCCCTCCATGGAAAGATGGGGTTAAAATCGAGGTCCTCGTTCAAGCAGAGAAAGAATCTTTTTTAAATAGTTAAAAATAAACGCTGCATCAGCACTCTCTCGTCATTGTTAAGGCCAAGGCTTTGTCCTCAGTACTGAAGACCAGACACCTTAATTTTTGCTGTGTGAAACCAAAGAATCAAGTGGGCAGTCAAATTGAGGAGAGGCCATCCATCCATCTGTGTAACTGCTGGGGACCGAGACAGTGGAGCTGGGTGCTGGTTGGCAAAAGCAAGTTTAAATGCCCGTTAAGGGATTACAGACACCTAAAGATCCTGGTGTTGGGGCTACCTGAGCAATAGTTGCCCTGGGTGCTTCAGTGAACTTAAAGGCTAGAATAAAACGTAGGCAAAGGGGGAATAGTCTTAAATCTTATACTTGAAGTCTCACTCCTTGCGGTGTGAGAACTGAGATGTGGACTGCAGGTGCGTGTGTGAACGTGCGATCGTGTGACGATAATTACGAGGGCCGCGAGGACAGTTGGCAGTGTGCTTTCCTGGTCCTCGTGCCCGTCAGGAAGGAGGGCGCGCAGGCGAGCTCAGGGCTGGACGTTGTCGAGCTCCCCCACTGGCCGCTGAACTCCCTCCGCAGGAGAATTCAGCCATGTCTGCTGGACGGTCTTTCTATATGATGAAGGTTGCAGGTGCGTTCACACACAAACACGTGTGTTCCCGCACATCTATGTAAATTACACATGGCAGTTAATTGTCATTCTTTGGGGAAATTTTGTACAGTCGCCAGGAGCACTGAATTTGCAAACACTGAACGTTTGTTCCCAGGGCAAATACAGGGCTAGGCTCCCGAGAGCCTCTGGTCGCCAGTTGTGAAAAAACCAATACATGACCTTGTGTTATATGTCTTTCCGTTTAAAGATGCCTTATTTAATGTATATGGCGGACTCGCTAATGCTGAGCTCACGGCCAGAGCGCCGTAAGCCAGGCCTGAAGGAAGCTCGTCACACACACGTGTTTTCTCCACAAGGCACATCACGCCTTCTTGCGCTCACGGGCCCCGGATGGCTCTCCAGCACTTTGCTTGGGGCCATTTTAATTGGTGCAATCACCAACAAAAACACACACAAATGTGAAGAGTGTGGCACTAAATCGACCGCAAGGACACATGTTCATTGTCTAGGAGCCAGAATGAGAGGGCAGAGCAGGACCTTGTTCTGCCGCAGCTAAGATCCTGCGTGTCGGGAGACCCGAACTCTGCTCAGCACACACCTGTGACCACGAAGTACCGTGAGAGTTGATTTTGAGATGACAATTTTTTTTAAAGATTTTATTTATTTATTTGAGAGAGAGAGAGCACAAGCAGGGGCAGAGGGAGAGGGAGGGAGAAGCAGGCTTCCCGCCAAGCAGGGAGCCCGATGCAGGACTCGATCCCAGGACCCTGAGATCATGACCTGAGCCGAAGGCAGACTCTTCACCGACTGAACCGCCCAGGCGCCCTCGAGGTGACAAATTTTAGTGAGTGAGGAAATGTGCAAATACAGAATCTATGGCTCAGGAGGATGGACTGTATCTGATTATATTTAAGAAGTTCCTAAAAAGCAGGGGAGGTCGAATGGTCCTGTTTTATAGGAGAAAATACAGGAGTGTTTTGGTGAAGGCAGAGCGTGGCCACAGATGTGCTTCAGCAGTAGTTTGGTGATGTCGAGGATTCTGTCTACACCTTCTTGGCGATGCTGCTTGCACCCTCAGCATTGGCTGTGAGCAGGTGTGGCCTTAGAAGCAGAAACACTGTTCTGATCTTTCTGAATCTTGCTGGGCTTTTACCCATGTTCTTTCTCATCACGTTGGCTCATTAAAAAAATTTAGCCCCCTCAATTCTTTCTTTTTTTTTTTTTAAAGACTTTATTTATTTGACAGAGAGACACAGCAAGAGCAGGAACACAAGCAGGGTGAGTGGGAGAGGGGGAAGCAGGCTTCCCGCTGAGCAGGGAGCCCAACGCGGGGCTCGATCCCAGGACCCTGGGATCATGACCTGAGCAGAAGGCAGACGCTTAACGACTGAGCCACCCAGGCGCCCCCCCGCCCCCGCCTCAATTCTTTCTTGATTCTGCATCTCCTCCATTCTGAACATTGGGTGTGATTGTAAACTAATATTTTGCAGTGAATGAATAAGAAAGAAAAACAGAGAACTATTAATGTCTGCAGGTTCTATCGATCTCACATTATTGTTCAGATGTAAGTCTAAGGGGCAGGTGTGGAAGACAGCAGACTTACTTTTAGTTGACTTATGTCCCTGCTAATGACACCATGGATTTTTCTGTTAGTTTGTTATGATTTTTTTATTATTGGCATTAGCATTAATCTCCAAGAAAATGCATATAAGTCAGGAAACACGGCCTGGCCTCAGCGGCAGTACATTATTTTCGAGAACCCGGTTCCGCGGCATTGAGCTGAGCCACTTGCATTCTGCTCACATTCAATCATGGGTTGTCTTTTGTCTCCCTGGGCAATTCCATAACTCTGATATTGACCTTAACTGAAGTCCTTTGTTTTGTACCCTAACAGCCCGAAGCATTAAAAATGCATGTTTACTTAATTTGTCCTGGCATGCAGTGTAATTACAAGCAGTTTGTTTTCTCTGTTGTAAAATATGGTCTGGAGAAGGAATAAAGTAATGTGGAAAATTAACATTGTGATGTACTGTATAGTGGAATAACACTAAAACACGAAGCAGAGCTGGGAGTGGAGGTGCTGTTGTGCTGTGTTCGAGAGCAATAAAGAATTAAATGCGTCTTTCTCAACTTTATTTGCATGATTTTCAACTGCAGTAAAATTAATCTGATCTGCCTCTGAGAATAAACAACAACAACAAAATCAAAGACCCCACAGAGTCGAGTGGTGCTCTTGCAGCTCTGGAATTCCATTTCTGTATTTGTTTAAATGGGATAAATCGTAGGGAAAGCATCCTTGGCCAAGTCCCAAAGGTTGTGGACCGGCCGGGGGCTCGTGCGTGAAAGCCGGGTCCCCAGGGGCTCTGACAGGTGTGTCTTGTGGGCCAGTTTCAGGACAGGTGGGCCCGGATGGAAGTGGGGTGTGGGGACAGAGCGCCCCGCGGCCTCAGTGCCCCCGTCGCTGGAGAGGTCTTGCCAACTTGGCAGAGTTTCCTGCTCCTCTGTCTCACTCTTGCTGCAAAACATTTTGTGATACTCCGTATGAAGGACACTGCATAAATAATAAATTATACTGTATCATTTACCAAACTTCCAGTGATCACAGGAAGAAACATAATAAGCCTCTTACAACAAAGGTAACAAATTCACCCATTTGCCCTCGGGCAGGTCAAGACAGTGTGCACGTGGAGGTGTGGCCCACACGCGTGTGAAGCGGAGCTCCCATTATGCATTGGGGATTTGTCATTTTGAACAAAGCAAGGGAGCAAAACGCCTTCAGACACCAGGGAGTGACTCGGCATCCTTCCCAGCTGCTGTGTGTTCTTCGCGGGGTCACCTGCCCAAAACTGGCCATATACAACGCCACGTGCTTTTAAAATGGGCTTGCCTTAAACACAGGCCTTTGGGGGGACATTTGAGGCCCTTCGTACCTGTGTTTGCTGTGGAAGGAAGTCGATGAGGCTCTGTGCAGAGGGTCCACCCGGGAGCGGCCTCCAGTGTCCCAGGAGATGCAGGTCCACGGTCCCCGAGCTGTGTGCGGTTTACCCGGCTCAGCCCCACCATCGGACTCAGCTTCATCCTTCACGGGAAGTGGGGTTGACGACAAGGGGAAGGGGCTCTTTAATAGCAGCTGAGGAACAAAAATCCACTGAACCAACTGGTCAGAGGTAGGAAAATCATTACATGAGGTCAGGCTCAGCAAATATCTTAAGAACAATTCCTCCTGTGATTCATGACCTTTTGGGGATATAATCAATAGCACTAAAAAAATCGCATCAGCCAGTCAGCCAGACAGCTCTTCCTGGCGGGAGTGAGCTTCTTGTCTTTGTAATGTTTGTCTTCTGTCTGCTCGTATGCAATAACCCTGATTGGGGTGGCCTCATTCCCCCTTCTCCCCATCAGCTGGGGAGACCCACGCATGTCACCCTCCGCTCTGTCTCTGCTGCTTCACCCAGGGAAGGGGGTGAACCGGGTGTGGAGGGCCGGCTGGGCGAGCATGTGCACCGCCTGCCCCAGGGCCCTGGCCAGAGGGAGCCCCAGACACTGTACCATGTTTCATCAGATTCCCACCAGAGGGGGAACCAAAGAGAAAATGGAGCCAGCCCAGTTGGGCACGTCTCTGTCCTCATTCCCCCAAGGTCATTCCTGGAAGCACAGGAATATAGATTAAGTTCATTTTTCCCTAACCCAGGTCCTGGCTTGTCACCAAGTGTGGAATGTATTTGGATTGGGAGCCCGAGCAAATGTGTCTGTTTCCAGCCCTCATGTGTGTGGCAGTCGGAGGATGTGGCAGGTGTGGCAGGGGCGGTCGGAGGACGTGGCAGGTGTGGCACTGGCATCAGAGGACTTGGCAAGTGTGGCAGGGGTGGTCGGAGGACGTGGCGGCTGTGGCAGGGGTGGTCGGAGGATGTGGCAGCTGTGGCAGGGGTGGTCGGAGGACGTGGCGGCTGTGGCAGGGGCGGTCGGAGGACGTGGCAGGTGTGGCACTGGCATCAGAGGACTTGGCAAGTGTGGCAGGGGTGGTCGGAGGATGTGGCGGCTGTGGCAGGGGCAGTCGGAGGACGTGGCGGCTGTGGCAGGGGTGGTCGGAGGACGTGGCAGCTGGGGCAGGGGTGGTCAGAGGACGTGGCAGGTGTGGCAGGGGCAGTCGGAGGACGTGGCAGGTGTGGCAGGGTCGGTCGGAGGACGTGGCAGCTGTGGCAGGGGCGGTCAGACGACACGGCGGGCGTGGCAGTAAGTGCGCGTCAGCTCTGCGGGCCTGCGCATGGACTGATTCCCGCAGGAACTGGCGGTGTGACAGACCGCGCACCCGAGGCCTGGTGCAGGACAGTCTTGGGCTTCCCAGCGGTTGCTCCTTCTTCTTCCTACTTCCCTGATGGTTCCAGTGATGGGGAGAGCCAGGGCTGGTGAAGCCTGGGGGCAGCTCCCACCGTCATGCACCTGCTGGGTCATGGGCAGCGCGTGGGCTGGCCTTTCCCCGCTGGCTCTGCCGTCCTGTTTCAGGTCCTCCCTGCCCTCAGCACCCCTGGGAAGACCTTGTTCGCCATCGTCCCCCAGAGCGCCTTGCACTGGTGTCTGTGGTTCCCGGCGTCTGGAACAGGGTCTGGCCGAGCAGAGGCACTGTGTGAGGACCTGCCGAGTGGAACCGTGAATTCCCATGGCACACTTCCCAGGGCAGCGGTCTCTGGAGCCGCGGGGGCAAGGTCATCACAGCGTCCTCCTTGCTCTGTGTCTGTCCCCACACCCAAATGCTGGCCCCTTTCTGAGCTCCATTCTCAGCTCCTTGGGGGTGAGTCTGGAGTAGAAGCTACTGTGGGTTCTGCGTGTAGGCTGGTGTGATTCTCCGCGGCGTGTGGGCCCCTCAGTGGTCCTGCAAGATGGAGAAGGAACACACTCACCAGTGTGACGGCCGACGGACACCCAGAGAAACGTCCTTTTGGGTGTGTCTGTGCGGGCGCTCCTGGAAGAGATTAGTGTTTGCCTTGGCTGACAGTAAACAGACGGCGCTCCCCCGTGTGTGGCGGGGGCTGGGGCTCATCCAAACTGTAGGGTCTGAATGGAACAAAACATGAGGAAGGGAAAATCTGCTCTCTCATTGCTTGGTTGGGTCATCTATGTTCTCCTGGCCCCAGACATCGGAGCTCTTGGTTCTAGGGCAGTGGGACTTGGGCTGGAATTTCACCCCCAGCTCTCCTGGGCCCCTGGCAGGAGACAGATCGTGGGACTTCTCGGCCTCTGCAATTACATGAGCCAGTCCCTCTAACAGATGTCCTTGTGTCTCCATCTCTGTCCCCAGTCGGCCCTGCTTCTCTGCAGAGCCCTGACTGACACCCAGCCTTCTGCTCTGCCATGGGGGGGCTCTCCCGGACGGCCCACTTCAGACGCTGACCGCTGCTTCATGCGGAGCCGTGAGGCCATCACACGGACGGATGCTGACCATCTGACGGGGTTTTAGATTTTTTTGCACAGTCTGAAAGGTTGTTTATCTGTACCTCTGGCCACTGCTGGACCTCCTTTGGTGGCACGGTCACTAACTCAGCAGAAGAAAACGCGAGTTTCCCTCCATCAAAGAGATGTCATGTCTCTTGCCATGTTGCTTCTGCTCTGTGATCGATGGCACTTCCCTCCTTCCGCTCCTTCAGGTCCCAGAGCCGCCCGGAGCGAAGGGCATTGAACAGGGCTGATCTTTCTCAGTAGGGGAGTCAGTCCTGCTGCCCTGGGTTAACTTCAGGGCACTTCGCCTTTTCGAGAAGCTATGGACAGAGCCGGCCTCAGGCGTGGGCGTGTTAGCTGTCTCCTGCTTTACCAGTAATTGTCGGAGATGTTCTTCCTGGTTTGGTGTCTGGGCATCCTCCGAGGAACCAGACGGAGACCTTTTCTGTGCGTGTGCATGAGATTGATCCAATGAGCGAAAGTCTGACCTGGAGGCCCGTGAACAAGGTCGGGGCTGTTAGGCCGGCCCATCTCCTACGTTGCCCCCAGTGGAACCGGAGGCCAGGTGGCCAGGATTTTCCAGGAAACTGTGCTTCGGGGCTGGGTCCTATTCACCCTGTGTCCCCTCAGCTTCTATCCTCCCTTGAAGTCAAGCTGGAGCCACGTGACTCTCTCTGGCCGACAAACGGTGAGTGGTGCCAGGGTCCCTCCTGGAGGGAGCACGTGACACACTTAGGTGCTGGGTGTCCCCGAGAGAGAAGTGGCAGGTGGAGGGGGCCCTGACCCACTGGCTGAGACCGACGGACACTGTGCTAACCCACGGAGGTTGGGGTAGGTCTTCTCCCACGGCACAGCCGGACCCAGCTTGACCAATCCACATATTTCACATTTAGCCCCGATTTGTCCTCTCCCACGTTCCACGGTGACACAGATTTCCCATTTGATCCCTGAAAGCCACTCTGACTTACATTTTCAGGTTGTTTCAGCTCAGGTAACTCCTATCTGATAGATTCCATGAGGATCTAGTGACCAGATGACCCTTTGTCCGTGTCGCTGTGAAGAGCTGACGGATTCCTGCCATTACTTGTTCTCTGCGACTGCCCGATCGGGTCAGCTCTGTGGACTCTCCCCCCATGGACCTCCAAATGGCCCGTCTGCACACAACCTTTTGTAAAAGGCAATACTCACTCTCAGCTTCAGTAAAAAGGAGAATTTGTGGACATAGGAGAAGCTGGGCGTGCTGGTTCCTGTGGGGTCCCCGCCCCCAGGATGAAGTGCTCCTTCCCACAGGTGTGGGGCTGCTGGACCGGGTCCCAGACATGCCCCCAGGAATCACCCCAAAGGTCACAGTGTCTCCCTGGGGCAGCGCACCTCCAGTGACTGGTGGGCTGGAGCTGCAGAGGCCCCCTTGCCTCCTTTAGGGACAATGTCTTCAGCCTTGGACATGCCTTCAGCTTCCGTTCTGCTTGGTCCCGACCTGACCGTGCAGGGACGTCCCTGGGGGCACGCCCACGAGCCTGCAGAAACGCAGCATTCACTCCTTGACAGAGGGTATGTGGAAAGGGGACTTGGTTACTGTGGGCTGCTTCTGGCCGTGTGTGCGTGCGTGTGTGTTTATGTGTGCACAAGCATGTGCGTGCATGAAAGTGTGTGTGTGAGTGTTCACGTGTGTGTGAGAGCCAGTCGTGATACAGGTGAGCATTACCTCACAAACTAGAGGTTTGACTCCTCCTGGGGATCTGGGACAAGGTCAGGTTGCGTGTTTGTTTCCTGCCTCAGTTTTCCCCAGGGCAGCGGGAGAGGCCCTGGCGCTTGCTGACACTGTCCTTGGGGGCGCGGCGCTGGCTAGCTTCCAGCAGGTCGATCGGAGGGATGGCCGGCTCAGAACCGCCCCCCGCCCCCCCAGCGTGTTTCTGCTTGCCGTGGACCCAGAGACTTTGTCTCCACACATCCGTAGTTATCAAGCGGCCTAGAAATATTTTCCTTTAGTGATTTGTCTTAAAGGAGCCGGAGAAACAGGGTGGATTTGGAATCAGACGGTCTGGGTGTTGCTCCGCGCTCCCCCTGGCTGGCTGGGAGTTCTGGAGCCTTCTCTGAGCCTCAGGGTCCCAACCGCACCCCAGGGCAGGTGTTTGGTTATTTGCCATGAGATGCGGTGCCGTGTGGGCGGGACTGTCGTGAACCTCGTGGGGGCACGGGATGCTAGCTGTGTGTGGCTCTGGGGTCTGAGCTTTGGATCACCAGCTAGGTGTCCCGGGCTTCACCTCATGGCAGTGTCCACCCTAACGGGTCTCAGGAGTACACGGACTGGCTCATTCTCTCTCAGATGTGGGCACACAGTTTTTCCTTCCCAGAGCCTTTGCATTTTAGTGGGAGCTCAGATCTGGGGTTTGAGGGTGTCTCTATGGAGTGCGTCCAGGAATCAGGCTGCAGGGGGACCCCAGCCCTGGAGAGCGATGTACTGGGCATTGAGCCTGGTCCTGCAGGATGACCCTCAGCCTGAGAGGTGACACATCAAACCCAGCTGGCTGCCAAGAGCCCTTGGCGGACGGATTCTGACGGCGGAGCAGTGAGCTGTCCTGGGCGGGCCGCCATTTTACGCGGGTTGACATCTTCTTTGGTCCTCGAAGCGCACTGGGCAGTGGGCTCGCTGTGCTCACGTTCACAGGAAAAGGCCAGGGACTCCCTCAAGCTTGCCCGGCGAGGAGGTGGGTGAGCAGCCTGGGGCCCAGCCTTGCTCCCTCCCGGGCGGGGGCTGAGCGGAGAGGTCACGGGCTGCTTCAGCGTGGGGCCTGGGTGGGTGTCGCTGGAGCGCAGGGGCGCAGCCCTGGAGCTGGAGGCCTTGGCGCTCGCGAGGGGAGGAGGGCTCGGGGAGGAGGGCTCTGAGCACCGCACCTCCTCCCTCTGCGGTCTGCGCCCCTGGTGTCCTCCCTCCGCAGGCCTGGTGTCCCCGGTCTGCACCCCTGGTGTCCTCGGTCCGCGCCCCCAGTGTCCGTGGTCCGCGCCCCTGGTGTCCTCAGTCCGCGCCCCTGGTGTCCTCAGTCCGCGCCCCCGGTGTCTGCGGTCCATGCCCCTGGTGTCCTCGGTCTGCGCCCCCGGTGTCCGCGGTCCGCGCCCCTGGTGTCCTCGGTCTGTGCCCTCAGTGTCCGTGGTCTGTGCCTCTGGTGTCCTCCCTCCGCAGGCCCGGTGTCCACAGTGTGTGCCCCTGGTGTCTGTGGTCTGCGTCCCTGGTGTCCTTGGTCTGCGCCCCCAGTGTCCGTGGTCTGCGCCTCTGGTGTCCTCCCTCCACAGGCTCAGTGTCCACAGTGTGTGCCCCTGGTGTCCGCGGTCTGCGCCCCTGGTGTCCTCGGTCTGCGCCCCACTGGCAGGGGATGGACTCACATAAAAGTTAGGAAGTACAAGTCCAGAGTAGCGAGTGGAGGGCTGGACAAGGGGCAGAGGGCCAAGAAGGAGGGTCCCAGGGCTCGGTTTGCATCACCGCTGGGCAGAGCTCTGGGTTTGGGAGGAAGATGTTGGTTTGGGTTTGGTTGATTTGGGGCATCTTTATCCTAGGGTGGGCGGGATGCATTTTTAGCCATTAGCAGTGACCCTGACGTCCTTGAGCTCTGACTCATCCCCAGCAGGGGTGCTGTGAGGGGTCGAGGCAGGTCAGGCTCCTGGGGGGCTCTCCACGTGGAGGGGCCAGAAGTGAGGTCCCCCTGGGATCCTGTGAGCACCATTCTCTCCTCTGTCAGCTGGGGGCAGTGATCCCACTGTGGACCCCCCCAAAATGCTCAGTAAGTGCACCTTGCTGAGGTCAGAAGGATTCCTCAAAGGCCTGCGAGCATCCGTGCATGTTGGACGCATTTATGGCAACGAAATCTCACAGCCTGTTCAACTCATTTTAAGAAGCATTGATATTTCCTGTACTATAATTTACCCCACATTAACTTAAACATTATGGGGCCTTTTTTTGGATACGCATGTGTAACTCTCATTAACGCTAATTAGGGATATGCGCAGGCATCGAGAACAGAGTGTCCCCTGCATATCTCCCACGGCACAAAGACGACGTGCCCCCGGGGGGGATCTTCAGGCCCTTTTCCCATAAAGAGGTGCCAGCTTTGGGTTTGAAAGGGGCCACGGGAGATGTCCGGTATGGAAACTGTATAAAGGTTATGGCAGAAGCAATCTGTAGTGACTCATGATGGAATTAGAGAGTTAGAGTAGCAACAATTTCCATGCTTTGCTTATTTGTAATTATGAAAATCTTTTGGGAGGAAGAAAAGTATTTTCTGAAATTTATCAACAAATCTAGTATTATCTTCACATAACATGTACCACAGAAAAAATCCCAGTATAAAATGTAAAAATGGTTTTTTTTTTTTAACCTTTTCATATAGTTTCCAGTTGTACATCTATCACATAATAAATGGCAAGCAGCATTTACAAGAGAAGCCAGGGGTCTAACGATGCCCGGTTGGGAACCGTCGCCCATAAAATAGAGAGGCTTTCTGTCTAACAGCAATATGAAAATGCATGTTAATTAAGTTTCATATTATAGTCATGAAAATATTTCAGGATTCTCCCTTTACCCACGAGGATGTCAGCTGCCTGAAGAGCAACAGAATCTCTTTAAAATCTTCCACAAACTGGGTGAAACAGGCCAGTGGACTTGGTTTTCCTTTTACTGCACGGACAGTGGGACATCTTATTTGAAAATACCATTTTTCCTTTTTTGGATCCATACAGGAAACTGCTCTCCTTCTGACTTGTATCTGACAGAACCGCGCCTATAACACTGTGATCCGGGCCTGTGGCTCTTAGTGCACCTGCCGGAGGTGGCTTTGGCCGGAGGTGACTGCCGGCACCTTCCTTCTGGGTGGAGAGACGCTTTTTCTGAGTGTTGATCTGAGGGTCATTGCGCCCAGTGTTAGAGACGTGATCCGCGGCAGGGCGGGCATGTGGTGAGCCTGGCGCCACCGCATGGGAAGCAAGGCATGTGGGCTCCACCCGCCGGTGGCGCTCGGGAGCAGGTGCCCAGCAGGGAGGCCCCTCTCATGGCCACTGGGAGGCCACGTGTGGTCAGGGCCTGTCTGAAACGTGCTTGTGAAGGGTCTGGGAGTTGTGACATATTTCTCACCCACCTTCATACGCATCTCCCTTTACGAAATCAGGGTTCTTTACATCATCAGACATCTCCCTCCCACCAGCTTTGGAAGGCGTGACTTCTGACCCTTCGTCATGGTAGAAAGAGGCTCCTTCGACTCCCGGGTGCTTCTGAATACGGCGAGGATGTGCTTCTGTGGATGCATGTAACTCTGCTCCCCTTTCTGGCTGACAGGGCTTCTGGTCTCACATCTGCCGATGCCGTGTCACGGGGCCCTGGCCGCCCGCGGTGAATGGGGAGCTGAGCTGGAACATGGCCGTGGGCCCCGAACGTGTCTGGATGCCATCCTGAGGTCAGGATGGCCTGCAGTCCTGGATGGTGGCATCAGAAGAGAGTCTTCTGTGGGGACAATCTCGTCATCATTTCGGGAGGCGAGGACTCTGGGGCTCTTCTTGGCAGGCTTCTTCCATTCATTTCCGTGTTGCCCCACGTTTCTTCCAGGACAAAGGCCAGTGCGGAGCTTTCCTGCAATCGCCCTGGACAGACTCTTAGGAAATCAGCATACCGTAACGTGAAGGTTTTGGCTGTTTAAAAAAAATTCTGAAATAATTTTAGACTCACAGAGAAGTTGCAAAGATTGTACGGAGTTTCCGTACGCCCCTCCCCCGCTCCTCCTGACACGGACACCGTGGGTGAGCGGGTCGGGCTGTCCAGCAGGGACACTGGTGCGGGTGCTCGGTGGCCAGATCACCTGCAGGCCTTGCTGGGATTCCACCTGGTTGCCCAGCAACGTCCTTCTTGTGCGTCAGGATGCAAGCCGGGTCTGTGGCCCGTGAGCTTCCTTCGCCTTCGTCCTTCACGGCCCCACAGACTTGAAGGGACGGGCCAGTTACTTCGTAGGCTGTGCTTCGGTTTATGTCATGTGAGGTTTTCTCCTGGCTCGATCGAAGGTGTGCGTTTTTGGCCAGACGCCAGACAAGTGGAGTTGTAGGATTTCTAGGGCATCCAAAGCGATGTGATGTCAGAAAATCCTACAACCTGATGACTTGGTTAAGGTGTGGCTGGTGAGCATATCTTCCTTTGTAGTTCATGAATGCCGTGGGGAGGGAGCGGCACCTGACACGACAGACTCGCGGGCACCAGCTTCAGCGTCTCGCCGGTACCAGCGGCTGGTGCCATGTCCCGATGGTCGGGTCCTGCTGTCAGCTTCCCTCTGCCTTCCCTTGTCACACAAGCCATCTGAACCTGCCGACGGGACCGACATGAATCGATGTGCTTCCACTGGCTGGAAACATCTACTGAAATCACACAAACTTTTTTACTGGGACTTATTCAGGGAATATTCGTCTGTCTGGTGTCATTTTATGTTCTATTTGAAGTCGGGACATTTTTCTCATGCACTTCTTTGTGCCTTTTTTACTTAATAATGTGGTGGGCTGGTAGCGTCCGCGTAAGTGGATTTTAAAATTGTTGTCTGCTTACAATACTATCTTGTGATTTAAAACCAGGTGTTAACCCACATTCTTTTAAATAATCACAGAAAGTGTGATTCAAGTAGAGACGGTGGAAAACAAGGCAGACAAAGCTGGAATGATCAGTGGGAGTGGCTAATTCAGAACCAGCGGAGATAAGTAAAAACTTTTGGTAAAGAACATCTTTACAGGCACTACATGTCCCCACTCTTTCTAAAGAAATGACACATGGATATTAAAGAATATTTTTGCAAGATTGGGTGATTCGGATGTGTGTTCTTATGCATATAAATGCTTTACTGCCCTTTAGCAGCTGGTGTTAGCCAAGAAACCAAGATAGTTCTTCCTAAGCTTTAAATCAGTTGTTTTATAGAGCACAGAGAATTTTTTATTATAACATAATTCTGTACATAAAATATCACATTAAAAGAAGAAGATAAAATTTTGTACTTTCATTCTCCATTAATTTGACTGAAAACAATTGCAAAGAAATCTAACCAATCAGAGTTCTCAGTTGGGAAGCCAGTAGGACTTAAAACGCAGAAACTGGAGCCCGGAGGGGAGTCTTCAGTGACCGGATCCCAGAGCCATGGTGGGTGTTTGGTGACTGCATTGAAAAGGTCATTTTCACAGTGAAAAAACAGCTGCTAGCCAGCAGTGCTGAGAAAGGCGTACCCCCCGTAGCTTTGTCAGAGGTTAGGGGTTGTGCTGATGAGCGGCGTGCCCCTCCCAGACCCCGCTGCTGGGGTGGCGGCTGCCGGGGCCGGGCAGCCCCGCACAGACCCTGGATTGTGAGGCTGGCTCGGATAGGTTGCAAGCGCCTGGCTGCCTCGTCCTGACATCCTCAAGAGCCGCCTTCACGCGGAAGCCCCGTATAGGTTGGGGCCTCTGCTGCAGCTGCCTCCACAGCTGAACGTGTCCCGCTGTCCCCTGCCTCCCTCACCCTCCCAGGTGCTGCTCCCAGGAGCACTGCCTGATCAACCTGCTCACAGCTCCGGCTCTTTCCTGGGGAGCCCAGCTGATGACAGATGTAGGAAGGATTTAATTTTTTGAATATCCCAAAATGCCCTATAAAGAACCAGTCTCCACTCACTTATATTCTGAGTATATTGTAAACATGCTGAAATGATGTGTTTTGACTGAAATTATGAGGGGAAAGAAAATCAAGGTCCACCTTTTTAAAAAGTGAGAAAATTCTGCCTTGCACACACACACACCTGTTCTCCTTGGTGACTTTAGCTCATCTGATACTCTTGTCAGACAGCCTCATATGTCTCCATGCCTTTGAAAACCTGGCTGTCAGGATAATTAAAACTTCCTATCCTATTTTTCTGCTGCTTGGATGATGAATAGCAAATAAACTTTCTAGAGGACCAATCCCTCAGGCACTCGGCAGTTATCTGTGCTACAATGCACCTGCGTGGGAGTCCCTACTAATGTTTTCAGCACTCTTGCATTAGGGGAACAGGTAATTACATTTTATGCAAAGAAAAGTTTCGCTGAAATGTTAAGTCAATACTTCAGAGGACGTGCCCAGAGAATGCCGAGGACCACGGACAGCGACATGGCTAGAAAAATGGGTTTGGAGGATTGGAAGAGCGAGCCAGCTGGGGAGTGGGGATGGAGAGAAAGTCTGTGAGTCATGCCTTTACCTCAAGCACCATGGTTCCCGCTGCACCGTCTTCCCATAAGGAAGGGGTTAGTATCAGGATCCACAGATGAGCTCACTGAAGCCAGTACTCCCAACGAGCTGTCCAAAGTCATAACTTGTCCGAAGACAGTAAGCTGCGGCCAGGGTCCGGGCACCAATCCCTTTGCAGTGCTGGGTCCCATGCTGCCGTTGTTATACCACCTGGTCTAGAAATAATGACTACGCAAAGCTCCATTTCTCTCGGTGGCCAGTTCTTGTGATGAGGTGACACTCTCCAGGGCTCGGTTCATGCTGCCTGATCCCTTCATTTGCTCTTAGGTACCAATTGTCCTTAAGTCAGCAGATGTGCCCTTTGGATGGGCACAGTGAGGTTGGGCGAATGTCACAGTGATACCCAAGCCACTTCACAAACTTTTCCTTGTTGGTTCACCCCAAACTCGTTATTCGTGCTTCTTGGCAGCACTTGTTATTTGTCACTCATTTTTCCCCACGCATCTTGGCCAGCAGATTTGGTTTTCCTCTTTCTAGCCCCCATGGTTAGCACCAGGTTGGACATTTGCTAGGTGTTTATTAAATGTCTGTTAGAAGATTGCATGTACTTTGAAATCTGTAGGCAAAATGTTCCAATGGTCCTAAGTGGGAGCTGTTTTTGGAAGATATGTTTATTATTTAGGAAACGTTGAGCAAAGTTTGAGCAGGGTATGTGATTACCCAGTTTACATGTGTATAGTTTTGATGTTACCAGTGAGAACGTGATGCTCCAGGCTTGCCAACTAAGCGGCTACGGATGACTTTCTTTCCCAAGGACACATAGCATGGAGCGGTGGAGACTTGACACCGTGCTGGACCCACTGGGAACTAATGCACTTCAAGCCAAAGTGAATCCTCCTCTCTACCAATCAATGCTATTTATCAATCCTTTTATTAATTGCTTTCGACTCCCTATTGCCATGTTTTCGAAGTATCCTCAGCAGAATCTCGGGGGGTATTTGTTAAAAATGCAGACTCTCAGGGCCCCATTCCCAGATCTGCTGAACCCACACCTCTGGCCATGGGTTCTGATGTTTTGCTTCTGATGTTATTTCTTATGCACAGAAAGATGTGAGAACAAAATGCAGCAGCCCTGCTGATGTTTTTCATACTACTTTTGATGAAAATGAGAGGATCTTGGAAGAGATGGTTTTGGAGATTGGGTTTTTCCATCCACAGTACGGAGCCGTTGTTGGGAGGGTTGTCTACATGGGGGCACATCTCACGGCTCCCCTGCTTCGCGGTAGGCCCAGTGATGAGCTCTCGCCAATGGGATGGGACTGGAAGTTACGTGTGCCAGTTCTGAGTGTTTAACAGCTGGTGGTTGTCACCGTAAGATGAAAGGAGCCTGTGGAGGGAGCGGGAGCTGACCCAGTCCGGCCGGTGAACAAGGGGCAATGGTGGGTCTGAGACAGTGTGCCGGGGAGAGTGCTTGGACTGGGGACTGGAAGCAAACAGGCAACGTGCCTCCTGATCCTCTGAGCTTCTGTTTTGGGAGAAGAACAAACACCTAGACTCTAAGAGCTTTGAGCATCAAGCCTCAAGACCCCAAATCCACACAAATAGAGAGTGGACGGCACCAGCCGTCCCTGCTCAGCTATGCCACGGAGGATGAGGGACTGGGAAGGGCCTCCCAGAGGCAGAGGCAAGGGTGCAAGTTCTTCCCCAAGAGTGGACCCGAGGCCACCAAAGTGCCAACCACGGTGCTGGAGGGACCAGCCTCGTGGTGCTCCTAGCAGGACCTTGCCTGCCTCTGTGCTCATGGGTCTCTGGAGCACCAGGAGGTGCGTCTGGACCCTGTCACCTGCCTGGAGTTTGAGCTGAATGTGTGTTGGTGGGATTTGGGGTGAAGGAAACGAGGCTACACACAGATGTTTGGTAGCTAGAGCGTGATTGCAGACATGACTGAGGGCTCCATGCTGTCCTCCCTCTTCCATGTAGCAGGTGTTCCTTGGAAGTGGCTGCACTGGAAGTGGTTTTCTGTTCCTCCCTCTACGTGTTCACCACGGGCGTGTGAGTGCCAGGGATGCCAGTCCGCTCTGGCCGAGCAGGAACCCTCTCCATCTTCCTCACTTGTTGGTGGAGTGAAGAGGAGTGTGGGGTCTGAGGGGAGGTCAGAGCCACGAGATGGAAAGAGCTTGCACCCCAAATGAACCAGTGGAAGGTGGAAGGGTGCCTGGTGGCCAGGAGCAGTCACACTGGACCATAGGTGAGAAATGAACCCTGACTGTGTTCAGGAGGCGCCTTCTGAGGTTGGTTTGTTAGAGCAGACAGCATGACCCTCCTTAGAGATGCACGGACCTTGCATTCGAGGTAGTAAAGGCTTCAGCCTTCTGTGATTCTGGCTACCACCGCTCAGTCTTGAAACGTCCCCCAACTTTGGTTAACTCCCCAACCATCTTGGCTCTTCCCTTGCATCCTGGTGACTCCTTACTCTCCCTGTGAGATTTTCTTCTCTTTAAAATGCACATTTTTGCAAAGGTCCCTCCCTAGGCCTCTGCTCTCCTCTCTACACTACACTCTCATTTATCTCATTTATTCTCAAGCCTGGCTTCTCCCCACAGATGGCCCCCACGTCTCTACCTCCAGCCCCCACGCCCCTCACTGTGCTTCCAGCTCCCTGATGGCCATGGTCGCCTGGACAGCTTGCTGGCCCCTCAGTGTCCACATGCGTTCCCCAGCTAGGTCCCCTCAGCGCTGGGCTTCATGCATGATGTTCCCTTTCTTGTTCCAGTGTAGATGTTTCAGACTTGGCTTATAGGGCAGTGGCATGTGCCTTATATTTGATGAGAGGAGGTGACGTATTTCTGAATGAGGCTAAGAACCAGGTCACAAAGATGAGCATGTAGGTGTCAGGTGCATTTTCCACCCTGAAAAGGATCTTTCAAGGCCAGCATCGGTGCCCGTGTTCCTGACAGCGCCGGCCCTGGCTCCGTCCTGACTTTGAGCTCATCCCTCATTCATTCTCTCTGCGCACCGACATCGTGTCTTGCCCCCTGCCCCCCACTGTCCACCTTCCCGGAGAGCAGGCACCCCACCGACTTCTGTGTCCCGCTCACCCGAAGGACTGGTAGGTAGACGGTCATCGGCCCCCCGCCGTGTGACTCACCGGGTATAACATTCGGCCAAGTTAGTGAGGGAACCAGTGGGGATGCACACATTCCTGTAAGAAGGAGTCTGAAGGGCCTTGAAGCAATCGGTGTTTGTCCGCTGGGACACCTTTGTCTTGTTGGTGGGGCTGGTCTTGGCTTGCAGGGACTGTGGTGGCTCTCCCTGGCTCTCCCTGGCTCTCCCTGGCTCTCCCTGGCTCACCCTCCCCGCATCTCCACCCCCTCCCCCTCTGGCTCGTCCAGTTGTGGGTCCTGGAGATGGAAGGAGAGCTGGGTCGTGAGCAACACCATGATCAAGGTGCTGGAGGCGGGCAGCGGCCGGACCGCAGGGACCCAGCAGTAGCAAAGCCGGGCTGTGAGGGCGGCCATGGGGGACTCGTCCTGGTGTCCTGGTGACGGGCCGGCCACCCTCCGCCACCAGCGCTGGACTCCATCACTGAGCAGCCCTGTGCCCAGCACCGCGTTCGTTCAGTGCTAGGCGCATGGGCTGCCGAGGACGCTCACTCACCAGGGCTCACGCTCGGGCGGGCCTGAGCGTCACCGTCACACAGGGTTGGCAAGAATGCCTGAGACCAGTGCAGGTCCCGCAGGAGCCCCGGGGAGGAGTGTTCTACACTCCCAGAGAAGTCAGAGAGCTAGTGGGGCTGCGGATCCCAGAGGTGGACTCAAGTTTGACCATCAGCCGGGAAGAGGAACGTGTTGAAGCTGTCAGAGCTGGTATGTGATTGGATTACCAAGATCAGCGGCCGCGGACCCCACGACGGAGTGGGGGACACGCACACAGGGCCTGGCCCCCCGGCCTCAAATAGGAACTGGAGGCCTGGGGTTGGGGGCCACCCATGAGAAGTTTGGTCACAAAAATGACCTTTTCCTTGTACTTTACAAGAAAAATAAATTAAGAAGTATAAAGGAGTACATTAAATATTGACTTTGTCGAAGACTTCTGAATAAAATCTTTTTAAATTTTGTTTTAATGGGAAACTTGAGCCTACTTCTGTGAACACAGCTGTTTTACAGTAAGCTTAATGATCGGAAGAGCTGTGTGTGCTGCTGGCATGATATTTCAACTTCATTACCAAATTATTAATTACTGATGCTCAATATAGACCTAATATACTGGACTTCTAGGCCTTCTGGCTTATTTTCAATTTATCACAAAAACTTTTGAAGAACAAAAGGGAGAATCAGGTTGTGATAAACCCAAGGTGGTTACAAGTCAACAGTTACAACGTCCCCAATGCCTGTTGCCCGAGCGCTAGTGGGGAGTCAGACGGGTGAGCCCTGCAGGTGTCCTGGTAAATTATTCTATGTCAGTGTATTGCATTAGAGAAGAAGATGTCTAAAGAGTCTTCCGGAGAGCAGAGAATAAGAGTTTTCTCTTATGGAGAGAGTTTTTATGAACTATTTGATTTCCTAAGAGGGAAATAGAACTTCAGAAACAAAATGTATTTTTCAGGATGGCTTCTTTCCAAAGACTTTATGTATTTCATTTTGCCATTAATTTTACTTTGGGCAAACTAAATGATGTTACGAATCCATTCTCGACACTCGTTGCACATTATAATTAGCATTTTACCACCAAATTCCACATTAAATACTGTCTTTGTTGGAAAACGGGTCCTACGCAGCCCATTGTATGACCTATGCTTTTTCTCGTATAGTCTATTTCTCTCGTTAAAGATCCAAACAGTCAGATTTATTTTCTATTGCTATATCTCATTTTTCAGAGGGAGGTGCATTAGGGCACAACAACTGGAATACCTTTCAGCTTTTTATTTTCCAAAATAACACAACAAGTGACTTTTAAGAGCAAAGCATGGGAAGCCATCAAGAGGGTGGGAGCGTGCAATTTGGGATGGGCTGTGGTGGAGGATCTTCACGTTCTCACCGCGTGAGGACTCCTGTTGGCAAAATTTTCTATTTCTGTGTCCCTAGAAGCCAGTCAGGCCTGTGCTACCTACAGCACAGAAGAACCCACTGATGGTGCCCCCTGAACGTGGTAGAGATGCATGTGCGTTCGAACGTTGACTATGCTCCAAGTGACGATGCTCACGGCCCTCCTGGTGGCTCCTGTCTTCTCCATCTTTCCCAGTTCATGCTCCATCTGCCTGTGCTTTTTGCGCTGACATTTCGTGAAGCCAGCTATTGGGACAGAGAGTCAGATGCCCAGTGCAGGCCCCTCAGGCCCCCTGTGCTCATCCACACCCGCAAAAGCCCGCATGGAGGGGGCCCAGTGCACTCTGAGAGCATGGACAGGCAGACCAGAGGGCTTAGCCAAAGAGGTGACCGGAAGGGTGTCTGGGCGTGACAAAGGCACAGGGGGCAAAGGACCAGCCCATGCTGGTGTCAGTCGGGGTGTGTGCACCTCAGGCCCCGAAGGGCCCACACTGTGGGAAGGTGGGGTTGGGGCAGGAGAGGCCCAGGAGTGAGGAACAGGCCAGATGGTGCGGGTCTCACCCCACAGCAGGGCAGGGATGTTCCTGTGAGGGCACTTGAAGCCTTGCCAGGTCATGACAAAGGTGGCGTAATCGGGTCGGTGGCTCGAAAAGATCACGGCAGGGCTGTGTGCGGGAGGCCAGAGTGGGCTCGGGGAGGCCAGTTAGGAGGCTTCTGTGGTGCGTGCACCCAGGAGCACCAGCCTGGACATTGTGGGCTTGCAGGGCATGGCGTGGGCCATGACGGAGGTCAGGGGCAGCAGTAGGCTCTGCTTGATGGTGGCCCCGTTTCCTGAGGTGGGAGCATCAGGGGAACAGCAGGTGATGTGGGCAACGGGACTGGGGAGAGGACAGGCTGATGCTGGACAAAGGATTACATTCAATGAGAGGAGACTGAAGCCCCCTGGGTAGACCCAGGAAGAGAGACAGAAGAACAGTAACAGTGGCTGTTCTTCCCCCGCACTGTGCCTCCCCCTTTCTCTCTCTCTCTCCTACATCTACACGTATATATACACACAAATACATGCCTATGTACGTGCACACATGCACACATACATATACACACACGCACACACACATGAACACATACACACACACATGCACGTACATGCACACATGCACACACCAACATCTACACATGTATATGCACACACAATCATGCCTATGCATATACACACATGCACGTACATGTATACATACACCTACACCTACACACATATATGCACACACATGCATGTCTAGGCATATACACACACATGCACACACAACATACAGCTACACATGTATATGCACACACATGCACATGACACACACGCACATGCATGTACACACGTGCACACACAGCTCTGCACACATGTGTACCCATACGTGCACACACCCACATCCATATGCATCTATATCCACACATGCATGATGCACACACACAAGCACAGAGCCCAGGATGTGCATGGTTCTAAGGGACAGTGTGTGTCCATTAGGTGAAGGAAGGAACCAAAAGATGATATGAACAGAAATTATGACTTTGAGCTCTTTCTTTAATAAAATCCTAGGCTGTTTTTATCTTCTAGTTACACGGGTAGGAAATCATAAATGTTTATTGGACTCAAGAGCCAGGAAGTAGCAGTTATACAAGTCTTATCTTGATGGTCGAAACAACATCAAATACCAGTCAGGGCGGGAGCCACCCCACAGCGAGGCGCACGTCTTTGTTTCCAATGTGAAGGCCAGAGTTACTCCAGCTTCTGAATTTCCTAAAGAATGCGGCTCAGGGTTTGTCTTTGGAAGTTCTTTCTTAAAGTTAAAATACACATATTTGTCCCTGAACAAAATGTGGGCCTCATCCACAGTGGTGCGAACATTTAAAAAAATCACATGTGGCCATCGCCTGTCCATGGGAAGGAGCACTTTCTAATTGGGAGTGTCCTCCCAAAAATGCAAGCTTATAGTTTTTCTGGTTCATTTTTAGCTGCTCTTGAAAAATATTTCTCTTTCACAACAGCATTCTCACAAAGCCCAGTTGAAACCGAACACAGACGACGGGAAGTGCCTGCCCCCGGTGCTCCGAGGACTCTCGGTCCTGGGGCTGGCTGCTGGGCAGGGAGGGGCCCCCAAGTAGCACGGAGGTCCACTCTCCTGTTTCTGAATCCTTTCCTTCTTCTCTCTTTCTGGAACAGTACTTGTCTTTTGTGATATCAGCAATTTCATTGGAAACTGACGTTGTTGGAGCATTTAGGGGAAAAAACACACGTGATACGAGATTCATTCTTTGAGGGGGACTGAGCTGTAGAGGGAATCAAAATGGATATAGGGTCTTACATCGCTTTGAACTTTACTGGAGGAACTTCTTGGAACATTGCTAAAGACCATCTAGTGCCTCAATTATTTAAAAAAAATTTCGTTTTGTTTTCTGAATTAACAATAATGCAAGCACATTTTAGAAAAGTTGGAAATTAGGGAGATGTCTAAAAAAGGTAAGGACTCTCCCATTATATCGTCCCGAGACAGCTACGCTACGATGTGTGCTGTTTGCCTACAGGTAACCATCTGAACCTACCCACGTCCGTGGTAGTAGGTCAGATGTCCGATGTATGATTTATAAAGCAGAGTCCAGTCCAAGGATCGCACTGTGTCCTGCTTCTCCACACCCCACTTACCGCAAACATCTTTGTGTGTTGCCAAACGCTCCTCCTGAGAATGACTTCCCGGGTTCACGACCTCCCCCAGGCGAGCGGGCGCTGGTCTGCGGCGGCAGGAGAGAGCGCCGACCTGCATGTCTTCTCCACCCCGGTTTACTGATGTCCTGTTGGGAGCTCGATACTGGCCACGAGGGGAGAATTTACACCACAGAAATTGTCAGTCACGACAAATCGGGGCTTCTTCTCTTTTTCTGAAGGGACAGTGGATGAGCAGGTGTAGGCACACCCCTGATTCTGGGGTGAGCACGTAGCATGGTTAACCTAAAGCTTTGCTCTTCCTAAATGTAGGATATTGTCATGACTGTGAAGATCTTGTACATAAACCTTTGTCTACGTTTCTGATTGTTTCCTTGAGAGGGAACACTGCACGTGGAATTTCAGGTTCAGAGGGTAGGAGTGTTATTAAGGCCCTTGATACGCATTTTCGCATGGCTTCCCAGAAAGGTTGACCCGTTTGTGTCCATAGGGGCAGGTAGAAGAGTGTCTGATCGCCAAATCCTAGTTCCCATCAATTACCACCATTTTAAACAATCTTCGCTAATTCAGAAGGAGAAAATGACATTTCACTGTTGTTTTAATTTGTGTTTTTAAGTTATTAGCAAAGGTGAATTTAAAAAAATGTACTTTGGCCACACGTATTTCTTCTTCTGTGAATTCTTCACGTCCTGTGTGCAAGGGATTTGAAACCACGTGACAACCTTTCAGAAAGTTCATGTGTGTTACAGCGTGTTGGCGTGGAGGCGGACACCCTGGTCACGAGCTTTCTGCATTATGTGACTGGACCGTGCTGAGCATCACTTGCATGCTTCACCTGCGGGATAAACAACCCTCAGCGCAGCGCTCGGCGCACTGCGGGGCTTCATGGTGTTTCGTTAATTCCATCACTTTGTGCAGAAAGCAGGTCAGATCACACGGATGGAGTAGGACTGATGAGAGTCTTGTTTCAGAGCCGTTTGGTGGCTGGGCTCCGAGTTCTGGACCAGGCTGGTGAGGAAGCCGCACGGCGGCGTCCCGGCCCCTGGCCGACCCGAAGCTCCTGGGACTGTCTCCCGGTCGGCCCACTGGCTTCTCCAGGAAGGCATGGGCACGGATGCCATGGACGCCCCCCCAGCCTCGGCACCAACCCCGCCATCCTGCGGGGGGCACTTTAAGTGACCCACCTGCCCCCCTCAGGTCCCCGGCTGTTGTCGCTGGAACCCTGGAAAAGGCGGGGATGCCTCTGTCCGCCGGGAAGGAGGCCTGCAGCTCGGGGCGGGGGTACAGGGCAGAGACCAGCGGCCGGCCCGCGGCCGCCCCTGAGTTCTCTGACCCTTACTGGTCTGAGGAGGCGGGAAGTGCAGGGAGATGAAGCTAGAGACAGAAGACGTGTGCTGAACTTTGCACTTTTGTTTAGGCCTTTGGGGGCAACAAGGAACGCTGACACCCAACCATAAAATGCTCTGAACTGTGAGCTGTCGAGGGCAGGACCTCTTTACCATGTTTGAATTCTCGGGGCTCGGCACACGACAGCGCCCGCAAATCCGCGCAGCCTGTGCCGTAACTACAGCGTCTCGGTCCCAAAGCTAAACGACATTCTCCGGCAGGGGACATTCTACGGCAGGAAGGCAAGCCCACTGAGTCTGATGAAAAACGCCAGCACGGTGGACGGGGCCCGGTCCGCCGGGTGACACCATCCCTGCCGGGAGGTCCCGTGAACACGAATCCTCTCCCAGCCTTCGAAACATCTGCCCGTCATCCAGTAACCCGCCGCTTGAGCGCTGCGCCCGCGCTCACGGAGATTGCCGAAGCTCCGCGTGTCTACCAGGGCCCGTGGCGTCCAGCAGAGCAGCGAGGTGGGAAGACGTCCCCTGGTGACCGGTTCTAAGCTTGGCCTGTCGCGGCCAAGCACATGCTGCCCTTCGGGTCTGGCCACGCCACAGGAGCTGGGTCGCGCGTGCTGAACACTGCAGGTTCACGGCCGGCCCACACACGCTCCGGCCAGGGCCTCTGGGCCCCACGCCAGGCCTGCCGCATGCCTGCAGCGTGTACGGGTCCTGGTTATTTCCGTGGGAAGGAGAGCTTAGGGGAGTCTGTTCTCCGTGTTTGGCATCACATGGGCACAGGCCTGCACGGCTGCTTTCGGGAGAAATTGCAGAAAGGTGAGCTGAGTTGCCTCCTTCTCTGGAGTCCAGGCTGCCTGCACCCTCGTAAGGGCCACGTGGGGGGATCGCAGGACGCCACATTCTGCAGGCGGGTCTCCTGTGGCTGTTGCAGCACGGGCCTGAGGGGGAGCCCAGGGGGCGCTGAGGTCTGAGAGGCTGCCAGGGGCCCAACACGCACACACATCCACAGCAGGTGATTGCGGTTAAGAAGGAAAGAACAGCTATTTTTCTCTGCAGTGACGTGTATGGTTTTTTCCCAGTGGCTCCTAGTTGACAGGACATGAACACGGGTCTGCTGGTTTGGACCTGCTTCTCAGTACATGGATATTTCGTATTTCTCCGGCCTGGGGCGCCGTGAGGGATCGCGAGCAGAGCGGGTTTGGGATCTTCTGCTCCAGGGGTTGGAAGGGCGTTGGGCCCGGCTCTGCCACAGGGCCGGGAGCAGCTGCTCGCTTGGGAGTGGGCTTCGGGGAGGCCCGAGCGCCAGGCTGGGCACTGCTGGTGCCGCAGGAGACGCTGGGAGACACGGCTGCGGTCCTCGGGTGACACCACGGTCACTCAGGAGGACGTGGAGGGCCTGGCCTGGCCAGCGCACCCTGACGCTCATCTGGCCCGAGCTGCGGGCTGGGCCCCGTCGGCGGTCTTGGAGGTCAGGCTTGGCTGGGCGCGTCTGAGAGGCGCAGCATCGGCCTGGGGAAGGCTGTGAGGTACGTCCTTGTCCATCTGAGGGAGTAACATTGGAGAGAAGCCCAGCTGAGGGGCAGGTACCTCAGATGGACAGCTTGGAAGCCGCGGTCCTACCGGGTAGGCTTGGGAAAAACCGGGGTGGTCTGAGGTCATCCTCACCAGGCCTGCCTTTCTGGGTTCAAAATGGGTGACCTGCTCCTCGAAAACAAAAGGCCAACTCATGCACAAGTCTGTGTATGAGGGCGGAGTCTTTGCGTGGGAATTATCCCAAGGGGGATGAACCCCTTCTGGAAGCTTCTGCACAGCTAGGGCTCGCGCACAACTTCCCTGTGGGACTGACTCTGGGTCTCGGGACCTCCAGAGGTCTGGTCCAGATGCTGGACTCTTGAAGTGCTCAGGGGTGGGACTCTGGTAAAAATGGGACTAGGTTCAATAATGTATACTTCCGTCATCAGCATTTTATCAAAACAGTGAAAATGGGTCAGATTCTTCCATACAAGCTGGTTTGGTGTGATAATTAAAAATCCAAACCCAAAGCAAACTGAAAATTAAATCAGAGGCTGAGAGACCGTGTTGATAATTTGTGGAAAGTTTATGTGAACCACAAAACATGGTTCCCTAGTTTGCTGGTCATTTATATTGAGAAGAAAAATTTTTGGACTTCAACCAAAGTCAGTATTACATGCAATGGTTTTGTCATAAATATAAATACCTAGAGGCACTTACCTGAGTATTCCTAAAGTGAGTGGTGGTTACTCATTGGAATTCACTAATTCACTCAAAATGCTGAACACAAATAGCCCCATGCCCGCCCCATGAAAACCCTCCTAAACCTACCGTTGTTTTGTGAATTCGTTACCCCCAGGGACGCAGCTTCGCCATTGAAAACACCGGAGTCCCTGTTCACTATGGCTCAGTGCACAAGCACACACCGTAATTATGGGCTTTATAGGACAAATGTTATTTACCTATTTCAGATCATTGGGCAAATCATGATTTTAAAAAATTAGCGACGTTCCCTTTACAGTCCATATGAAGCAGCTTGCGTGTAAGGAAGTGCCTGCCTGGGGGCTGGAGGAGGCCTCTGTTGGCGGCACAGATGTGGGGACGCCCGGCCGGTTCCCATAGTTGGGCTCCTTTCTTCTCTTGGATCTTTCCAGAAGCCCCGGGGCAGGATTGAGGGGAGCCAGCAGCTCTCCCTGGACAGGAGCAGAGGTGGGTTTCAGACTGCACACCTCTCCAGATGCCCCTACGCCTCTGTGTCCCTTGCACACTTGGCGGTCCTGGGGGTGTGTGTGTGTCAGCTTGCTTACTCAAGAAGTGTTTCCAGAGGGACATGATTGTCTGGAACTTTCCAGAAAGCTTGGCCTCTCCCACGGAGCAGTTAGGTCTTGTTGGTCCTTCAATGTGCTCAGTGTTGTCGAGAAAGGTGTTCGGGGGCCCTGAGTTGCGGGGGGGTCTTTGTACCAAACACACGTGTTGTGGCAGAGGACAGAGGCACCTCCTCTTCTTGTCCCAAAACATAAAAAAACCATTAAATTTTTAGTTGACATTGGTTGGAAAGTAAGGTTTGATGGTTAAATTTAAAAATCAAATATAACCTTTATTTTTAAAAAATACACCCAATTGTATAGTTTTGCTCAGAGATACCCTAGAAAGGATCCGTTCTGAGTTGACCACAGTGACCAACCCTGTAGGAGCAAAGGTCACTGCCGACCGCGAGCCACCCCAATGGCAGCGTCGAGGGCCCGTGTCCCAGCACGTGTGCGCTGAAGCTGGGCAGCAGGGTGGACCTCCCACGGCCCTGTCCCTCCAGCTTCCAGCTCTCCTGCTCTCTAAAAGGCCCCATGAGCTCTGGTCCTTTCGTAAAGCAAAGTGTGGTTTTCTCATTGCACCGATGTCGAGAGTGGGGCTCGAGGATGAGCAAGGAGAGGACCTGGCATGCGTCTGGCTTGAGCAGCACGTGTGTGGACAGGTGGCCTCCCCGCTCCGCTCAGGCCGCCGTCCACCTGCCTTGTTACACACTCTGACCTCAACCTTACCTGTGAAGAGGGGGAGACAAACCACCACTTTGTAGAAAGACTGAAGAATTTTTTAAAAGGTTTTTAAAATTTATTTGAGAGAGAGAGACCGAGAGACAGAGACCAAGAGACAGAGAGACAGACAGAGAGACAGAGACAGAGAGACAGACAGAGAGAGCACATGAGCAGGGGAAGGGGGCAGAGCCAGAGGGAGAGGCAGACTACCCGCTGAGCACAGAGCCCTACTCGGGACTTGATCCCACGACCCGGGACCAAGACTGGAGCCGAAAACAGGTGTCAGACGCTTACTCGACTGAGCCACACAGGTGCCCCGAAAGACTGAAGAATTTTAAAAAGGTGGAGACAAGGCTTTGAGAAATCGATTTAGTTTGTGGGTTCTGGATCTGGTCCTGGACCCCAGAAACATCTGCTGTGCACGTGGTGAGTCACGTCCAGTGACGTCCCTAGCAGCTGCTGATTCCAGCAGTAGGTCCTTGTCCTCGGAGTACCCAGATCTGCTTATGGGGCCAAATGCATCTCTCTGGTGGTGCCCCAAATATGGGCACCCATGAGCCCTCCATCCTATGCCGCCCTCTGGGCGTGTTGGGTTGCCCCGGAAACACGCACCCGAATCGGCTGTGGTGCTCGCCTAACACCTTCCGTTCACCTGCGCGGGGCTGGAAATGTGACCTGGCAACGGTCCTGATGAGCAGACTCACGTTAACAGGCTGGAGTATGATTCCACTCTACTCAAGTCCCGGGGCCAGGATGGGTTCGGAGGCACTTCCTGGTGGAGCCCACAGTGCAGATGTGCTTCACGTGTCCTGAATAAATTCTGGAAGCAACAAAAGGGGTGGAGCAATGAGAATAAAATGAAAAGGAATTTTATGATCATTGTGAGAAATTGATGGAGTGTAGCTGGTATGGGCTTCTATAAAATGGAACCAGCTCCAACCAGCCCAGAGGACAAGCATGCACTTTCCTTCCTGTGGCTTATGAATTATTGCCGCTGTGTATTCCAATATTTACTTCTTAGCATTGAACCTTTGCAAAGCTGTGATCCAAAACTACATTGCTGTTAATTGGAAATACCCCTACGATGCCTGAAAAAATTAGTCTTAGGGAGCAGATGAAGAGAAGCTATAACCTAACAGGTCAGTTAGCTCTGTGATTTACGAAAGGGCGTCTGCGCTGACCTACGGTGTTATTCACAATTCACAGCCGGATGACAGAAGGAAAAAGAACAGGTTTCTTTCAGGTTGCTCTGTACATTGACATACATATAATTTAAATATTTATCCACTGGGAGAGCCTGCAGCGCTGGGCCCGGTGGGGCCAATGGGGGCTACCTCTGGGGCATGAGCCTTGCTGACTTTGGCCTGCTTCGTGCTTGCTGGTTGAATAACACATAGCACTTTTCTTGAGAAACCCCCACCATGATTTCAAAACACATCAGTTTCAATTAACTCTAAGAAAAAAAAATGGGATCACTAATTCTGGGCTGTAGTTACTGATTGTGGAGCTGGGAGCTTTGAATTTGAGGACTTTGATGGAGACTTAACCAAAGGACATGCAATAATGGAATTTTTTTTATTATTATACCTGGAGGGACAAAATTGCCAAACGGTGTACGTTCTGGCTTCTAAACGGCATCACGCCAGAGCCCGTGTGCCGGGGAAAATCTAACACGGATGTAGATTTCGACATTGTGCACACCGCTCTCCGAGAGAGTGAAGGGGCTGTTTGTCTTACTTATTTCATCTGACCGTCGTGTACCTGCTTTGCCGAAGACGCAGGGAGCACCCAGCGACGCCCCTTCCCTGCGCCGCCGTCCTGAGATGTGTGGGGACGCGCTCGGGGCCGGGATGGGGGTGCTGGGCTCCCCCACGTCCCACCACAGCAGCGCCCCGGTCCGCCCGTACACACACTCCAGCCCGATTTGCCTCTACGGTAACAAAGTTCCAAATTATCAGTTGAATTTCTCATGAAAAAATTCTTTTTTCTTTTTAGTTATTTTTTAGATAATTGTTGCTGGGTGCAGATACTCACTACCTAGAGAATATCTTCATTTTTGCTCCTACTGCTGCTTACACAGAGACAGTGGATAATCACATTTCACGTTAAGTGTAAATTCACTCTTTGCAGGGAGCACAGGGGGTGGGGGGCAGGGGCAGGGATGGAGCATGGGGGGGCCGGGGGGGGGACATGGGCAGGGAAGGAGCACGGGGGGCGGGGGGGGCAGGGGCAGGGATGGAGCAAGGGGGGCGGGGGGCGGGGGCAGGGATGGAGCATGGGGGGCCGGGGGGGGACACGGGCAGGGAAGGAGCACAGGGGGTGGGGGCAGGGATGGAGCACGGGGGTGGGGGGGGCAGGGGCAGGGATGGAGCAAGGGGGGCGGGGGGCGGGGGCAGGGATGGAGCAGGGGCGTGGGGGGCGAGGGCAGGGAAGGAGCACAGGGGGCGGGGGGATGGGGGAGGCAGGGAAGGAGCACAGCAGGAGGGAGGATGGCCCAGGGTACGGGTGAGCACTACCCAGAGAGAGGGGAGTCCCGGAGCAGAGGTGCAGGGTGCGCCCTGGGCTGGTGGAGTCAGGTGGAGGGGGAGCCCCATTACAGCGTTGTTCTGGACAGTCAGGATGCCCCCTTTTATACTGCAATTTTTTTTGTTTTCTGCATCTCGTGGTAAAGTCTGTACCATGTTGTGAGGGGATGTTGTGGACAGAGGGGGCCGGTCACTGGAGGGGTGTGAGGCAGGTGGCCACGGTTCTGGCTGGACCCCCGAGAAGGGCCCTGAGTGAGGGTCCTGGCACTTTCATGAGTGACAGGAGCCCAGGGGACCCTAGGGCAGAGTCAGGACAGGGCCCTCCCCCCTTCTCTCCCAAATGTTCTCCCGGGGTTGCCTCCCTCGGGGAAGGACAGTATCCTTGTGCAGTGGACCCCTTCCTCTTAGCAGCTGCTGTCCCGAACAGAGGCTCTCGGCAGCTGGGTGGGCACCAGCTTCCTGCACACTCCACCGGGGCCCCGGGTGTTCTTGCCTTCAGGGTCCCGGATCCATACGACGCCCTGCTGTGGCCCCTAGAGGTCTGGGCTGGGCAACCAGGCGGCCCCGGGGTCCAGGCAGGCCCTTCATGATCTCACCTCACCCTGGGCTTCGGCCTGGTCTCCACCACCTCTCCCCAAAGATGCCCTGGGATCGTTCGGCTGGGCCGTGGATCAGTCCCCTTGTACGGGAGCCAGCTGTCCTGACCCAGCTGGTTACACTTGGGCCCGAGAAGCTCTTCTCTTCTTTCTGACTTTCCCTGAAGTCCGCCCATCCCTCCCTGGTCCCCAGAGTGGGTGGGGGGCTGTGGGTGAGGGTCCTTTGCCACTTCCTCCCTGGACAGCACTGTCCCTGGAGAGTTGAGCATGCTCCCTCCGGTGACTGTCACATGAGATGGGGCAGATGACATGCGGCATGTGGCCTGATGTCCGACCCTGATCAATACCCACCGGAGCCTGGGGGTCCCCGCTGGGCGGCAGGTGCCGGCTGAGCTCCAGGTAAGCGCTCACCGGAGCTTCTAGTCCCCAGGCCCTGAATTCTGCAGATGTGTCTGGTTGGAAACAGGGATAAATAAATCTTACGTGTTTCTCCGTGCTCACCTACCTGCAGGATTCTTCTCCACCCACCCCCCCGCCCCCCAGGACACAAGATGACACAGCTGCATTCTGCAAAATGAACTTCCCATGTCCCGTGGCTCCTGTGGGGGACTCGTTCCTCTGGGACCCGAGTTCTCTGCCCACAGGTTAGTGGGCCGCCTCAGGGGCCAAGGGAGCCGAGGGGCAGTGTTCTGCGAATGCACCCACAAGTCTGTGCAAATGCACTCGGTGTGGCTGAAGGTACGCACGGCCCAGCTTCATTTTACAGGTGCTCTGGGGAGAGGCCGCTTCCTTCGCTCGGGCCGGGGATGTGACTCCCTCGGGACTAAGGTCACCGCTGACTGCATGAGGATAACCGGTCATGGGACTCCACGGACATAAATGTAACGTCCCCTGCGAGCATTTTTGCCATCTTGCTATAAACCCTGCCTGGGCACGAATCCGGGCGGCTTACAGGCTGGGAGGTGCCCTCCCTCAGGGCAGGCGCGTTCCTGCCTTATCTCTTTTATTTTTTTCTTCTCTCCCGACAGGACATAAGACACCCCAGAGTGGAGTTGTTTCCGTAAATGCACAATGGAAGTAATTCGACATGCCAGGCCTTGTCCAGTTTAAGTTACATGCACACAGGGGGCAGGTGGCTCTGAGCGCCCAAGTGGGCTGTGAAGGCATTTGCGAGATTTTGTTCATAAGCCCCGGGCATTACATTTCACTAGGAAGCTGGGAGTTTGCAAATGTGCAGCCCTTGGAAAGATCCCCAATCACTGCGAACATTCAAGAAGGTGACACTAATGTCTTTTAAGAGATTCCTGCTTTGGAGCAGAGACGTTCTCCCATCACTTACATGGTAAATGTAGCTTGGGTGTCGGTTCCAGCCTCACTCACCTTGGATTAAGTCCAACCAATTTTATTGGAAAAAAAAAAGGGCTGTTTCCTTAATTGCTCAGGGGTCTGGCTCTGGCTCATCACACCTTGAACTTCCTCTCAGGGACAGAGAGGAGTGTGTGGCCTCGGGTCCTGCCAGGAGCACGGGGAGCAGAGAACGGGGGTCTAGAACCCAGAAATGTCCCTGCTGCTTGCCAACATGGAAAGCCCCGAGGACGGGCTAGTCGGGGCTGGAGGTCCTCCCGTCACCGTCCCCATGCGCGGCTCCCGGGACCTGCTCCAGGGGCTGTAGGTGTTGGAGCGCGGCCACCACGGGTCCACGCCAGAGGAGCGCGCTGTGTCTGAACACCCTCGTGTCACCCCTTCCCCAGCGGGGTTGGACACTCACGCGCTCCAAGAGAGCTCCCCACTGTCAGCCCAGCAGGAGGGTTTGGGACGCGGCTTTGACAACAGCCGGACAGAGGATTTGCGTTTCTGACGTGTGTTGAGCCACAAGGTTTAAATAGCTTTTTAAAAAGATCTGATGTGTGTGGAAATGGGAAAACTCTTACCAAGTTGGATTTTAGTTCAGAATTCACATCAAGTCATCGAGGATTAGAAATTTCTAAGTGTATCATTGAAGCAAAAATGTTTCTGCTTAACAATAAAAAGTCTGGACAAAATTATGGGGGAGTACAGAGAGAATGAAGTGTTTTATACATACATATTATGTGCTAATTCCAATGGGATGCTTTATTTGCCTGAATGATGATTAATGATGACAAGCTCCTTTTCTTTGAAACTGTTCTAAAAATCAGACTGCAGTTTTTATACCAGAGCTAGTTCAGATAACGAGGGGTTTTAGGTGGGCTGTGATTTAACAAACTGAGTCCTCCCTCCCTCTCTATGCTCCCACGCTCCTGCAGGTAATGCTCTCTAAAGCCATGTGAGGCTGGTCCCGTGACCCCCTGTCCCGGGGAGGGGCTCGCGCTCTGGCGCGTTGGTGGCGGGGCTTGGAGGTGGGTCCCGGGGGAGCCACGTGTCACTGTAGGACTTTCCCCTGACCCTGTGAGGCCACCTCCTGTTCTGACTATGGACTTGCTCCCACCCTCCCATCTTGGGGAAAGTGTTTCCAGCTCTGAGAACACAAACGCAAGGGTTGTGACGTGTCCCAAGTCCAACTTGAGTGCATTCTAAAATAGGAAACACTGAGTGTCCGAATTGGCAGACGTGACCTTTGATCTGGATGTGCCCCCGAGAGTGAGCCCGAAGCACCCGAAGGAAGTTCATCTTCCTACATCAGTACCTGCCCGACCCCAAAACAGGGACGGCAGACAGAGTAAGGAGGAAAGAAAAGAGCGAAGGCCTCGGACCAGCTGCCCTTCCGTGCCCTGAGGACAGTCACGAGCTAAAAATAAAGGACAAAGCCTGTCCTGTGGAGAGCAGAGAGGCATGTTTGTGAAGGTAATCGTGCATCCCAAGGGGCAGTGGGTGGCCCCGCGGGGCCTGGTAGCCGGTTTCCTCCGCGATGTCACCTGGTGAGGGAGGCTGGTGTGACTGCCCTGTGCTGGGGGTGTGCGTTCACGCGGGCGGGGTGGCGGTGGGGGCTGGTGGAGTGCATGCGCTGGCGGTAGGGGCCTGGGAGGTATGCGTGTGTTGGGGGGGCTTGTGCCAGGGTCGTGTGCAGAGTGTGAGGTCGTGCGGGGGGCGGAGCATGTACGGGGTGGGGGAGGGCTACAGGGGGCAGGTGTGCATGGGGAGGGGGCCATTCTAGGGGGTGGGGCGCGTGCACACCCTGGGCCCCACACGTGCTCTGCCACAGGAGGACCTGGGCTCTTCCACTCCAGCTCCTTCCAACCCAGGCTTGTCCCCCGAGGGCTGGAGCTTTGTTTTGTTTATTTGTGTTCTGCGGTAAACCTTCGGCTGCCCCAAATCCTGGGCAAGGGTGTGCGTCTCGGTGTGAACCTTGTAGACGGTGGAACAGGTGGTGGGTTTGTGCAGGTTTACCCAGCGGGGCGCTGGCTGAGCGCGGTGCAGAGGGGTGCCGCATGGGCAGTGCCCGTCTGCCGCGAGCACAGGAGGAGGTCAGGATGGCCTGGGGGCTCGTGGCATTTTGGGATTTGGTCCTGTCCGCAGCGGTGCACCCCTACGACGTGTTCCCCTGCTTTCAGGCTCCACAAAGTGGCTCTCCTCTGGTCTCTGCCCAGCGTGCGAAGGCGGCTGCGGGTGCACGTGTAGGAGCTGCGGTCCCGGGACCCTGCCCAGGGGCTGGAAATCTGCCCACAGTGGAGGGCGGGAGCCCAGCTGTCAGGGCCACCCGCCTGCAGGCAAGCTCTGTCCAGCAAGGCAGGTGCGGACACCTGAGCCCACCGTGGCTGAGGAGTGGCTCCGTGGGTCACCTAAGTGGGGGTTCAGCTGGGTTCTGGGAATGCAGAGAGCTGTCTCCCTCCCCCGACCCCCTCTTCCCACAAAATAATACTTTTTTTTTTTAAAGCCCAATTCCCGATAGATAAATAGTAATTACAATTACAACTGCATACGCCTAATAAATACTGAATTGGCTCTCAATGCAAGAACCTCAGGAAACTTGCCTTTTACAAACAAACTGATGAACACAATCCCTGGGGCTGTCTTCCTTTTTTTTTAAGTAATATTCAACATCACTACAAGCGGTTTGTTGTTTAAAGGAATGGATCGGCGCCGTTGCTGTCCGCGGCGCCCGCCGTTCCCAGGACTGCTGCTCCGTCCTATAACCGTCAAATCCCCCTTCACCTCTGCTGGCGCTCTCTCACGGCGTTATTAACAGAGCTCTGTTTACCCAGATGGAGAAGGTGACCGACCAGATGTTCTGAGTTTTAAAGGGTCTGTGGGTGTCCCCGCGATTTCCACTGGGAGGTTGACTTGTCCCAGATTTTCCCGCTGAGGCCAGAGTAGCACACGCGTCGTGGGCACAGGAAAGCTCTTCCATCCCGGGCGCTTGGGGTGCTGCTGGAGGAAGGGAAAGGGCCCCCACCCCCCGGCCCAGGGTCTGTCCACATGCTGCGGACTGACCGTGAGGGACGACAAACAGCATGTTTGCAGCTGCCTGCAGTAAAACGGAAGGATGCTGCTACGACAGTCTGGATCTGGGAAGGTCACAAAAGGGAACCGCGTGCGCCCCTGGGCCCGGCCCACGCTGCTGAGCAGGACCCGCGCCCTCCGCGCTGCCGGAACCGCTGGGGTGGCAGACCCCCCCGCTGCAGGAGCGAACCCCACGCCTGTTTAATGTGAACCCCTGCACCGAGCAGAGGGTATCTGCTTAATATGAACGAAGGGTCTGTGCGACCTCAGGTAAAGCCAGAGCAAATAGTCACATCGATTAAACGCAGCCCCCTCCCCTACCTGCCACGTTTCCGTCACGGCAGGGGCCTGCGTGCTTATTTACCTGGAGAGCTGATAAAATATTTTGCTTTCTAAAGAGATGTGGAAGCCACCTGCCATGCCCTTGGCATCTTCTCTGCGACGGAGCCCTTCAGGCTTCCGGGCTGGAGCTCGCTGCTCGGCTCCACACCCTGGGCCAGAAGAGGAGTCAGGACGAGCAGGATCCAAGCAGAAATTATTATCGATTTAATCACATAATCAGCAGCAAACACTTCAGGCTAAGATAGCAAATCCATAACAGCCTGCCCACACGGCCTCCCTTACGAATTTACCAGCCAACATGGCGCACCCTTAGCAAACAAGCAGAGCCTGGGGTCAGCTGCGCTCGGAGGCGAGCCTCGATGTTCCTCGGGCTGAAATATGCTCGGAGTCAAGCGTTATCCATCAGTGATAAGAGTCGCATGTCTGTTAAACATAACGACATTGGCAGGAGGATTATAGAATGCTTTCTTGCCATAATCTAGAAGCATCTTTCAGACAAAACTCTGCTTGAAATCAATTGTGTGCAAGGAGCTGCCTGCTGGGGCCATTCAGCGTCACACAAAAGGGGTGAGCGTCTCCCTGTGATCTTTCACCAAAACCGGTTTATCTAATGAGACCACAGCTTTAATTTCTTTTCACATCAAACATAGAATCAATGCTCTGCACTCAGCAAAGTGTGGAAGCGGCCGCGCAGCCCTGTCCGCCGGCAGCCAGCTCAGCCGCCCTGGGTCCTGTTCAGACCGGGACCCGCGCCGTTGGCTCCTCCTGGCGCACCGAGCGGGCGGCGCGGGCAGGGCAGGGCCTCCCTGCCGTCAGGGGCTCACAGCTTTGCTCTCTCCCCATTTCGGAAAACCGAAAACTGGCTTTCCAACGTTCTCACCCCGTGATGACCCCAGACGGGGGAGGGATGACCGGACTAAGGGTGTGGGTTACCTTAGTAGCCTGGGTCTCAGGGAGGCGCCCAGGGAGAGAGCAGGAAGCACTGAACCTGCATCCAGCCGTGCCTGAGTCCCAGGTTCCGGAGGGCGCGCCGGGGCTCAGGCCAGGAGAGGGTGCCCTGCGCCCCCAGAAGCAGCTCCTGATGTAGGCGAGGCTGGCCACACGCTGGCCAGCACGGTGGGCAGGGGGCCGGGACCACCGCCCAGTTATGCAGGCAGAGGGCACAAGGGGCACGCCCTGAGCGGGGGCCCCCGACCTGCAGGGCTTGCCAGCCGCCGGCCCAGCCCGCGGCCAGGATGTCCTCTGCACTCAGGTCACAGAAAGGCGGGGCTGGACGCACGAGGGTCAGCTGCTGAGCTGGTGGGCAGGCAGCCAGGGTCAGAGGTCCCAGGTCCCCAGGTCACGGGTTCACAGGTCACACGTCACCGGGTCCTAGGTTCAGAGGTCGCAGGCGTTTCATTTCATCAAGCCCATCACGTCCCAAGATATTTCTTTATCATCAGGTTTAAATGATACACTTGAAACAATTTGTTTTCCTCCTTTCGATCTTATTTCCTTCCAGAGTATTTGTGCTCCTGAGGAAGGCTTCTTGGAAAGTCCCTGGGAGCGAGCTGGTGGGCGGGCCCTCTGTCGGACGCTGGCCTCACCCCTGCGTCCTGACGGGGCAGCCACGACTCGCGGGGGAAGCCGGCGGCAGGGGCTGCTGGCTTGTGCTCTGGGCAGGTCTGCAGGCAAGGGGCTCAGTGGTGGGCCGGCGCCGTCGGGGGGCCGCTCCAGAGTCCCGGAGCTGCCGCCCCCGCTGTGAGGCTCCCTCACTGCCCCCCCTGTGCCCCATCCCTGCGTTCCTGGGGCGCCCGTTCCCCACCCCGGCACTCGCGGAGCACCTGTCCTCGAGGCCTGGGCCCTGGCACACCGGCACCTGCCCGCAAGCAGCTCTGATCGGAGGCCCGCATCCTGAAGACAAGGTAAGGACACCACACAAGGTGGAGAGGAGAAGCCGGGGGCCCCTTGCGCACCGGGGCTGCCGCCAGGGGCCCGTGGCCTATGCTGGGAGAGTGCACGTGTGGGGACCCTGAGCCTCTCGCAGGCCAGGCCCGCCCGCGCTGAGCTCTCGGTGCCTGTTCTCTGTCCCAGGTTAAGCTGCTCCCGCACAGGAAGCCCAGCAAACCCTCTGGCCGATGCTGGATTTCTCCTCTTCCAAAGAAGGCAGGGAGGCCCCCGGCGGAGGACCAAATGTGCACTGGATCTTCCCCGTCCCTGTGCACCTGTTCCCTGAATTGCTTTCTTCTCCTCCAAAGGCCCACGCCCCTTCCCTTCAAACTGCTTATACACGAATAATGTGCATTGTTTAGAAAATTAGAAAAGAAATTCAGAATATCACGAAGGTGAATATAGCAAGTTCTCAAAACTGTACGACCCCAATAAACAAATACTAACGCTGTTTTCCTTGTGTTGTGGTTTTGGGTGAATACTCCCTTCCTTCACTGACATCGAATCACTTAACACTAAAAGTGGTGTGTGCCCCGGCCGCACCACGGGGCGCCGCTCCTTCCAGTAAGAAGAAAATCGTGTGCGTGGAGACCCATGTCTGACAAACACCTACAGCAGATAGTGCTTGTGGGTTAAACGGCCATATCCACGTCGCCCAAACGTTTAGGACTGTGTAGGGACATTCGTGCTGGGAGGAGGGCCACGAGCCTGTCAGGCTGCCTGCGCCGGAGGCGCCACCCCCAGAGCCCGTGGGCCTCGGTCGCCAGGGGCATCTGGAGTCAGGGTCCTCTGCTGCAGCCCCAGGCCTCCGCCAGGGATGCCTTCCGGCCACAGATGGAGCAGGAGTTCCTGACCGGCCCTTCATTGCCAAGGCTCTTGCTGTGTTCTCTCTACCCTCCGGGTCCGAAACTTTGGTGACCCGGACTGTTCGTGAAGAGCACCCCTCTCCAGAGCCTGGAGTGGGAGAGGCCAGTCTGGTCTTTGGTGCATTCTCTCCCATTGGCCTGGGAGGGGCGCCCCACGCCCGCTGAGGTCATGTGAGCGTGATTTCCTAAACGTGCTCTTTTTCCCTTCTCAGTTATATCCTGCAACATCCTTCCCATAATCAGTGATTCCGAAAACCCGCTCTGTTCGTGGGCCCTGGGGCTCCCCCCGGGAAGTCGTCAGCATCACCGTCCCCAGCCGCGTCTCCTGTGCATCTCCGTGCCCCTCAGGGCTGCTCGGCCTGGTAGCTGAGTGACTCTCGGATGCCATCTCTCCTGGATTCCCAGCCACCTGACGGCAGGACCCAGGTCTTACCACTGTACTTCCTTCTCTGAAATAATGCTTAGAACTGAGACTCGGTCAAGGAAGGAGCTCAGAAAACTGTCTAATGAATCATTAGTAAAAGGAATAAGTAAAAAAAAGAAACTTGGAGATTGGAAGAATCCTCCCTTGTTGGTATTTTTCTGTGTCAGTAAAGCTAGGGAAAATGCCGTAGCCGTTGGGGGAAGCTGGATGAAGAGCTCTCTGTGCTCTCCACCACTTTCCATGAGGCTGTAATGATTTCCAAATCCAAGTAAAAAATCAAAAACACAAAAAAGCCTTTTGACGCCTGGGATGCATTTATTTTGCTTACGTAGGTGTACTTACCAAGTTGGAATGTGGAGCCGTATAGGTCTGTGAAATCTGAAGTTTGGGGGAGCCTCAGAGTGGGGACATACACGTCCTGCTGTCACTAAGCTTCAAAATACCCAAGCGCTTTGACCCCGTTAGCACGTCGTTGTTTTAGACACTGCTTCTCAAAGGAAATAATTAGGTAATAAAATTGTATTTTAAAACCACCAAGTACATTTTTTTCTGGATGTGGACACCCGCCTGCCACACGACAGCCAGCCCGATCCTCGCGGCAAGCCTGCTCCCGCACGAGACGTGAGAGCGGGTTTGGTGTCTTGCTGCCGAGGGCACGGAGCGTGGGCACTGGAAGGCAGGGGCTGCCTTCACGTGGCGTCTCATCGGAGCGGAGGGAAGGCGCGGAGCAGAGGGGTCTGCAGGCGCTGAGGGCGCAGGGCCGGGGGCCTGCAGCGGCGGGAGGGGAGCGGCTGCCGATCCAGCCCTGGGAGGAGGGGAGGCAGCCCGTGGGGCTGGTGTGGTTCGCAGCTCTTTGTTTATGAGAACATCTGTCTAGGGCGGGACAGCTGGAGATGCGTCTTGGAAGGGTTTTACTACTCGGAATTTGTTTCAACAAATAGATTTACTTCTATGTATCATTTTCTCCTATCAGAAAAAAATGGAGGAAGAAGTTGGGCTTATAAACAATTTTCCTCTATTGTGATTACTTTTATTCATAGATTATGAATGTGTGGCATATGCTTAGGTATCTTACAGAAGATGAACCAAATTTTCACGAACTGTCAAATCACCAACCAAACAAACAAACAAAAATTGTGTAATTTTGGCCCACCTTGGCCCTTTTCCAATGACTTTGCCAAACTAGCTAAATTTATCAAGACATCTCTGGAAATTGAAAACAGAAACATTCATTTGAAAATATTGTTCTTAATGTTGAAAGTTTGCTTCGAAGCAAAATTGTGCTAATAGCATTGTTTCTTCCAGCCATTGAAATGCCCTACATACTGGAGAAACAGAAAGACCAAATTCATTAGGGATAAATTATTAACTTAAATCTTCAAAGAAAAGCTTAAAGAAGGAAAAGCTCACCAAATGGAAAGCGAGGCACAGCGAGTGGCACGTAACTTCACACCATTGTTTGTGTATTATTACAGCTATTATAACTAATTGATGCACTAGCAGCTAATTAGTAGCCTGGCTCCTCCAAATGTTTTGCAGGACAATTACTCTGCGCTGCTTCCAAAAGGCTCCGCGTTTGCGGGCGGTGTTTGTCTACCTCTGCTCACCGTCCCGTGCTCCCCCAGCTTGCTCCTCATGCGCGGGGAAATGGCATGGGAGGCGTCCCACTGCACCCGCCCTGTTTTCTTTGCCCTGACAGAAATCTCCTCATGGCCTTTGTGTGTTAAATGGTGGGCAGGAGAGAGCGTCCACCGAGATCAGGGAGCGCGTAGACTCAAAAGCAGCAACCAGAGCCGCTCGCGAGCCGTGGTGCCCCGAGCCCGCCACGTCCAACATGTCTCCCCCTTCAGCGTGGCCAGCCGCCCCCCACCCAGAGCCAAGAGCTCCAGGCGCCAGGGAGTGAGCCGGTGGGGTTGCGGTGTGTTCATGCGCCCTCCCTACAGCGACAGTGCGTTTCTCCGGACACAGGAGATGTATTTGCAATGATCACATTGTCTTGGGGGGTTGCTAATTTTTGTGCTTCTAGATCATCTGCTTGATGAAGACGGAATTCATGTCTCCGGACAAGAGCTGCACCTCGCGTGGACTGCTGCCGCCCGCAGACCCAGGTTTGCATGGATGCACTCATTTCCTCTTTTATACCATTTCTAGCGCAGTAAAGATAGCGCGTACACAGATGATCTCTAGTGGCTCATGGGTTCCCTCCTGCCCTTTGGTTCTGGGCTCTGTGTGAACCGAGTGGGCAGCAGCAAAGGGAGGGCCACCAGGTTTTGTGGCTTTGCCACCGGAACACGATGCATGTGTGGCTCCCTACACACGAGTCATTGGACCACACAGAGGCAAATTGCGTGTCTCTACTCTGCCCTGAGCAGCCTTGTGCAGCTAGACTTCTGCTGGAAGAATGAGCTAGATGAATATGTGTGTCTAGGAGCCTGTGTCTTGATCTGGGGACTTTACGACGTGTGGAAGATCGGATGTCCTGTAAGTCAGATTGATGGGCATGTGAGTCTTCTTACGCTCCTTCATACTCTTGCACTTAGGACTTCGTGGTGATGGGTCCACGAATCCTCACAGGACCGCTGCTCCCCAGTGAATATTCGCTGGATACTGATGCTTATGCTACTGAGATATCAACTCTCATTTGTAGGGGGCATTACTAAGTCTACAAAGGGCTCTCAGAGGAGCTAATCCCGTTGAGCCTCATGAGCCCAGGGGGCAGATATTGTAAGACCATTCACATGTGAAAACCCCAACACTCAGGCTAAATGATGCACCTCGACAGGTGGGAGCGGGCAGGACAGGGACTTACATCCTGTCCTCTGCATACTCCTGCCACCTTCTTACCCCAATTCATGAGAAAAAATGAATTCAGAAAGCGCATTTTATATGGAGAATTTACTGATTCCTTATTTTGGAGAAATATGGCACCATCTGAATTAGACTTGAGGTTGGGAAGAGCTTTCTGGAGGAGACACAATTTAAGCTATGTTTTAAAGGATGAGTAGGAGTTGGGTGAGTAACTTGGAGACAAGCATTTAGGCAGAAGGAACAGCATCGTGAAGTCATGGAGGCAAGGAGCAAAGTGTTTATGTGGATGAGCTAGAGGTGGGCAGGGGCTTACATCGGGGGTTAAACTTTATCCTGAAGGGCGTGGGGAGCTGCTGACAGCCCCACGGCAGTGGAGGAATTTAGCCCACTAGCATGTTGGATGGATGCTGATTGGAGCAGGGTCAGGCGCGGAGCGTGGCACAGTGGTTGGAGAGACAGGAGGGCGGGGTCCTGATGAGACCTGGCCTCTCGGGGCCTGGCGGCTGGCTGAGGGTGCGTGTGGGCGGGAGGGGAGGGTCACCAGTGACCCTGGGCTCCCTGCCGGGATCCTGGGATGGTCGTGCTGTCCAGCAGGAGGGGACGCAGTGGGATGGGCACTGGGAGGTCCAACAGTAAGTGCTTACGGGGTCTGGAGAGGCTCTTGGAAGATGTGTGTGGGTCATCAGCACAGAGGCAGTTTAAGCTCTGGGCTTGGACGAGGTCTCACGGGAGAGAGCATGGAAGCTAGGGTTGAGCAGGAGTCTGGAGGGCCCTCTTCCTGTCAGGCTGCTGGGGACAAGGGAAGCATGGGTGTGTGGATACACTTGGGGGTTCTAGAAGAGTGGCCTCCCCATTTCACCACAGCTACCGCTCCTTGGGAGGGAGACTCTCTCACTCCTCCTCCCCTTCCTCCTTTCTGGACTGGCTGCTTCATCTCTAGCAGATCCTGCCTGCCTCGGACGCCTGTGGGCCCCTCCCACCCACTCACCTGTGCTGTTGGAGGTGTCCCAGGTGAGAGCTCAGCCGGGATCGGGGGGGACCCTTCCATCGATGGCTAGTCCCTATGTCTGAAGATGCTGCTGCATGCACCGTAACGACAGCTCGCGGTGAGGGACAGCTGCCGCCTGGCAAGCGCCTTTATTCCTGCCCGCCTGAGCCAGGTGGGGCCACAGATTCACCTCTTTGTCCCACGCCTATCTTCAAGGGGCTTACTTCTCAGCTCTCTCTAAGCTGGAGCGTGAGGCCTGCTGCCTGATGGCCACGTCCCCCTGGTCCCCGTGTACGTGAGCCCCGCGAGGTCACACGTCACGCTGCGTGGAGGCTCTGCTGTGGCCGTGGGGGACGTGTGGGCCCCGCCTCGGAACCAGGCCCGCGGAGCCGCCATGATGGCGTCTGCAGCCCCGCGAGCGGGTGGCGGGAAGGTGTTTTCTGACAAGCAAAGAACAGATTCTGCAGAAAATATACCTACTGAGATGATTCAGTTTCATCTGTAGAAATGTGGCTTCCCTCCGAAATTGTCAGTGATATGATACAGCTAATCGAGGCATGCATGGTGTTAACAGTTTCATTAGACGGGATAATACTGCGCAAGAAAAATAAGAAATCATTATGATGAATGTCTCAACATTACATTACATGTTAATGAAGTGTAAATGATCTAATTATTTTTGAAAGAATACAGATTCGATTAAACTGTCGGAATTAAATTGGAAAGGACAGCCTATTGTACTTTTTATGTACAGACAAGTTAACGTTAATTAGGCACAATCTGTGGGAACAAATGAGGCAAGCCCTCGGTGAACAATCACGGATCCATTGCTCAAGGCAGGTTTCATAAAGAATTATATTAGGGGAAAAATTGTGAGTCAATTACATACAGTTCTGCCGCAGTGGGAGGGGCCGGGAGGCGCGAGCCCCGCGCCCTCCCTTCCCTCTGGGTTCTTACAGCACCCTGTCCGTGTGCTCTCCCACCAGTTCCGTAAATTCTGATTCTACTGGTCAGAGGCGTGATTGATTTTCATTGTGTGTCCCTGGAACAGCTTCCAGGGGGCAGCATGACCCGGCGGACCGCTTCCTACCGAGGATCAGGCCTTCGGAGGTGACTTCGCTGCCAGGTGTCCCCACCAGGACCTCAGAACAGGACGCTCTTCGGTGTTATTGTCATCGTCATGGCAACACGGCGGCCATTCTCGGCCATTCCTTTCCAGGTGCTGTGACTGAGCCGTGAGGGACGACTTGGGTCCCCCCCTTACCTGTTTCAGATCAATCGACTCAAAGAAGAAGAAGAGGAGGAGGAAAGAAACCGTCGTGAAGCAAAAAACCAAAATCTGTAAACTTCGTCAATACTCCATCAATACAAACCGATCTTTTTTTTTCTCTTTTGGAAAAGCAATTTTGAAAACCAAATATTCTGCATCGGGCTTTATTTCTATCTTGTTTATATTTTTATAGAATCAAAATCTGAAACTAGAGGAGTCTACTTCTTAATGGACGTGTCTGCAGAAGCCGGAAGCGTCCGTGTGCCCTGAGTTTCCGGACCTCAGTGCAGCAGCACGTCCTGCGGGGTGCTTGGGGGTGCGGGTGTGGCACGTGGTGCCCACGTGGCAGGCGCTCCCGTGGCTCCACATGAGGCCTAATGTGCCCCCAGCCTCAGGAGGGAGGTTTCTTGGACCTTCTTCCTAAATGCAGACCCTGCAGGCTGGTGACAGGTCTCTGGAGCCGCTCACTCTTGAAGTCTGTGAAAGCATCAGTCTGCATCTCGGACCTCTGTACCGGGCCTACGTTTGCGAAATGAAACTACACACCTGCTAAATTATATTCTTGTTTAATTATGGAGTTGTCCTACTTTACTATAACCCAATACACAGAAATATGACTAAAAACCTCCAGAGAAATGAAAGGATGATTATTTACAAAGAGTGTTTGCTGTATCAAAGGGTTTACTGCTGGGGTCCTGTTAATTCTTCTTGTTCATTAAAAATAAGATACAGTGGGCACATTAGCCCATGAATATATTTATTTTATAAAACAAGGGATTCAGTGTTCCCTCCCCTTCCTCTCCCTCAGGAAGGTTCACTGGGAGTAAGAAGGAAGGGGGCATAGTCTTTTGGTTTGCAGAACAAGAAATTTCTTTTTACACCCAGCTCCAAAACTTTAGGGTAATTATTAATAATTAGAATTGAGTGAAAAACCCACACCAAGTGAGTTATTCAATGTAATTTGCAGTTAACAATAGTTGCCTTTTTGAAACCTCAGGAGTCAGAACAAGAGAGTCATACAGTCTTTTTGTTTTAATTTCTGGCAGCTGAAGGGACCAAGATTTAGAAAAACCCTATAGAGGGAACCACATGCTTAAGAATTACCAAAATAAAAAAAAAGAGCACACACATCAACAACAACAAAAAGTAATTTGTAAAATGCATGGAATTTGGGGTTTTAAATAAAATATATTTGGACTCTGCTCAAACAATGTTCACAAAAGGTGCCCACAGCAAGCTGGGCTTTTTGTTTTAAAAATTTTCAGTATATGCTAACAAAACTCCATCCTGAAAAATATTCCTGGGGGAAGCTTCCAAGGCTGTGGGCCTTCGGTTCCTGGAGCACTGATGATCTAGGCACGAGGTGATGACCACTAGGCACTGGGTGATGACCGTGGGTACTAGGTGATGACCGTGGGTCCAGGTGATGACCACTAGGCACCAGGTGATGACTGTGGGTCCAGGTGATGATCACTAGGCACTGGGTGATGACGGTGGGTACAAGGTGATGACTGTACGTACCAGGTGATGATGGTGGGTACCGGGTGATGACCACTGGGCACTGGGTGATGACTGTGGGTCCAGGTGATGACTACTGGGCACCGGGTGATAACCGTGGTTCCAGGTGATGACCACTGGGCACTGGGTGATGACCACTAGGCACTGGGTGAGGACTGTGGGTACCGGGTGAGGATGGTACCAGATCATGGCCAATAGATAACAGGTGAGGACAGCCCTGGAGAAGAGGCATGGCAGCACAGCCCCTCTTGCTTGTGGCCACAGCTGGGCTTTGGTGTTAGGCCCCCCGAGCGTCTGCCACCGGCCCTGCCTCCCATCCACTGTAGTCCTGGCTGCTCAAGGCCTGGTGCTGTGTCTGAAAACTGAGTCTCAAGAGGGCAGGTACCTCCTGAGGTTTTGTCGGGAGTCAGGAAAGTGCCCACAAAGCACCTAGACACCTAGTCAGTGGGGTGACGATGAATGTTTTATGAGCTGGGTGGTGGGCAGTGGTTGGCACAGTGCTATGCGGACATTCCTGTCTGAGGGTCAGGAGCCCTTCTCGGTGGTCTAGAGCCGTCTTCAGACCTGGGTTGCTCATGACGAGTCCAGCTGTGGATTCAGAGCCGGGGCAGGGGAGGGGCCCGAGAGCACGCATTTCCACGGCGCTGGGAAGGGGCGTGCCACCCTGCTTGGTTTCTGAACCAAGACTGTGAAACAGCCCCGCTCAGCGGGAGGCAAATACCACAGGGGTTTCCAGGTACCTGCAGGCAGGGGAGTGGCTGCTGCTGGGGGGGGGGTCTCTGCGTCTCAGCGTCCTGGAACCCTATTTTTCATACGAAGGCTTCAGTTTCTGAGACCCGATGTGGCTGCCAGAGGTGGTTAGCTCTAGCAGGACGACATGTGACCATAGCAAAGGCGGCAGAGCTCAAGCACGTCCAGGAACCTGGGCTCTGCCCCAGTTGCCCTCCCCAGGCCAGCGTGCTGGCAGCTGTCTAGACCCTGCCTCCCGTGGGCAGGCCGGCCAGTCAGGCCCTGGGGGCCAGCAGCCTCAGCAGGGAGGCCAGCGGTGGGGCCGGGGCGGGGGACCCAGGCACGCCCTGACCCCACGTGTGACGCGCTGCATTCTCTTTTTCCAGTGTGGGTTCATCCATCTACTGCTCAGCCTGTAAACCTGAGTAGAGGATGGCATTGTGCCCCCTGTTTATTAGAGACAGTCTTCTGCACACTTACCTGCTATTCTTTGTGAGTTGTATTTAGAAAATAAAATTCCCTGCACACAAATATCTGTGAAAGATTAGCAAATGTCAGAAATCGTATTTAAAATCACTATTTCTTTAGAAGACAAATATTTAAAGACAAACTATGCTTCGAAGCATATTTTGAATCAGTGGACACTTGGTGGATGTATATCACATAGCCACTATCTTTCCCAACTAGAAAACATCTTATATAATCTTCACTTTAGAAATATTACGAATTTTGCTTTGTAATTCAGGGTAATACTAATGGAAAGCCCTTGATAATAACTATGAAGCTGGCAGAAAAACAATGCAATATAACCACGTGAACGAGGATATAGAATCTGTGTAGTAAAATGTAAAATATATTATTTTGCCAGTAGCTAATAATGCGTTAACAATTATTCTCTTATTCCTCCCAAGGGACTCAGTATAATCAATTTCAGGTAATATTTATTTAGGTTCATATCCTGTCTATCAACCACTCAACTGGGCTTTGTAAACTTTTTACAGGGGGGAAATATAATATTTTATTCAATAGTATTCAAAATAGTAAAATATTGTTTGAGTTTCAAAGGCAGTGTGGGTGTTGGGGATAAGAAATATATCTTTGCATTCTTACCTTAGGATACCATGTTCCTGCATTATTGAGATCCAGACCCTTTAATTATAAACACTATATCGAGTCAAGCAGTTACTGGAGCATAATACCCAGACGAACATGGCTAATGTCAGTGTTATTAACATGGTCACTCGGAAACTGATTGTAAAACACAGCTTGGGTGTCAGTCACATTGTGCACTAATGCTACACAATGAAAGATTAATAATAGCAAAAAAGAAAGGAGAATCTGTGACTGCCAAACTTGGAAGCCCAGTTGCCAAGATGGTGGGAAAGCTCTGAGAGAAGAGGGGCCCGCCAGGCAGAGATGCTTTCCAAAGAGAAATCGTAATTTGTTTCTGTTTTTTTCCAGCATTATGGACATGCTTTTCTGTTCGGTTTAAATTGATTTTTCAATTTGATCTCAAGCCAGACTATATGTGACCTGATGAAGTCTCAGCCCTCCCGAGCCCAGATCTTAATCTCTTGTCTGAAATAGTTAGCATAGTCTGCGTCTCCTGCATGGAAACCAAATGGACTAGCGGACTCCTCTGACCATGGCTTTAAACAAACCAGTTAGGTGTCCTCTGTTGGTCAACTATGGTGTCAAGGAGCAGGGAAAGCAATAGCCACGTCCTATTCAGGGCTCAGTGCCCCATGCAGCAAGTAGGACCTCATCGGTCACGATCTCCCACCTCTGCCCACAGCCTGGCCCCTACCCAAGGAGGGCCGAGGGCACCAGGCAGCCTCTGGATCCTGTGCTCTGTGCACTTAACCTCTCTGGGTGGAAACAAGCCAGGGGCTGGAGCTTTGACAGTCACCGGGGGATTCTATTCTTTTGAGTTCAGTAGTTTAAATGTTCACTTGTGTTTGTCTCCTCTTGATATCATTGTGGTTGGAAATGTACAGGACTTCAGGTATTCAGTAAGAAAAATACTGGGTAAACTTTAGTCATGTCTCAGGCCAGTGTAGCTAATGAACAAGTCTTATGTGCCCTGGACTATTCCTTGAACTCTTTCCTGAGCCCACAACACGGTTATTTGGTCTTAGTTTTGCCAAGGACTGGGTCTCTTCCCTCACCCACTTTTCAGCTGTCTCCTTTACAAAGATACACTATTTTCATCTGTTCTAAGGGCTTCTGCTAAAGCTTCTCTTTACCTCTACACCTCCTAGTTTTCTCTTTTATTTTCCTCTTAGTTATCCTTGGTAGGAAAAATGGGTGAAGAATGGGAATAGGCAGGCTAATATCTGGAAGGGCTCTGGCTCACGTGTATGGGGCCAGGCGAGGCAGGATGCTAGCTCCTGTGAATGATTCACAGGTTATCTACAACTATGGAACATCAAGAGACATGTTGAAGACGCCAGGATCCCGTAAGATGACATGCGGATAGCGTATTTCTCTTTCCCCTGAGAAAATACACAAAACGACTAAGATATTGAGAAACAGAAATACAAATGTCGTCTTCTGTGAGGCGGGGAGACATCTGCAACCCCGAGGAGTAATCTGTGAGGACGGGCTGCCAAATGCTATGAGGATAAAACCAGAATGATGCGAGCTGCCCCGAGAAGGTATGCACAGCTCCAGGTCCCCGACAGCCCACAGAGCTCGGTTCACCCTGCAGGGCAATGAGTTTGGAACAATCAGAAATGGGTGGAGGGTTGGAGCAGGTCTTGACTAAGATGGACTTGAAGAGGCACAGGGGGTGGGGCTGAGCACGGCTTACACAGACAGACCCCGCTGGCAGGAAGCTGTCGGTTGGTAAGTCAGAGCAGGAGAGCCCCAAATCCTGAGCAGCCCATTAGTCGCTGATCTGTGAGAAGCAAGAGGTACACCTTCAATACCTACAGATTTTTACATGTCAATCATACCCCAATAAAGTAAAAAGAATGCTGTCATAGGGCAGATAGAAATTGTGACAAAATGTATTTTCATTTCCAGCAATGGTAAAGATCGATGGCCCAATACATGGCATAGGGACACTGGGTAATACTCTTTTAAAAATAAATTAATAAAATAGGACCTAGGACACATACTGCATGGAGCACTGGGTGTTATATGAAAACAATGAATCATGGATCACCACATCATATTGTATGGTGACCAACAAAACATAATAAAATAAAATAAAATTTAAAAAATATAGTAAAAACAAACAAAAAAATAAGACCTACCTCATACCTTCTTTCAAAATAAATATTAGCTGGACCAAAGATTAACACAAAACTATGATGGTGTTCAACATAAAATTAGTGTTTCCCCCCCTGAATCTTGGAATGGGGAAGGTCTTTCTAAGTATAAAACAAGGTATAAAAAGTAGATTAAGTAATTCAACTACCTTAAAATCAAACAATTTTTAATGACAACTATAACATAAAATCAAAAGACAAATGACAAGTTGGGGAAAATATATATAATTTATATCACAGACACAAGGCTAATTTTCTTAATATATGATTACCTACACATAAGTTAAAAAATATTTTTTTGAAGATTATTTATTTATTAATTTGACAGAGAGAGACACAGTGAGAGAGGGAACACAAGCTGGGGAAGTGGGAGAGGGAGAAGCAGGCTTCCCGCTGAGCAGGAAGCCCGATGCGGGGCTCGATCCCAGGACCCTGAGATCATGACCTGAGCTGAAGGCAGATGCTTAACGACTGAGCCACCCAGGCACCCCATAAGTTAAAAAATATTTAACAACCCCAAAGAAAAAGGTATATGAGCAGTTTATAGCTAAGAAAATACAAATGGATCTTAGACATTTTAAGATACTCAACCTCACTCATAATTAGAGAAATACATTAAAATTATGCTGAGATTTTTTTTCACCTATTATATTACATGCACAAAGACCAAAACTTTGGTAACACATGGTTTGACGAGAATATAGAGAAACAGGAAGCCCCCTCATTTGTTGAAGTTACAGTAAACTATAAATCTGCATATTCTTTGACTCAGCCGGTCTATGTACAGGAATTTATCACGTACACACATTTGAGCATGTGTGAAATAGTGTACATGGATATTCATTGCATTGTTTGGAATAGCAAAAGATTCAAACAATCTAAAATATCCACAAAGAGGGGACTACGTAAATAATTCACAGTTCATTTATTTTTTGGAATACTCTCTGAAAGTGTGAAAAGTATGGAGCAGTTCTACATACATTCATATGGGAAGATCTCCAAGAAACCAAACACCCCCCCCCCCACAAAAAAACACATGGCGTGGTAGGCTCACGATTTCAGTAGTAATACCCTTCTATGCATTTTGTTCTCCATCAGCTGGCAGTGGTGGGTGAGACCCTCGGGGAGGGCTCTGGTGGGTGGGGGAGACCAGGGGGTGTCACGCGGTACTGGGTGCTGAATGACCCAGTCAATAAGATTAAATGACACTTTTGGTTGCTGCGGAGAGGGAGCAAGGATTGAAATTACATGGCTGCTGCCCCGTGTATGAACAAGGAGGAGGCTGGTGAGCTCCAGCTCACGTTGGGGGTACGCGGTGGTGCTGAGGTTGGATGCCCACAACAAGCCTCCTTAGACCTGGCTGAGAAGAATGGGGGCCAACCATCAGGTGTAGTAGTTACTGCTGATTCTGTCACCACTTCCACGGGGTTTGAGTTGTGGCCGTGAACGCTTGGCAAGCCCAACACTGTCAGCAGATTATTCTCCAGGGGCGGTCTCGTAGACGGAGGACTCTTAGCACCAGGTTTAGTTACTTCCTTTAAAAAAAAAGGGCGTGAGTTTGGTTAGCGTTGCAGGGTAGCTTGTCACTAGCAACACTGCTTTGCACTCTTTTCGGTAACGGTCAATTCCTGGCCACAGCACATTATTTCCAGTCAACACCTTCATGCTTCCACTGCGGAGGGGCGGCGTGACCTTTCCTGAATGTGGGGAGCAAGTCTCCCCTAAAGACACCTTTCAGAGGCAGGCTCTGTTGATGCCTTGCAGTTGGCTTGGTTGAGGAACTCTTCCATCTGGAGTTCTGTGGCTTTGGAAGGTGGCCAGATGTACCCACACCATCAGGGGTGTTGACAACATCTGGTCTGTTAGTGGCAGGCGAAGTGGCTGATGTCAAGTGGCAGAGCCGTTAGGATTGAACAAAAACAGGAGGGAAAGACGTGACGTTAATGCTCACTAATTCCTACTATGTTCCCCTCGCTATCTAAGCAACCCATTGGGACGTCTCTTGTGCCTTCCGTACGGATTCCCGTGCCGCATGTGACGATGCGGGGGCCACTGTGCAGACTCGCGGTGAGCGTGTCAGAGCTGGGGTGCGAAGCACGTGTTCCGGGTGAGCCCACCAGTTGGGGGCTTTCTTGCGGCCACACGAGAACGAGAGTGGGCCGCCCGGGGTGGCCCGCAGCGCTGCCAGCACACCGGTCCTCATGGCACGAGCCCCCGCCCGTCCCAGAGTCCAGCTCCCCCACCGCAACACGGAGCGGGGCGTCCTGCGAGGGGGCAGGCCCATGGGCGGCGGGCTGCCGGGCCCTCGGCTCTGCCCCGAATGTGGTGCTCAGCAACGTCAGCAGGAAGAGTTTGACAGGTTCTGTGAGGCTGTTTGCTGACTCTCGATGTGCGGCACCTTCCCGGGAGCACTTATGATAACTCAAGAAAACACTGCTGCGTCCTGCCCCATCTGGGCTGAGTCCGCGGAATACGATACAGTTGTTTGATTTTGCTGTCCTTTGGTTAGCTGAGAGGGGGGACGGGGCTTCTGGGCCGATCTCTGGGGGGCGGGCCGCGGCGACCCTGGAGCCTTGCTGACTGTGTCCACGAGGCACGGGCCAAACTCAGGACAGCAGCTATGCTGAGTTAAAGACAGACGCCCTTTGATTTTGAGGTGTGTGGTTTGCAAAAGAGGGGCTTTTCCTGGGACCAAGGGAGGGCTCCCGTGAGGCTCTCACACTGAGTCTACGGGAGGGGACACAGGTGAGCAGGTGCGCCTTGGGGAAGGACTGGGGGCCGGCGGGGAAGCGTGAATGCAGTGTCTGGGGCGGTACGTGGCCTCGTTGTGGGGGCGTCCCGCTCACGGCCTGTGTGAGTGCTCTTGGGGGACGGACGGACATCTCAGCAGTGCAGCGCCAGGATGTAAGCCAAGGGACTTCAAATTCTTTGGTGTGAACCAAGAGGCCATTTTGGGCACAGAGTTTTATGAGATCCTGGGAAGAGGCTGGGGGGTTCCTGAGTGGATTTGAACTCCTCCCATGGCATCCAATCTATGTAACTGAGCAATGTATTTGACTGACATCTTTGCAGCACTTGCAATATTGTTTTCGACCCCCGCTCTCTCTTACTATAATATTTTTCTTCACTGATCATGAGGACTCAGGTAGAAACAAAATACTAATATTCATGTCTCCCTTTCCTTCCTGGCCTTTTAACCCCCACCCCCATCCCCCAACGTACCTAAATTTGGCTGGAGGCCATTTGGACTTCTGAGGGGCTCGTCTGAGGATTTGGATGGAGATCAGGCTGGGGTGGAGTCCATCTGCTGGGGTTGGCTTGTGTGAGAGATCCTGGAGCCAGGACACTTGAGGACCCCCAAGTTCTGTCCAGGTTCTGTCCTGTGGCCTCGTGTCTAAGCTGCCCTCCCCTCCAGCCAGCACCAGTCGGGCCTGCGGGCGCTGCCCTGGCCGAGCGTGGCCCTGATGGGCAGAGCACAGGCGCCCAAGGGCTCTCACGAGGGATTTCTGGAACCGACGGGACCTGCACATGCTGAAGGCCGTAAGGAGGCTGGGGGCCGAGCCAGGGGAGTCTGCCATCCGATTGTCGTTCGGGCCCCCGTGCCTCGTCTCTCCCAGATGCAGAGGTAGCATGCTCTGCTCCCGAGGTCACTGAGGTGGGGCACTGGCCTCGTGGAAGGGTCCACGGGACACTGGTGGTGCGTATGTTGGCTGTAGGCTGTTGCGTGAGTGGACGCAACGTGGCAGGGAGGCCACCAGGAACGCGAGGCTCTGCAGGCCTTTCTCTGTGCTTCGGTCCCGAGTCTGCCGCTCGCCACGGAGATGCAGACCCAGAGCGGGGCACCCACGGAGCCCCCACACTCACTCAGCACCTGGGGCGTGGTTTGCAGGACCTCTGTTCCCCTTGGTCTCATTCATTGAATGTTTGGCTTATTTCTCTTTCTCACTCTACATATTTCATTTTGAATCAGGAGGGTCTATTGTTTGGGAAAAAAGTGCCCATCTGTGACCTGATGCTTGTCATGTCCTTCTCGTGAGTGTGAGATGCTAGCCGTCCTTGTTTCCCTCTGTCCTCGAGAACCGTGCCCCATAAAGCAATCACCCAGCACACGCTTCCCCTAGTGACTTGTCCCGAAGATGCGTCTTTGACGGTTGGCTTCACGATCCCCATTAGTTTACAGGGAAGACAAGAGAATTCAGCATCAGAGTGGATTGAACCAAGTGATTAATGCTCCTGGTCTCATTATATTCTTCCCACAACCCTGTTGGGCGGGTTCTGTTATCCCCATTTTATAGATGCAGGGATTGAGGAGCACGTGAGAAGTAACTGCTCACAGTCAGACTTCTGGGACGGTCTGAGTGGGGCCCTGTACCGGCGCTGCCCATCTCAGAACGGCTCCCATGTGCCCCAGCTGGCTGGGTCTGCCATCGCCTACTTTCCGGGACATTGTTGACGAGGTGGGCAGGTCGTGCATGATGCTTGTGCTCGGGCTTTGAGACAGGGCTGTGAGTGTGATGGTGGGGACCGAGTCCAGGGTCTGGGGCACCTTGTGGGGTGACAACCACCCAGCACTCTTTCCAGCAGCTCAAGGTTACCACTTTCTCCAGAGATGATTCATCTAAAGGCAGCCATTTCAACCAACACAGCTCAAGCTAATAAAACTCCCCAGAGACTGATGTATAGACGTAGGAAAGATGATGCATTAATTTAGGTTAAGAAATATGGCTAAGTGACCCCAAGTAGTCCAATCCATAGGCAAGGTCCTTTCTCGTGGAGAATTTTTTGTCAGCTCTGTCTTGAGAAGTTTCTTTTTGGTTGGATGGAAGAATTGGTTGAGGGGCCTGTTGGGAAGCTCTCCTGCCCCCGTGCACGTCTCAGCCCCCCTTCAGGAGGAGGTCACTGGCAGGTGCTATTCTGTGCACTCCTGGAGGACACGGGCACTTAGCCTCGCCTGGGGAGGAGAGTACCCCACGCGGCACCACTCAGCACATGCTCAGGCCATTTGTGTGGCCTTCGCCAGCTCTGTTTCCTTTACAACAGACAAGTTCACATGGCCTTAGGACACTTTTCCTCCCACTGGTTCTGGGTGGCTGTGAGCTGGAGCCTCTGCATCTCGCCAGCTTCCGGGCTCTCCCCCAAGGCCGGGTTAGAGGTCACACGGTATTGTACCCGCCTCTGGTGCTGGTAACGGGAGACGTTGGGATGGCTTCCAAGGCAGGATTCCACCCTATTCCAGAGCCCATCGTTTTCTGGGAGGCTCCAGTGTCCCTGAATACAAGCCCATGAAAGAGCCCATCCTTTCTCCTGTTTATCTGATTGGCGCTTGTCCTCAGCCTGGGACAGTCTGCTGGTGGGAGGTGTGGAGACGGGCCTCTTCTGGTGACCTCGATTAGACCAGGAGGGTCCCCTGTGCCTTTCCTGCTCGTGGGAACCTCCCCAGTGTGGGTGACACACTTGGAAAACCTCGAGGTCAAATCCCGAATCCACCACTTTGGATAAGTCAGCTAGCCTCCAGTCCTGGTCCTCCTGGTGCGTGGGGACGGTCACAGACCCTTAAGGTTTGGCGGAGGGAGGGGGAGGGGGCCCCATAACTCCCCAGTTGCTCCTTGTGGAGTCGACAAGCGTCCGTGTCACTGTTGATTCTGCTGCACACACTTTGTCCGAGTCCCTTGAAATAGTGGGCTGTGTGGTCTGGCGTCTCACCCGGGCTCCCATACTGTTCCTTTGGTCTTGGTCCCTCAGCTGAGCTTCGTGCCACATCTTAGGTGGGGTGGGGATGCCGCCGAGCCAGCTCTGTTTGGAGCTGATGTTACGACTTGAGGCAAGTCACTTCCTTTCTGGGGATTCCTGTGTGTCATTTGTGACATGAGCCCTGACGACACCATCCTTAGTCATCTTACCAGATCTGACATTCTGTGTTTTCAAGGGTCGTGAAGGTAGTGAGGGTTGTAGAGTGCTGAGCGCCTAGCCCAGACCTGTCGGACACCTGAGCGCCTAGCCCAGACCTGTCGGACACCTGAGCGCCTAGCCCAGACCTGTCGGACACCTGAGCGCCTAGCCCAGACCTGCAGCACACCTGAGCGCCTAGCCCAGACCTGCAGCACACCTGAGCGCCTAGCCCAGACCTGTCCAACACCTGAGCGCCTAGCCCAGACCTGTCGGACGCCTGAGCGCCTAGCCCAGACCTGCAGCACACCTGAGCGCCTAGCCCAGACCTGTCGGACACCTGAGCGCCTAGCCCAGACCTGCAGCACACCTGAGCGCCTAGCCCAGACCTGTCGGACACCTGAGCGCCTAGCCCAGACCTGCAGCACACCTGAGCGCCTAGCCCAGACCTGCAGCACACCTGAGCGCCTAGCCCAGACCTGTCGGACACCTGAGCGCCTAGCCCAGACCTGTCGGACACCTGAGCGCCTAGCCCAGACCTGTCGGACACCTGAGCGCCTAGCCCAGACCTGTCGGACACCTGAGCGCCTAGCCCAGACCTGCAGCACACCTGAGCGCCTAGCCCAGACCTGCAGCACACCTGAGCGCCTAGCCCAGACCTGCAGCACACCTGAGCGCCTAGCCCAGACCTGTCGGACACCTGAGCGCCTAGCCCAGACCTGTCCGACACCTGAGCGCCTAGCCCAGACCTGCAGCACACCTGAGCGCCTAGCCCAGACCTGTCGGACGCCTGAGCGCCTAGCCCAGACCTGCAGCACACCTGAGCGCCTAGCCCAGACCTGCAGCACACCTGAGCGCCTAGCCCAGACCTGTCCGACACCTGAGTGCCTAGCCCAGACCTGCAGCACACCTGAGCGCCTAGCCCAGACCTGCAGCACACCTGAGCGCCTAGCCCAGACCTGTCGGACACCTGAGCGCCTAGCCCAGACCTGTCGGACACCTGAGCGCCTAGCCCAGACCTGTCGGACACCTGAGCGCCTAGCCCAGACCTGTCGGACACCTGAGCGCCTAGCCCAGACCTGCAGCACACCTGAGCGCCTAGCCCAGACCTGTCCGACACCTGAGCGCCTAGCCCAGACCTGCAGCACACCTGAGCGCCTAGCCCAGACCTGTCCGACACCTGAGCGCCTAGCCCAGACCTGCAGCTCCTGCCCGCAAGCCTCAGACGGGCAGAGTCACAGTGCTGTGCTGGGCCGGCTCCCACCTGTCCCTGAGAGCCCGTGTAAAATTTTTAGTTTTGTGAGCCATTATTGAAAATCGAATTATACAAATTTACAGTTGTATCTAGGTATTTGTAGCAAATTATGTAAAGTTACAATGAACAACAACACACTGCGTAATGTTGCATTGTACGTAACTCTGCACACTCGCGCTTACCCTCTCACGAACTCCTCTGTGTACGGCATGGGCCGCATTCAGCGCCAGCCCCTGAGCTGCGCAAGTCCGAAGGGTCTCCACTCGCTCACCTACAAAAGAGCGCCTGGGCTCCCTGCCCCCCAAGGCCGTCATCCCTCCATGCAGAGCCCGCCAGTGCCCTATCCTCGGACAATACGTGAACACGGTCTCTTTGGGGCGGTCGGAACTGCAGGGGGTGGTCCCGCCTTTCTCTACATCCAGGTTCAGGTACTGCTGTGAAGTCCCCATCGGTTTGGTGATAAACATAGGACGTTGTGAGGAAATGCTCTGTGGAGGGGACGGAAGGAGTAAGAGACCGTCCCCTGCCTGCCCCTGAAGATGGAGGCTTTGCTGCCATTCATGACTTTCTTGGCAAAAGATTTGTATGCGGGGTGGGTGCACACGAAGCAGGAGGTGGGAATGGGGTTCCTGTTTCACAAATACTAGCCGAACGCAGACTGGACACTGGAAGGACAGACCCTGGAACTCAGGCTGGGGTGAACTCGCGTGGGTTTCCGAGGAAAGCAGCTCTCGAGGTGCGCGTATCCCACTCTGGTTAGAGTGGGTCCCACGCAGGTGCTCGGAAAGACCACGGGCCTGCTGTCCATGACCCTGGCGTGAGAGCCACACCGATCCGACCTCGGGGAGGGGGCTGCACCTCCAGGGGCCAGAGTTTCTTTATCTGTGAAACCTCCCTCGCTATTTGGAGCAGCAGGGCTGTAAATGGGACATCGCAACATCCTGGATATCCCCAAGGAACACGAGCTATTGTGATTAATAAGAACCCAGTCCCCTGGATGGGAACTCCCAGTAACAGGGGGAACGTGCCGGCTTTCCTTCAAACCCGAATTGTTTCAGTAGGCATGTCCTGCCCTTTGCTGGCGCTCGATGCCCCCGCATAGTGAGGTCAAAGGGCGTCGAGTCTGTGTCGTTGGAGGGACAAGCCAGGCTGTGGGAAGCTGATCTTATTGGCAGGGAGCTACAGAAGAATAAAGAATGGAGTTTTGGAGCCCTTGCTGAGTGCCATAATTCTACGCAGCATTCACAAAGGCCCCGGCGAGGCAGGAATTGCTCCCCCACTTTACAGATGAGGAGAAGTGAGACCTGCCGAGCCCAAGGGATCGGCTTGGGGTCCTGCGGCTGGTGTGTCAGCAAGCCCCTCGCGGAGCAGAGGCAGAGGACGTCTTCAGGAAGCATGAAGGATGACGATGTGTGAAGAAGTCCAAGTATCCCCTGGACTTGTGGGGCCGGGGAAGGCGCCACAGTGGAGACAGTGGGGTCAGCCAGCCATTTACCTCGGCCACCACGCAGGACCTGTTTCGACGCTCGGTGAAGAATGACCACGAGGCACACGTCTGCCATGCGAGCGGCAGTGGTCCTGCCTGGGGCTGCGTAATGGAGCCCGTGGGCCACACATGAGACACGACAGCCCACGTGGCCCCTGCAATCTTGTGGGCACTTTGTGCTTTTCCGTAGGGAACCTTAGGGATTAAGTAAAAAAAAAAAAAAAAAAAAGCTCGTTTTTCTGGTGATTCTTAGGGAGGCTATGATTGCATTACATTCTCCTAATCTAGCCATCTCCTCATGCAAAGATCTCATCAATGAAAAAGCAGACTCCTTTCCAACGGCGGGCTTAATCGCGCTGTGGTTTGATAACCACAATGACAATAGGTCAAGTGCGCTGACGGAACACGAGAGAGGCTGTAGGGAGCACAGCTCGCCCTTCGCCAAAGCACCTGATTCCTGGGAGCTGCTCCCCCTTAGGGGCTGGGAGTCATTGAAAACTTGGCCTTGGGTTAAAATCAGAATTCCGTAGGTCAGTGTAGTTCAAAGTCACGGGGACCAGGAAGAATCTGGCTGGAGAAAGCAAAGGAGGGTGCAAAGTGAGGTCCCGCATGCAATAGCCGCCTTGTCTACCCGTCTCTCCTGGCGGAGTGACCGCCTCCTCCTCTGCAAGCCACCTCTCCGCACCTGACTTTTTGTCCCCAGGGAACTGGCAGGGAGTAATAATCAAGAATTGGTCAATTTACAGGGAACTTGGGGCATTATTGTTAAGCAAAACTGTTGAAGTAAAACCAGTAAAACTACGGGAGACAGAGATGCTTCCCTGTCATTGATCGGCGGAGTCCCAGGTGTTTCTAGGTGAGCAAAGGAGTGGCATTTGTCGAACAAACTTTAGCAAAACCCACATTGAAGCAGCATGAATTGTACCAGCCCGCTAGCCCATGGTTGTTAAAAATGGTAAAAATCACTTCTGATAAATTTAGAAATACAGCAAAGTATCCTGCTGCCTAAAGTGAACAGCTACAGGGAGGGTAGAAATGTGGCTGAGAAGAGAGCGCCCCGCGTCCCGCCCCCCACGCTGTGGCCGCTTTCCGAGCTCAGTGCACCTGTAGGCGCCGGCCTCGCGGGAGGGGGGTGCTGCATTCTCGCACTGGATTTGGAGGCGCTGTCTCTGCGGAGATGTCCCTCCTTCCACTGCTCTTCCTGCCCCCGCCACCCCCCACCCCCCACTTCGCGCATTTTCACGGTTGTGTGGTTTTCTACCTTCAAATAGACACTGTCACTGGCCTGTTCCTCTACCAATGGACGCTTGGGTCATTCCTGGTTTTTCTTTCTCTGTAACAGGTCTGACTGACTACCCTATGTCCATACAGGGCTTTCCCTAGAGTCAGCAATGAAAGCAGAGTTACGGGGTCATTACATCTGTACCCCTCAACCTGACTAGTGTCTCTTCTGTAAATTGGCTTGAGAAATATGGAAACACCGTGTCTCGGAGAACCTCTGTGAACAGGTTCTTCTTCATTCCCGGAACAGATTGAGGTGCACGGTGGTCTCCGAACTTTCTTCCTCTTGCGAGGGTCCTTTTCTCTTTGTATCCCAAATCCTGACCCCAAAGAATTATAAGCAAATAATAGTGTCCATTCCTGTGAATGTACAGCTGCTCGACCATGAAATAATCAACAACAGAATAGGCACTGCGGGAGCGGTTATTTCTGGAAACCATCCTAGGAAATAAACCAAACCCCTCTCTGGGATGCTTGTTGGGCTGTAAGAACAAAGACACGTTTTCAGAAAATCAACATGGTTTCCTGGAAATGGTTCTACTGTTTCCTGTTCAAATCCGCGTGTGGAGCCCTCGGAAGCCTGGGCCCTGGAGACAGGAGAGGTCACTGGATCCACCGCTGGGCTGACTCTGGTTTGCCCAGCTTCTTAATTAATGTGGGATTTTCCGGAAGATGAGCTGACCAGGAAGAGGTCTGAATCTCTCACTGAAGCTCCAGGGTGAACAGTAAGCCTGCACTGCAGTTTCCGTCTGTCCGAGCACGAATATGACACGGGTACAAGCCTTCACCCCATGTGTAAGGGTGAGCGCTGGTGGGCAGAGCTGGTGGTGAAGGCCACCTCTAAACTGGTGGCTCTTCTTTCTCCCACTTCCTCTGGTCTGAGCCCTGGACGAGGGTGCCCTCCACCCAGCCTTTGAGCTGCCCGGCTGAGGCCGGGGTACATGCAGGTCGGTGAGGAGAGGGCCCCTCTGTGCGGAGTCTGACTGGGGCCCCCAGCCCGGACTGCTTCCCCAGCATCCGGCCGTGCCTGTGCCCAGCCCACCTCTGCATTTGCTGCCACCTCGCCTCACATCCAGGCCCAGACGGTGTTACCAGGATCGTCTGCCACAAGCCCTCCGGCACTTTCTGGGGGCTCACTGTCCTGACACCACCCACCTGTTGGCTCTGAGATGGCAATACAGAAACAGAGTCATCATCTTGCCCTCCCTGCCTCCTTCCTTCCCTCCCTCTCTCCTTCCCCCCTCCCTGCTTCCTCCATCCACCCATCCATCCATCCATCCGTCCATCCATCCGTCCATCCATCCGTCCATCCGTCCATCCATCCGTCCATCCGTCCATCCGTCCATCCATCCGTCCGTCCGTCCGTCCATCCGTCCGTCCGTCCATCCATCCGTCCGTCCATCCGTCCGTCCGTCCGTCCGTCCGTCCATCCGTCCATCCATCCGTCCATCCATCCGTCCGTCTGTCCATCCATCTATCCATCCATCCATCCATCCATCCATCAAGTGCTTACTGAGCTCCTCCTATGTGCCAGGTGGTGTAAGTGTTGAGGATTTAGCAGGGAACAAAATACGTTCCTACCCTCGTGGACCTTATAGCAGGGCAGACAGACAGTAAGCGACTAGCCCGGGAGCTCATGGTGTGGTGGCGCAGACACAGCGCGCCAGCTGGGGGAGCATGTGTGGGTCAGGTTGGACGGGGCTCAGCCCTCTGTGTTGCTCCAGGCAGCAGGACAGAGGCCAGTGGACGAACCTGGGCCCAGCTGTGAGCCGGGGAGGAGCAGGTGCAGAGTGGGGAGCATGTCGGGGAGTGTCCGGGAGCCAGGGGCGCTGGAGGGGAGGGGCTGAGGGCAGGCAGGTAGAGATGAGTCCGAGAGGCCATGGGAAGGCGGGGTTGCTGGAGGGCCTGGCCAAGGGGCAGGGAGACACCCATACGCTTGCTTCCAGATGCCACGTGGGGTTAGGCTGTCAGTGCTGTTGGCAGTATTTCGGGAGAGAGGGTGGTGGCGACGACCAAGTGGTCCTGGAGGGGTTGGGGAGGGGCGGTCATGGTCCAGGCACATTTTGAAGAAGATGCCACAGGCTGGGATGTGCAGTGTGAGGGAAGGGGGACAGGGAGGCTTGGGTCGGGACAACCCGGAGGCTAGAGTTGCTGTTCATGGAGATGGTGCCCCTGGGAGAGGAGCAGACCGGACCCGGTTGGGGACCCAGTGCGGGTCCTGGTGGGTGAAGCCGCGGCCCCTTGGAGGCTCCCCTGGGAAGCACGTGTGCATGAAGTTTGCAGAGAGGCCTCTCTAGGAAACCACAGGCGGACGGTGAGACAGGGTCATTTGGTTTACAGACAGATTTGTAAAGTAGAGGCCCAGCGAGGCCACCACCCCACCTGACACTCCAGGCCTCTGACAAGGCCCTAGAGGGCTTTTAGTCCATTTTATCTTTATTTTGATGGAATGGGTGCTGGGAATGGGCTCTTTGGCCGCCATCTGTGGGCGTCAGTGGCCAATGCCTCTGAGGATGTGGGCCGGCCTTGTTGTCGTTTTGCTGAGCTTACTCGTCCCCGACTGGACCAGAACCACCTATTTCTCTCCAGAACCCAAATCTCTAAGCTCAGGCAGGGCCCTGGAAGCCGCGCTGGGAGTGGGAGCCTGGCCCCACCAGCAGCCGCAGGTCTGGAGGGCACCCTGGCTGGTCGCTCACCTGGTTCCACGAAGCTCTCTCTTGGGTAAGACGCCCAGGCAGGCTGCACAAAGCATGATTTTCCTGTTCCAGTGAGTGGATTGAGCACATTTCTCAGGCGGAAAATATTTACCGATGGGCTCTTTATCATAGATGTCACCTGAATAAAAATAATTTTTTAGGACCAAGTTGGCTAAAATACAGGCGTCAGGACAGAGGCCAATAATTCAACGTAAGATGTTCATACAGCCACCCACGACGCCTTCCGTTCTGAGAAGCAGTGTCGCTGTGCGAGGCCACCCCGCACGCTCGGGACCCCATGACGCCACAGACTCTGTGATGTGCTCGCTCCGCTCCCGGCTGCACGGTTCCCCGCACGGCCTCGCAGAGAAGCTGCCAGCAGAGAGCTGGCCTTGGCTGCACGGGGACCCCCACCGAACCAGGCCGGAAGTTGGCGTCCGCGCCACAGACGTGACCCTGGGGCCGCGTGCTTGCTTAGGTAAGGCTCCTTCACTGTCACGGGTGTGTGGGAGTGTGTTTGCATGTCCTTGTCCCCCGCTGTGTGCCTGGAGCCCGGCCTGGGACAAGCGACTTCTCTGCGCCCTCATTAACACTATTGCAGTAGTGATATTATTAATTAATTACTAATTAATAATATTCCGTAGGAATTCTGTCCACATCCTACATAAAGAAACCAAGTTTGCTTTTCTTTTTAAGGACAGCACAGGTACATTTTTGAGAGCGCCAGGCCTGGCCCTCCATCCCGGAGCCGTCCTTAGACCCAGACACGTGACTGTCTCCCACGAGCTCTTGCTTGCCGGTCGCCTCCAGGACTCAGACTCATGGTGGGTCCATCAGAACTGGAGAGCAGGGGTCCCGGCGCGGCCCACACATTGGCCGGCCCCACGGGCGAGGCTGCCCTGCTTGCGGGAGGCCTCCCCACGGTGGCCCGCGTCTCCCCGGGCCTGTTCCTCGTCCCCACGCTTTCTCAGCCTGCCCTGTCGGGAAAGGGCCTGCTGGACCACGTAGCCCGCTTGCTGATGTGCTGAGAAGTCGAGAGCCCAAGACGGGGTGACGGGCTGGGTGATAACCGCTGGATGCGGTGACGTGGCCTGTGGCTGAAGCCCAAGTCTGCGGGAGCGGTGTACCCACGCACACGGCACGTGCAGCTCTGGGTGGCTTTCTTCTGCCCCTTCCAACCTCATGGATCAGCTTGCTAGATTGGCTGACCGTCATCTTGGACCAGCGCAACCACAACGGCCCCGTGCGGGTGGGGCTGGCCGTCCGGCAAACCCTGGGCACGGCGGCTCGAGCGCAGAGAGGTACCCAGCCTGGTGATGGCCTCAGGTCTGGCCAGGCCCCTAGCGGGCTGAGAGCCCCGGGGGCGCGAATGGAGGAACCGGTCCGCTCAGCCCTGGCTCCGTCAGGCCGGTGTGCGCTCTCCGTGACCACTTGGCTTGGAGGGTGTCTGTCGTGACAGATGATGAGGGATCATTTTCAGAAAAAATCTGGTCTTTTCCTTGAAAAGGACAAGTAAAAAAATAATTATGGATCTTTGCACTTTCAGATTTACGCCCTCATTCCGGCCCTGCACTCAGAAAAAGTTTTCATTACATGGCTCGTGGTTGGAAAATTGACTTTCAGCTGATAAGAAAACCCTTGCTTTTGTGTTGGAAATAGTATAAGTTAACTCAGAAATGATGTCTAACATGCATTTCTCAAGTACAGTCCTAGAATTCTGAGTGTGAACTTGAGGACAGGGTCAGGTTTGCATTCTGTAAAATTTCCATCATCTTGGGTTGATTTGTGCTCTTTTGACCCTCAGAGGATGTTAGAAATATGGTCAGCATTTTGAGATGTGAGATTGGGGTTTTGTAAATAACATATCATAATAAGTAGAAGAAAAAATATCAATTTTTTTGAATCTCTCACATAAAGGGTTTTAGTTTCTTAAGAGATAGTAAGTCAGGAGTCTCAGATTAGAGACATTGACTTCTTTGGATGATTATGAGTTCTCTGTGTATGTCAGGTCCCAAACGGTCAGAAAGGAAAGATCAAGAGGGCAGGTGTCGTAATAGGATTTGAAGGGCAGGTGACCTCAGCGTCTGGGGCCAGTCCCCTCGGGAAAGAGCCTGCCCCCCGGGATGCATGTTCTGATGGTTTTGGTGGTGATGCAGAGAACATAAATCCTACTCAGGATGCTTGAGAAGAAGGGATCCTGAACAAGCTCTATTTTTGGGGATTTCCTGTAACTTTGCAAATGCTTTCCGGGAGCCCCTGACTCTTCTGAAATTTCATGAATAATTCCAGACATTTTTCCCAGACTTACCGATTTTGTTGAGATGCTGTTACACTGTTTTCCATGAAGGCTGAAGAGTACCACATCTTAGACACTCGGAAACACATTCCTCTGAGATCACGCCATATTTGTCGGCTCTGTCACCTCGAGAGCCTCGTGCTGAGTTGGACTGGGAGGGCGTTGTCCTCCCTGGCTCTGTTTCTCCTGAGAGACTAACCCCATCTCCCACTTTTCTAGATTTAAAGTTATGTCCCACTTACCATCTCAAAGACGATTAATAATGTCTTTGAACATCCCAAGTGAACAGGACATTTATGTTAGTTGATGAAGATGAAGTTTTGGAATAACAAAGCGGCAGTAAATTTTCACACTATAGTACAATTTGGCACAGCCCGACTTAGTCATGGTCTTTAAACAAAGAAAGCAGAGGCACAGACTGACTGAATGCCAAAATTAGCCAGTCCCAGTGAGAGCTAGAAGCTGATTCAATCATTTTCTGGGGGAGAAAAGAGAAAAGGAAGAGAATCCACAACCATCCCTCTCACACCCGTAGTCCGGAGGATGAGAAGCACCCACCTACCTTGGGCTCGGGGTCTCGGAGGGCAGAGTGGGTTTGCTCTCGGAGAGACCTGAGTTTGAACTCAGTTTAGCTCTGCGAAAATGCAGCTGGGGCTCTCGGTGTTCATTTTTAGGATTGTTATGTGAGACTGGCAGGGCTGGTATGAAAGACACATACCACAGCTAAATAAAACAGAAAATTAAATAAAATAGTATGAAGAAGACATGCTAGGTGCTCAATAAATTATCACTCAGCTGAGCTGTGACCAACCTTCACTCAGCTGGAACTCAGGGGCGCTCAGTGCCCCTCCTGTCTGCCGCCTCCTCTCCCGTGCGCCCTCATCTTCATCCATGCCACGTGATGACAAATTATGCCACAACCAGTATTTGTGGGATGCCCTTGTTTTTGAAGGAAGAAACAACCGTAACTGGAACCCAGCGGCCCTTCTTGGTCTCACGCTCCGTGCACCTGACAGAAATGCCTTCCTACCTTCACAGCCCGCACTGAGGCTCTGACCTGGCTCGCGGGGGACCCGGGTGCTCACTTGGACACAGGCCTGAGCCTGCGTGTCCGGCGTGGCCATCCTCTGCGCTACCTCCTGGCCGGTCAGGTAACTCCTGCCCCGGGGGCAATGTAACCCCAGCAGCGTGAGCCCCGGGGGTCTTTGGACAACCTGGACACCAGGCCGGCCTGTGAGACTTCACGGCTTTGCCTGCACGTGAGTCTCATTCGACCGCCATTCCTGACCTCCACTTACGCTCAAGTATTCTTTCATACGACCATGTGGACAGTGAAAACATCTCATCTGCTGTTTGGGAGGAAGAATTGTTTTTGTGCCCCCAAAGATGCCTGGCTTGGAGTATAAATATTTTGTCACTCAGCTTCCTTCCAGTCCCACCCGGTGTCGTCCGCTCGGCTCCGAGACACCGTGCCGGGCGCTCAAGGAGGTTCTGGGACGACGCAGACACGCAGGGACCACAAAAGGCAGGCCACGGTGCAGACAGAAGTACATTTACTGAGCTCGCGAACCCCCAAAGAGCTTTAAAATGAAGTTCCATGCAGCTATCAGAAGCTGAAGGAGCCACAACTCCTTTTGTAGTGTGACTGATTAAAAAACAAACAAACAAACAGAACCCCAAATCTACACACCACGCAAAGTTTGGAGCAGAAAAATTAGCCCTGGGAAAGTCTGGAAAAGCCCAAGATTATACAAGACATTCATCCTCAAGCTGATTTTTTTTTTTTTTTGGTACAATCCTGTGTTGTGCTCCAAACAAAAATCTGAGCATACTTCTTAAAGCGAAAACAAAGCTCGGCCCCGGCCACACATCTGTGAGTTTTGAAACAAAGGCTTGTTTGTGTGTTCCCCTCACTCCTACCCATGAAAGCAGACACTTACTTGAAAAACTTTTCAGGGAAACACTCTAAACCAACATCCTGGTATAAATTTGCAAAACGCAATACAGGCCTGATTGTTTTTGGAGTGGATGCAGGCCGCATACGAATAGCTCTTTCTGAAACGTAATGTTCTTTGCACGGCTCAGTGGCTAATGTACAATAAATCAACAAAAGAGGGCTTCAATAAAGCTGGTGGGCGGCAGCAAGACCACTGTTATTTTATCTTTTTACAGTATTTAATTGGAAGGTTTTTCCTGAAACTTTAGCCAGCCTTCAAATTACTGGACTCCATATAAGAAGAGATTGATAAGAGAAAATTTTTTTTTCCAGGATTTTTCCCTTACAAGAGAGCAAGTTTTTGCAGAGGGAGAATAAAGTTACAAGTGTCTAGCATTTTGCTGAGGGAGAATGAAATTAGATGCTGAATGGGGCGGATAGGAAACGCTGGGAAAATGCAAAGTTGGCAGCGATCGCTGCCAGGTCAGTGCAGAGCCCCCACTGTCCCTCGCTGCGCCAGGTGTCCACCGCATTCAAATGATACTATTATTCATAGACGGGAACAGAGTATTAAAACTCCCCCCAAAAATCATTTGCAACTGAATAAAGATATAATCCTGGAAATATAACTCTCCATTAAGGGTCCCCATTAGCAACACAAGAGCCCCATTGTGAAGGAGTTATGTATATTTATCAAGTTTAGAAAAAAAACTTGTCTTGGTGCTTACATGTTAATAGGAAACTTTTATAGCCCTGGTCTCAGAACTAGTTATGCATAAAATGTAAAGCATCTATTATTCTTTGGCAAACTCTTTACCATTTGACAGTGAATTGCTAATACGTGAATCTTGAATCGTCTCCTGGCTGTGGATGGGTTAGTCCCCCGGGCTGGCCCAGGGGCTGCGTGCGTGGGCCAGGACGCGAGGTCCCACGTTGGGACGCGTGGTCCTGCTGGGGACACGTTTCCCTTCCAAGGGCTCCGCCGGGGTTGTTTCTGAATAGGATCAGTGCTATTCCATCCAGTGATGGGCCCATTCAAAGTAAGGGAGAGCTGTGTGTCCCCTGCCCCCTTGTGCTTTCAGTGTCTGGGGAAGAGCCCCCACCTTCCCTCCGAATGCGCGACCTGCAATGAGCCAACTCCGCGCTCAGAGCCCCAGGCTGCTCTCCGCCAAGATGCGGCCCACGCTGGCCTGCACTGCTGAGCACCACAGAGCTGCTGCAGCCCACCCATCCCAGGCGAGAGTAAATGGGGTGCCGCGAGATCTAGAGCGGCAGGTGGGGTAAACACTGTGAACAGGGTGCGGTCCTTCAAGGAAGGGCCCCTTCCCCCCACAGGCTCTTTCCACTTTCACACCAGAACGTAATAAATAGCAAGCAGTGTTGAGATGTGAACGCCGTCCCCTCGGAGTCTGGGACCCACTTTGTTGCATCTGCTGCAAGCATGCTAGGTTTAGGTTTGCTGTGCTCGCCTTGGGTTTCCTGTCCCAGCTAGGCACTACTGGGATTCGGGCCGTGCCATGATGAGCTGGCAAACCGGGTCCTGAAGGATCCTTGTGGCTCGGACCTCGAGGGTGGATGGGCCCCCTTCTGGGGTCTCTGGGGGGGAAATCCCTTTGCCCATGTCTCTGTTCTTTTCTTACTTCCGGTGTCGTTGGCATACTTCCTGTTACAGGTTTAGTTGCATCCCCTCAAATGCGTATGTTGGAAGTCCTCACCCCCAGTCCCTGTGAATGTGACCTTATTTGGAAATAGGGGGTCACAGATGACGAAGTTAAGACGATGTCATTAGGGTGGGCCCTAATCCCACGTGACTATGTCCTTATTAAAAAAAAGGAAATTTGGACATAGAGTCAGACATGCACCCAGGGAGAATGCTAGGTGGCCACGAATGCAGAGATGGGGATGGTGCGTCTACCCACCATGTGACGCTGAAGATGGCCAGAACCCCCAAGGGGGAGGAGAGCCTGGAACAGACTCTTGCTCAGCCCCCGGAAGGGACCAGCCCTGCCGACACCTTGGTCTCAGACTTCCGGCCTCCGGAGCTGTGGGAAAAAAAATTTTGGTGTTTAAGCCCCCCCAGCCTGTGATAGTTTGTTATAGTGGCCCTAGCAAACGCAAACATGGACACATTGTCAGAAGTCCCAGCGCAAGGAAATTTTTGCAGAAGATGTCGTGGCAGCTCATATCAGGCATTAGCAAAGCACAGCTCTCCTCATGGGAGCGTTTTGCCCTACGTGGCATCTGGTTCCAGGCGGAGCATCCTTGTTGTACACAGAGCATCTGCTGGACACAGAACGTCCTTATTCTACACGGAGCATCCTTGTTCTGCACGGAGCATCCTTGCTCTACACGGTGCATCCTTGCTCTACACGGAGCATCCTTGCTCTACATGGAACATCCTTGTTCTAGGTGGAACATCCTTGTTCCACACAGAACATTTGTGTCCTACATGGAGCATCCTTGCTCTACACGGAGCATCCTTGCTCTACATGGAACATCCTTGTTCTAGGTGGAACATCCTTGTTCCACACAGAACATTTGTGTCCTACATGGAGCATCCTTGCTCTACACGGAGCATCCTTGCTCTACATGGAACATCCTTGTTCTAGGTGGAACATCCTTGTTCCACATGGAACATTTGTGTCCTACATGGAGTATTTTTGCGCTACACGGAGCATCCTTGCTCTACATGGAACATCCTTGCTGTACATAGAACATCCTTGTTCCACACAGAGCATTCTTGCTCTACACGGTGCATCCTTGCTCTACACAGAACATACTTGTTCTACGTGGAACATCCTTGTTCCACACAGAACATTTGTGTCCTACATGGAGTATTCTTGCGCTACACGGAGCATCCTTGCTCTACATGGAACATCCTTGTTCTACAGGGAGCATCCTTGTTCTGCACGGAGCATCCTTGCTCTACACGGAGCATCCTTGCTGTACACAGAACATCCTTGTTCCACACAGAGCATCCTTGCTCTACATGGAGCATCCTTGCTCTACACAGAACATCCTTGCTCTACATGGAACATCCTTGTTCTACAGGGAGCATCCTTGCTCTACATGGAGCATCCTTGCTGTACATGGAGCATCCTTGTTCCACACAGAGCATCATTGCTCTACACGGAGCATCCTTGCTCTACATAGAACATCCTTGTTCTACGTGGAACATCCTTGTTCCACACAGAACATTTGTGTCCTACATGGAGTATTCTTGCGCTACACGGAGCATCCTTGCTCTACATGGAGCATCCTTCCTGTACATGGAACATCTTCACTGTACATGGAACATCCTTGTTCCACACGGAGCATCCTTGCTCTACACGGAGCATCCTTGCTCTACACAGAGCATCCTTGCTCTACACGGAGTATCCCTGCTCTACATGGAACATCCTTGCTGTACATGGAGCCTTGTTGCATCACAGGGAAGTATCCCGTGGCTGAGGGTCATGCTCCTAGCAGCAGGCGGCAGTGCTTAGCCCAAACTCTCATTTTGACCAATTAAATTTCAGGGAGACCACAGCCATGCAGGGCCCGGCATAGGAACTACTGAGGCTGCTGGAGATCATCATGCCCAGGACCATGATGGGGCGAGACCAGACCAGCGGGCGTGCGGTCTCTCACTTACATGTGGTTATGGGCCGTATATAAATAGAGAGGCAATGCTCTTGAGTTAGAGCCACTGAGACTTAGCTCTGCCAGTGTGCGATGCACGTGAAGACCGTTATCTGGCAGGGCTGAAGCCAGGCACCGGAGGGCGGCATGAAGGAGGGACAAAGCCACCCGAATGTTCCTGGTGGGAAGCTGTGGCTCCCACTGGTGCTCGAAAGCCACTTGAATGGTTTGTAGTGTGACGGCAGCCTTAGCTCCTCCAGACTGCCCCGCGGAGCTCCAGGAGGCGGGACCGGCCCGAGTGTTCGTCTGTGGGTGTTGGTTGTGGGAGCAGCGCCCACGCGAGACCCCTGTGCCCCGTTAGGATGAGTTCTCTGTTCGGGAGGCAACACCGTCTTGCCCCATTGCTTCCCCTGTTCACTGCGTCTCTCTGTTAGTTATTTCATAGGGCACGCAGTGCAGGGGAGCCTGGAAGGACCCCTTGGCTCTCACTGGCACTCTTTTTGGCTTTTACTATCCCCATAATAATGCATCTCTTCTCCCTTTCTCGTAAGTATTCCCTAGAAACACAAGCAACTGTAGCGCCACAGCTCTGTTGTGCCCCTCTCTTGGGTTTCACAATGATGGACGAGGAAGTTGGGCTGGCTGGTTGGCCTGGAGGGCTCACTGTTGGGTGCGGTCCACTCGGACCTGCAAATTAACAAGTGCTGTGTGAGGTCCCTGGGCAGGTCCCTGCCACTCCCACTTCAGAAGACAGTGTTTGCTGAGCTTCACTCTGGACCACAGTAGATGAGAGCAGAGAACACGGAAGCTGCCTTTGGAAGGCCATGGTTACATTTTCACCTGAATCTGGGCAGCAGCTGATTATCCTCTTCACTCCCGATTGTGTCATTGTTGCAAGAACCTCCAAGAGGCTGATAAAAGAACTCTGAGCATGTCCACAATAACCAAACTATGGAAAGAGCCCAGATGTCCATCGACAGATGAATGGATAAAGAAGATGTGGTATATATATACAATGGAATATTATGCAGCCATCAAAAGGAATGAACTCTTGCCATTTGCAACGACGTGGATGGAACTGGAGAGTATTATGCTAAGCAAAATAAGTCAATCAGAGAAAGACATGTATCATATGACCTCATTGATATGAGGAATTCTTAATCTCAGGAAACAAACTGAGGGTTGCTGGAGTGGTGGGGGGTAGGAGGGATGGGGTAGCTGGGTGATGGACACTGGGGAGGGTATGTGCTATGGTGAGCACTGTGAATTGTGTAAGACTGTTGAATCACAGACCTGTACCTCTGAAACAAATAATACATTATATGTTAAAAAAAAAGAAGAAGATAGCAGGAAGGGAAGAATGAAGGGGTGGAAATCGGAGGGGGAGATGAACCATGAGAGATGATAGACTCTGAGAAACAAACTGAGGGTTCTAGAGGGAAGGGGGGTCGGGGGATGGGTTAGCCCAGTGATGGGTATTAAGGAGGGCACGTTCTGCATGGAACACTGGGTGTTATACATAAACACTACTTCAAAAACTAATGATGTAATGTATGGTGGTTAACATAACATAAAAAAAAAAAAAAGAACTGGGAGCAAGCCCATCTGGAGGGCAGAGTTTGGGGTCTGAGCAGAGAGGCCCACAGAGTGGGGATGGAGCAGAGCTGGAGCGAGGTGGTCTCGCACATTCGGATCGAAGCCGTTGTCATTTTGACTTGTTGCCCAGAGCATCATTTAGCCATTCAGAGGCTCAGCCCCTTCGTTTGCAGATGGGAATAATAACACATCTCAAAAGTGACGAATATACCCAACAAGAACCGTGATCCCGCTCCTGGGCACATCCTTATGAACGTCCCTCTCTCTTTTCATTTCTTCCTCCCTCTCCCTCCCTTCCGCTCCGTGGAGAAGTTGGCCAAGGTGACAATGAAAAGATAAAGATCAGTTTTCCTTTTATTCTTGTTGCTCAAAATTCCACAAGTTAAAGCCAGAAAATTTCAATGGAAATAATGTCACACACGTGTGTCGCTCCCACACGTGACAGCCCAGCACAGCACAGCAATGCAACCATCAGCCTCCTCCCTTATTAAATACAATCCAAATCAGAGAACCGTGGAAGTTTACTGGTAAAACTATTTCTTTTCATCCATGTGGAAGCTCTGTAAAGAAAGCAGAATCGATAATAGCACCTACTACGTACCAGATATTACATATTTAATCTCAATTTTTTCTCTCTTAGACCATTGTTCATTCAAAGTAACTCAATATTTTTTGGCGGTCTTTAGAAAGGGTGCACTCAAGATATCTTCCCTGATTTTACTTTGCTTTAATGAGTGGATCAATTTTATTGAATCCCTGCAGCATTATGGGAAGGCTATCCTTGCCTGATTTTATCTGGGAGGAAGCTTGCCCCATTCTGCACAGGCCGCAGACCAGCCGCGGGTGGGGGGGTCAGGCAGCGTTCCTGCCGCCCCAGGCTGCCCCCCTGTTCAAGGTGAGAGGAAACATTCATGGGGCAGGATCTCAGCTCAAAACCAGGATTTTTTATTCATGTCCCTGCAGAGCAGGGTGGGGAGGGGGTGGTGGAGCTGGTGCAGGGAGGGGGACGTGGGGGGAGGGGGGCGCCAGGGCCGCACTAAGCTCGTGGCAGTGAGAAGACCTGCTCGTCCCGCGTCCGCATGCCCTCTCTCCCTCCTTCAGGCACCTGGACGTGTCTGGGCCCATCTTCCACTCGCCCCTCTTGTCAACGTAGGACTGTTTAGGTGGGTAGTATGCCGCCCTAAGACAGATTTGCAAATATCCCGTTGTTTAATCTTTGTGTATCGCATGATTTTTCTAACTCAGGTACAGTTGGCACAAGGCATCACGTCAGTTCCAGGAAGGCCCTCTGTTTGCTCTTTAGCCATCCTCATTGTTTAATTTTAGCTGGACTGAAACATGGCTTAAATCATTGTCTGTCCTTCTGATCTTTCACTGAGCAGTAAAACAATCTTTGGCAACCCATAATAGCAAATATACTTATTAATTTGAAAAATGAGTCAGTGAATACATTTATGATCGCCTACCTCCTTGGGCTGCGTCAAAGAAGGGTTTTCATGCCGTTACTATTGTCCTATGCTCTTTAATACACTAAAAATACGGTGAAGAATTTCCTGGTATTTTTAGTCTAATAATCTTGCAGCAGAACACAGAAATACAAAAACAAAACAAAACAAAACAAACAAACAAAAAAACACCACATCTAAGTATCTACTACAGTAAATTTCAATCTAATACCGTAGTTTTAAGATGTGAAAATAGCAGATCACCATGTTTCAGAACAAGTCCCTCTTGATCACACTGATGACAACATTTCTAAATACAGCAGGTTGTTTTCTGAAAAGATCCAAATAATTTCAGATAGTTCAAATGAACTCTCTAAGTGTGACAAATAAAATCAGTCTGAGCAGCCCCGACTGGTGTGCCTGTGTCCCCAAGGGAAGGTGTGGGTTTTAGCCTTCTCTGTCCGGGTCTGATGGTCGACAAGTGTTCACTCTATCCTCAAACTTTGCAGAAAATCTTTCTGATGAATTTCACCTGTTTCCCTGTTATTTGATTGCTCTTTAATACCTCTCTACCCAAAATGGATGTTTCCCACTGAAAATACATTTGGGTGGCGCCGGTCACGAGCAGTAGCTAGCCCTTGGGAACTGTGGCATTTTCCTGGGTCCTCCCAGCCTTGATCAAATAAAACAGGCAGGTGCATGTTAGAGGGGTTCCCGATTATTTATGGCTTTTAGATACTTTGTGGGTTTAGCTGGTGAGAAAAGTTTTATTCCACTCACATGGACAAAACCCAACCAACTGTCTGGGCTGATTAAATTCGCATTGTTACATGAGCACATGGCAGGCAGGAGCAGAGTTATGAAATCTCACTGCCCGTGCCATGGCAACTGGGCAAACAGCTCATGGGAAGAATGTGGATAATAGGAAATAGCAATATTTCTCTTTGTGTTTTCACTGCTGACAGTTTTATCCGTACATCTGCCCAGTGTCCAGCGCACAGCAGCGGGCTGTCTGGGGGGCTCTTGCTGTCCTTTCTGCCTTCCTCACCTCACTCATTTGCTCAGCGAGCTGCCTGAAAGGTAACACCGTGCACGTAAGTTTCAAGGACACAGACAAGGGAAGTTTACCTTTCAAGTAACTGAAGATGGAGTGAAAAGCAGTAATGCAGGCAAAGCAGCTGCAATCAGCCATTTAAATGAATCTGATGTAGTGTTATTATGGCTTTTTATTTACTGGGACAATCCACGTCAAAGGCAATGCGCGCTCGAGAGACCAGCTCTCAGGAGCTTTGACCTAATGTGAAAAGCTAGGAAACTTGCACAAACACATCTCTCAAAGTGTTGCGTGAATTACTTTTTTTGAGAGTGAAATTGGAAAAGACGTACTCTTTCCATTTTTTCCAGAAACAAATAGTATGTGTGGTTACTCTCTCTCCCTTTTGTACTCTGCCAGTGGCCATGGCGCTCCGGAATGTTCCCTCTGCTCCCACGTTTTCCTCACCGGCAGCCCCTCCTCTTCCCCATCTGGTTCCGCATCCTGTGGGGGAGATGGGCAGGACCCCAGTCCTCCTGGGCTGGGAGTCACTGTTTTGCCCTGTTGGGCAATAATTCTCCAGGACCATGGACAGCAATGCAATTGGGGTTGGGGGCATAGTCCTGAAGTCCTGTCTCTACCAACAGCGAGCTATCTGTTTTTGATTCTACGAACCCTCGGATACCGCAGCTGCGATTCTCTGGTTTTCTCTTCTTCTCCTTTAGAATTTGCCTACTACGCATGTCCATTTGTGTGTCTGCATACGGGTGGAGCGGTCCATCTCTTCGGCAAAAGTCCCTGGTGTGCCACCTAACTGACTTTGTGTGACCTTGGGCAAATCACTTAGCATTTTTCTTAATTGTTTGTAAAGTGAGAATAATAGTATCCTATGGTATCCTATGGGTATGTTGTGAGCGTTCGATGACAGGCGCTGAATATACAGGAAGTGCTCCATAAGGTAAGCCGCTGTGGTCACTGCTCCCGTGTGGCTGAGGTTCTGGGTCGGGTGGCTCCCTGTCACCTGCACAGGTGTTGCTATGCTCCTGATTCGCCAGCACTCCCGGGATGCACTTGCCCACCCATCACGGCAGCCGGCACTCTCCACGGTGTTTTGGGCAATTGCTTTGACCCTTTCCCCTCCAGATGATTCTGCACCTGCTCGAGTTCTGGCGCCAAACTCCCAGGCCTGCCCCTCCTCCGTGGTTTCCTGCCCTGACTCCTGAGTTTACACTGGGATCTGGTCTCCCCAGTACCTTCCAGGTTTCAGGCTTCAGGGATCTGGTCTCCCCAGTACTTCGGTTTCAGGCTTCTGAGAACCCTAACTGTGCTGCGTCTGGTTTTGCCACCAGACGTGCTCTCTGATGAGACTCTCTCATACCTGGCCACCTGGACAGCATCTTCTCCAGGCTGGTTCTGGTGCTGTACTTTTGGGACAGAGAGGATGGGGGAGGTTAGGACTCTTTGGTTTGTCCTGTTTGGTTTTTGTTTTTTGGAGGTACTCATGTCCTGTGACCCTTCATGCTGCTTGCTGGTTTTTAATCTGGGCTTTTCTGTTTTCTGTAGTTTCTGAGACCCTGGCCTGTTCTCATTCCATCCTCTCCCTTCTCTCCTCTGATTCCTGCAAAGAAAGTGTATCTTTATCAGTCAGCCTATCAATCAACAGTCAGTCAAATTAGTCGAGACTCACATGTTTATTGAGTCCTTTCTATGCTTACATATTTTATTTGGTTCTCATCTACCCAGATGACCTTTCCCTCTATACTCACTTGCCTAACCCTTATTTGTATTTGGAGTTTGCTTCTTACAGGAAGCCTTCCCTGACTCCCTAGGGCTGGGGTATGTCCCCATGCCTGGCGCTCCTACGGTACTTACCATACCATCCCGTTCATGTGACGCAACGCTCACCAGGCTGCATTTCTCATCAGAGGTACTGTAAGCTCTTTGAGGGGAGGCCTGTCTTGATCACTGTTATATCTATCCCCGGAACCCCACAGTGCTTAATAGGTGTAAACAATAATGTTCAATGAATATTGGTTTGAATAAAAGAGCGAATGAACATGAACTTCTTGAGACCAGTGGGCATGACTTATTTACCTTTTTATCTCCAAACCTTGCAATTATATTGATACAAAATCTCTCAATTGAAACATTAAAAATGTAGTTTTGGAGACATTACTAATTAGTTAATTAATTAATGTATGCATCGATTAGCTAAAATATAATGCATCTTAGTAATCAATATGCTGCCACTATAAATGTATAGGGATTTTGAGAAGGGTGAGAAATAATGCACTTCAAATGATTCTATATGGTTTAGAACATGTTTTATCTATGCTATTTAATTTAAGCTTAGCTGTGGCTCTGGAAGTAGCATTATTATACTCATTTACATCTGAAGGAAACAGGGCTCGGAAGAAAATATCACTCCGTTAGGGGTAAAGATGTGAGCCCCAGCCTTCTGATCGAAATGCAGGGCTCTCTCTACCTCGTCGACATGGCTCCCACTTACCCATAGATACATTGCCTTAGGTTCTGGCTCCTAGATACGACAGAAGGGGATCTGGTAGCTAATTTGATAGTGGGTGTCAGTGTGTTTTCTTTGCATGAATGTAGCATGTTTACGTTTCATGAGTGGAGACCAGAGGTCTTCTGGAAGTGTACTAGTTTAAATAAATGACAGCGCAGAAATCTCTTCTGTGGTAACAGGTTGAAGGCAGATGCATCTCACATTTATTTAGCAAGGATGGTCCCATTCACACAGATGGTGCAAGTGGGGATGAGCCTGGACGCCCTGGAGACAGGGACCACGTGGGCCGAGGGCTGGGGGCACCAATGGCAAGACAACTATAACTTTCGGTGCTGTTTATGCCAAGGGGAGAGCTCATCTCACTGCTTAGATACACAAGAAAACTTATAACCTAATGTTGCATATGTTTTAGGGTCCCTGATGGGCGTTCACTACCACCAGAGAGCTCTTGCATCCTACAGCATCAGTTAGATACAATGTGGGCCTGTTATGTGTTGGCGAGATATCTGTTTATCACACATTCTTAGGAATATTTTTTAAAGGTTTTATTGATTTATTTGAGAGAGAAAGAAGCATGAGCAGGGGGAGCAGAGGGAGAGGGAGGAGCAGACTCCCTGCTGAGCAGAGAGCTCGATCCCAGGACTCCGGGATCACGACCTGAGCCAAAGTCAGACACTGAACAGACTGAGCCACGCAGGTGCCCCATGTTTTTAGTAATATTGAGAGATTTGCCATAATCATTATTTTTTTCCAGAAGAATAAGATGTCCTGGAGATATATATATATATATACCTGGATGTATATAAAGCATCTTCAGTTGATCAGGACCCGGGGTTCTCAACAGGAGGGGATCTGGGGATCTCTGAGGAGACAGAGCCAGTGGTCAGGACTGGAGGGGAGATGCTGCTGGCCTCGAACTGGGGGGCCACGGCAGCTGGTCTACAGTCCGCAATGCATGGCGGCCTCCACGGATGGATTGAATCCCCAGATTTCAGCATTCTGAGGCTCAGAAACCCTTCTTTCCAGTGAATTTAACTCATTGGTAACATCTCTCTGTTTCCTTTTTTATTTTAATGGATGAAAAATTACAAGGACATGTCCTGGTTTTGGCTGAGATGGAGTAGTTCTGTCCCTGCCACCTGCTTATTTTTTACAAGTGGAAAGTCCCGGCCGTAACACAACAAAGAAGCATGAGAAGACTGCAGGAGGAAGGCAGATGGGCTGGGGACCTCGAGACTTGAGGATGACGTCACAGTGAGTTCCTTGGGTTTCCTTACTGTCCACCACAGCCTCCGGGATGGACAGCGCACTGCAGCGGCCCCCAACCCAAAACTGCCGAAGACACAGACGGTAACTGTCCAAGGAAGCCAGGTTCCCTCAGCCAGAAGGACTGGCTCCACCAACAGAAAAGTTCACTCCATCTGAACACTAGCAGAAAGCTGCACACTTTCCCTCCTTCCTGGCATTTCAACAGGTTCATGTGGGTAATGGATCTTTTACCTTCTCCCACCCCCTCCCCAAGGACCAGGCTGCTGGTGGAGTCTGTGGGCTGAGCACTTGGCTGACTTTCACTTACCAGCCAGTGGGGAGCAGTGGGTGCTTTGATGGCCCTGCTGGGGTGGTGTCCGGACACTCAGCGGGGACCGTGGGTGCCCCGTGCCTCCCGCCCTGGTGTTGGCTGTGCCCAGCGCCAAGGGGGCTGTACCCCACCTGGAGGACATGGGATGGTGGGGTCAGCGAGGCCAAGGGAGATGGAGCTCCTGCCCCATTCGTGGACAGCGAGGCTGGGTGCTGTCAGCGGGGCCAGTGGGAAACTCAGCCTACATGCCACCTGGCCCTGCACTACATCTCAACAGGGGGCTGTTGCTAAACGCAGAAGATTGAGCAGGACCCAGAGTGTCATAATATAATATCCAAAATATTCAGGATACGGCCCAAAATCACCTGTCGTACCAAGAAACAGGGAAATCACAACTCGCCTGAGAAAAGAATCAACAGACACTATCACTGGGATGAATCATGGATTAACCCATGGGACAGGCATTAAGTATTTAACATATGACAGTAATTTTAAAGCAACCATCAAAGAATGCTTGGAACAAAGAGTTATAATTTTTTTGGATAAGGATAAAAAGTAGAAAATCTCAGCAAAGAAGTAGTAGTTATAAAGAAGAACCAAATGGAAAAATAGAAATGAAAAATACAATCGCCTAATAATAATAATAATAAACATCTAGCTGGATGGGCTCAGCAGATAGAGATGACAGAGAGAATCTGTGAGACTTGAGAACAGATCAACAGAATTTGTCCAAACTGGAAAAACTTAAAAATCCCAAACACCTGTGGGTCGATAACAAAAGAGCTAACATATCATTGAGTCCTGGGAGGAGAGAGAATGGTACTGAACAAGTATTTGAAGAAATAATTGCTGAAAACCTCCCAAATTTGGCAAAAGACAAATCTACAGATCCAAGAGGTTAAACAAATCCTAAATTAGATAAATCCAAGAAAACTACACCAAGAAAACTACTCCTACATTTTAATTAATCTCTTGAAACTAAAGAGAAGGATAAAATGTTGAACTCGGCCAGAGGAGTGACACAGCTTGCAGGGACACACCAGCCCGAATGGAGCTGGTTTCCCCTCTGGAACTGGGGAAGTGGGAAGAAAGTGACTCAGCACTTATCAGGAGCTGGGAGAAGAGAGCTGTCAACCCAGAAGTCTAGATCCCGTGAAAATGTCCTACAAAACTAAAGGGGATTCAAAGGGGCACCTGCACCCCAATGTTCATAGCAGCAATGTCCACGGCAGCCAAACTATGGAAAGAGCCCAGATGTCCATCGACAGATGAACGGATAAAGATGTGGTGTATATATATATATATATATATATATATATATATATACACAATGGAATATTATGCAGCCATCACAAAAATGAAATATTGCCATTTGCAATGACATGGATGGAACTAGAGGGTATTATGTTGAGGGAAATAAATCAATCAGAGAAAGACAATTATCATATGATTTCACTCTTATGTGGAATTTAAGAAAGAAAACAGAAGATCATAGGGGAAGGGAAGGGAAGGAAAAATAAAATAAGACGAAATCAGAGAGTGAGACAAACCAAGAGGCTCTTAATCATAAGAAACAAACTGAGGGTTGCTGGAGGGGAGGGGAGTGTGTGATGGGGTAACTGGGGGATGGACATTAAAGAGGGCGCGTGATGTGATGAGCACAGGGTGTTATATACATTATATAATATTGATGAATCACTCAACTCTACCTCTGAAAGTAATAATATACTATATGCTAACTAAATTGAATTTAAATAAAAAATTAAAAAAAAAAAACTGAAGGGGAAATCAAGGTATTTTCCCACAAAGGAAATATGAAAGAATTTGTTGCTAGGAAATCTGCCCTGGAAGAATGGCTAAGGGATGGTCTCCAAACAGATGGGAAGGTGTGGAGCTTCAAAAAGGGAGGAGGGGTGGGCGTGCACCACCTCACGGGTCTCCTAAGTCATCCTCGACTGTGAAAGCATCAGTGATAACACTGTGAGGTGGATGCAGAGGAAATGGAATAATCATTCAAAGGGACCTCAGGGGAATTAATTTTTCAATATTTAACTCTAAGTAGTAAAATGTTGACACCAGTAGAATGTGATAAATTATGTACTAATTGTTATACTAAGCAAAAAAATAAAACTATATTAAATAATATACTGGAAGACACTATCAATAAATCAAGATGAACTCCTAAAAAATGCTCAAGCAGCTGAGAGACGAGCAAGAGAAGATGAGAAATAGGAGAAACAAACCGAAAACAAACTGACCAGAGCCGAAACATGTCAGTAATTGTCTTAAGTGTAAATGGTCTAAATACAACTATTATAATCAGAGACAGGCAGAAAAGATTAAAAAAATAAAACAACACGATCGAACAAAGGTCTGTTTACGAGTAACTCACTTCAAACCCAATGATGTCAGTCGGTTGGAATAAAGATGGCGGTTTCTTGCAAAACTAAATGTGTGCTCCAGCCATCACACTCTTGGGCACCCGTCCTCAAGAAAGTTTGCATTCATTTCAAAACCCGTACACATGTGTTCTTGGTGGCTTTATGGTTGACGGCGAAGACTAGAAACAACCTGGTGTGCTCCGTGAGACAGCTGGGTGCATGCACTAAGGGATGGGCATCAGCAATACATGCATCCATGCAACAGTGTGGACAGGTCTCAAGGTTATCTTCAAAAGTCGATCTCAGAAGGTCACAAACAATATGATTCCATTCATACAGCATTTTTGAAATGGGCAAATCACAGAGATGGAGAACAGGTGAGCCGTTGGCAGGGGTAGGGGTAGAGGAAGGAGGAGGCTGTGGGGATGATGGGGTAGCTCAGGGACACTGGTGGTGGAGTGGTTCTGTGTTCTGGCTGTGCTGGTGGTTGCCGGGATGGCCTCCTGAGAAAAACAGCACACACACGTCAAGCCGTGCAAAACTGGTGAAATCTAAGGAAGGTTGATGGGTTACACCATGTTCATTTCCTCCTTGTGATGTTGTTCTACAGCTTTGCAAGGTGTCGTCATCGGGGGAAACTGGGTGAAGGGTGTTCAGAGTCTCTCTGCTATTTTGTTACAGTGGCATGTGAATGACAGTGGCAATGATCTTCATGGAAACATTTAAAAAATTATAAGAAAAGCAAACTTCTAATTTTGTAGTTAAAATATCCAGGACCTTCCAGGGCACCTGGGTGGCCCAGTTGGTTGCATCTGACTCTTGGTTTCAGCTCAGGTCATGATCTCGGGGTCCTGGGATCGAGCCCCATGTCGCACTCTGTGCTCAGTGAGAGTCTGCTTCTCCCTCTGCCCCTCTCCCCTGCTTGTCTGTTCTCTCCCCTTCTCTCTAAAAGAAATTAATAAAACCTTAAAAAATATACCTGGGAGCTTCCAATTAATGAGCTGAGTTTGGCTATCCCCATCACTACTCTTTCCTTTCCCAACCAGAGCGCCCCGAGGGTGGGGGAGTGGCCGGCTCCAGGAGGACCTGGGGGCTCTCACACCGCCTGCCCCCAGGGCCTCACTGACCAGAGCTGAGCTGCTGGGGCCTCCATCAAACAAGCCACTTCTTCCAAAGGCAGACATAGGCATCGCTTCTCTGTCCTCATCCCAGTGCTTGAGGACCACATCTGGTTTCGACGTACATCCCAAAATGAAATTCCAAAATGCATCAGTCTCATTAAAATTGTTGATCCTTTACTAAAAGCTCCAACCACAGCTGACCCTCTCCAGCTTTGGTACGCGCTTGCTAGGTTTGGATAGTCGGCTCTCATATCGCTAACAACCGTAATACAATATGGTTTAGAGTGGCCAGCAATCAATTGTTCTATTACAATCTTAAATTTTTAAAATCCTGGCAGAGGAAGAGATGAAACAGCTTTGCAATGCAAAACCTGGGAGGAGCTTCACCAGCTAAAAAGAGAGCAGTTTGACACTGAAGTCCCCATCCGTTCAATATAAGGCAGATGTCGCCACACTGAACAGCAAGACCGTGGGGTCCAGGTGTTGTTGGCCCCTGACTGGGTGTCCTTGGGCAAAGCCTCCACCTCTCTGGGTCTTAGTTTCCTGGTCTGTAAAACAAAGTAGTGGCCCCAACAAGCCTACTCTTTCATTTCCTCCAGCAAAACAGTCTATGATTCTGCAAATCCTTGAGATGTTTCTCCAGCGAAGTGTGGCTCTCAGGAATTCTTCTTTGCCCTGCAGTAGTCTTGGCCTAAGGAGAGAACAAAATTTGCAATCACCCCAATTTCCATGCACATACAACAGCTAGAACCAGGTTCAATCATGGCTGGCAGGATTGGACCTCAGCATTAGCAACATTTTGAGTGTGGGGAAAATGGATTCGTGATGGGCTTTTTTTTTTTTTATGTTATGTTAGTCACCATACAGTACATCATTAGTTTTTTTTTTTTTTAAAGATTTTATTTATTTGACAGAGAGAGACACAGTGAGAGAGGGAACACAAGCAGGGGGAGTGGGAGAGGGAGAGGCAGGCTTCCCGCTGAGCAGGGAGCCCGATGCGGGGCACATCATTAGTTTTTAATGTAGTGATCCGTGCTTCATGATGGCCTTTCCTGGAAATCACTGTCTGCGCTGTAGGTTGCAGGTATCTGAGCCACGTCCTGCAGCCATGAAGGAAGGTCCCACCATTAGCCCTGCCCCTCCTTCGGGGCCTCCTCTGATCTCGGGGCTGTGAAGTCTTCACCTTCTCCAGCTCTGCACCCCAGCCTGGAGGCAGTTGCTGCCCGCACGCCCACACCGCTCTCCACCGGGCAGGTGCCATGCTGGCGACCGCTGTCCCCTTTGCCTTCTAGCTTTGCTGGAGCTTCGGTTCCTGGCCCGCTGGACGTCCACGCGCTGGGTGGCCCCCAGTGGTACCAGCTGCAGCTTACACAACTGGCTGGTCAGGAGGACGTGTGACGGCTGTGCCACCAACAAGCTCAGCCCGTGGCCGGGCAGGTGGCGCTGCATGGAGGGTACCACGTCAGGAACTGGGATTCAGCTGCTTCTGTGAATTCTTCCTTAGAGCTTGAGTTCTCTCTAAAAAATACCTTTTTTTTGATGCTTTTTTGGTTAGACTTTTATTCTCTCTCTCAAACTCACCACTCAGTCTGGTAACTTTAAATATCTTTTGAGAACAAAACAAACCTATTTTCTCTTGATTGAGCTTTAATTTACTGTATTGTTTTAATGTTTTGTTCTGGTAATTTATAACTTGAGATATCAGAAAATTGCTTCCAAGTTCATGAATATTTGTCATTGTAACAAAGAGATGGATGGCTTGACGATGACATTTATGATGGTATTTGCTATTTTGGAAAGATAGAGAATCACCCCATCTTCACTGAAAGCCTACTCTCAGAAGACTTTTTCAAATGTTACACAAAAACAAGTGTGCGTTCAGGCAGCTGGGATTTCTGCTCAGAGCTAATGACTGTCAGGCCCAGACCTTCATCTGTGCCTAAGATCCACGATGCTGTTTCTTCTTTATGGGGTTGCCTTTTTGCATTTGGTAGTGCATTAGGTATGTAGTTCACATTTCAACTCAAAACATCTCTTGTAGCTAAGCTGTGCACACGCGCACACACATATATGCACACACGTGCACGCACACATACATGCACACACATGCACGTGTGCACACACACGCACGCACACACACGCACGCACACATACATGCGCACACACATGCACACACGCACACATACACGCGCACACACATGCACATGCACGCACACACATGCACACACACAATACACGCGCACACATGCACATGCGCACACACATGCACGCAAGCACACATGCATGCACACACATACACGCGCACACATGCACATGCGCACACATACACGCACACACATGCACGCAAGCACACATGTATGCACACACATACACGCGCACACACATACGCACACACAGGCACACGCACACACATGCACGCGCACACATGCACATGGGCACACATACAGCGCACACATGTACATGCGCGCACACGCATGCAAGCACACATGCATGCACACACATGCACATGTGCGCACACACGTGCAGGCAAGCACACATGCATGCACACACATACACGCACACACACATGCGCACACGCATGCACACATGCACACATGCACACATACATGCACACACATGCACACATACATGCACACACATACACACATGCACATGCGTGCAAGCACACACATGCAGCACACACATGCAGCACACACATGCACACATGCACACATACACGCGCACACATGCACACGCACACATGCACACAATACACGCACACATGCACACATGCACACACACGCATGCACACACACATGCACGCACACATGTGTCTTTACATCCTTATGGAAATATTGATTCTGAACGGACATGAGCCAGCCTCACCTCAACTGTGTCAGCAGTGAGCCAGTGCAGACAGCTGCAATGCCCCAAATCAAATCTTACTGAGAATCTGCTGCCTCATACTTAGACAAAATTCTGTGAGTCCTCACTCCCTGAAGAGAGAGCTCTGAGGTTAGTGCTCAAGCCCCTCTGTGAGCCACGCAATAGACACAAATGGAAGAATGAGTGCAAGACTCTTAGAGCCAACAGACTCTAGACAAGGTGGGGATGTGAGGAGGGAGAGTCCAGGGGGATATTTTCTGCAGCTCGGGAGGATTCTAGTTAATGGATTTTTGAACAACAGAGGGCATGTCAGCTTGGTGGCCCTTTAGCAATTTCTACCAGGTAGGCAGCAGCTGACAGTCTTTATAAAGATCCTATATCTTGAATTGCTGCTTTCCTGACAAAAATTACCCCAGAAGCAGACTTTTAAAAGTTCCCACACTAAAAAAAGTTCAGGAGAAGCAATTTACAAAAAAAAAATCTCTTTCACTGCTCAAAAGCACTTTTTTTTTTTTTTTTGGTAATTTATACTAAGCCCTTTAGAATGTCATATTGGTCCTTTATTAGTAACCTTGACAATATGATTAGACTCCAAAAAATGTCTACTTGTTAGTGAATAGCATTCACTCTCTGAACTTTAAAGAGGCTGCTCGGCTATGACCAGAGCATGCTTCATTTTTTAATTTTTTGCAACAAAAAAACACAGATGATAATAAAATATATGTTGGGATCGGGCAGTCAATGAAACATATGTGCTAACAGTTAAATAGTGTTGCAGAATCGTGGATTTATTTTAGCAGACTATTTAGACGCCATAATTTGGAAGGGACTCTAACTTTCATTTTCTGAATTAGAGTTAACTTTAAATTATAATTACAAAAATGATTTTGTTAAAATGCAGAGAAATGTAGTTTTTAGAAACATTCATTTTGTAGTGACAAAAGCATTTTTCTTGTTAAATGTTATTTCCTCTTTATTACATGCTGAGTCGCATTTGTGTTTTGTTTAGATGTTGCCACAATAGTGTAAACTAAGTTGCTAAGTTAAAATAAGTGAGAGAAGCCTGCACTTGTATTTACTAGAGAAGACAATGAGAGCATTAGCTACATTAATTGAAAAGCATTTTGACAAGACTGATCTAGACCGAGGGGCAAAAAAAAAAAAAAAAAAAAAAAAAGAAAAGAAAAGAAAGAAAGAAAGAAACAGAAAAAAACCAAAGCAAATCCCCAAACAACACCACCCACAAACCGAAATCAAAACTCAGACTTTAACCTTCACAGAGAGATCGTGTTGTGCTTTTAAGAAGTCCCTAATATTTTTCTGTCTCTCCCCCCAAGTCACTTCACTGCCCATATGCTATTTAAATGCTGATAATCTTGTTCATGGTAATTTCAATGAGCCACAGCAGACATATAATGCTTCCTCTTTTAATAGGTGCAAAGTGAGTTATTGTCACCAAGCAGATATGAAAAAAGGATGTGAAAAGAGAATCTTGCCTAATCTCTGTAATGCGGGTGTGTGAGGGTGCTAACATGGTCACCTGAATTATGCATGTCTATTGTGCTCGAATATCATAAATCGGTGCATGAATACCCTCCAAATCATTTTCAGTTCGTGAACATTTATATACAGAGCTCTTGAGCACTGCAAAGACAATTAGTCATATTTGTATGCCGGAATTAATTGAGAGTGAGATGCGGGAGGCAGAACAAGAGAACAAAGAATGCTTTTTGTCAGTTCTTCCAACTGACAGGGATAATTAGATATATGAAATTGAAATTCCTCAGCAGGGGGTTTCTGTTGACAATGAATTTTCCTTTGATTCCATTCTGTTATTCTTTTATGCTGTCATCTGTGGCAATTTGTTATTCAGCTTGAAGCTTAAAAAAGCAAAGCATTCTGCTTTTATGAGTAGATGATGTCAGTTTGTACACTGCTGGGAAATAGATATTAAATGTAATCTTTAAACTAAAAAAAAAAAGAAAGAAAGAAAAGAAAAAAAATAAAATCAGTTAAAGAGACAGTGTGCTGTTTACCCAGCCTGCAGAAGAGAAACTTTACAAGACATTGTCAGAACTTGTTCAGTGGTATTTGAAGTTGGTCAAGCTCCATTAATCCTGGGCCTTCACTGAGGCTCCCACTATTCTTCTAAGTGGATGCAATTTAGTGCAGGGACTCAAGTGCACGGCGCCGAGGCGGTACGCGCGCTGGAGACTGCTGAGCGCCGCCGCTCTCCTGCTTAATCTCATTTCATCCGCCCCTCCGTTCTGTCTCCACCACACCAAGAGCATTCTTCACAGATTATCTCTTGCTTTGCTTCCATCCGAGTCGAATGCATTCTCAAGAAAGAATCTAAAGAAAGCCTCAGAGCATCCCCCTTCCCCCTGATACGGTCCACTGTATTACCAGCCCAGGCTCCCTGGTAAACTGACTCTGGGCATACTTCCTACACGGGACTTCAAGATAATGGCCATTAGCCTGCAGCTCATTGAGGCTTGGGGTCTTTCCATCTGCAGAGGTGGCCCCTTGGTGTTGGTGTGGCTTGGACCTGTGTCCACATCCTCTCCCTCCAACTCCAGCTCGTGGGCTACACTTTCACTTGCTCGACCTTTCCCCCTCATCTGCAAAGAGAGATCCTTTGAACAGCTGACTCCCTGTTTCTGTGAGGAAGGGCTTAGCGTGAAGCCTGGTGCGAGTGGGCACCTCTGAAAAGGCAGATCCCAGCTCCCCGTCTTGACGAGTGTCATTGCCCTTCCCACCTCTCGCCCGCTCATCTCTGCTGTGTGCTCTCCCCATGCATTCTTTGGAAACATGCCTGTTGAGTATCTGACAGCGAAGGCGCCGGGCTGGATCCTGGGGGCAGAGTGAGGGGCACAGGTGCGGGACTGCGGTGCCCAGAGAGCAGCATTTCCCAGGTGTTTCGAGGGTCAGCAGCTCTCTAACCTCCAACAGTGTGTTTACACGAGGTTTCTTGAGCCCCTCACCGGACCCACCGAATCGGATATTTAGAGTGCGGTGTGGCACTCCGAGTTCACCACCTGCTCAGGCGGTTCCTACGTGTGCTAACCCTTGAGAAGCACTTGCTCTGAGAAGGATCTGGAAGGCGCGGGGGGCTGCCGGGGGCCCCTGTTTCACCATCAGAGTTCCAAAAAGGGTCAGACCTGTGTTCCTTTTGCTTCTGTTTCATGAACTGAAATGTTCATGCCAGAGGCAACATTTCTGAGCATCTTGATTGTCGCGGACGCCCAGATGCACAGAATAAAGGCGCCTGCAGGACAAGATCTGAGGACATGGTGTGGACCCAGGCCCAGACCACACCAGCACCAGGGGGCCATCCCCCTGCAGAGGGAGATCCAGGGACTCCAGCTCCTGCCTCTGGTTGAAAGATGACCCACCAAGGCCAATTCAAATAGTTGAGTAGGTGCTGAGGAGAAACCAGGATACGGAAATAGGAATGGGCTTGGGGCCGTGTCTGAGGATGCAGACATGGGGGGGGCATGTGGCCGCGTCTGAGATTGCAAACACGGGGTGGGGTGTGTGTGTGGCCGCGTCTGAGAATGCAAACATGCGGGGGCGTGGGGCCGCGTCTGAGATTGCAAACACGGGGCGGGGTATGTGGCCGCGTCTGAGGATGCAAACACGGAGGGGTGTGTGGTCGTGTCTGAGGATACAAACAGGGGGGGTGTGTGGCCGTGTCTGAGGATGCAAACATGCGGGGGCGTGGGGCCGCGTCTGAGATTGCAAACACGGGGCGGGGTATGTGGCCGCGTCTGAGGATGCAAACACGGAGGGGTGTGTGGTCGTGTCTGAGGATACAAACAGGGGGGGTGTGTGGCCGTGTCTGAGGATGCAAACACGGAGGGGTGTGTGGCCGTGTCTGAGGATGCAAACACGGAGGGGTGTGTGGCCGTGTCTGAGGATGCAAACACGGAGGGGTGTGTGGTCGTGTCTGAGGATACAAACGGGGGGGTGTGTGGTCGCGTCTGAGATTGCAAACACGGGGCGGGGTATGTGGTCGCGTCTGAGGATGCAAACACGGGTGTGTGTGGTCGCGTCTGAGGATACAAACGGGGTGTGTGTGTGGTCGTGTCTGAGGATGCAAACGCGGGGGGCGTGGGGCCGCGTCTGAGGATGCAAACACTGGGGTGGGTGTGTGTGTGGCCATGTCTGAGGATGCAAACACTGGGGGGGATGTGTGGGCGCATCTGAGGATGGAAACACAGGGGGGATGTGGGGCCGCGTCTGAGGATGCAAACACCGGGGGGCGTGTGGGGCCACGTCTGAGGATGCAAACACGGGAGTGGGTGTGTGTGGCTGCATCTCAGGATGCAAACACGGGGGTGGGGTGGGGTGTCCGCATTATTTGCCTGATGGAGAATCAAGTCTGGGGACATGCGTGTGACTTCTGCATGATTCTCAGTTTCCAGCTCTGATCACAAAGTGAATAATCTCTGGAGCCCGTGTTTTCTGTCTCCTTAGATTGATCTTCACACACATTCCACGGACTCTGGAAATTCAGTACAATTTTCTCCTTTTTAATTTTTATCTGTTTCTTTTCCTTTCTTACTTGAAATTTTCCAACAGATGGTCTTAAGTTTCTCCATTTCATCCATCCCCAGTCTCCTCATCCCAGGCTTGTTTCCTCAAAATGAAAGTTCCTTAATCAAAATCAGCATCCTGGTGACTGAATTAAAAGAAACAACAACACAAAAATCTAACTTTCGTCAAACCAAAAAATCTCATGAGGTGTTGGCCGATACCACGTTCCAGTTACCACTGTGCACGTAAATACGCCATATAGAAGCTTGCTGAATGAGATGGTGTTGAGTTCAAAGAGCCTCATTTAATGAAGGAAACATTTTATGCAAATTTAAGGAGGGAATGCCAAGAAGAGGAAAAGGTCACCCATCGATATATGAAACAATCAAGACAGAAAAAGGTAGCTGAATACACACCCATCTGGAAAAGTATTTTAGGGAAAGACTCAATGAATTTAAAGCCATATTTTTCTTCCAGGACTGAATTAGAGTGAAGATCAATGTCCACTTCCCCATTGCCAATGTCTCTGATGTGTCTAATGCACACCTTTGACTTCTTTAGAAATGAGTTACTGTTGTGGTTTCCAGTCTCACAAGCTGGAGCCTCAGAAATGTGGGTCAATGGAAGGACGTGGAGCCGGAGAAATTTCTCTCTATTTTCTGGATGATGTAGCTGGTGTTGGCGTGGTGGTGGGGGGCGGGTAGCAGGTGAATCGGAGCTCACCTACCCTCGTGCCAGAAGGAACACTCAGCATTTCCACACAGGGGTGCTGGCCAGCACCACCATATTAGTTTGGGGGAACTTTCTGCGGTGCCACCATTTGTTCTCAGGTGACTGCTGTGTACCCCGAGGTCACAGGGGACTCAGTACAGGGTGGACTTGGCATTCCAGACTGAGCTTAATAGAGGATCCAAAGAAACTCATTCGTTATATCCTTCCAAGCAAGCCAGGAGAGCCTGAGCTAAGAACAGCTAGCATTGGAGTCTAAGGTAGTTCTTATCTGCCCAATGATTGTCAGATTTTTGCCCATTTCTGTGACCTATCAGATAGTTGGGATAAAGACAATATTTAGAAGATAAAGGTCTGAGCCATGCATATCAGATCAATAGAAATAAATAATTGGGATTATTCACCCTGGAGTAGAGAAAGCTAAATAACAATTAAATGATAATCATTCATAAACTATGGAAAACAGTTTTATAACCATTTCTCTGCAACAGAACAGGAGATTTTACTTAAATTTCAGCAAGAAGAGGTATGTTGAAGAATTTCCTGGTGGCAAGTTTACTGCTGTTCTCTGCTAAGGCATGTTCAGACCCTGCCCTCAGTGCCCTGGATGCAGCATGACATGCTGGATGTTCACCAATGCGTTGCAGGGGCCCTTGTCCTTAAAGAGTGCACAGTCTAGCAGGTGAGACAAACTGGGGACAAAGAAAACAGAGCACGATCAGTTTTGTGCTGGTGCTTATGTTCCCAGTGATGCCGGGGACCAGAGTGGAGGGGCAGCTTGAAGGAGCAAGTATTTAGGACTCACTGGGTTTGTTGCAATCAGATGTTCAAAAGTTTTAACGTAGGGAGAAAGTGATCAGACTGTCAACAGCAAGGGTGGCCGATGCTCAGTAGGCTGGTATGGGGACAGGCAAGAGGCTGCACCAGCCAGAATCACAGGTGCTGAAAGACCCAGTGACAGTCCATCTGAGGGGAGAGCGCGGCAGACCTCACCTATGACGGCCCAGTTCCAGGGTATGGCGGGGAGTGCACACCCACCACGGTGAGAGCATCCTTCGTGGGGGGAGTTCTGTGTGCCAAGAGTTGCCAACTACATTCACAAGGCACTCGATATTTATAACCATTAAGATGGATTTCAGATGAGAAGATGTAAACTTGAAGGCACGAAACATTTTGCTTCCATTCACTCAACTCACAGGGTTTCATCCCACCTGCCTGACCTCAGCCCTGTGCTCTTAACCAGGGCAGAGCTTGGGGGTGGCCGGAGAAGGTGACCGTGAGAACCTACACAGAGGAGCCCGGCCAGCAGGTGGATCCCGCAGAACCGTGACCTCCACCACCATCGAGCTCCCGGGTAACCCTCCTGGAGCGGCCAGTAGGAGATGGCAGCTGGCAAGAATATGGCTCCAATGTCCCAGCAAAATATGGAATTGCAGCAACTGAAATGCTGGCATTTAAATGAAAAATCAGCTGTGACTAGACCAATTTGCTAATTGATGAGGCTCACACTTGCCAGTTGATTAGGCGCTTTGGAATTGACTTACTTCAGAGATAGAATATTTAAGGAGATTAACTCATAACATTTTTTTCTCTACAATTTAAGCAAATAATGATCCATTTTCGAATCCTCTCATGAAAAATTTTTTAAAAAAGTCAAATTTAGCCAAACTACTTAGATGACTAGATTTTGAAGTTTTATCATGTCGAACAATTTGTTGATTGTTGTTCAATATTGTGTCTAAGAGGGCTGTTCTTCCAAGTAAAATCCCAAAAGAATCAGTCTACAGCCTGTGCCATGCTTAACTCTGGTTTTCTTTAAAGACAACAGAATCCTAAAAATCCAGGAAAATTTGTTAAACATAGTTTATTGGCCATGTTTTGATTTTGCTCACATTATTTTATTATTATATGGGATGTAGTAAGACTTCAGTTACCTTTTTCAGCTGTTTCCTATAATCTGTTCAGATGTGTATGTGAATAAAGCCACAGAAGAAAATCGTGTAGATGCATTGTTTGGTAAGTGTGGAGATAAGGAAATAATTTAGATATATTTTAAAATATCTTACTCAAATTTTTCACTATCAGCATCCAAACAGTTAACGATAGTTATAATTTTTTAAAAAAATATTTTAGTTAAGCAGAGTGGCACAGCGGAAGCGTGCTGGGCCCATAAAAAATATTTTAGTTATTTATTTGACAGACAGAGAGAGAGCACAAGCAGGGGGAGGGGGAGAGGGAGAAGCAGGCTCCCCGCTGAGCAGGGAGCCCGATTCGGGGCTCGATGCTAGGACCCTGGGATCATGACCTGAGCCGAAGGCAGTCGCTTAACCGACTGAGCCACCCAGGGGCCCCTGTAGTTATGATTTTTAATGAGGTTTTAGCTTTGAGAACTATGACTTTGACACTCTTTCCCACCCTGGCCTGGGCTGGCCTTTCCGTGTCTGTTTCCATGATTGTCCTCATTCACTGTTCCTGGCCTCACTCATGACGGCAGTTTCCTTCAGGAAATCTATTCCTCGACAATGATCATGTCCCCAGAGATGAGCAAAAAGTGACTGGTGCATAGTAGGTCTTCAATAGATCATTATCAAATGACTTAAGATGTGAATCCTGTCATTTAAATTCATGAGACATGTTGTAAATGCCTACTGTGTAAACAGCACTGTGTTAGGCTCTCCGCAGGGTACACATGGCTGGCTGGCATTCCTCTGGGGAGTCTGCACGGTGTGCAATTGGAGCAGAATGTGTCTAAGGCAGTTACCAGACATGTCTCGGCTCAGAAACCTACTCCACTGATAAGCATGGTGCCCCTGGATCCTGGAACCAAGGGTCCTGCAGGCAACAGATGCTTAGGTTAAGGTAACATGGTTTCCTGTTTTCTTATATTGTTACATGATGTGGTGTTCATCATATTCAATAGCTGAAGATGCAGGGCATTCTTTGAGCACTAGTAAATACCCGAGAAAGTGAGGAGACTACTCTGTTACTCCTTGTGCTTCTCATGGAACTATAATTCTGGACACAAGGTGCTCTAAACTTGGATAAAGATACTACATTATAAATTTTAGATAATTTGTAACAGTGTTTAACTGAAAGGATACTATAGTAATTATCTTCATTTTAAGGTTCTGGTTTAGAGTCATTTGCCAATGTAAAAACTCTGCAAGTGACCACCAGAGGGATGGTACTCAGTGCTGACCAACTTTTAGAGTAACTGAGTCAATACCCCTAAGCAGAAGTTGCTACTTAGCTTCATTACAATGTTGTGATGGTGGTGGTCGTCCATAATGTGGGAGGTAGGAGGGACTTTGAGGATAAAGTCATTCTATAATCATTTATTTTCCAGGAGGAGGAAACTGGGTTTGAAATTTCTGGTCCAGGAAGTGTGAGATATCCCTCAAAGAAAACCAGTCTCCCATTCTCTGCAAAGATCTTTTACTAAGATCTTAAATTTGTTGTGTCTCTTTTAGTTCAGAAGTTCTCGGGGCGCCTGGGTGGCTCAGTTGGTTAAGCGACTGCCTTCAGCTCAGGTCATGATCTCAGGGTCCTGGGATTGAGCCCCGCATCAGGCTCCCTGCTCAGCGGCAAGCCTGCTTCTTGCTTTCCCACTCCCCCTGCTTGTGTTCCCTCTCTCGCTGTGTCTCTCTCTGTCGAATAAATAAATAAAATCTTAAAAAAAAAAAAAAAAAAGAAGTTCTCTTATCTTAGGATCATAGGAAAAATGTGAGATACTTGTTAAAAATGAAGAGTCCCACCCTGTCAGGGATTTGGGTCCAGGGAACCTGGCCTGGGGCTCAGCAACCTTACTTCTAAACGTAGACCCTAATGACTCTGGTTCACGTTGTCCCCTGGGGAGGCAGCACAGGTTGGACCAGGACAATGTGATGTGTCGGCCAGGACGGTACCGGGTTGTGCAGGCTCTGGGCGCGGGTCCGAGGGCATGCAGTGACTGTCCTGACTCCTGAACACTCCTCCCTTTGCTGACACATGAGATTGCCACACACCCTCTTGGAGTGTTCGCTCTTATTTTCCTTTCAAGAACCCCTCCTTTCTATGTTCAAGCATGTGGAATTGAATGTCAAATGGGTAAAAAGTGGGGCCAGAAGGTCTTTTCATAGCTAATGGTGCAGAGCCCCTGCCATGAGAGCCCATGGTCACCCGCAGCCTTCCACGGTGGTATGGAGGTGCACTGTGGGCTTTTCTCTATTAAATCTTTGCTCTCAGGGAGTCGTCTTGTAATTCCTTGGTGGATCTAAGGGAAGCTAATGATAGCGATGATGACGATGATGACAATAAAGTATAAGTGCCAAAATATACTGGCTTGTGGCGCCTAAGGGTTGTGCCAAGTGCTTTAGGTGGGTGGTCCCACTTAGTTCCCATAGCAGCCCTATACCATAGGGTTACATATACATGTGCACACGAACACACCCATATGTGCACACGCACACACGTGTGTGTTTATGTACACACATGCACTCGTGTGTGTATGTTATACACACCTATGTATCTATACTCACGTGTATATACACACGTGGGCTCCCATGTATATACACATATGTACAATACACTTGTGTATGTGTACACAAACACACATTTATGTGTATACACATGATACACACGAGCCCATGTGTACACACACACGTGTGTATGCACACACATGAACTTGTATGTATATGCACACACACTCAGACGTATATACACGTACACACATATGTGAACATACTTACACACATACAGATGTGTACATACATACACATACGTGCTCAGTGTGTATACATTAAACACACAGACACATGCACTCATGCATATATACATACATACAAACACACTTTTATTTATGTACATCCAATCCTCACTATTTGTGATTCTCTGTTTGCTCACCAAAAGGCACTTGTGACCCGAGTCAACACTCACAGGGCTGTTGTGTTCATTTGTAGGCACAGAGTGGTGAAAATGGGATTCTCCAGCGGGTTTGTTCCCAGCAGGGGAGGAACAGGGTTTTTGTTTCAGCTCTCTTCCTCCTACTGCGAACTTGTGCCCTTTTCAGGGTCTATTTAGTGTATGTTTTCATATTTTTGTGGGTTTTTTTGGTGATTCATCATTTAAAACGGTCACCAGGTGTAGTGCTGGGGTCATTCCAGCATGAGTTACAGTGAGCAGACCAGCGGTATATTTGAGATGTGATGTCTTTAAAAGGAAACACACATAGTTATGTATCGGCTGATGGGTTAAAACATTGGGACCTGAGGATGCTAGCCCTGTGTTTCTTAGGAGTGATGGTGCAGTGTTGTGCGACTTGACAGAACATAATTATTGCAGAGATCAGAGACGTATGATAGGACTATCAGACCTGCCAAGTCTTTCTGAAGCTCCTGTCTTCTTGCCCAGGGGTAACTGGTGTTGGAGTCAAGGGTAAGAAGAACACCCTGAAGACTCACACACATTTGCTGGGCGATCCCAGAATACCTCTGGAAGGGAGCACAGGATACTGTCCCCATGGGTTTTCCCTGGGGAGGGATGGGACGTGGGGAGGGAAATAACGGACTCTTTATTTAAAAAGCTAAGTGAAAGATTAAACATGATGAGAAACGATATTGTTCAGAACCAGGTATTCCAAACAATGAAACCCCATATGTCCCTCGTGGGTGGATGTGGTCATAGGTCGGGCACACGAGGAGCTCAAGGAACCAGGTGAACCAGTTGTTTCATGGGTTTGGGCTCATCAGACAAACAATTTTTAATAATCGCATTGTCATTGTCCCCTATTCTTGTAAAGAGGTCAAATGGTTAACTTTTTTCTTTCTCTCTCACTATTCATTATACTTTTAGTGTCGAAAATTTTACCTTAGTGAAGAATATTATATTCAAGAATACCTTCCTTCCTCTAGAGTTTAATCATTGCAGAAAGGTGAGCTGGTATTTTCAGTTAATATTTTTATCTCCCTGTTCATAGTGTGTGACATACCGGGCAGGGTGTCCAGACCCTTTTCTTTTTTTTTTTTTATGATTTTATTTATTTATTTGACAGAGAGAGAGAGAGGAAGGGAGAGAGCGAGCATAAGCAGGGGGAGCGGCAGAGGGGGAAGCAGACTCTCCGCTGAGCAGGGAGCCCGATATGGGGCTCAATTCCAGGACCGTGGGATCATGACCTGAGCCAAGGGCAGATACTTAACCGACTGAGCCACCAAGGCACCCCGAGTGTCCGGATCCTTAAAATCACTCCTACGTAGGAGCTGTAATGCTTTTTCGAAGAACACTTGCTCAGGAAACTGAAGTTGAGATAAAAAGTGAACGAAGGCCTATCCTGAGATCCTTCTTTGGTTCTCGTACACATTTACAACTTTCTAGTTTGTCCAGATGCAAATGAGAGCACGCTGCCGAGGTTCTCAGGCACACGGCGGGCTCTGCGAGGAGACAGGCCCGGATTTTCTCTCCGACGCACCCGAATGCCGAGCGGGACCTCGCAGAAGGCACACGGGTCATGTTCCCTGGAGAAGTAAGTGCAGTCCTCGCCTCCCTGCAGCTCAGCTAAAGAAGTCTCAGGCAACACGGGGACATTTGCCGCACCCTTGTGTGACACATGGGTTCCCCTCACTTCCTGCCAGGGGCCCACCGCGAGCGAGCCCCCTGGGGCATGGACGGCGCCAGCGAACGTCCTCCCAGCCCGCCTGCGCTTGAGGGGCAGGTTCTCTCCAGAAGTTATAACTGTCCGTTTGCAGCCGTGCTTTATACCTTGTTCTGAGTGTGTTCCCCCGTCACGGGATGGCGTGGGCAGGCGTGAGGACGCCTCCCTTCCTCAGAAACAGCCGCTGGATCTCTGTCATCTGAGCTTTGGTTTGGCAAACGAACCGCACGGACAAAAGAGCTGATCATAGGACCCTCTGCAAACGAAAATGATGCTTCGCTGCCGCGGACTCGCCTCGGCTGCGGTCTTGCCTCCCAGGGGCAGCACCCACTCGGCCCTCCCGGGGTGCTGGCGGCCGAGTACCGCCGGCAGCTTCGGCGAGCGCAGGGTTCAGACCATCTGCTCGCTTCCCGGCCTGAGTTTCACAGAAGACTCCACGCCTGGGGGACGGACGCCTGCATCGCAGCACGTTTCACACTGGATTTCTTTGCTGACATTTCTGGCTTTTTCACAGACAGAGATGGTGGGACTCTGTTTTCCCGCTGGGAGAGACCTTGCTTTGCACGTTTTTATCCCCGCTGAGCTTGGAAGAAATTTCAGACGTACCTTTCGTCGTTGAATGGGCGAGGGAAGGAACCGAGTGATGACCACGACTTCACGGTAGCGTCAACTTCAGAAGACTTACCTCCGCTTTCACACTCTGATCCTGCCGACGACAGCATCCCCACGAGAGGCTGCGCGAACCCCTCTTTCCTTCGTGGTCCGGGGGCTGTGGCTGAGCCCAGGCCACGGAAGGGACCAGCCACGGAGCTCGGGCGAGCAGTGTGGCCTGCCCACCCTTCCTACAACTCCTCCGTCCCGTCGCTGACATCAAAGACTGATCTGTACCGTATCGCGTTTCACGGTTACCGGGGTGGTGGCACAGTGAAGACCAGGGCCTTCGGAGAGAAACCCAGTGCAGCACCTTTCCCTCCACACGACCTCCTTTCTTATTTCAAGATGAGCACAGGGCCGAGGGAGTGTCCAGAGAGAACCCACTTCAGGTGACTTAGGGAGGGTGTGTTCTCAGGTGGAGGGGAGCGGGGAGGCTGGCAGAGCTGGTGGAACGAGCAGGACCGGGACCAGCTTGGGACTAGCCCGTCTACTGTGGCCTAGCCCCCTACCCTGAGGCCGGGGGCTGTCCTGCACTGTGACAGTGAGTCACCGGCTGGCTCGGGTAGGGATGAGGTGCTCGCAGTCCCGTCTGAGCCGGAGAGCTGCTCTGGGGTCGTCCACGTCCCAGCCGCCGGGACGCATTCCGGCAGCACCTGCCTCGCAGGGAACACTGGCTGTGAGGAGCCAGCCGACTTTCCGGGCTGGGTATTCTAGGAAGGGTGGGAAGTGTGTCTGGTTGGTGGTGGTTGTCGGCGGGGCAAGCAGGCCCGGCTGTGTCTGTGTGTGAGGACAGGGTGTGGGGGGAAACAGGGCTGCCAGTCATGCTTGTCTCGAGTGGGTAAGGGCACAAGAGAGTGAAGGCCCAAGGAGAGCTGCAAGAGGACATTTAAATCATGGTCACTCCTGTGAAGATAGTTCTAGGAAGAAATGAAAGATGAACGTTGCATCTTCGGGAGGCTGTGACCTGTAGCTCGCATCCCTGCGTCTGACCGGGACCGAGGAGAGCAGGTGCGCGGGTCGGCGTGGCCACTGGGCTGCCCCATCACCCGGCAGCTGTGACCCCTGCTCCCTCCTCTGAAAACCTCGATCATTGTTAGTACTCTGCTCCACCGTCCCCAGAGAGCAGGGCACCTGGAGGGTCAAGACTGGTTTCCTAGGGAAACCAAGAAATAGTCCCTTCAACTTTAAACAAACTTGGTTCTACAATATTAAAGGGAAGGAGGACAGCAAGCATTCGAGTGTAAGTGATATACTTTATCTAGAAGACATACTTTGCAGTTACAAAGAGGTCAAAAGCACCTCATTAAAAATATATTGTCAGAAGAAAAGAGCCAATTATGGTTCACATGATATGAGTGATCAATATAATCAAGAAATGAATTCCCTATAAAAAGACTGACGAACGCTGTATTCTGGCAGAACTGATATTGTATGGACTAATTAAATATTTACTGAGTGTTAGCTGAGTGCAGTGCCGGATGCTACGGGTACACAAAATATATTTCCCTTACTAAGGAACGCTAGCATAACGCGGTCATGCATGATGGAAGCAGGACGTGGTCAGGTCACCACGGGGCCGGAGAGCCAGCTCCAGACGGTCAGACATGCTGCTGTTATTGCTGCACCGAGGCCTCAAGCTGGAATATTCAGAGCAAATTCATGTGATTAAAGTATCAGTCATCTTGTATTATAACTTGGCTTCTCCCGTGCTCTTGGGAGCGAAGCTGGGGCGACAGAACACACGTTCACGCTCTGGGTCTCAACATGGAAATGGAAGGAGAAAGTAAATTAGATTTAGGGAAAACACACACAGTGGTTGTCGTGATGGGGAGTGTGACGCGGAGTGTGTGTCTGTGTCGGCCAGGACGGTGGAGCCCGCTGCGGGTGCGGCACTCCCACGTGCCAGTGACGTCGGACGCCATCGGGCCGGCGCTGTCCTCCGCAGCCGGCCAGGTGCTGGTCGTCCGGCCTGTGCTGGGGCAGGTGCTGGGCTCCTGCCATCCGGGAGCCGCCACCTCCAGCACGGGGCCGGCCAGAGCCGCGCCGGGTCCTCCCCGTGAGGCCCGCGGAGCGCGAGGCTCACAGACTTACAAGCAAGCCGTGGACCTTTCGCCCCCACTCCACGAGCAAATACCCATCACAGGCTTCCCGCCGGAGGCGAAGGAGGTAGTCTCTCCGTGTCCCAGAAGGAGGAAAACGGATCGGTAAGATGAATGTGGGTTCGTGACACAGTCTTGGTTAGAAGAGCATGTGGTGCTGGCGTGAAGATTTTCCCAAAAGTGCGGCTAGAAGCCTCGACAGGACTGGTCGTACGGGGAGAGGGCGTGGAGGCTCTTTGTCGTCTGTAATGTTTCTTCCAGCATCACAGGCCTGCGTTCAGTGTAACCGCCATCCCGCGGCTCCCCTGGACCAAGAGGAAAGCAAGAGTCCCGCGGGCCAGACGGCAGGGTGCCGGCCCCGTGGGCATATTCGTGGCAGGTGATAGCCCACCGTAGAACAGACCCTTCCTGGAGCAGGAGAGAAGCTCTTCCTCCCATGAGCGGATCCCCGAAGCCAGGATGGCTGTGTTTCACGGGGAGAATGGGCGGTGGCGCCGGCGGCGAGCACGGGCTGGGGACTTCAGGCTGGTCGCTGGAGGCCTGGAGGCAGCCCGAGGCACCGGACCTGGCCCCGGGGAGGGCCTGTGCGGGAGGCTCCCCTGCCCCGGCCTCATGGCTCCCGGTGTGGTGCCTGGACCCCCCCAGCGACTCAGAGCCACCCACAAGTGCCTTGGTGATGGTGAGAGGGCGCGAGCAGGTGGGGTGCTCTGGCCCAGAGCAACGCTTACTGGGCCCGTGCGCGGGGTGATCCAGGAGCTGGTTTCTGGAGCCTTAAATTCCTCGTCGGGTAAGACAGACGGAGATTTGCTTGCTGAGGGTTTGCAAACTGCTCTTTTCCATGGAGACCACATGGGGACAAGGTTTTTGACACATGAAGACATTCGGCTAAGGGGTCCAAACAATGACCCAGCCAGGGGGCCACCCTCCCTCCAGACACATGTCCCGGAGCCCACAGCGGGCCGCGGGCACCCCCACTCCTGAGTCCTCCTGCTAAGACCCCAAGTCTGGCAAGGAGAGACCGTAGAGTCTGGTTCCCTTCACAGCCGCTGCCAAGGGGGAGACCTGACTTCAGCTCGTGTGCATTTTGGGTGACACGTCTGCAGCATATTATCTGGGATATCAAGGTTAACACCGAAGCATTTTATGACTGTTGTCCTCCAGGGACAGTTATGGAAATAAGATGTCTCTCTCACAGGGTTCTCTCAGTGAGGGGAAAAAATGTTAAATAAATAGAAATAAATAAATAAATCTGAAAAAGTAACTCGCAAACATTTTTGCAAATATAAAGTGCGTGAGCTATTGTGTCCTGAGGGTATAGAATTAACTCGCATGATGATAATTTATATTTTATGTGAGTTTTATTTTTATACACCTGCTTTTCTTTGCAATTCATGAAAAAACATATTGATATCAAGGCTATTGTGCTGTCACAGAATTCATAATCCTAACTGGGAGACTTCACATCAATACGACACGTCTCTTTTATGCTAACTCTAGCAATTTAGAAAAAAATACAGGTTATAAACAGCTAATAAAACTTCCCCATTTGTTCATCTGATACGTTTTCTTCCCATCCAGCAGAGTCACGGAGCTCCTTTGGCTCTGGGGGGATCCGCACTTGCAGGAAGGGGAGGGCTCGTCGGTCCACCACAAGACCCCCCTGCACGCCTTCTGCCCCTTTCACGTCCCGCGGGTTTTGCTCAGTGGCTCGGTCTGGGGTCTCAGGACCAGGAGGTTTAGGCTGACGTGTAAAGAGCACCCAGCGGATCTGATTCCAGATCGTGAGCGTATTTGGGTAGCACAGGGCGTGGTTTGGGGAGGGTCATGCGGTACCTGACCGTGGCTTAGGGTTTGTGGCAACAGCTCAGCTCCGTGGCCGTGGTGCAAAGGTGGCCGATGAACGTTATCCATGGAAACGAATCTTGAACTTCACGTCATTTTCACATGTCATGAACTGTGATTCTTTGCATTTTTTAAACTATTTAGAAATCATTCTGAGTTCACAGCTGCACAGAAACAGGGGGTAGGCAGCTTTGGCGCGAGGGCCACCGTGGGCTGACCCCTGAGCAGAGCGTGGGCCCCAGACCCAGGCTGCGGGGGGTCCCATCTGCTCTGCAGGTCACAGGCTGCAGGTTTGTGCTCAGGTACCCGCCCTCGATGCCCATCCTTTGTGCACGGAGTCCCGCGGTCCGCGCCCTTGGGTTACTCTGAGACCCGCTGGGGTGATACGTGTCTGCAGGGGAAGTGAGTGCTCTCTGTGCTGGCTGCCGATAGCTGAGCAGGTGCCAAGCTCCCCAAATTAAATAACCTGGCGGCCAGGTACCCAGGACGAACCAGAGGAGGAGACGGGCAGGGACTGGGCTGGTTCTCTCCCCCTCACAGCTGCACTCCCAGCCTGGCGGTGGGCGTGGGTGCCGTGCTGGGTCCTGCTGTCCGTGAGGCTTGTCTGGTGGGGTGCTGGGGGTCCAGGAGCATGCTGTGTGATGCAGACTCACACACACACACACGAGCACACACACACTAACACACACACACATGAACACACACATGAACACACACACATGAACAGAACACACCCACATGAACACAGTGCACACACACACATACACACACACACAACACACACACAGACACTGTCACTTTCTCTCTGGTCATTTTTAGCATTTCTCTCCTGAACAGACAGGCTTGGCAGTCAAAGCAGGACGTGGCTGGAGCCTGCCTTCCACGTGTCCCGCACACAGCTTGCTGTGGGTTCCCGGGGCCCGTGGCCTGGCTGGCTCTGCGTGTGAGTGTGGCTGCTTGTGGGTTCAGGTGGCGCTGCGTGAGGTCACGGTGGGGGCAGTGGAGAGGCCAGTGAGGTGAGTGAGGAGACGCTGGGCCGAGCGACGGCGTGAGCGGGCAGCCACGGTCGGGGGAGCGCACGCCGCCAACAGCCAACGTGTCGGGCCGGCGAGGGCTTCGCGCCGCAAACCACCTGCAGGTGTAAGGACCCCTGGCCTTCTGGACTGGGACCCGGCCCTCTGCGGACGGCCCGGTGAGCGCCAGGGTGTGGGTGCGGGGGTAGATAAACACCGAGTCGGCCGTCGGTGCAAAACTTGTGCTTTCCAGGAGAAAGAAAAAGAGGCGAACGTGCCAACAGCCGAGAGACGATCTCCAGCTTTCTCTCAGAAGCCAGATGAGACACACTGGGAGGAGGGGGACCAGACAGGATTCTGGAAGGAGTCGGACCCACGACCAGCCATTTCGGTTCCGGGGTCCCCTGTGTCCCGTTTCGGGTCCAGGGTCCCCTGTGCCCCAGCGTCTGGCAGCTGGGGCCTCGGGCCCAGAGCCTTGCCCACGTGCTCTGGTCCTGAGCTGGGCGGAGGGCACAGATGGGCCCCAAGCAGACGCGAATTCTCACCAACCTGCTGCCCCACATCACAACTTTTCCCCTTCCCAAGAAAAAACAGTGTTATTATTATATTTTTAATTCCCTGATGTGCAGCTCAGCAGCCAGGATCGTCTTACAGAGGATGAAGAGAGGGTGGGGGGCAGGCTGTGTGGCCGGGTTTCAATAACCCCCTGCGAGCCATTACGTCACCCGGCTCCTCTCTAAGAGGATTTTCAGCAGGCTTGGCTTCGTTATTAAAATAGTAATTAATTTTTTCCTCTTCACAAAACCCAGGGACCTTCAGATGGAGGCCTCAGGAGTGAGGGCAATCTCCTTTTGAAAGTGGCCTTTCTGGAAACGGTAATCGGCTCTCCAGCCCCGCGGTACACATGTTCCCCAGTAAATGTGATTAAAGACCCGCACAAAACCCCCTTGCAGAAAATTAATTCAGTTTCCAGAATAAAAAGTTTGATAAAGTTGTGCCATGCTCCAGCGACAACACATAAAGGAAGGGAGAGTTTTATCCCCTTGAAGGGTAAGTGAACGGCCAGAAAGGTCTGGGAGTTCCCAGAGTAAGAACATCTGCTCTGACGCACTGACTTCAGCCTTCGATTGTAAAATTCATTAGTCCGTCGGGCAGCGGTCGTTTCCAACACGCTGCTGGAAGGACCTCCTCGCAGGCTGGGTGCCCGTGTCCCCCTGGCCCCCGGTCGGGTGCGCCCACTGCAACGGCGGACCCACAGGGGCGGGAGCTGGGCCCGGGGTGCCGACTCTCCTCTTCGCCGCGGCTATGCAGGGCAGGGGCACGGACCTGGCCAAGCCTCGTCTGCTGCTTCCTAGCCTCTTGATCTCTCTAAATCTCAGTTTTCTGTTCTGCAAAAGAAGAGTAATTGTGTCTCCTTTTGGGGTTATCATGAGGATTGGATGAAATAAAAATCGAAAGTGTTTAGCCTTGTTCCCGGAAACTAGTAGAGTCAATAATTGTAGGAAGTCCTTCCTTGTTCAGGTTCTCAGCGCTGGAGGCAGGGAGGAAACGATGAACTCGCGTGAGGCCCCTTTGAGAACAGAATCTGCCTTGTGTCCTGGAGGGGGTTGAACTTGGTCCCCCGAAATTCGTGTCCGTCTGGAACTTCAGAATAGGACCCTGTTTGGAAATCAGGTCTTTGCAGATTTAGTTAAGAATCTCAAGATGAGACAGTTGTACCCGCGGGGTTGGCCGTGTCCCCACAGAGGAGTGTGTGGACTCACGGGCAGAGCCTGGCGGGCTGGCCGGAGGCTCGAGGAGGCAGGCAGGGCGCCCGTCGAGGCCGGGGAGGGAGGCCGGCTCTGGCCGCACCTTGATTTCCGAGCTGTGGGCTCCAGAACCAAGAGGGTGGATCCCCGCTGCTCCTCGCAGACACATCTGTGGGGGTCCCTCAGACTCTCTCCTCCTTTCTCTTCTGCAGATGAGGAGGCCGTGGGCAGGGTGGGTAGGCGAGCAGCAGAGACTGCAGCCCAGCACCGGCAGCCGGGGTGTGTGTGCGGCCGCGGCTCAGTGAGCCCTCCCTCCTGGCCTCACCGAGCAGGGCGTCCCGGGCTCTTCCTGTAGTGCCCACAAGCCGTGCCAGGCCCAGGGGCCAATGCTGGGCCCGTTGCAGCCAGACCTCAGTGTCTACACCGCTTCCCACCCCTTTCCCAGACTGTGAAGAACCGCCCGGCAGGGCAGTTAGGCCTTTAGGTGGTTGCTGGAAAGAGAATGTAGAGAAAGAGAAACAGTTCATATCCCGCGTCCTTTTTCACTAAAAAAGCATTTCCGTCCTTCACATGTATCTAAAATGCACTCTGCTTCTCACGCAGAATTGTGTTCGAGGGGAAAGTCATGATCGCCAGAGCCCATGGCTGGCCGCCTGGATGGACAGAAGGACAGATGGACAGGAGGAGCACTGTGCACCCAGTTTCTCACGGTTGTTGTCACTCCTCCAGGGACGAGGAGACCACACATCTCCTCAAACCTGAATGCTCCCGTGCGACTCACCCTGAGGGTTTCCGCATCGACACAGTAATTGTTGATGTCACTGAGTGAGAACGTTCTACATGGTGGTTGGCGACAGTCCCCGGAACCTCGCGCATTTACACGAAGTGATGCCCAGCCACCGTCTGCCTGTGCTCCCCGAGGTTCTGGGCAAGAGCGAGGGCACGCGGGTGACAGGCAAGGCGCACGTCTGCTTCTCTCTCAGTTGTGACCTGTGAGTCGGCCGCTGCGGAAGGACCGACGACCCGTCTGTGCCGTGTTTCACAGTCGGCTTCCTCAACCGTCGGTCTGAGCTGAGCATCACCTGATGCTCTCGGAAACAAGGGAGACAGTAAATGAAATTAAACGTGAGAAGCACCTTCTTTCTTTTTCTTCTTTTCTGTTCCAGAGCGAACACGGGGACCCTAGCCTTCATGGCAGAACGGAGAGCACTCTGGGCTCCCCTGCGCGTGGAGCGCCCACCGCCCCGTTTGCGGTCCCTGCACGCCCGCTTAGCGCCCTTGCCCTCAGAGAGTAGGTTCGACTTCATGACGCGTGACAATTATGCGGTTAAAGTGGTTCTGCGAGCTTTTTAATTTATGTGTTATTTATGTGCCGTGCCTTCACTTCGTGGGCAGTGCGTCTGGGAGGCTCGGCTCGCGTCTCCGCCGGCAGGCAGCCCGGGCGCGGTTTCCGCAAGCTTCACACGGGTGTGGAGGACGGTGCCTGGTACACAGTAAACACTTAATTAGTGTTATTTATGGTTTTAATTTACTATTACTACTTCAACTACAAGTATTCGAGGCTTCCAAATTTAAAACTGAAAACCCTCAAGCTTCCCTTCCTTAAAAACATACAGCATGCAAAATTAATTTTTATATCTTATAATATCTTATTCCTTTTATTTACAATGATGTTAGCCCAGTTCTAACTCTTCTTGCCGTGAGCTCGGAGACCGGCACAACGTGTGTCGTTTAAACCCCGGGTCCCCCTCTGAGCAGCCCCTCGTCAGCTCCCGCAGGTACGGGAGGCCGGGGTTCAATTACTTGTGGGAGATTAAAGGACAGGAAATGGCCGTCATGGCCCCAGAGGAAATATCTGTGGAAAAAGGAGCAAACAGCAAATAAAGTGCTAATTAATGTCCAATTCCAGCGCTGAGAAATGGACCACAGTCGTAGGCAGAACCCGCCCTGCTTTCTGGGGTTCCACGGACCTTGTGAATTAGCCGGCTTGCACGCACAAAGGCTTCGGGAGGATGGGCATTCCTGCAGTTGCTGGCCGTAACCTACAGAGTTTATGTCTCAGGGTCACTCTCTTCAGGGAGGATCTTTGAACTCCCTCCCTTTTAGTTAGCTCTTGATCCCTCTGGGAAATGGCACTTTGATTGCTCTTCTGAATTCTGCCGGGCTCCCGGCCAACCTGGAGCTCACCGTGGTGAGCCGCAGGGAGGGCCGGTCTGTAGGAAGAAGGGTCTCGCCTTCTCACGCAGCTTCAAGGTCCTGGGACTTCTGCACAAACATGAGGAAACGTCTGTCTTTTAAAGGGAAGTGCAAGGAAAGTTAGTATTTCCCTGGACTCTCCTGTCTTTATCATTTTACACAGATGGGCAGGTGGGTTGGGTGGTGGCAGGGTGGAGAGGGAAGGAACACAGAGCAGGAAGTTTGGCTTTGCTCTAACGCACTTTATGCTTTGCATTCAAATGATCCTAAATCACTACACTCAGATTCAAATACGAGGTGGAAAAGACAGAACCTGAGAAAACTGTGATCCTTACAATCAGGAGATGGTAAGTTCTCAGAGTCGTTTGGGCAGAGTGTGCCTTGCAGATCAGGTGCAAGCCCCAGAAGACGAGGTGGTTGATGCCACAGTTTGGGATGTGTGATTCTCTAGCTTCATCCTGGGCAGACACCTTCAGGCAGCAGCTAGAACTTTGGGGGACAATGGAAGCACGGGGTGGTTTGGAGGAGTCAGGTGAGGTTAGCTTCCGAACCACTAAATCCTTACTACTGTTTAGTGAGAATAGACTTCCAGCTCAGTGGAAACACTCACAGCTTATGTGATGCACAATCGTGCCCGATCCTGACTAAACGTGCTGCTAAAAGAACAAAATGAAAACCTCCATTAGCCAGGAAATGTCAGGATGATCACTTATTTCTAGCTGCAGCGTCTGAGAATCACATCCTAAGGTGGATTTTTGGGAGGTGCTGATGAGTGAATGCCAGAAATAATCATCTGACATTAAGCTTTTGTGAATCTGACCAAATGAACGTGTAAGAAGAAAATTTATGAGAAGTCAGATTGTGTGGTAGTTCCTGAATGCACTTCTTTTAGAATGTAAATGACAGAACAATTATTCATTATACCTATAATCAAACTACAAGTTTATGCACACAGAAACTATTAAAATGACACCAGAAATATAGCTTCAATCAACAAAAGGCAAGACATTCGGAGTGAATCTTGAAAACTAACGAAATGCTTTCACTGCCCTGGATCCGGAGGCTCTTAAATGCAGGGGGCGCGGGGTCTGGTTTGATGTGTGGCACTGTAAGTGCCCCAGATCCTTTTGATAGAAATCACGCCTCGTGAAAAGCAGTTTTGGGTGGTGTTTTCTCATGATTTGAGTATTGTAGTGAAGTAAAGGTTAACGGGAACGGACGGGCCACTAGATTGCCCAGAGAGATCTTGGGTAGGAGGGGCCGGTGTGGTGGGGAAAGGGGCTTTTGTGGTGGGAGGAAGTCGAGAGTCGTCTGATTGACTGTGGCCACCTGAGCTTCACCACATCTTTGTTCACATGAAACTCCTTCCTGACCCGTCTCCTCCCAGCTCCACGTTGCCAGAGTGAGTCCTGGGTGGGATGACTGTTCTCTGGTATTTGCTGCCCGTGTGAGGCAGTGGACAGTGTCTTGGCAGGGCTGTGTGTCCTGCCCTTCTCCGCTGGGAACCGGGGAGGAGCTGGCCATTCCATCAGTGGGCCCCTTCTCCACACCCGGTAGCACGGGCACGCTCCTCCTGCTCTAATTATTCCTAATCTCTGTTCTCATCTAGCCACGCTGGTCACCAGTGGGCATCCTCTGCTGTTTGCATTTCCACTTGAGAGACTTGCCTGCTTTCTCCTTGAAATGCTTTCTTTCCTGGTGTCTGTTGACAAAAGATTTACCGAATGGCTGTCTTCTTACTCTTCCTCCAAATGCACTTTGCTGGCGCCTCCAGTGTTAACAGACTCAAAATGGTGATTCACGGCACCATCACCTCCTCTGTGTCTCCACCGACTCACTGTTTATTGGCCTTTGGCTTAAGATACCATGTGTACACGTGTCCTTTCTCTGGCTCCAAGTTTACTCTGAGTCGTGAACTCAAACGTGTCATGAGCTCCTCACAGCTAGCATGGCCGCGGTGGAAGGACTGCAGTCCCTCCCCAGCCGCCCTTCCCACACCCTACTCAGCTCTTGCCCAGAGCCCGCTCGTCTGTCCCACCGCAGTCCCCCCGCCGCTCATGTCAAAAGCTTAGCTGCTATAGTGGACTGAGTGGTGGCTCCACAAAGATGTGCTCATGTCCCAACACTGGGGACCAGGGGCGGTGACCTTATTTGGAATAGGGTCTTTGCAGACCTGAGGTTTTCCCAAGACCAGACCCTCACTGGCCCCCTCCTGCTTCCTGCCTCCAAATGCTTCACTTGCCCCCTGATTCCCTTCAGGGAACTCAAATCCTTGTCTCAGGCTCTGCACGTACGAAACGACCTGAGACAGGAATTTCTTTTTTACTATTATTACTACTTTCAAAATTCTCTTAGGAAACTAGTTTTAAGGTTTTACTGAGGTAAGAATAGATTTTTTTGGGGGGTAATTTTTAAACATCAGATTTGGATTTAGGTAAATAATAGACACATTCACATCTAGATTTTCTGAAAAAGTGTGGTGGCAGGACCTACATCAAAAAATGTAGATTTCACAATTATTTAGTGTCTGCATTCATTGTAAAGGAATGAGAATGAACAATTCAGGGGAAACATTTTGAAGTCTGAGTTTTTTCATCTGACTCTCCTACACTAATAAAGTATTTAAATATTTACTATGTCTCCATTTCAGGCTTTTAAAAAACATTTTAATTAAAAAGTGTCCTTGAAATGCCATATTTACTTACAAATCTGAGAATAAATATTTGAGGGATAAGCAGGGATTTAATTTTGAATTGTCCAAATGAAAACATGTTTTTGCTTTATTTGCCCAAGCACGATGCATCAGTGTTCAGCTGGCTTTACACATCATAATTTTTTTTTTTAAAGGAGCAATCTGGTGGTTATCTTATAATCTCATCTGCATAGACTAGCTGAAGGAGGAGCTATAAATTGAGAAATTAATTCTGTGACTTTGTCTTAATCTCTTCAAAAGTGAAATGTATTCCATTTCTCAGTCCCTGTTTCCCCCTCTGGTGATAATGTCTGTTCGCTGGTCTCTGTTGTGCAGGGAGAACACAGATTTAAGACTTCCTAGGCGACGTGTTCTTGCCCTGAGCTGGTTGGTGGAGAATCTCAGCGCAGGCGAGCATGTCCATGAAAGCAATCCTGTCCCCGGGGATAATGCTGCGTTTCTCTCACTTGCCCCCCTCTAACTCCAGCAGCGAGACTGAGGAAACAGTTTATGTAAGTCCCCGTGTGGGCCGACCCCAGCAATCATGGGGCAGGATCGAAGAGGAAACAGAAGAACACACACTGTATGTCTGAATATTAACGTGAATCAAGCTAAAATAGTGTTAATATGTCTCCTCCGATGTCCTACTCAGGCCAATGTTCCCTCATACTGACAAGACAGGAAAGTAAAATGTAAAGATGTGTGCCCCAGACAGAACAGGATCCAGGGTGCCTGAAATCAGAGTGGAGCGGGTCTGGATGTTTTGTTGATGGGGCAGCAGTTTTGGGTGAATAATACCACAAAGGCAATATAACCCATAAATCATTTCATGGTTAATGCGTAAAATTTACATTTCAGGATTTTATTTTAATAATATCACTTATTATAATCAAGATTGTTACTTAATTTCTCTTGTATTGGCTAATGATTAAAGCAGGGGCCAATGCCCCCTAGGCTTGTTTTATAAATAAAGATTTGTTTTGTAAATAAAGTTTTATTGGAACACAGCGGTGCCCATTTGATAACATTTTATCTGTGGCTTCTTTCAAGCTATGTTAGCACTGGTAAGCAAGTGTGGTGGAGACCGATAGCCTTGTTTGTCCTTTTTTTATTTATTTTTTGTCCTTTTATAGCAGATGTTTGACAACCCCTGATTTAGAAGACTAAAAAATAAAATGTTACCATATCCGAAGTATATAAAATTTTATTACAGTTTTTCTCAAAAACATAAAATGAATATTAAAAATGAAAATTGTTTAAATTCACGTATGTTTCAAAGTTACTTTTCTTCTAAAATATTTCAATAACTATTGAGCTCATGCGTTTGCATGAGGGGACAGACAGCTCTGGAAGTTTCCCGATAAAACAAACTGCTGGTATTGGATGCTTTTCATAGCAGGGAACCTCAACACAAAATCCCAGTCTCCCCGACAACCAGATTTTAAATGTAAAAGAAGGAAGAAGACACGTGGTGTCTGTGTCCCCAGTCCTTCTGTCCTTGTTTCTGTCTGCCCGCTGCGGCCCCGCCTGTCTGTGCTTCCGTCCGTCCTCTGCACGCTGGCCAGATCGGCCCTGAAGAAGGACAGTCCTGACGGCAGCACACTCGCTCTGAGACTGTCTGTGGCTCCCCTGGACTCGGAAGAAAGCCCGCGCTTCTTTGAGGGCCCTGCCCTGTGGACACTGCTCCTTTCCTTGTGGAAACCCAGCAAGCTCCCCTCTCTGAGCATCTGCTGGGCTGGTGTAAACGCCCGGCCGGCCTCCAGGTTGCTGGCCGTGAGTCCTCAGCAGCCCACGCAGGCGCTCCCCACCACCATCCTGCAAGACGGGGATGACACCCTATGACCGATGGCTCCGATACCGCGGAATAGCAGTGCTCCGGCATCTTCAGACTGAACTCCTCCAGGCTTCAGTGGAGTGGTGCTCAGGAACAGTCGCACGGCACTTCCAGGAGCAGCCAAGCCAACAAACACACAACCACCTGTCACCTGAACTTGGAGTGCGTGGGGTCGGATCCATTTCTGCAGCACGGCCCGGACACAGGCGTCAACGTCAAGGATGAGTCTCCTGGTCCAAGCACAGGCGGCTCTGCTCTGCACTATCCCACCGTTTTCTTGTTGGAGTTGGTTATGATGGCAGTTCTTTGAATTTTTTATTTATTTTTATGTTTTTAAAAGATTTCTATATATTTATTTGAGAGAGAGAGAGCATGAGCAGTGGGGGAGATGGGTAAAGGGACAAGCAGGCTCCCTGCTGAGCAGGGGGCCCGACGTGGGACTCGAACCCAGGACCCTGGGATCATGACCTGAGCTGAAGGCAGACGCTTAACGACTGAGCCTCCCAGGCATCCCTAGTTCCTTGAGTTTTCTGAATGTTTCTACAATTCCGTGTCAGTTAGGCAGCTACAGACAGCAGCCCTCCAAGGCATACACGTGGTAGTGTACTTTGTGGGTAATATGTAAAAATCTATCAGAAATAGATTTTGAAACTCTCAGATCCAAAAGTCATAGGACAAACCTACCTCATACCCTTTACTTCTGTCATTGACACCAGCCCCCAGCCCCCAGGAAGAGCAATCACCAAAACAAGTCAGGGAATCCTGATACCTGAAGCTTAAAAACACGAGTTTCAGTAAAGTGAAGCATGTGTTTTCCCCAGGATCTTGCTCACATGTCGGACCCGCCTGTTAAACGGCCTTGGGCAGGCAGGGCGGACGCCACTCCCCATTTCCAGAAACAAAGGCCCAGAAGGACTGAGTGACGTGGTGGGATAGAGACAGAGGGCACAGCACCCGGCGCTGGGATCCCGCCTCGGTCTCCATCTGGGGAACAGAGCTGGGCAGAGCGGAGATGTCCGGGGAGGTCTCGGGCCTGCCTCCCATCAGCCGCCCGAAGGTTCCGTAAGGGGCCTCGGTGGCCCTGGGTCGATCCCTGGGGTCATTGGCTCCCCTGCAGGGTGGGGCTGGGTGGGGACATGCAGGGCCTGGGCCTTCATCCTTCTGGAGTTGGAGGACAGGGTGTCCTGTGGTGACCCTCTGTCACTCTTCTCCAGATTCCTAGTTCGCTGACTTGCAAACTGCAGTTTGGTGTTCGTCGTACGATTTGCTTTGGTTCAGGGACATTGTGCATGGACAGCGGAAGTCCTGTCCTCACTGGTGAGTTCAGGGTGAGCTGTGAACAGGCCCAGCTCTCTGGATACGGTTAACACAGACTGTCGCTATCGAGATCACGCCGACTCTCAGTTCGGCTCAGACCCGTGCTGGTGTGTGCGCACCTGCTCCCACCGAGCCCTGGATCTTCTAAGTAAGTCTGAGGGCGCTTCTCTGTGCCTTTGGTCTCAGGGGTACCGATTCCTCCGACCACACGGATGGTGGGAAGGAGGAGCCACGTGACCTCACAATCTGCTTCCGCTGATGAGAAGTAACGTCACTGAGTTGTACCGGAAGGCTTGATTGCTTTCATACAGGATATTCGGTATCCAACAGAATCGAAGCAGAAGGAAGGGTCCGAGGGGGTGTGGCCTGCGCAAGGAGACGCCTCGCTGGTCGCGGCGGCCAGGGCGGGGAGAGGCACGAGGAAGGTTGCTGCGGACACGCTGGGAAGAAGGAAACACGGGAAATGTGGAGGGAATTTGTCAGGGACGGACTCGACAACGAACACTTCTCTGAGGAGGGTGGGCAGGTGTTTACAGGGAAATCTGAAAAAGGTTCTTGACTGAAACAAGTCATCAGTGGTGTGCACTTTTAAATACAGACCATCAGAACCAGACGAAAATGAAGCTTTCTGTTGACCCCCAATGAGCCCTGGCACCACTGTAGTGTTTGAAAACGTTTGTCATGAAAGAACTAGAAAAATACAATGCACAGGCATTATTTTAAATCACCCCAAAGTTTCCCCGTGCCGTGCCTGAGTGGGGTGCTTCCATCCTGGGGTGAGTGGGGGCTCGGATCCGTCCCCAGTTACGCTACTTCCGTCTTACAGATGGGGCGCCCCGGGGACCTGGGCCAGAGCCTCGGTTCTGCTCTGACGACTGCCCCGCGCGCTCGGCCCGCACTGCATGTGGGCTCCAGGCAGCAAGGTGCGGCCAGGTGAGCTCCCAGGGCCAGTGCCCGAGGAGCCCCAGAGCCCCTGCAGGTGGCCACAGATGCCTAAGGGCAGCAGCGCCACCACCTGGCCCAGGGCGAACCCAGCACACGTGCCCACTGCAAGTCCACTACCAACCAGGGCCCGCTGGGGGAGCTGACCGGGCCGCTCCCGTGGTGTCTGGTGAGCCGGAACGGGACGGTGGCCACGGCTGAGGTGGAGAATGGCCATGGGGACGGTGTCAGACCATGGCCGGTGGGGTGGCATCTCGAGGGGAGTCCTCGGGCGGTCTGCTGAGGGTCAGCTGAAGGAGGAGGAGGACGTCCTCTGGGCGTTGGGATGAAGGGGTCCTGGGATGTCCTTCTGAGTGGCTAAGGGGCTCACAGAGGTGGGGGTCCACACAACCATGCTGAGGGGGCTGGAGAAGCCAGACCCCAGGGCGGGACGGCAGGCCCGATGCTGGCTGCATTTCCAGCATGTCTGGAGTCAGGCCCCAGCTGGGGGCTCCCTCCTCTGTGTGGCCCAGATGTGAAGCCTTGCAGCCGTTTCATAGGGCTGGACTCCTGCACGGGGCCCCCACTGAGTGTCCAGTCCCCATGGAAGAACAGATGGACAGGGCTGGTTCTAGCCCCGGTTCCGAAGACCCGAGCCATATTCTCGCCTGCATGGGATGGACACGCACTTCCTTCCGTGAGCTGCAGAGAGTCATCATGCCTACCTGTTCTGTCTGTCCTCGGGCCTCCCCTGGGCGACGGGGTGCGTCGTGCGTGTCCCTTTCTGGTGCTGTGTGTGCACACCGGTCCTGGTTCCGGATGAGAACACTCTTACCGTGGGGTCGGCCCTATGGAGCTAGGCTGTGTCTACACGGAGGCCAGCTCACTTTTCCCAGCTGCTGGTCCTGGCCGCACTTCTCCGGTTTTGTCTTTGTCCCCCGCCCCATCCTAGGCAAACACGTTTTCCATGTGTTCAGCTACTTAGACAAGAAGGTTCTATTAATATAAATTGTTAATTACGATTGTTATCATTATTGTGTGTTCCCAGCATGTTAGTCATTTGAACCTTGTTCTTAGTGGCAGAAGGAAACCAAAGGAAACCACATGGTTTCTCCCATCAATTACCAAAGGGTTTAGGGGGTGTTCTTACCATCTGAGATGCAGACCAAGCAGCGGTATGGAAAACAATAAGATACCAGTCAGTGGTGACCGATAATCCTAAGGTGCCGGAGCCCATGAGAGTGTTTTCTGTAAGGAGATGAAGGGCTCCCAGAGCATCCTGCACGCCTCGTGGGCAGCTGGGACCGGGCACGCGGGGATAGGGCACAGACGCCATTGCCGTGTGCACGCGGTGACTCGCCCAGCTTGCGTGTGGTCTACGGACTCATATTTTCTCACTGTTCGTGTGTGAAGCCCTTTTTCTACCAGATTAACTACTTTTGAAAACAGTTTTATTTATTTATTAAATTTTTAAATTTGTTTATTAAAAATGTGTCATTTGTTAGATTTTGACATAAGCATATGTCTGTTAAGCCATCACCACAATCCCGATCGTGAGTGTGTCTGTTCCTCTGCAGGTTCTGTTGTGGCCCTTGGCAAACCCTCCCTCCAGCCCTGGCATTCCGGCTGCCCTCCCAGGTGCCTGGTGACCGGCGTATACGCTAGCTTCATTCCCTTTCATTTGGTGTAAATGGAATCAGAAAGTATGCATCTTTTTTGGTCTGGCTTCCTTTATTCAGCAAGATGATTTTGTGGTCCTCCCGAGCCTGTGTCACCAGCTCACTCTCACTGCCGAGTGACATTGCACCACGTGGATGGGCCGGTTTGCTTCTCCCGTCCCCCGCCGATGGCTATGTTGGCGCTTACAAATAAACAGAAATGAACATCTATGCGATGTCTTTGGACATACGCTCTCACTTGTCTCAGGTGAGTACCTACGGTGGAGAAGCCGGATCAGGTGGTAGCTGTACGATTAACTTCTTAGGGTACGCGCCGAATTGCTTTCCAAAAAGGGTGCGCAGTTTCTGTTCCCATCAGCAGTGAAGGAGAATTCCATTGTCTCCATATCCTCAGTCATGCTTAGCAGGACTGTCTTTTAATTCTGGCTCTTCCAGAGCTGTCTCATCGTGGTACCCCTTTGCATCCTCCCGATAACCAGTGATGCTGAGTGTTTGCGAGCTGTAGATCACCTTTGGTGAAATGCCAGTGGAAATATTTTTCCCATTAAAAAAGGTGGATTGCTTCTTTTCTTAATATTGTTTTGAGAGTTTTGTATTTATTCAGGATACAAGTCCTGGATCAGATATATAATTTGCAAATATTTTCTCCCAGTTTTTATAAAAAATAGAAAGTTATAGTTCTTAGCTTTATATCTTTGTGAATATTCAGTAGGTGTTACAAGGTATCTAATATGGACAGAACGGTAACCAGCATGCACAGGTATTCAGGGAGTGCAAGGCAGTAAGTACCCAGTGTGCATGGGGCGGCATCCACTATGTGCACAGGGGAGTGTCCCGTATGTGCACAAGGGAGAGGCCAGTGTGTGCACAGGGGAGTGTCCAGTATGCACAAGGGAGTGTCCAGTGTGCACAGGGGAGTGTCCCGTATGTGCACGGGGGAGAGGCCAGTATGTGCACGGGGCAGCATCCTGTGTGTGCACGGGGTAGAGTCCAGTGTGCACAGGGGAGTTTCCAGCGTGCACAGGGGAGAATCTGATGGGAGTGTCCAGTGTGTCCATGGAGTATCCAGTGTGCACGGGCAGCATCCAGGATGCTGGACTTTCAGGCCCAGCAGGGAAATTCCCAGCAGACTGGGACAAGGTGGTCACCCTATTCCTCAGCCGCCTTTCTAAACCTGCACCCCATCCCCTCCCAACCACGACACTCCTCTTCCCCGTTCCTGCCCCATTCTTCTCTCGAGCACTTGACTTTGTGCAGCACCCTGCATGCGTATGTGATGTGTGTGCCCGTCTTCCTCCACAGCTGGAAGCTCCGGCGAGCAAGGATCTTCATTCTGTGTGTGGGTCTGCACCCCAGGCCCGGCGGGGTTCAGTACACAATTATCGAAAGAATGAAGCTTGGTGAGGGGTCCTCCTCCACCAGGAGCCAGGCGGTGGCCACTCAGAAAAACTGGTCACCCTCCCGTCAAACAGCAGGGCAGCTCAGGATGCGCCCTTCTTCCTGGGCTTCTCCTCATGTCTGAGCATCCGTCTCGAGATCTCCAACTGCAGGGGCACGGTCCATCCAGGAGGCTGCGAGGAGCCCCGTCCCCCTCCCATTCAGGTCCCGAGGCTCCGTGGACAGCTGACGGAGCTGCGAGTCCCAGGGTCTGAGGAGAGCTCAGAGCCTCCACCAGGGTTCCTAGGATGCATGTTCAAGAAGAGCCCAGCTTTAGCAGCTAAATATGCTATTTCGTTATTCTCTGGTCATTTATGAATTAGAATTTGAGACATTGTCTTTAGAGAAGCGTGCCTCTGACTCTGGATATTTTGTTTAGTGGTTATCGGTCTGGTCAGAGAGCAGCCTGGGGTGTGAGATTCTGTGCAAATCAATAAAAATCAGCCTCGCTCTGGAAGAAGCATCAGGTCCCACCTGGCCTGTTTTCAATTGACTGGAAAGAAATTTCTGAGCCCACATGCTCTTTTGTGTGAGTGGCCGCCGTGGTATGTCTGTGGTGGGGCGGCCACGGGCATCCCCGCTCAGCAAACACACAGGAGCATGGCCCCGACATCCCCCTGCACAGGCTCATGCGCTCCCAAGGATAAACGGGGAGGTCGGAGGGGTCCTGGGACCCGTTCATCTGTGGGACGTGGCCACGCTCAGTGAGATGTGAGTCTACTTCAAGCTTCCTGCTCCGCAAAAAGGAAGAAAACCGCTAGGAGACACCACTCATGCTAAGAGAACCAGAGTTCAGACAAGCTTTGACCCCAGAACTCACCTCTTTTCCCCGGGTTGGCTGCCCGGGACGCTGCTCACGTTCGTGCTAGCAATGTCTCTGCCGTGCGTCCCACCAGCCGGGGTCCAGGGGCGGGTGGAGTTGTGACATTGTCTATCCAGAGGCAGGAGGCAGCCACTGCTGGGGGATGACAGGAGCCCTGTCCTCAAGGGCCTCATCAGCAGGGAGAGAGGGGGAGCCCGCTTGACGGAGCAGACACCAGCCTCTCTTCCACAGTGGGGTCACTTTCCTTGGGGGGGCTGACAACTGGCATGCCTCCCCGGCTGGCAAACAGCGTTGGAAGGTGGACACCTTTGGCTTATGGGACGCTGACAGAATCCCGTGACCCTGAACGTACAAGAAAGCAGCCCAGCTCCCCCCAAAAACCAGCCATGGTGACAGTCTCCATGTCTGGGGACAAACAGCAGGAGGTTGTGGGTCCTCTGCCAACTGGAGGCTAAGTACCAGCTGGAAGGTGCCTTCTTGTCTCTCGTTCTCAAGTCACAAGGAAGTAAAGGGAGGTGTTGATTGTGACAGCCAAATGCCACACAAATAAATGTGTCCCAAACAGACACAAAACACTAAGACTTCCACGAGCTGCACCACGCAGAGGGCGCCATCCTAACCCCGCGGGACGGGCTGTTCTGGTGGCACTCTTCTTTGTGGCCACTCCACAACGTGGCCTCTTGCACGTGCACCCGCAGCACACTCCCACTGCGGTGGAGACCGTCCTCCAGCCCCACCTCCGGCCCCAGGACCGTGAGTGTAAACGCGGGCACAGTTGTGGCTCCGCCAGCCGCCATGCATCCCTGACGTGTATTTTGGGTTCTTTCGTTCACAGCGTGCCTGAGACCATCTTGCGATCGGGTCCGCTGCTGGTGAGCGCGGTGTGATGCTGCGTCCGGTGGTGCGAGCTGCCCCTGGAGGCCGGCCTCCGTGCTCTGCGAGGGGGCAGGCCGGGCGGAGCGGGGCTGCCGGGGTGCTGAGAGTGCACAGGGCCGGGCTGGACTCTGTCTTTAACACCAAGTACCGTGCGACCTGGTGCGACCTGGTGTGACCGTGGGCACTTGCGCACCTCTCCAGCGGCCGCGGAGGGGCCGTTGTGAAACTTGTACTAGACACTGGGCGCCCGCCGCAGCTTAGCGGTGCATAGGAACCGTCGTCACCGTCTTACCGGTTAACCGCGCTCTCAGTGCGTGACGACGTGCTGCGGGGTTTCCAGTGAGGTCACGGGCGCGGAAGGCTGGGCTGCGGGGGTTGCGGCTTCCACGGCCTCGGGCGGTGCTGGCGTGGTGCCGACCCCGAGGTGCTCCATGCAGGGGCGCTGGTCTCCCAGGGGCTCCACGACGCGGCTCTGCCCTGGCACAGCGTGCGGTGCCCACGAGGCGCACGTCCGGCCGCGGGCGAGGCAGGAGCAGCTGCTGGAGTCGACAGAGGAGACGGCAGGGAGCAGAACGGCCGAACAACTGCGAAACCCCTACAGGAAACCAGTCTATACTGGAAACACCCTGGCGTGCGTGCACGTGCACACACCGCGGCTGACCTGTGCTGGACAGAGGTCGCGCCCTCGGGGCCCCCCCGAGAACACTGCTGTGGGCACACTGGGAGGTGGCCCTCGCTCGCACTTGGCGTCTGATGAAGTCACCGGGCACCCTCTACGCTCCCTCCACCTCTCTGCCCGTCCTGTCTCCAGGTTCACACAGACGCCCAGGGGAGACCGAGTCCTTGCACCTCTGTGACCACCCAACGTGTCTCCCTAATGTTTATTTGAAGGCTTGGCAGTGCACTCAGGGATTCTTTTGTGCTGACGGTGACTTTCTGGAACAAACTCGTGCAGGTTTCTGACAATTTGCTTTTCACCAATGAACATACACCTTCTCTAACTTCAGGCCAAACCACAGGGGTAAAAGGGAGAGAACAAAAGCCAAGAGCTGAGGAAGTAGGACCCCAAAGTTGGCGCTGTTTCCTGGGGTGCGACAGACAATAAAGACAGCATCTTACATACAGTCTATAAGGAATATGTTTTGATAGACTTGATATAACAAATTAATCCCAAGAGGAAACCTCTTGCAATATGGTTTTATTCTATAGCTAGAGCTTTTAGAAGATTCTTCATTGCCCAGGTGGCATGAGAATAAGAATAAAATGGTGTTTGTTGCTGTCCATGAGCAAACGTGGCCACAAAAACATGAATGCATGGGGGCAGCATTGAGACCTCTCTGCCTAGTCTAGGACCTCAGTCCCCTTCCCAAGACCTGTCTCCCAGTTACTGCTGCACCTTCCAGGGGAGACTTCATGGCTGTGGCCTCAGGATTATGGTCCCAGGGCCGTGGCCTCAGGACTGTGGTCTCAGGACCGTGGTCTCAGGACTATGGTCTCAGGGCCATCGTCTCAGGACTATGGTCTCAGGGCCGTGGTCTCAGGACCGTGGTCTCAGGACTGTGGTCTCAGGGCCGTGGTCTCAGGACTATGGTCTCAGGACTGTGGTCTCAAGGCTGTGGTCTCAGGACCGTGGTCTCAGGACCATGGTCTCAGGACCGTGGTCTCAGGGCCATGGTCTCAGGGCTGTGGTCTCAGGACTACGGTCTCAGGGCTGTGGTCTCAGGACCGTGGTCTCAGGACTATGGTCTCAGGGCTGTGGTCTCAGGACCATGGTCTCAGGACTGTGGTCTCAGGGCCGTGGTCTCAGGACTATGGTCTCAGGACCGTGGTCTCAGGGCCGTGGTCTTAGGACCGTGGTCTCAGGGCCGTGGTCTCAGGACTGTGGTCTCAGGACTATGTTCTCAGGGCTGTGGTCTCAGGACTGTGGTCTCAGGACTGTGGTCTCAAGGCCGTGGTCTCAGGACCGTGGTCTCAGGGCCGTGGTCTCAGGACCGTGGTCTCAGGACTGTGGTCTCAGGACTATGGTCTCAGGACCGTGGTCTCAGGGCCGTGGTCTCAGGACTGTGGTCTCAGGACTATGGTCTCAGGACCGTGGTCTCAGGGCCGTGGTCTCAGGACTGTGGTCTCAGGACTGTGGTCTCAGGGCCGTGGTCTCAGGACTGTGGTCTCAGGGCCGTGGTCTCAGGACTGTGGTCTCAGGACCGTGGTCTCAGGGCCGTGGTCTCAGGACTGTGGTCTCAGGACTGTGGTCTCAGGGCCGTGGTCTCAGGGCTGTGGTGTTCAGGAAGCTGCGTCCTCGTTCTCTGGTCGTCACTGACGTCTCTGCTCCCACTGGTGGCCTGGCCCATGCCGGGGGGGTTGCCTCCCTGTTACCCCCCAGCGTCCTGTCTGTGGGGAACCGAAGGCCTGGGTGCTGTGTACCACAATAGGCATGGTCCCCTCATCTTTGCGCCGCACACGGACACTGGAACCCGGGACCCAATAAAGATACAGCTCGCCTTGGATCAGACATCCGGAGATCCGTTTCTTAGACTCAAATGAGGCGCTCAGTGTGGTGGTTAAGGGGACCCGAGGCCGACGCCTGGCCTGATACCCCTGCTGCCGACCCTGGCAGGTGAGCGACCTGCTCTGTCTCACTTCTGATGGGGTTAGAAAGAGTGACCACCTCGGGGGGTGTCGTGGGGATTAAGTGGGAAGATTCAGTGCTCAGCACAGGTGGAACATCAGTGTTCTGTGAATGTTAGTTATCGCTGCTCACTTGTATTATACAGTATTACTTAGAGCTTCTCCGGGGAGTAGCCCTCGGACTCCGCCTCTGCTACCTGCACCCGTGGGGTCTCAGGCCCAGGCCCACGCCGGGCGGGGGAAGCTGGCAAAGCCGGCGGCATCTCACTCACGACTCATTTCAGTGTTTTTGAAACAAGCCAACAACCACAAAAAAAAAAATCAAGCAAACAGAAAGTGTCCTTCTCCAATAAAAATTAAAAAAAGAAAGCCATCCTGTGTGCCAGTATGCCCGGGTGATGCCCGAGTTTTCAGTGCGGTGAGCCAGTCGTCTTCATGTGCCCTGTCCACGAGGGAACCCAGACGACACAGGGTCAAGCCCGGATCAGGGTGTCTGCCAAGCAATGGGGGATCACGCGAACAGCCACAGGGCGGCGGCCCACGCGGGAGCTGAGTGGAGAAACCGAGACCCCTGCTTGCGGAGCTGCTAGGCTTCGGTGAGAGGCCCCGCCAGCCGGGTACAGGCCTGTGGGGCTGCTGGGTGGAGGGGTCAGTGGGACACCGTGCCAAACTGAAACACACTCCAGCCTCTCTTCAGGGGCTTCCACGGCACAGGCGAGAGGCCGACGAGAAGGCAGTTCCGTCACGTCCCATTTCCCCGTGGAGCACCCCTGGGAGAGGCTCGGTGGATGCAGCCTGGATGGGGGTCCTCTCACTGCTGAGGGGCTGCTTATAGACCTGGGGGCCGGGGAAAGGCACGGGGCCTGGAAGGAGGCCTCCGGGCGCGGTGCCGCTCGAGAGCACAGACCTGAGCGCCCCGGCCAGTGGGGTGGGACCCGAGGCCTCCCCAGCCCCTCCACAGACAAGCAGCACGCGCGGCGGTGCTCCCGGTCCTGTGTGGGGAGGGCAGCTCCGCACGGGGCCCGCCAGGGAGAGCCCCTCTGGTCCCCTGAGGTCGGGCCTGAAGGCACACATGGGATTCTGGCCAGGAGCCCCACTCTTCAAGGCCACGATTACAAACTACTGGAGGTCGTGGGGCCACAGCGGGGCTGGTGCCGGACCACTGCCAGGACGGCTGGCTGCATGGTGGCTAGTGGCTGGGGTGGGCCTGGCTTCGAGGAAGGGGGCAGATGCAGTGAAGCAGCCAGCAAGGGCCCTTCAACGGGTGGCTCTTTAAGACATGTCTATGGGAGGGGACATCCAGGAGGGCCCGGGGAGTGTGACTGTGGGGAAATTGGCCACGCGGCAACTGGTCCTACCTGATGGCGGTCGTGGTCACTCTCTGACTTGTACATTCACGCATGTAGCACTTCCGATGTCCCTCCTCACTCCCTCCTCCTGAGAGCTGGACATCTGGGAACGGAGTGAGGGCTGCACGGCATGAGGATGTTGGTGACCGGCCACAGAGGGAACGGGCTTTCAGAGGCCCCTGGGCCCCAGTCCTGGAGCCGATGCAACTGGTCCTCACAGGAAACGCCTCTGGGGGCTGCCCAGAGCCCATGGGTCCCCCCCAGTTGGGCCTTGTGAGCAAAACCTGCGGGTTGTGGAATGCCCGGCCCCTCCTGCAGCTTCTTCCGGCGTTCCCAGCGCCTCTGGGCAGGCTCCACGTGGAGTCCCAGGGCAGCAAGAGTCTGGAGCATGAAGGCACCTGTCCCCAGTGCTCACCCGGCATGCCCATGGGCCCGAAGATGCCGTGGCCTGCGGGAGCGGGTGTGGCCGGAGTCCGTGGTCTTGCCACCTGCCCCCTGGGGTGTGGCTCAGCGAGCTGCCTCCCAAGTGTGGTTGTGGGGGCTCGGGAGGAGCCCTCCAGGGCTGGTGGACGCGTGGCTCCAGGGAGAAGGAGGCTGTGGGCAGAGGAGGGCAGGTGTGCCCTGCCCGTGCCTGGCAGCTGGGCCGCGGCTGTGTGGGGTCGGCAGGCTCATGAGCTATGGACCGTGGGTCAGTATGTGTAATGTTCCTTCTGTTCCTCATCTTCTTAGCCAGACCTCTTGCACAGTTTCCACTGCCGAGTTATTTGTGGGGAACACTGCTGGGTTGAAAACATGTGGCAAAAATGTCCTGAGCTAAGTCACTCTCCTCTGTGAGCTTGACCCTGCACTCAGGACATCGTCCAGCAGTCTGCGGCCTTGCCTTGACCCCCATCCGGGGGCCTTTTGTACTACGGAAACACTCGGTACCGATCTTGAGCCGGGGGCCCCCACGGTCTGGATGGGGAGTGCAGGGGGCACGCAGCTCCTGGGATGCCTGTCTCCTGGCCCTGGGACCCGAGTACCTGTGCACCAAGGCACTTTTCTCCCTCTGACTCTTCGGATGCCCCATGGCCCATTTAGCAGGTGCTTATTGAGGGCCCACAGTAAGGCTGTGACCCTCTGGGCTTGGTGCACGATGCTGATGATGGTACCCAAGACGGCCCACTGGCCATGGAGGGGCCCGGCCTGGGCCTCTGCCCTGGTCCCCAGGGTAACAGGTGCACTCTAGCCAGTCCTGTGTGAAGGCAGACTGACCACGTGAGTGCAGGTATGGGCTCACATGCATCTTCCCACCCCTTCCTCTTCGCCTCTGCACCACTCATAGCCCTGCCTCCCAAACCCTGACACTAAGAACCTGGATCCTCATTCCTGGGGCCACTTCCCAGGACCTGCTCCAGCGAACGGGTTGAAATCCTCGATGCTGCTCCCGCGGCATCGTCACAGAGCCCGCTTCTCAGGCCGTGCCGCTCACCTGCTCACCTCTCCCTAACCGTCACCCTCCGCTGTCGGGCCGTCCAAGAAGGAAATCATGTGGCCTGGTCCTCGCTCCCAACTCTTCCTCTCCTGCCCCATTTTGAGGAACAATAAACTCTCACAGCTGAAGTGTGAATTAGGATTAGCACAAGGTGAAAGCATTTTTACTTTAACTGTGAGGTTAATGTGGAATTATGGTTCTAATAAATTCACACTTATTTGGGTGAAGATCCCAATAGACAGAAGTTTAGAAGCTGAGATAATATTGATTCGTTAGCAAGATATATTACCGGAGAATTTTTGGAACAGAAGATTCTTGCATGAAAGGATTGTTAAGGTGATTGCCATTAAAATATAATCTATATTAGGAATTAATGACATAATATGTAATTTGGAGCAACTAGTTAATTTGGTGGGATCATTTTGTCAGAATTTCTAGAAAAATAATGCTTTAAATCTTTTTAAATGATCAAAACACTTTAAGATATTTGAGAAACACCCAGCTGTGTGGAGATTGCTGTAAGAAATTAGGCTCGCCCGTCCTCTGCGCCTCCCGTCACTGATGGGCGCACGCCCTTGTGCTCCCGGTGTCTGGAGGGCGCCGCTGAGGACTTCAGGAGGAGCGAGTTCCGCAGCGGACACCCCGTATTCTGTCAGCCTTAAAAGGTCAAATACACTTTCCACGGCGGTTACCATCCCCCCTTGCAGACGGACAGAAACTTACTAATAGAATTTCTACCTCCTTTTTTCTGTAACTTCACAGGCTTCTCTGAATTTGTGTTAGGACATCTAGTAGTAAGACTTCTGCCGGATCAGACGCCGGGGGAGCCTTTCTTTCGGCCGGTGGGGCCTGCGTAGGATCATGCCGTCATTCCACGGGAGGGGCCTCGGCACAGGACACTCACCTGCTGCTTCGTCCAGGCGAGGAGCTGGCCGCAGGGAGGGCTGTGGGACGGCCCGCCCCTGTGCACACCTCCGCCCACGTTCCACGTTTGTGCACGCCCCAGCCCTGGCCCCTCAGACGCGACCCCCCACAGGGCACTGCTTGGCCTATTGATTATGATGCGCGTCTGTTTATACCGACTCCACATTTCCGTGGCGAGTCAGCTGGCTAACTCTTCAAATTGGGACCAGACACAGTACCTGTTTCTGTGAAGGGCAAGACAACGGACTATTTAGATCAGCGTCATTTTCCCCTTTCAGTTTGGAAACGCTCCTAAGATCATAAACTGCGCTCTAAGCCTTCGTTACTGGTTAACGAGCGCTGTGCTGGTCAACAGAAAAGCTTTGTTAATGTCTCCCTCATAACTTATGAACAAATTCCGCTATGAGAAATGTTTTCTTTAACACATGGATGCCAGGTACTTGAAAGGCTCCTAGGGATTCTGGACGGGGAGCACTTGCTGTGGTTTGTGTGAATGTCAGATCTGTGTGACAATTACAGTTGGACGACACTCTCAAAGTGGGCTTGGCAAGTCCCCGTGATTCTCTGCCAGCATGCATTTTTCATGGATGGCAGAAAATTACTCTTTTGCTCCAGCGCTGATCTTCCTTAATTAGTCACCGTGTTATAGTCCAGCCCCTCCGCATCTGTATCGTCTTCCTGATGGAAGGCACACGTTAACTGTGAACCGATTTTTAAGCTTGTCTGATGAATGTTAATAGCAATTGAAAAAAAAAAACTATTAGAACTTACTAATTGGTGGTCAGAACTCTTGGACAGACAGTGATAATTCGAAAAGTAAAACATGGTTCCTCAAATTCCAGTGGTACCCTCCTCGTCCACACTTCTGTTCTCGATGGGCCATTGTCTGGCACTGTCTCTTGGTGTCTGGTTGCATTAGGGCATCCCATTTTTGGGACAGGATGCCCCTCTAAGGGTTGGAAACACCCAGACAATGAAGGTTGCTACCCACTCTGACTTAATGAGACCCTTAATTACTCACAAACACCAACACAAGTATCCCTCTCATTAGCCTGCCAAATTATCAAATTTCATTCCTGTAGGTAAAGTCATTACTCCAGAAGACCCTATTTAAAAACATAACTACTAGTTAGGAGGAGCAATAAATTAACCCACTGGTATCTATTATTATATTAGCTTGAAACAGTCCTGAAATAATGAGATGTTGTAGGTTGGTTAACTAAAGCTTTTTGATGATTATGATAGAATATAAAAGTTTATGTCCATTGTCTTTCTGAGATTAAAAAATACAATGTGTCCTTTAGAAATTGTAGAATTCGCTGTAGTAGAATAGGAGAGACCCAAAATAACCGTGGATGAAGTAAATTAAGGGTTTGCTTTTCTGGGGATAAGCAGCTCAAGGCTGTTGTGGTGGGTCCATGACGTCCCAGGCTCCTTTTATCTTTCTATTCCGCCATCCTTAACTCATGCTTGCTTTTCATCTTCAAAGCTGCCTCCTGTTCACAAGATGGCTGCTGATTTCTGGCCATCACTTCTATATCCCAGTTCAGAAGAGAAAGATTTAGAGAAAAGTAAAAGAAGAATGAACCTCAATTGAATAAATTCCTTTTCTGGAAATTCTACCAGTGACTTGAAAATGACATCTTATTGGAAATTCCTACCTATGTGCAAGAGAGGCTGGAAATAAAATATTAAGTTGGTCATTTTGCCATGACAGATAAAATCAGGAAAGAAAGAGGAAATGGGTATTGGCTGAGCAACCGGCATTTTCTGCCACAACGGGCGAGTACACATTAGCCAAATGAGTTTGCAAATGCTTCTTCTGACTGCGGGGAGCATCAGTTGGAGTGCGGAGGCTGACTGGGTTCTATTCAAGTTGAAAATACGTGGACCAGCACCAAAGTTCCTGCCTGAGCTGCAGAGGGAAGTCCTTGCCTTCGGCTGGAAGGTCAGAGAGGAGACGAGGAGAGGTGCCTCTCATCCTGCGGCACTCACTTCCAGCTGAAAACCACATCTGGGCATCGTGAGGATTAGCTTATGGCACATTCGAAAGAGTTTGGAATTACCAGTCCCAGTCCCAGTACCCCGCGTGCACCCGAGGCGCTCAGTTGTTGGTACAGGCGTTGTTTTCCCTATAATCTTACTTCGGAATCTGACCATTCTTGAATTCTCGTTTGTAGCTACCACTGCCCTTCATACATTCGGTGGCGAGGCACACCGTCGACCAAGGGTAGAGGAGGAGGCAGCCAGTCGCCCATGTTGCTGGGGACTGGCCAGCCTTCCTCTCTTGCGGGTTATTGCCTCCTCACTCCAGATTTGATCAGCAAGATGACCTACAATTACATGACCCAGAAATGTGGGATTGCTCGTGATTAGTGGAAACAATACACTTTTATCCATGAATGCTGGGAGTCTACTGCATTTTTCATTTTATTTTATTACTTTATTTTATTTTTTTAAATGCTTAATTGAGATTTATTCTTTTAAATGTAATCTGAATGATCTCATCTGTCAACACTGGCAACACATCCTATTACCCCCTCGGCTGTCTACACTGCAGAGCTGGCCTCACTGCCCATCTCACTTGTCTACACTGCAGAGCAGTCCTCACTGCTTATCTCAGATGTCTACACTGCAGAACTGGCCTCACTGCCCATCTCGCTGGTCTACACCGCAGAGCTGGCCTCACTGCTTATCTCAGATGTCTACACTGCAGAACTGGCCTCACTGCCCATCTCGCTGGTCTACACCGCAGAGCTGGCCTCACTGCTTATCTCAGATGTCTACACTGCAGAACTGGCCTCACTGCCCATCTCGCTGGTCTACACCGCAGAGCTGACCTCACTGCCTATCTCGCTGGTCTACACCGCAGAGCAGGCCTCACTGCCTATCTCAGATGTCTACACTGCAGAACAGGCCTCACTGCCCATCTCACTGGTCTACACTGCAGAGCTGCCCTCACTGCCCAGCAGCAATGGTACCCTGACACACAGACGAGGTGTACTCGGGCACTGAGTGTGGACTCTGAACTAGCTCCCGGTGGTGTGAAGCCCTCGCATTTCCTGCACAAACAAGTAAGTAGTATGAAGAGCTGGTGGAAGCAGGACGTGCGTACATATGGCCACGTACGGGAGCCATGTGACAGACCAGTGCCGGAGACTGGGGGAGGTGCAGGGGCCAGTGGGGCTCTGGCTGGGGGCTTGGTGGGAATGAGCAGGGAGCAGAGGATCAGGGCTCACGGAGGGGATTCATGGCAGCCTTGGGTAGGGGGGCTTCACCCTTCCAGGATGCCGTGGGCCGCATGTCTGTGGGTGCACCAGCCCCTGGTAGTCCTGTGGGGACTCGTTCTAACCCACGAGTCCATGTGGCACCAGGAGAGCACGGCACGCTGGCCAAGACCGTTCCAGTGACCTGACCGAGGACCCTTGGCTCAGGGACCAAGGCCATGATCTTGAAAACGTGGGTCTGCCCCACCCCCCTCCCCCAGCTAAGCAAACTTTGGTTTTCCTTCCTTCTGCCAATATATCATGCTTTATAGCACTTTCCATGATTAAAGAGGGAGAGAGAAACATCCAGAGCAAGAACCCTCTGTGTGGTCTCATAAAATATTAATGGATTCAGAAAGGAAATGTGAAATCAAAAGACTCGGCATGCTCGGGCTGGCTGAGCTGGTGTTTGCTGTGGGGTCTGATTTCAGTGCAGGCTGGCCACGTGTGCTCAGAGGCAGAGGGGCTCCGCGCGGCCGCTGCCCGGCTGGACGGACCGTGTGGCCGTGGAGCGTCCGCAGGGAAGGTCGCTGGAAGCCCCTGCTGATTCAGAAAACCCTCCCGCGTCAGTTACACTTTTGCTTTTCTGACGGAGGCACGGTGGAGGCTGGACGGGCACGTCCCCCTGTCCCAGGATGAAGTGGGGTGTGCGTGCGTGGGGTCACGCGGTCTTGCAGCTCACACGTGGCAGGGGCTCCTTGGAGAGCCAACTGCAGCCCCTGCCCCAAGTGGGGCCCCTGGGGTGCAGCCCCACTTGCCCTTTGTGCTCTGAGCAGCTGTTAGGGTCTGTGCGGCCGGCGGACGTGAGGGCTTGCAGGCGAGCAGGGACACGCCGGTCCATGCTGACCCCAAGGACCCCTCCTTCCAAATGCCCTTGCGGCCGCCGTCTGGGGCGGGGCGCGTAGGACCCACTGCCTTCCCTGCGAGAGTGGCCCTCGGCTGCCCCGGGCCCTGACGGCGTGCTCCGAACTCCCCTCCGGCAGAAGCCCACGTTTTAAGACGGAATGCATCTCTGACATTTTCATGAGACACTTAAAACCATGTTTAAAAAGACCCCAAAGTGACTCATTTTAAGTTCCTGGAGTAGCGGTGCCTACTTGAGGGCAGTTAGGAGGAACTAACAGAGCCACGGGAAGGTCAGCCTCTCCCGGTAAAGACCCATAAGTGCAGATTTGGACGGCGCTTGGGAGTGAGGGATACGGACATTTTAAGTGAAACATTTGTGGGCAAAGTGGCCATCGAACGTGGTTATTGGACATTCTGCGAGAGAGCAAATTACAGACTCGGGGTCTTTCTTCTATTTCGGAGCAAAGCCAGCCTGCATCGGCAGTGCGGTGGCGACGGCCCTTCTGCCGACATTTGTGAGGAGGCCCGTGATGTGAGATTGGTGGCTTAAATACTTCATCAATCAATGCTTGGCCCCCGCGCCGCCCCGTGATCGGTGGGAAATTCAAGCCATCCATCTTACCCCCTCACCCTGCTCTCCACGCTCTTCAGGTAGTTCCAATTTTCGCCTGTGTTTGCGGGCCAGCCAGCGTGGCCGGGCCCACAGAGGAGGCCGGGCCAGGTCCCCCAGCAGCCGGGCCCCCACGGGCGCCCTCCAGGATGGGGCCGCTGGGGCGGGGGCCGCCGTCCCGCTCGGGAACCCCAGCTCCCGAGCGGCACACTCGCTTGCCCGGCTGTAAGAGGTGCCAGGTGGAAAGGACATACTGAGGTCCACGGTTTAAGCCGCGTGTACGGGAGGGCGAAGCTGTGCTGATGCTGAGAGCACTCTGGTTTGTGGACCAAGGAACCCCAGCCTTGTTTGCCGGCTTCTCCGTTCGCACACAAACATCTGCCTCTGAATCCATGCTCCTTGTGGGCTAATTCTGACAAGAGCAGCATTTGGTGCCCGTGGAGGATGTGCCTCTGCCGGGGACCCTGAGCCCGGGGTGGCCCGCCTCCCGGGGAGGTCTGAAGGCCTGGGCCAGGCTGGGGGGCCTCCGGCCGCCGCTCCATTTCAATGCCCGCCCGGGGGCATCTCGGACGTGGGACTGTGAGCACGGGCAGTGCGTGGGAAAATAAATAATTTGTTATTTCAAGAAATAATTTATGACGTCAAAGATGCCTTCCTCTGCTCCAGGCAGTTCCTCCTGGCAGACGTCCCACGTTCTCAGCCCCAGCACGAGACTTGTGGCCAGCGTCACCGCAGGACGGCTTTCTGGCCCCTGTGCTCGCGGTAGCTCAGGCCTGCCCTCCCCGGTGTGCAGCGCTCCGCGGGCCATTTCCGCAGGATTTCTGAGAACGCGGCGCCTCTCTGGGCATCAGGACAGCAGAGGGCCTGAGGGAGGGACGGAGCACATCAGCACGCCCGCCTGCCTCCACACTGGGCCACGCCGCGCTCTGCCCGTGGTCCCCGGGAGCGCCCTGGGGAGGGCAAGCGCCCGGCCTGCGCAGGAGGTGGCCGGCTCCGTGTCTGCGAAGGGACAGGTGTGCGTGTGGATGGGAGTCTGCACCTTCACCAGAAGGTTGAGAAACCGCAGGGTGGGACAGAGTCATCATTTCTCTCTTTGGGAAAACAACGACGTTTAAAAAATAATTAGAACAGGATTACTTGCTTTCCTGGTGTCTGTGGTGTGTGAGGACACTGCGGATGTGGGCTGCACATGGCTGAGGTGGTGGGGTCCACGTGGGCGGAGGGAGCCACGGCTGCCGTGGCTGCTTCTCGGGCCCCATCGGGGAGGTGCCTGCTTCACCCCAGCGATGGACCGCTTCCTTCTGACTTTAAAGTGAAGGCCCTTGCAGGACTTGGTTAAATTGAAGTTGCAGGGTTTTAAACATCAGTGTCGAGTAATGGCCGGGAAGGACTCGTGGGAACCAACTGAGCAAAACAACCCACGACCGGCTTGGAGGTTCAGGTGAAGAAGTGTGTCCGTTGGATCAACGGCACACCAGCCACTTCCGCTCGGTGTGGGCTGGTGAGTCGGGGGCGCCTGGGCTTTGCGGGGTGGGAGTCACACTGTGGACTGAGGGGTTACCACAAGGGAAGACGTCACTGCTTCGTCCAGTCAGCATGTCCTGGGCAGCCCCTAACGTCCAGGCTCCGAGCCACAGGACCCAGAGCCTCTGTCGAGGGGACGTGAGGTTCCGTGGAGGACGGCGGGGAGCTGTTGCCTGAGGGCCGTGGTGTAGACAGCTTTGTGCCGTGCAGGGAATGGAGGGAGTCTGGCTGAGATGCAGGGGAGGCAGGCAAACCCCTGTCCAGCCTCCGGAAGGAGCCGGGTGTCCAGGTGAGGGAGGAGCGGGTGGGAGGAAGGGCAGCCTCCAGTCGGAAGGTGGGAGGAGAATCTGTGGCTCAGCCCCGGGAGGCCGGGAAGGCGGCCTGTGGCTCGCAAGGAGACCCTGGAGGTTTCCGAGGAAGCTGGTGCCTGAGCCACGCGGTCTGCGGCGGGTGTGGGGACCGTCGGCCAAGCAAGGCTGGGGCTGCGGAGAGGGAGGGCGGCGTGCGGGTGGGATGCGGTGGGGTGTGCAGAGGAGGAGAAGGACGCACCCCACAGGTGCTGGGCGCTTCCCGCAGGCAGGCTGCGTCTCAGTGCCGGGCTCCTGTTGATTTAGTTCCGACAACAACCCCGTTGCCGCCTCCACCTGCGGGTGAGAAAACGCGCCAGACGGACAGGTGCATAACCTGCCCACGCCCTGCCTCTGCGTCCTCTCCGATCCGTGCCGGCCGTCCCCACCTGCACACGGCACCCAAGAGCGTGGCCGGGCTCGCACCGCGGTCAGAAGGGCAAGGGAGCTGTGGCGGAGGGTGTAAACCACGAAACAAAGCGAGGGAGGGATAAAGTTCAAACCGGATTAAGTTGCTTCATGCATACAAACAGGACACTTTATGAAATTTGGGATCTTCCATGTTCTGTTAAAAATGAGAAGGCGTGTCCCGTTTCACGACACCACTAGATTTCTCTGCCTACGAAATAGGGTCTAGGTTGGTTGAGCCCGCGGGGTGGGTCCTGCCTGAGGGAGCTCGTGCTGGGCCCCCCTGACCCACCGACCCGCAGCATGCTGGCCACACGTGCCCCACATTCCTGGACGGGGCGTCACCTGGAGTACTTGTCACCAAATGACCACAACGGACGGACCACTTGGGGGAAAGACAGGGAAACCGAGGCCTCCAAACTACCTGCACAGAGAGGAAGAAGCAAGTGAGGATTCTGGCCTCAAGACCTGTCAGTGCCACGGAGCTGTGGCCCTGTCCCCAGCCGGCCTGCAGGGGTGACCGCGATGCCCACGTGCTTACGCACACTCAGCTTCAGTGCGAACGGGGGCCAGATGGCGCAGGACTCCTGACCGTGTCGCTGACACCCTCACCATCCTTGCGGCAAAGTCACCGTGTGGGAGTCAGGGAGGTGTGCAGTGGTGTGGAACCACGGACACCCATGTCCCGTGAGTACTGCGCATTGGCTTGGCTTTGTAAGCTTAGCGTGCACTTGAGTTTCCCACAGTCACCTCAGCTGCTCTGCGCATGTTTGAGGAGACACCGTGGCATTCTTAGGGACCACCCGTCTGTCCTGCTGCTATCTGATGGGCAGGGTGCTCGATACGTTTTAACTGGATGTTTAAAGAGATGACTTGGATGGAATCACAGAACGTGATGATGCAGAAACATTAATGAAAAATATTTTTTATTTTACAAACATTTATTTACAAGCATTCACATTTAGCAGCTTTTTATGAAAGGACTAATGCTCATTTTTATATAACAATAAAACTTGCAAAATGCTCATCCTCTGTCTTGCAATCTGATAAGACCAGTATCTCCCCCTTCAGGGCTGGGGAAGGGACATGGTGAACATCCTGGGATGAATTTCTGATGGCGAGGTCATGAATTGTGGAAACTTCCTTCCTGAGTCGATCAGACAATATGACCGTAATTTCACGTTTACAAGGTTTACTCAAGGGTGCACCATTTAAATTGTTCTGGGTATTATGGGCATTGGAGCTGGTGGAGCAACTCTTCCATCTTCTGGAGAAGAAACACACATAGAAACTTTCAGGAGGAGCAGCTGGGATCTGGACCCACACAGCACCTTCCATGGTGTTCAGGGCAAACCCCTACTTTTCCGGCTTCACCGCCATGCCCCTGGGGTCACCCCGATGCTCCAGAGAACAGAGCAGTGGCCGGATGCTCACATACATTGGCCACTAAATGAGGTAATTCTCTTTGATCATGGTTGAAAATGTTGAATTTTCACTGCCACAAACTGTCTCATTTCAACAGAGCAACTGAATTTCTTGGTCAAGTGAATTTGAATAAAATAATGAGCTGATTTGTGAAAAACTTATTGGGCTATATGGACCTCAGTTGCCTGAACTATAAACTCATTAGTTTATTTAAAGCAAAAAATTTTACTCTATCCTATCTTATCCTAGCCTATCCTATCCTATTCTTTCTCTTCTATTCTATTCATGGCAAAGTGCTAAACAAAAATATTAAAAAAAATATTTTATTTATTCATTTGAGACAGGGAGATACAGTGAGAGAGAACATGAATGGGGGAGGGGCAGAAGGCGAGGGAGAGGCAGGCTCCCCGCTGAGCAGGGAGCCCCACACAGAACTCGATCCCAGGACCCAGGATCATGACCTGAGCCGAAGGCAGCTGCTTAACCCTCTGAGCCATCCGGGCGCCCCAACAAAAATACTTTTATCACATGACGGTCTGACTTACTGATGTTTCCACAGTGTATATAAAACAAGGTATTTAATGCTTTACTATTATGCCAAAAATTATTGAAAAGCTTCACTTGGAGTTGCTGATCCAATTCCTATCAGTCTTAGAAAGAAATCTCCAAGCTGTGCACAGATGTTTACTAGTTAATAATTGGTAAGTAACACTAAGTGAGTTCAAAATGGTCAACTCACCTCTGCATGTGTGTGGCCATATTGATATTTAGGGGGCAAGTGACATTTCCAAGCAGGGTCATTTTTCCTGCATTGATTTTAGCACAGTCCCACATTTACGATGGTTTACAATATGATGATTAATAACACGGACTTTGGTTTAGAGTGCTGCACACTGTTAATATTCATCACTTGGTTTGACCCTCACGGTCCTTGGGGACAGCGGGGTGACCAGGCATGTCCGTCCCGCAGAAAGGAGACCGATGCTCGCACCACACACACTCAGCAGGGACAGACCTGGACCAGGGACCCAGGCCTCCTGCTTCTTCGTGGGGCGGGCTCCCTCTCACACCACAAACACCTCCACTTCCAAATGTTTCTGATTTACTAGAAGGTGCAAAACGCAAACCCCATGTGTTCTGGGGCAGAGATTTGCACTGGTGGCACCAGATTGAATCCAGTCCCACCAAATGCCCATTCTTCTTCATTTTCCTCCTGGTTATTATGGCATCGGGTATGTTGTGGGCACGAATAGCAAAAATGCCCTTTCCTGAGACGACTTAACACTAACTTTTGGATCTTCTGGGAAAAGCACCCGTGAATATACTTTAAGCTCTTTGAAAGCAAAGCGTTGTCTATGAATACAAGATGGCGGCATCATCACTGTCAGCTGGTTAATCCTCTACGGCTCAGATTGGCACAATGCTAACCCGTTCCAACAGGGAGGCCCCTTCAGTTGAGCACGCGTGGATGATTATTGCTCCGACGGGGTTCTCCCACGACATGTGGGGCCATCGAAGTTCCTTCTCACATAAACACAGACAAGGCAGATCCCATGCTTCATAAGACACCTGATTGACATAAATGTCACTTGAACTGTGGAGACAGTGTCAACCTTCCTGTCTCCGTGTTCAGGAGTGTCTTACTCCCTCGTCCAGAGCTGTGCAATTTTAACTTTCATCTGATAGTTTCAGGAAACCCAAGAATCGGTCTGCAGAGGCCGGCTTCCTGCTGCTGGGAACACAAACAGGTATATGCACGGAGCCCTTCCCCAGGCCCTCAGCGGCCCTGTTCACACAGAGGTGCGTCCCGAGGGCGGGCAGCGGCCCTCCCCGGGGCGGCGTGGTGCCCAGGCTGCCTCAGTGTTCGGCGCTGGTTCCCTTTGGTTCCTCCGTGCCCACCGCCTCGGCCCCGGGCCTACGTGTCGCTCACCTACACACTGAGCGTCTGACCAGCCGGCCGCCCCACCTTCAGCCTGCCTTTCCAGTGTGCATCTGACTGTGTTCCTGATTTGGATGACAACCCACAGTGGCCGCCTGCCGGGTCCCCTCCACGCGGCCCTTCTTCACCCCGGGCCCGGAGGCTCTCCGCACACTGATTGACTACAGTCCCTGAAGAAGGGTCGTATCCGCTGCTGACCCCAGGTGCCTTCCTTCCCTCGCCGCCGAGAACACCGGGCTCTGACTCCAGAAGCCCTTCTCCTGCTTCCCCACCTCTGGTCCCATCCTCAGCCCGCCATGGATCTCATTCCCATTTGTGCATCTCAGTCAACCAACGGAGAAGTCCCTGCTGTGCGAGCTGGAGCCCGGTGCCCGGGGTGGAAGCCCACCCTCCACCCGCCGCTCTCCCCGCCGCTGCTGGGGGACCATGTGGGCACGGAGGAACTCTGCTGTCACCCCCACGGACATGCCCTGGTCCTCCCCACCACTCTGTTTCTTTATGTCGGCCCGTTTTCCATTCCAGACTGCAGGCTGCCGTGACGCTGGCTTTTCCTGAAACACCCTTGGAATCGTCATAGTCCGGCTTGAGAGCCTCCAGTGTTCCCACGGCTACCGCTGGAGTGGGTCCAGCTTCCAAGGCTGTGCTAACGAGGCCATGCTTCCCTGTTCCCCAAGCTGCAGCCTCGGGGAGCGCGTCCCAGTGTCGAAAATCAGGGGGAGGGGCTTCCTGGAGGAAGCGACGTCTAAGTGCAGTTTACAAATCCCTGTCAGCTGGCTACGGCCGTCTTGAGGCTCTTGTCAGTGTGCTTCCGGGAGAGAGCCGAGGTCCACAGAGGTCACGGGGTGGGGCTGGCATCCTCCCTGAGGATGGGCCCGCTGTGGAGACCGCCGGGTGGAGGACACAGCCTGGCTTCTTGACGGCCACCAAACCCTTGAGTGAGCAATCACTGAGGGACACCCTGGGACCTTGGGTGAGGTTTGGCTGGTTACACCGTTTTGATTCACAGTCCACAGTATGCGGGACATAATGGCTGCAGGTTTTCAAGATTCAACCTCGTGCATCTTCCCGTCCCGCGTCAGGGCCATCAGCCACCACGTCTGTGCTCACGCTGGCCTTTGTGGGAGTATTTATACCACAGAAATAGGCAAACATTACAAATCAGGTTGTGCGTGTGTGTGTGTTTCTGGAGGCCTTGTTTTTTTAAGATTTTTTATTTAAATTCAATTAACATATAATGTATTATGGGTTTCAGAGGTAGAGGCCAGTGATTCATCAGTCTTATATAACACCCAGTGCTCATTACATCACGTGCCCTCCTTCATGCCCATCACCCAGTTACCCCATCTCGCCACCCATCTCCCCTCCAGCAACCCTCAGTTTGTTTCCTGAGATTGAGTCTCTTATGGTTTGTCTTCCTCTCTGGTTTTGTCTTGTTTTATTTTTCCTTCCCTTTCCCTATGATCCCCTGTTTTGTTTCTTAAATTCCACATATGAATGAAATCATATGGTATTTGTCTTTCTCTGACTTGTTTTGCTCAGCATAATATCCTCTAGTTCCATCCACGTCATTGTAAATGGCAAGATTTCATTCTTTTTGATGGCTGAGTAGTATTCCATTGTATATATGGACCACATCTTCTTTATCCATTCGTCTGTCGATGGACATCTGGGCTCTTTCCATAGTTTAGCTATAGTGGACATTGCTGCTATAAACATTGGGGTGCAGGTGCCCCTTTGGATCCCTACATTTGTATCTTTGGGGTAAATACCCAGTAGTGCAGTTGCTGGGTTGTAGGGTAGCTCTATTTTCAGCTTTTTGAGGAACCTCCATCCTGTTTTTTTGGAGGGCTTGTTTTACCACTTGCCAGCATGTTTGGGTTCAGAACTCTTTATTACATGTGGTCCAACGGATCCTGCCCTGAACGCCCGAGCCCCTAACAAGGCATTGGTCAGTAATCACAACTGCTGAGCTTCTCGTGAGGGGACCCGACAGTCACAGGCTCCCAGGGGCCCTGCAGTGGCTGCCGCCTGGAGCTACACACCTCCCACGCTGCAGGTTGCTGTTTCTCTTGGAATATCGTTTCTTACAAAGTCCTTTCCCGCAGAAATAACCACAGAGCTGGGCGGTCAGGACAGGTGCTCAGTCTGTCGCTCATCAACCACAGAGTCTACACTGAGCGTGGTTAGGCTCAGTCTGAGATGAAGATACTGCACTTCAGGTGTGGGGAGGTTTAGTGACCAGGTCAGCTCTAACTCACGCCTTCCGCAGGTGCCAGGGCCGGGCCAGGCTGTGTGCAGAGCTGATGACCCCGTTCCCTCTTCCGTGCTCACTGAACGTTTGGTTTGCTAGCAGACTTCCCAGAATATTCCCTTCTCTTTTTAAAATATTATCCTATGTCGCACTTCAGAAAAACAATAAATGACAAAAAAGTTGACGTTTGAAAAAAATGAACACTTTTTGACCTTGTTTGGGTTCGTGATTGCTTTGTTCTGACCAGTATTTAGCAGCCGACAGTACAGCTGCTAATTTTAACAGTTAAATTTACAGTTTTAAACAGTGTTTGTGATGCCCGGCTACGTCAACGTGACAAGTCTACTGTTTAAGTAACTGCATTTATATGGCATTTATATTTGAAATGCATTTATATTTGAAAACACTCTTTGTCACTGCTAAATTAACTCATTTCAACTGCTATTTATTGTCAAAAACATTATTTTTTAAATTACAGAGTGAGAACATAGCAGTTTCTGTAACTTTGAAATTAAGTCACTCAAACAATTTGGAATACAGGGAAATACTGCATTTTAAATGGCTCCTGTTAAAAAGTGGGGAAATCATGTATCACACTTACACCGAAAACTACTAAGGTGGTTTGTGGTGGGAATGAAGCTTTACTACGTGTGGTCGTGCTCCCAGACGCCGGGCTTTGACTCTGAAGCTCCCGGGGAACTTCCTCTTCCATTCCAGACTATTCCTTGAAAGTGCAGTCTTTGTTTTTCTTACAGTTAAGTGGATTTATCTTCAGAGGGGAAGATTAATATAAAAATTAGCATCATTGATAATGAAGGTCAAAATTAAACATTATTTTGTCATTGGGAAAATATTCACACTCAACTCACAGTGATTATTTATTACTTGTTTATGCAGGAAGTAATTTGGAAAATTTTTAAAAAGGTGTACATGATGTGTGTTCCCAGAAAATTCGGGGTAGTACCACCTTTGATTCTATAATCTGTCATATATGTTTAATACATCTGTCCTATGTACATCCTTCTCAAGAACTGGTGGCGACATGGCCACCGTCATCCGGGGACCCGTCCCCTCCCTCAAGGCTTTGGTTGGGCTCGGACGTTCACGGGGGAGGTGTGGCCGGGCGCCAAGCCGAATGCAGGCTTGCTGAGTTAGGCAGGTGGGGGAGCATGTTACTCCCCATCATTCACGGCCGAGGAAAGGGCAGATAAACCAGGAATGGGATAGGATAGTGGAAACCAGCGATGGAAGTTTCAAACATTTCTCTAAGAAGACGTAGGTTTTTTAGGAAGAGCCATTGTTTCTGTTGTTGTCATTTGTTGAAGGAAAGTGAGAAACGGTGTTTGAGTGAGCGGCAGTTTCAGCGGGAATTTGTGGGTGGTCGTGTGAGTCCGCGTGCGTGTGCCGCTCACGGTTGGTGAAACGGTTTCTGGACAGGACGTGGGGTTAGGAACCCGTATTCTGATGATGTGTCACCAGCTGGATCCAGTTTCACTCTACAAGCAAACAAGCAACCCAACCACCATGTTCCTTTGCCACGTCGACCTGTGCTGTGTAGACGCAGGTGCAGGGAGGTTGTGCATGATGGAGGCTTTCCAGCACCCCGTTTCCCGGACGCCCCCGCGGGCAGTCTGCTCCGGGAGCCCTCACACCTTTCTGCAGACCTACTGCGACCCTCCCGGGCGATGGCTCCAGGGTCCTGGTGTCAGGATGTTCTCCGGGTCTGCAGCCCCTGCTGGGGGAGCTCTCTCCTGACACAGGGGTGCGGCCTGGCCCTCCCTGCCGCAGAGCTCTGCACGGAGCGTCGACTCAGCCTCGGCCCGGGGACGGGGCTCCACACAGTTTTACTGAAGCAGCTCTGTGTACACTGGTGGGGGCTTGTTGGCGTCCTTTCCTCGTAACCCCATGAAATCTGTGACAGGACCACACTCAAGTTGTCCCCATTCTTCCTTATGTCCTCAAACACTAACACAATAACCTCCAGCAACCTACTGGTAAGCAGAGCAAACTCTCTCACTTTTGGGCCATGTATCAGTGTGTTTCAGAAAAAACAGGCCCACGTTTCCCCAACACAGTCCCTGCCTTTTCACCGGTGTTGCTGGACCCACTGCTCCTGGCACGTGTCCCTCTGGCTAAAGCCTTCGGTTACCTGCACCGTGCTCAGCTGTGCAAAATCTACATGTGAGCTCAAACTCAATTTGTGGATCTGTACTTGAAAAAGTATTGGATCATTATAAACTTTTAAATGCAAGCTAAACAAAGCAACTCACTAAATATTTCAATTTGCCCACCTGTTCAAATTACCCACCACAATGGGGTTGCCATTCAGACTATTCTTTCTCTACTTTTTGTGTCATTGTTTCGATTTAACAATAGATGCAAGTTAATAAAATCCAATTAAAGACAAGGGGAAGCAGTTTGTAATGGTTCAGATAGAATATCTGCTCATGAATAATTAGCATAAAGAAGATAATTGATCGGTAAAGAGTTTCAAGAGGCATCTGTAGCACCCGTAGTCTTCCTGGGAGCCCACAGCCTCTCCTAACTGTCTGACGTAGCTTCAGGGAATGGTTTAAAGTACGTCCATGGAAAGGTTTAAATAAAAATATCACTCTGCATTTGCATTTCGGCTCACAGTCCTTGCAAGGGTGGTTCAAATTTCTCAACTGAAAAAACTAGTCACTAACTAGTTGTTTGAGCGAAGGGCTGATTCCCCGCTTACATCCCTCTTCCGAATCGATCGGCGTTCTCCATCAAACACCTGGTTGGTGACCAGCCAATTAGTCCAAACAATTGAATGAGTTGTAGTGTGTAGACACAGCCCAAACTTCAACTGGAAGAATAAGCATTCAGAATCCAGATAATTTCAAACAGACCCGTACACACTGCTCCTTTGAGGAAATGCTTCCCCCAAACACTTACAGAACTAATTGACCAATTAAAAAATATTCAGGAAGAGTGAGTGCTTGATCTAAAACTTTCTGACAAGGCCGCTTTGCGCTCTTTTGTTTAATAGGCTTCCAAACATATGTTCCACACACATGGGCGAAGCCATCGGGGTCCCCTTAAATGTTCTTCCTGCAGATGTCGGTCTGCGTTCACGCTCTGGCAGAATAGAGGACCATGTCCACAGCACGGCACGTTCCCCTCGCAGGCGGTCCTCAGTTACGTAATCAGAAGAACCGATATTGGCAAACACATGCTTTTTCGAAATGCTCCATAATGCCCGAACTCCCTTCCCCAGAGGCCACGCCGGGCAGGGCGGGTGCGGGTTGTCTGGGAACCTGGCCTCCGGGCGCCAATGCTCGGGGGCTTTGCTTTCATTGCCCCCAAGGCAGGTACAACAGGACTCCTCCACAGGAGGGCCATCGTAGCTGATTGCCTCCATCCTCCCAAAGTACTTAGATACCAACTTGGCTCTCCTGCTCCGAGTCGAGCGGGCGGTCCAGGGCCCGGAGCCCAGCACCCTTTGATGGTGGTGCCTCTCCCAGGCCTGGGGTGGGAGCGGCCCTGGACACCCCCGGACGTGCGCTTGCTTTCTTGCCCTGCAGGAGTGGTCTGGAGTGCACATCCTGGCTGAAGGCAGTGGGATGCCCGGGCACGCACCCGATGTTTGCACCCGGTCCTGCCAGCCTCGTGCACGAAGGGAGGGGCGTAGGAACACACTGCCCTCGTCCCCGACGCTCCCAGCTGACGGCTCTGCACCGTAATGTCAGCACCAGCGTGGGATTGATGGAACACCTGAAATGCTGATCTCATTCCTCTGCCCAGATGTTTGCTCACTCAGACAGTCCTGGCCGAGGGGACTGGTGTCCCTCGAGCTTTCACTTCTGGGAGCAAACCAGGGCCTGGGTGTGGGGTGTAGACAGGGCTCGGCTCCTGGCGCAGCTGCTGGGGGATGCAGCTCTGGGCCGTGAGCCTGTTCTCCAGGGAGCAGGCAGGCTGTGGGTGCTGCAGGGTCCCCCCCACTGCTCCAACCACCGCTGAGCCGGGAGGGGGCGCATCACACCCCTTCGGCCGCATGTGTCCTGGGGGGTGATGGTGAGGAGCCTGTGCTCACCTGGGCTGGCTCGGTGACCAGTCAGGTGACACTGGTCACGTCTGCACCTCACCCTCCGCATGAAGGCCAGGCAGCCAGACCCATGACCCATGGTGGCTTCAAAGGCCGTGTAAGCCTTTCTCTAGCTCCTGGGACGGCAGCACATCGAGGGTGGTTTAAGAACCTAGGGAACACACCACCGTCAAGACTTGGCCCCCACGCCCCCCGGGGTCTAAGCTGGGGCCCACAGCACCTGTGTGCACACCGCTGTCCAGTCATGCAGGGACCGTGTGTGATGCCTGCTTCCCCCAGGGAGCTCACTCAGGTCACTTCTCCTTAGAGATCAGCCTCAAGGCTCTCCTTGCCTGCAAGTTCTTTCTCAGCTACCCGCTGTGGTTTTCTGGGGCCCCCTGAGTCTTGGTGGGCCCCGGACAATACTCTTGGATACATGGACATCCTCCTCACAGGGCTCACGGTATCCCAGAGGTCATTTCTGGTCCTTCTGCTTGGAAACCAGTCATTTCCCTTCAGCTAGGGTGCAGGACACCCCAGGGCCTCCTGTTTCCTGTGGACTTGAGCAGAAAGGGAAACACAGCTCCATTTCTCTTGGATTCTCAGACATAGTGGCTGGGGGTCTGTCCCAGCTCATACGGGGATCCAGCCTGGAGCCGGAGGGAGGCAGGAGCAGGGTCCCAGGAAGTGGAGCGCTATGTTCTCCGTGGAGCTTTTGAAATTCAGAATTCCCACTTTGGATTCTTTTGTTCTAGGTTCTATCATTCTGTTCTGAGCAGGAAGCAGGAATATTCAAGGTGCTTCCTAAATGGGACCACTCACCGGTCAGGAGATTACTGAGAATGCAAAGCACATCTCTTCAAGTCGCAAAGCATTATCCCCGACCTCAGGCGCCTGGGTGCTCCTCTGGGAAAAGCTGTGCAGGGGCTGGGGAGGCCCGAGGAGGAAACACCGACCACGCTCCAGGCAGACCATGTGGCCTGCAGTGGAGTGTGTGCTTGGAGGGGGACGACTCATGTCCGCGGGAGCCGCAGAGCCGCCGGGGACGGCAGGAGGAGCACGGGAACCGAGTATCAGGGCTGAGCCCATAACCTCGGGAAGAAGACATTAGAAATACTGCAGACAGGACGGTCATGGGCTTGGAACGGTGCCAGACACCGGGTCTCCCATGACCAGGAAAGGATATGGGCTACGTGACTCGGAATGTCCTCAGGAGGGAAGAGCCCTCCTGCGGCCATGCCGTCCCATGGCTCCACGGTCTGGAGCTGGACCAGGAGCCAGAGTTTGGGAGCCTCCTTCCACTGCATGTGACCTGGGCGCCTTGGGATGTGAGCGGGTACTTCAGATGGCACCAGGAGCCTGACGACAAATGCACCCCCGGGCAGTTCTGCCAGTGAGGAAGCTCGTCCCTTCCAGCCCAGGCACCTGCTCACCAACCCGCATGCAAACAGTCACGGTTGCTCCAAGACGGCAGCCACTCTTCTCTCCTGTATTTCTAGCGTTTTCTATGTGGGCATGTGTTTGCATGGAGGGTTTATTGATGAGGAAGAAAGAACTCCCTTGTCTTCCAAGCAAAGGGACCGTCATGTCAGCTTTGGTTTGTTGTGTGAAGACTATGAGGAAAATCACAGCAGTATGGGCTTGTTACACGGGTGTGGAGTGAACAGGTTGAATCGTAGCCCCTGAAAAAGATACATCAATGTCCTAATCCCCAGAGCCTGTGGATCCAACCTCTTATGGCAAAAGATGTGGTTAAGTTAAGGCTCTGTGAGGAGACGCTTATCCTGGATTATCTGGTGATCCTAAATGCAATCACGTGGATCCTTATAAGATAAAGTCAGAGAAGGGGAGACACAGACAGAAGAGGGGAGGCCACGGGACCCCGGAGGTGGAGGGTGGAGCCACAAGGAGCTGGAAGAGGTGAAGAATGTGTTCTCCGTTGAGGCCACCAGAAGAAATCTTGTAGACACCTTGGGTCAGGCCTCTGGCCTCCAGACCATGAGACAACCAATTTCTGCTGTTTTGAGCCATCCAGCATGTGGAGACTTATTATGGCCACCCTAGGAACCTGAGGCATCCACTTCTTGAAGAGTTCTGTATCCATCCGGATGCGGAGGAGAAAACCTGCGTGTTAAGTGTTGAGTTTAATGATGAAATGAGTTTATCTTTAGCTGGCCTCAGCCCTGTAGGACGCACACAAATGCCGCTCCTAAAGGAAGATGCAGGCTGGCCTTCGGGGTCTTCTGCTTTCCCTGTGAGTGAAGACACTGCAACAGCGTCAGCCCCAGGGCAGCAGGTGTTCCCCAAGAGCGACTCCAACCTTGGCTGCTGGGCAGTGGCTAGGGTTTGTCCCAACGTAGCCCATCCAGGGGCCTGTTGACCTGAAAAGGAAGGAAGACACCCTTCCCTATGGAAGCCACAAGAATTAACTTGCTGTGCCACGGGGAGTCTCAGGGCCCAGAATGTTGGGCTGGTAGACGAGAATTTGTACTTGAGGACACGTCAGACTCCCAGATGGGATGTGCTCGGGGACAGGACCTGCACTTGGGTGCCTGGAGAAAGTGACCCCCACTCTGAGCAAGGTGGAGAGCCCTGAGCCGCCAAAGATGGTAGAAGAAGAGATTAAATGCTCAGGGAGGTAGGCAGGCTCCAACTCATATATTACGTGGGTTCCAGAAGAGCCCCTGGGAGTATGACAGCCACCCACCAAGGTCACCACTGAGGCACAAGAATGCCCTGTGAAAGGGGACCTGAATTGCTGAAAAGTTCAGTGGAGGTTGTCCTCATGGTCCAGGGCTGGGCTGCTTATTAGCTGTGGGGGTGATGGCTGCCGGAAGTGGGAGAGGCTGAGTGAGGGCACTCAGGGGGCCAGGTTTCCATGACCATCAGCAGAGTCAGAGGGCAGCTGAGGGGCCTGACCTGCAGGGAGGTTATGATAGGACAGGACACCCCTGGAAGCAAAGGGATGGGCATCCCAGGAGGGTATCAGTGTCAGTGTCCACCATGGGAAGAGAGCAGGGCAAGTGAGGGGCTGAATGGCCCCCCTAACAAAACCAAGATCCCAGACCTGAGCCCGTTGTCAGATCCAGAATCTGTTGAAGGAAGTGGGGAGGGTCCTTCCTGCTTGGGCCAGACCCTGCGGTGTTGGAACCTGGTGAGAACGTGCTAGTCCTCGGTCCTGGAGCAAGGCCATGTCACCTGTAGGAGACAACTGTCTGCTTCCTGAGTGTCAACCCTGGTGTGCTGGTGAGCTACGAAGCACCAAGTGATCTTGCACCCCCACTGCCCACTATGAATAGGGGAACGTCTGGACAGGCCCGCTGCAGTCCATTGCAAGATGGGGTTGGAATGGAGTAGGACCAGAGGGCTCTGTGAGCTCTTTGATCAGAGACCCACTCCCTAATGTCACCCCCTGTGTCCCAACCCCTGTGTACAAGTGCTTGGTTCACAGATGGGTCACCTGATTGCAGGATAGGTGTGTGGCATGCCAGTGTTCACCCCAAAGCTTTGCCCAACAGGGAGCTCTAAGCAACACACTGGACAGAATGGCCATCTGGGACTAGTCAGCCTCAGACCTTGGCCACCCCTGAGGTTACGTGATGGGCACCAGCACAGACGGCCCAAGTGGATGCTCTTCTTTTAATCTCCTAAAATGCTTATCAGGGACTTCCACATTGAAGCATTAATTAATCAATTCAAGAGATATTTATTGCAAGTGCTGGGGATCATGCAGTCAATATTCAGCAAGTATGGTTGAATGTGTGAGTGAACGGACACACTTCAGGGGACCAGACAATGCGATACAAAATCAGACAGGAAAACCAGGCACAGGCCACACCCGCTTTTATGTTATTTTTTAAATCACTCTCTTTGAAGACAAAAGCTTAATTTTGCGAAAGAGACAGAATTCCACAACAGTGGACAGGGAAGGTGCGTGAATGTGGCAAGCTCTCTCAGTCAGCGTTTCAAACTCGAGCACTTAAAGAGAGCCACGTTCCACCGTTGGGAGCCCAGCACCTGAGAGGGAGTCGGGCACGCTGAGGTCTGTCTGCTGCCCCAGGCTGGTGCCGGCGCCCTGTTGGCGTGTGGCTTCCCAGGGCTTTATTTAGCTGCTGTGCTTAAAATAATAACAAGAAATGATGGTCAAGAATGAAATCTGTTTTTCCCGAGTGGAAATTCCTGCACAGACTGATCAGAATGTGTGAAGCTATTCTCAGAATCATGTGTTACGGAAGGTGGAGAAGAGGATGCTGTTTTATAGAGTTCATTGGTTGTGAGAGTAACTTACAACAATCGCGTAACACACAGCATGGAGAAAGTTTTTGTACTCCCCTAGCAGGAGGTTGTAGGGCTCGCTTAAAGCAGATTTTGTTAGTGGCCAAGGTAAGATGCTGGCTTCCCAGAGTGGACCCACCAGTGTGTCTTCTCTTGTTCCATTTTATTTCTCTGTCCTGGCTGTTTGCCTCTTGGAACTGGACCAACTTCAACAGATGTGGAATAATGTCAGGACCTTCTTTTTTGATTGAAGTATATCCATATACACAAAATGTGCACTTTTCAGGTATACAGTTGGGTGGTGCAGAGTGAGTCTGCTAAGTTGCCCCAGCACCCTGCTAATGCTGGCCCACATTCATCACCCAAAGCAGACCTGGCGCCCTTCCCCGTCCCTGCTTCCAGACCCTACAGCTCACCTTTCCTTCCTGAAACCTTCGGTAATAACTATTTTGCTTCCAACCTGGGATGTCTCTCATTTCTTTTCCTGCCTGAGTGCTCTGCGGGAGCTTCCAGCACCACTCGGGACACAGTCCCCATGTTTCACCACAGGGACGGTTTCAGCTGCGGGTCTGCTGCAGGAGCCTTTCCTAAGCTGAGAAAACTTCCTTCTGCTTCTAGCTTGTTGGGTTTTTCCATTTACTCATGACAGGGTGTTAGATTCTGTCAAATGCTTTTTTGTGTCTATTGAGATGGTCGTGCGCTGTTCGACCTTCACTCTGTTACTATGTTGCACTACGTAGGTCGACTTCCATACTCGAACCATCCTTGCATTACCAGCATTATTCAGGAAGGATGCTTTTTGAGTAGCAGATTATGACATGGCTCTGTAGCCCCATCAACACACTGAACAAATGCAGTCCAAAGAACAGAGAAAGCTACCCAATGACACAGTCATACTGACTTGGGGAACAGTTTATTATTGGCTGTTGGGAAGTATTTGAGGCTCTGGCTCTGTTTTTGTTCTGCAGCTAACTCTTGTTCATAAACACACACACAATGTAACTGATAGACGCAAATGAAAATAATAATAATCACAGCCAGCGTCTGTTGATCACTTCTGCTAGCTGCCCTTGTTCTCACATCAGCCAGCGCGTTAGTGGTTATTTTACGGTCCCATTGCACTGACCAGGGAGCTGAGTCTCAAAGGACTCCTGCATAGACCAAAAACTACACAACATTTGGCCCCCAAGCCCAGGCTTTGACGGACACGTAGGGCTGCCCTCTACATGGATCTGCTCTGACTTGACAGTATTTACAGGAAACATTGCTAGTGAGCCACATGTAAGGTTATGAAGTTTACTAGCTCATGGGTAATTAAAGATTTCAGGTCAGCCAGAGATTCTCTTTGTGGTGTAGAGAAGCATGTTCTTCCTGGTTTCACAGAACTGAATTAGGAATGAAAACACGATTTTTAAAAAAGACGTTCAAAGATCTATGGAATTTTTTAACTCATTAAGGAAAGAAGTCACTTTGAGTTCATGATTTTAATGTTGATTTGACTTTTCCCCAAAAGAATTTGTAAGGACGTTTATGACTTTTATGTTATACACTTTGCACATGTGTGTTGGTTAGAATGTTTCTGACGGCCAGCCGCAGAAACCAGCCCTAAAGGCTCAGAAAGTGGAGGGAGCTGCTCATGGGGCCGGAGCCCTGCAGAGGCACACCCAGTCCAACCATGATGTCTCTTGAGTCTTCTGCCTTCCCACGTGTTTGCTCCTTCCCAAGGCTGCATCCTGAGCCGCGGCCCATTCCTGACCCATTGCTGAGGCACAGGCACTGGATGACCAAATAAGGGCGAGCTCTGGGAATGGGACCGAGTCAACCCTCAGCAGAAGCCCCAGGCCAGAACACCAACATGAAGGGGAGCAGCATCTTCACAGCTCAGGCTCCTGGGCGGTTAGGTGAGTTCCATTTGGGGAGACTCGTCCTCTCTTCCTCAAGTATCACAATTCAACAACGCCTCTCATGAAAACACTCTGCAAATTGGCCAGACTGCAAGGAGTGTTCTCTGCTCTCCTTGGTCACCCTTGTCCAAACACCTTGTCTAAACACACTTCTCTCACTCATTCTCCAAACATGTATCTGTTTCCTTATGAAAATGACTATATGCCCGCTACACGCCAGGGAATATCTAGGCACGAGGAAATGGGCTAAGGCCTGGACACGTCCTGCTCTGGTCAGTGGACAGTCATACGCACACACCACTGCAATGTAGACTGAATGTGGGGATGCGTAAGCATTGGATAGCGCGATGCGCAGACCGCTTCTGGGGGTATGCAGAGGGGAGCCCTGTGGTAGAGAAAGGCCTTCGGAGACAGACTAACTGTGCATCCCTCTTGGGGGAATTGAAAGTCCTTTGGCCACCCTGCTTTGCCCTCTGCCCCGTGATGTGGAGCACCCCCACCAGACCGTGGCCGAGCAGGATGGACGGGTTGGCGTGCGGAGGCAGCACTGGGAAGCCGAGTCTGCATGATGACTGCAGGCGGTCAGAGCATCTGTGGACTTTGTTTGTGGCCTCCATCCAGGGGCCTCCAGCCTTGTCTTCACTTGGCTTTCCCCTGGGACCTCACACTCCGTGCTCGACCGAGAGCCAGTACCCCGATCACTGTATTTACTTGTCCCCTTCTCGCGCGTGAAGGTTCTTGGTCAGACACGGTTTGGTTTGCTGCATGGTTCTTGGACCTCACAGTGAGACTGCGGGGAGAGGCGATGTGGGGCGGATGGCGGGGTTTCCATCCTGCATCACGGTGGCCTTCGCCAGCAGGGGGTGTTGGCTTAGAGGCTCCTCTGGTGTCCTGGGAGAGGTGGCACGTCCTTAGGAGATGAGTACTAGGCCTTCCCCTCTCCCATCTTGGGCCAGGGTCAGCCGGCAGCTCTGAATTCATGACATTCCTTCTGTCTCTGCTCTCGGCTCATAATAAGCTGGTGGCTTAGCAGCCTCTTTCTTAAATTGGCTCGGAAGGCAGGCGAGCTTTACAACCCAAACAATCAATTTCAAACTGCCGAACCCAATCAGGCCGGATGGAGAGCGACCCTTAAATTGAGTGTGAAATTGGGAGATGACCCCCCCGCCCCCCGCAGTGTGTGGGGGACCAGTGCTTCCTCTCCTAAGTGGGGGCCGGGCCGGGGGCGTGGATTCGCAGACGCTTCGAGCCCTCAGCGCCGGGTGCCTGGTCCGGGGCAGGTCCCGGGGGAGCGGGGCTGGGCATCTGGCCCCACAGGCGTGCGCGGGACGTCCAGACTCTTTGACTTTATGTACTTGTAAATGTGCGTTGTGTCTCTCGCAGGGTCTGATTTTAATTTGGGTAATATTCCCGTTAATAATAACATCTAATTACAACATCCATTAAAAGTTAGTAACATTAATTTAACAGGGAGAAAACCTAATAGAGTTCTCAGAGTGATATTGGCATTTTTCCATTAAATTAATGTTACGAACTTTTAACAGGATGTCTTAAATAGGCATCGTTAGTGTTGGGAATATCAAACAAATTAAATTCAGGCCTGTAATATGAGGTGGGAGCCTATTTATGAATCCAAAAAAAAGGTGTCTGCTGGGCTCTTTCATCCACTTAAAATATTCGGCAGGAAGCGTGTGAGGCCGTGTAGGCGCCGCAGTATAGGAGGACTTCTGGAAAATTCCACGGGGGAAGGACGCACTCGTCAGGCAGGAAGGGCCCGGATTGTGTCGGCGTGTCGCCTGGCACCCTGAAATCCACCTCGTCCCAGAGGTTCGTTTCCTGGGTCTCCCTCACCGCCTGGACTGCCGCTTCCTCTCCGATCTCCTGTGGGGCCGTCCACCTGGAGAGATGGTCCTGTGCGGCTGTTTTGAAAGCCTGCGGGATGGGATGCGGGAAGTATTGCTGGACTGTGCTGGCCGCAGGCCCTGCCGCCCGGAAGGGGGTGTAGGGGTCTGCCGCCCGCCGCGGCTGGGGAGGCCATGATTTCCCGCAGGGGCAGGGGCTGCGGAGGCCTGGTCATCCTCGGGGACAGGGGATGAAAGTTTCGATACCTGCGTTTCCGAGAATTAGGAGCTGATCTTGTCTGGCATTTACAGAGCTCGGAGATCTGTGACTGAGACACGATTTCCCCAAGACTGTCCCATAAATGCACATGTTACCTACATGCTTCAGACTCGTATGGAAGCTAGGACACGAGCCGTGACACTGGGAGTAGGCCAGCCCCAGCTCGGGGCGGTTTCCAGAACGCCCCTCCCTCCGTCCCTCCTGTGGCTTCTCCTCCTTGCTCAAGATGGGCCGCTGAGGACTTGGGCCGGGAGAACCTGGGGCGCTCCCCCCATGGGACAAGGGCTGCCACCCCCTCCCCATGACAGTCTTCCCTCCTGTGGGGCCTGTCTCTGCAAGGACAGGAAGGTCGTGCATCCTCAGTCCCGTGAACGAGTGCTGTGCCCGCGCGGGCGCTGGGGTGGGCGTTGGAGCTGGACACGTCTAGGGTTAAGTGCGGCCCTAGTTTTCCAGGGCTGGAAACTTCCGAGCACGTTGGTTCAACACCCAGAGCCTCAGCTTCCTCATCTGTAAAATGGGGATGGTGACACATGCCTGGGGGTGTTCTGGGGAGTAAAGGTCCGTTGTGCAGGTTACAGTAGGGATGAGTGTGGTGTGGCCTGAGACTCAGAGAAAGGAAATGAAGATTAGCAGCCGGTGGGTGGAGAGCAGAGACTGGTCTTGCTGCTTGCTCTCCGAAAGGCGCACCTGCCGCCCGTCCCAGACTCCCCTGCATCGGGTGGGAGGTGCTAGGATGAGGAGCGCGGTTGGATTGCCCCCCTGCAGGGTGCCCTCCCTGAGTCGCGAGTGCTCGTGTGGCCTGCCTGCCGAGCACAGGCTGTGTGGACTGGGCGGTCTGGCTTCTCCATGGAGCCGTGGCCGCCGACGGGGCCCGTTCCATCACCGAGGAGCCCGTCACAACCTTGCTCAGGTGCGTTCCCACGAACGCCAGGCACAGGTGGATGAATGAGTTTTTACGGAAAGCTCGTTTTTATGTGGCATCTCTATAGCCTTGATAGATCTTCCAGCTCGTTGTTTAAACAGTGCATGAAATGAGGCTCGTGGTGCACAGTCCTGTGCGAAGCAGGGTGGGTGAACAGCGAGGCCGGTTTCCTGGGTGGGACAGTGGAATTCAAGCATCTGCTCTCAACTTGTATCTCGAGCGGATGTGCGGTCGACCTGTTTGCAAGCATTAGAATGCAAGATTTCGGTAGGAAAGCACTGCGAGTTCATATTCAGAGTCTGTGCTACGTTCAGGAAATCAGTGTATTAGACCTTTTCTCCATAGAAAGTCTGCTCTGAGGCCTCCAGCAGCTGAATTGCACGGTATTAATTTTCATTGGAAGATAACTGTGCACTAACAGACCGTAATTCATCTTCTCTGAAAAAGTCATAACAACTTGTGTCTTAATCATATTTGACTGAACTCAGTGGAAGCAATTTATGTAAAGAAATCCTTAATTCTTTCCTAAAGCTCTGTGTTTGCCTGTTGATAAGAGCTATGATTTTATATAATATATGTGTTCAGGCACACGAAGCCCACATAAACATGCATTTTATGATGGGAGCCACGTATGTTTGCTTATATGTGTGCGTCCCAGGCCGAGGAGTCAGTCTGGCTTGACCGACGGAGTCCCCGTCCGGGTCTGGCCCCACCGGCTGTGTGGCGATGGGGGTGCCCACCCCTCTTCGGCCTTCATGTCCTCATCCATACAGCGGGGGTGAGAATGTGCACCGTGGAGGGTTAGTCTAAGGATTAGCTTGTGCCTGGCGCTGAGAACTGACTGAAATATGGAAGCTACTATTTTTTTCAAATATCAGCTTAAAAGTGGAGAATGAACTGAATAGAGTTCTTAAAGGTTTTCCTAAATCCATGGTTTCATGAAATAGCACACATTACTGCCACAGAAAAGGTGTAGTAATTCCTTTGTTGTTCACACCACAGTTGTTTCTGAGAGACTGGACGTGCGTGGGACAGGTTCCCATGGGGAACGGCCACGGGGAAAGGCCGCGGGGAATGTGTCAGAGTTCTGCAATGGAACGTGATGGTACCGAACAGGGCCCTTGGTCTCACAAGCTCACACCGCAGATGGGTAGGGAAGAATCTCACTTTAAAAGCAGACATCGCCCCAAATAAAGGGGTGAATCCAGTGTAGGGACAGCATATACAAATGATTTCAGATCCAGGGAGGATTCAGGCAAGAATGGGTAGCTTGGTGTCCTTGTCACTGCATTTGGGTTTTGAGAAAAGGTGTTTTCCCAGCGAGGTTACGAAGTAAGAACACAGACAGGACAAAATGTGAAACAGAGACATTGCTGAAGCCTCTGTTTGGAACCAGGTAGGGAGATCTGGACGTTACATGCGGTGTGGGAAGGCGTCCCGTCTGGACATCGGCCCCTGGTCCAAGGCTCGCCCGCCCTCCCGGAGGGCAGAACAGTCAATCATGCTAAGCTACTGTTAATTAGTTTGATCTGCTTTAATAACTTTATTCAGAAGGCGCGGGGGGCGGCTTCCCTTTTCCTGTCTCAGAAAGGAGCCCTGCAGCCACGGGGCTGTCCGCCCTCGCAGGGACCCCTGCTCAGGACACTGAAGTGGCCAGGAGTCCTGCTAGCCCGGGCTAACGCCTGTAAACCTTCAATGACGAAGTGACAGGTGAAGGTGCCCCCGTCCCGAGTCAGACAGAGGGTCTCTCACGCAAGTTAGACTAGCCGTCAAGTGGAAAAGGCCTGTGGGGACTTGTCTCTTTCTGGCGTTCCCCTCAGTCTTCTTCCTGAGGTGGAGCCTCTCACTCTGCTTCACGTTGCTCACTAAAAAGAAGAAAAATCCCTCTTTAGCCTCCAGGAATCTAAAATGTAGAACAAACATATAAGTAGAAAATACTCCAAGCTCATTCTGTCAAATGCATTTTGAGTCCCCATTTTTTTGTTACATGAAGTTATTCAGTAAGTTGAAGTGTCTGGCCCCCCAGGACGGGACAGTCGGAATGGGAGGGTCGGGGGCCAGCCCCTGGGGCCCGGGGTCGCCCGCCGAGACTGTGGCTTCTCCAGGGAGGTGGGCGGGCTGCTCTGTGGCGGGCGCTGTGCCTCAGTGGGAGGAATCGCTGAGTTATGAAAGCCGTTGCCTCGGACCTCCTGTCTTCCCCCAGTTTTACTATAAGCCTTATTCCCACAGGGATGCTTCTGTTCCAAAGCCGCACCTATATGTCGATTACCCAAAAACAGGGATCCTTCAAATTTCTCTTCGTACTCAGCTCAGGGGACAGAGGCACCTTATGACACACGCAGGAAAGGAAGGGACCTAGTGACATGGGGATACTCGGAGACACTTCATCAGAAAATCCTGACGGGGGAGGCTCCAGGGGGGTTTGGACCCCCTGAACTGCGAGGAAAAAAGACTAAGGCATTAAGTAGCTATGTCGCATTTCCAGGTGGCTTTGAACAGGTGTCCAATCTAGGGGTGTGAGTGTCCGTGTGTCTGTGCATGGGGGACGGATGGGGCCATTCTGTGCGAACACACGGGAGGCGGGAGGAGAACTTCACTGTCATGGAAGACAATCCTGGCTCTCCCTTGAGATTCCGGCTGGATCCAATCTCCTTACGAATGTGAGGGATGGCTTGCCTATTAAGACCAAACAAAAGGTGTAGGAGAAATAGCCCATCTCAATACAGTGCATCGGGTGGAATGCGCACTTAGCTGAAATGAATTAAACTGTTAGACAAGGGAGTGATGTATCTGAACACAGCCATCCACTGAAAATCGGCAGCAAACCCCGTCTAAATGCAGTGTTCAGTTTACCTGGGTGTTTCTTGCCTTCGCTTATCTTTCTGCCTATCTTGGAAAATCTCATTAAACAGTTAAATGTTCTTTTAATTGGTACATCTCCTGATTTTATTCAGGCACTAAGTTTGATGAAGTCCTGAGTTGAGGCTGGCCCGAGGGTGGGGTCCAGAAAGTGTCCTGGAAGCACAGACAGGGAAGAAGAAATTCCAGGGTTTTCCAGGGCCTGGTCCCTCGTCTCCGTGTGCTCTGTTTCGGAAACCTGGATGGGGGTGGGGCAGTCATGTGGTTTCGTCAGAGCTCAATGCGTTTTGATTGTTTGGCTTTTGGAGTGGTGGGACCAGATGCTCAAAGCCAAATCATTGCTTGTTTGGGAGAGAAGCTTCTTCGGAAACCCTACTGTAAATTACAGTATCTACCAAATGCCCCGGAGGTCTAATAGTCCGGGAGTGGCTTTAGAAGAAACCTGATTTGTAACCCGTGCAAAGGCTAGGGCATGAAGAAGAGGCCTCATTAAGTAACTAATTGGCATACGGCAAGCTCCATAGGAAAGGGACCCTACTGACGCCAAAGGAATTAGGATGGGGTGTACTTTGTAGCTTCTCTGTGGGGAAGACACAAGATGAAGTAGACATGGCCTTTTTTAAGTCAAAACCCATAAAAACAGTATGTTCTGAATTTTCCATTTAGGTCTATGTGAGTAACTTTCCTTTAAAATACATAGAAAAAATGACTATTTACATATCTGTACTTTTGGGATTGGTTATTGGTGTCTGGCTTTTCGTGTCCCCCCCTTGGTTAATATTAGCAACATAGTAAACAAAGGGTCACATTTGTTATGACGGTGGCTGCTAGGAGAGGGTTCGGGGTATTGGATGTATCTATAGTAAATTTGTTGTGGTCAAAATGTATTTTAAGTTTACTTTTGTGGGTATCATAACATAGAGCAGGACTTGCTGTGCACTATAAATAAGAAATTGTGGAATGAATTCTATCCCTTATCTAAATTATGACACAGAAAAGGATAGTAGCCAACCTCATAATTTAATATCCTTTAGGATGCAAAGGTCTGCTTTGTTTAAGGGGTAGGATTCAGGCAATCAGCGCAGCATGAAGCACAAATTAGCATTATGCTAGAACAAATACAAATATTTGTGCATCCGCTTGCGTGACCAGGTGTGGCAAAGCTTGACCGTTGCTCTGCTTTTAATTAAGAGAGTACCAAATAGAATCATCATGCTAACCTCAGAGAACAAAAATCTCAGTAAAATCTGCCAACCAGCCTGCTTATAACAAAATGATTGATTTTCCTTTACAATGGTAACACTATAGATTTTGGTAATATGACTTATTGATTATTGCTCTGACTGCTTTCAGGGCTATTGATAGGCTGAAGATATACAAAATCCAACACACCACATGATTTCCTCCACTGTCCGGGAAATTGTGCACATCTGGTTTCTCTCAGCTCTGAAATTCTCATTAGTGAAGGTTTGCAGCGAGTAAATCCTGGTCTTCTAGGAAGTGAGTTAATTAGGGGTTGGTTTTACACTTTTCATTGGTTTCATTGCAATCTTTGCACTTCTGTGATGGCTGTTAGAAATTGCTCCTTCCTTGCTCTGCCTTCTGGAGCCGCGTGGATGGCTGTCTTCTGAGCGGTGGTCTTAGCAAGGTCATCCAGAGCTCACTGGTGTTGGGCGATGGAGACAGGCGTCTAGGAGCCCAGTAAATCAATCACAATTAGCACGGGGCTTGCTTCCTGCCTGTAAAGGCTCAGGAGAGAAAGGTCGGTGGGGAGGACCACAGGGCAATGCTCAGACAGAGTAACCAGTAAGTGTGCGGCTTGGATCCCTCTGTGCGGCAATCAGATTTTGAGCTCCTTACGGTCAACACAAACATTTCTGGGAGGCCAGCTCTAGCAAGGTTTTGGCAGGGTGGATGGTTGCAGCGAAGTATTTTTGGAATCCCGTAGGTTCAGCCGGCTCTGTGTGCACCGAAACTTGCTTTCCATGATCGCTTGGAGAAAACAGCTGGGCAAAATGAAGTTTGACAACCAGTGGGCCCAAATCTTACCATGGCCTCGTCACTGGAGTCTGGCTGCTTTCCTTTCTTCTTTTCTTCCTCCAGTACAAACGAACTAGCACCACTTCCTCTGTTTTTCTCACTTGTTTATCCCCCTTGTTCTGTCTTTGTAGCGTCAGCCCCATGATGCCTGGGTCCTTCTCTCCAGATGAATCCCAACCGCCCATCCTTCCTAGTCTGACTCCGAAGTTACTCCTCCAGGAAGATGCTCTCCTGAACAGGATGGCTCGGTGTAACCTTCCCCAGGATTTCGGAGTTGAGATTATGCAGCCCAGCGGTTTGCTGCCTTTTATCTGTTTACAAATGTTAAATTGGTGTTCTCCACCAGACCGATCATTCTCGAGCCCAGGAAACACTGAATACAGTCCCTTTACGTTTCTCCAGTGCTCGGTAAGACACCAAGGGTATCGAGGACCGTCTTCAAATACTGGTTGATTGGTAACATGACTGCTTTCTGGAGTCCAATATTGATATGAAAACTTCACGAAGGTGATGCGGCTTCTGGGTGGCTCAGTCGGTGAGGCGTCTACCTTCGGCTCAGGTCACGATCCTGGGGTCCAGGATCAAGCCCCAGGTCAGGCTTCCTGCTTGGCGGGGAGTCTGCTTCTCTCTCTCCCTCTGCTGCTCCCCTGCTTGTGCACTCTCTCTGTCAAATTAATAAATAAAAAAAATAAAAAAAAACTCCATGAAGGTGAGACAAAGCTGTGCAGAGAAAACTGCGCTGTTGTGTCTGTGTGTGTAAATCTTGCATCTTGTGTGCGTTGAGCATGCTGGGTCTAGGCGCAGTCAGATGAAGCATTCGGAGCTGATATTGCAGGGTGAGGCGGTCTGTTCATTTTCGTGTGTGTAGGAGTGTGCAACCTGCAACGGGAGAAAGCAAATTTAAGAACTGACTTTTCAGGGGTTCTTAGAGTAGCGGAGGCAGTAAAGAACGCTCTCCCCAGAGAGTGCCAAGGAAGGGAGGGAACGGCCCGGTGAGCGCAGGGAGCTGGAAAAGAACTTATACCAGAATCTTGACCTCAACTTTCTTCTGTTTCTCTCTCCTCCCCTCTTTCTCCTTTAGGAAGCAAACAGGCTTCATTTCCATTTTGAAATGTATTAACAAGAGTCAGAAAGAGAGAGCAGGGTCCCCAGTGGCCATTTCTCTCCATCGGAAAGACCCTGTACGTCATAGGAAACGTCCCTAATCCCACCAGTTCCTTGGTCTGACTCTTCCTTGAAATGCGAGGCTTGTGCCCTGAAATTTAGCCTCAGGTGTTGGCTTGTGTAAGACCAGGGCAGCTTGCACGTGTCAAAGAGAACATGTCCGGCAGAGAAAAGAAGCCCCGAGGTGAGCCCGGCCGGCGGGCTGTGGATGTGCCACTGGCTCTGCTGTCTTCCAGCCCAGCTCCCCAGCCAGGGGGAAACACGACTGCACATGATAACTCTTCAGGAGGAACAGTACTGGGGTGCACGCAGCATCGTTCCCTGCTGGGTGTATGCAGGGCTGTGTGCACACGCGTACGCGCGTGCACGGCGGGCTGTGTGCATGGCTGGGTGCGTCCACGTGTCCTCACCTGAGGCCTTGGTGAAGCCTGGCAGCTTTTCAATGTCCGGTGAGGCAGGACTCTGGTTTGGAGGCTGACCCCTTGGCAGACATGAGTCTTAGCTGGAGTGTCCTGGTGTGAATTCACCTTAGTGGGGATTTGCAGTGGGGTTTCCTCTGTCCACCCAGGAGAAGGGGAGTCTTTGCCAGTTTACAGAGTTTGATGAGGCCGTGGTAAGCCGCGGGCCCAGCGGGGCTCTGCTGTGTCCAGGCGCTGCCACTGAGGAAAGCGGCGGCCGAGAGAGTCCTCCAGACCCACGGGTCAGTGTGCCCTCCCGTGTCATCGTCCAACAAACACACTCCGGAGGGGCCCCAGAGCCCATGGAAGCCTGGTCCCAGCGGAGACTGGTCTGTGACTGGAACCTGTGAGTGTTGTGACAGTCACCGTTGTCCCCGTGGCCTGGCAGTCAAGGGGACAGCCCCGCGGCTCAGGGAGGACCCTGGGGAGGTTGTGAGGGAGCGGGGCTGCTAGCTTCCGCCATTACGGCTCTTTCCAGCCCATCGGGCACTTGGTTGTGCTTGTTCTGAGCAAACACTGAGTGAGTCGGGGTGGCAGGGAATGAGGCCCTCTGACTTCCAGCTGTGGCGTTCACGAGTGGTGGGATCTGTGTATGAGACCAGCACAACCTGTCCGGCCTTCCGCATATTTCCCTAGAGATCACGGCTGAAGGCATGGCTCCCTGCTCACCATCTTTCTTCCCAACACAGCCCTTGACTTGCTTTCTTCTCTTTCTGTGCTTCTCACTCCAAACTCAGGCCCTTCTGTCTGAGAAGACATGTGAGAGACCTTCCTATCCTTGGTATCATCATCATCATCATCATCATCATCAATATACTGCTTCCCATCCTTTTGGAAACAGACTACATGATCATGGACCAGGAGATGACCACCTATTGCAATCTTCTCAAAGGGCTCTGCCATCATTTTAATGCACTCTCATGACCTGGGTTTTCTTCACTATTCCTACCATCCTAAATAACTGATGAGTGTCACCACCTCAGCAATGTCTCAGCCAGACTGCCCTGGGCTCACGAACAGCATACTGTGGCTGGGGGTAACCAAGTCTCACTCTGCACACTGGCTGGTTGCAGAGGGCGAAGCCACCATCAGGATGCACTCTCTGGGAAAGTCAAGTCAGCAAGGGTTCCGTGAATCTGGGATGTGCCTCGGCGTCTGGGGCTGTGACTCTCCTTTCACCTGAGGTTGGCGTGGCAGGGGTGTGGGGAGGGGTTGATGCTCACGTGTGCTTGCACAAGTGGACTCACACACAGGAACAAGCCCAGCGGAATCCTCTAGTGCTGTGTCTGAGCATTTCCTGGGTTAGCATCTTGAGTGTCAAATAATATATTAGATGAGTCCTTTCCTGGAGATTTAGAGAATTTGCCTCAAAATCTCTTTTTATAACAGAGTCCACTCTGTAAGTTACAAAAAAAGCAATTCGGGGAGCTTCCATTGGTGTCTGCTTCCGTTTCTTTGAGCTCAGAAAACCTCATGAGTCCAAGGCCAACTCAATAAAGCCAAACAAAGCTCCCCATGTGAATTCTGAATGTTAGTTTTGGCCCATGGATGCAGATCAAACCAGAACTCACAAAGAAAGCCAGTGGTCATGGGACCACATGAGCTTAAACCGCTGAGTAATTCAATGGACCCCACAAGAACCCACACTTCTGCATTTTGCAAAGTGCTGCTAACGTGCTCTGTGCTACGTGGAGGGTGACACGGAGCGGGCACGGAGAGCTTTAACTTCACCTCCACCGCTGCTGGTTTAGGATGAGCTCCCGTTTGTCAGCCTCTGTCTGCCTTCCTCCGTGGAGTCCCGGCCACATGCAGATGGCGATGCCGTTGGGCTCTGCGTGATGTTTAACAGTGCTTGCTGAGGCCGTGTACAGGATCTGGGTAAATGTACGTGCACATACGATTACTATCTTGACTTGATTTGGGGCAGCTCTATGTGTGTGTCGCGAATGCGTGAACGTGTCCCAGTGGCGTAACTTCCCAAACATGGGCCTAAGAAATTGGTAAAACATTTCCATGTCTTCCACCCATAAAGTGCGTTATGGCTGTGAGAAGAATGCTGAAGCGTTAAATAGGCTGGTGGTGTTTCCATGACACACGTGCGTGTGGTTTTCCAGCAGATCTTCATCCCGCGACCCACAGTGGTCCTAGTGACAACCACAGGCACCCTGATTTCCATGTGATGAAGTTGCTTTTAGCCTCTATATGCACAAGAATTCACGTATGAACTATGGTCACAAATGCTGTTGGGTCATTTTGAGTGATTCCTATCAGCTCCCAGGGGCCCACTTCCCAGAGAGCATGCTGCAGCGAGGAAACCCCCAGGACAGACAGTCAGGACGGCCGCCCGAGCCGTTCACACTCTCCTCCATGCTTCTCGCCACTGCAGCGGAGGCCCCTGGGATGGTGAGGAAAAGCTGCAGGGGGTTGAGCAGTTAGTTGGTCAAGGTAGAAATAAGAATATCCCTCACCCCCTCCTCAAGGTCATATCACTGATAAACACGAATGAATAAAAGAAAATAAACCAAGAAGAGTATTTCATAATCACATTTAAAGAAAAAAATCTGACTTTTTGCTGTGTCTTGGCATCTTAAAACTTAGATAATCTACTGATAAACTTTGACTGCCTGTGTACAAAATAATATTTCAAGCTCTTACTTAGCAGAGTAAAGATGTATAGTCCTGTTTAGGGTGAAGTTGACAGGGTGCCCATTTCGGATTTGAGGATCATACTGTGGAGACATGACTTGCTCAGTCTTCGTAAGAGGGCTGTGGGTGTTCAGAAGCACAACGGGGAATGAGCACGCTGCTACTCGCTGGGGAAGCCCTAGAGAAATGAGGAGAGGGGGCTGTCCCCCCATGCCCCACATAGGATGATGTTCACGCAGCGTTTCCATGGATTTCCATGATGGTTTGGAGACAAGTGTAAGCAGGAGGGGGGCATGTTGGGCTGTTAACGCTTGACTTGGTAGGAAAAGGAAAATATCACATAGTCGTGTAAGGTGGGGATTTTGAGGAAGGTAGAGTCCAAGATCCTATTAGGGTCATCCCTCTAGTACTCCAGCATCATAACACTCAGAAAATACACAATGCAATTTTTCTCCTAATATTTCCACTGCCTTGGCATTCTCTATGACTGATGTGTAGCTACATCCAGTAAAAAGCTTTGAAAGAATACATTTCCTTATTTTATCAGTTTCTCCTCTCTAAATATTCCAGGTTGTAGCCCGAGGAAGCAAAGCCCAACTTTTAAAATGCACGTAAGCCTAGCGACTTCTGGGTCTCATCCCCATCATGGACGTGGCTAGTTTGCACTGACCGCTGTGACCAAAGACCTTTACGAAGCCCCCACAGCGAGCAAGTCAGGGCTCATGAAAGCCCCCCTCTTCCACGTGAGGAGTTCAGTATCAGCCTCTGTTGCGGACTGGGCTGAGGGCAGGCCAAGGGAAATGGGGAGGACAGAGCACTCACCAGTCTGGGACCAGGAAATGAGCCTGGTCTGCCTCTTCCTTTCCAATGCTTCTCTGCCCTGAAGACATGGCCCTGCCACCGTTTGAGAGACTCCCTCCAATTTGCTTACTTCTTTCCTCTTCGTAAGGTTGACAGTGAGAAACGTCCTCTCCGTCCCGAGGATGCGCACGTTACAGAGGCAGCGTCTTTCAGGAGCGTGCCCATCTTGGCACCACCGCCACGTCCTTCTCTGTCATCGGTTGGTGATGGAGCAGAGAGGTTGCTTCTCCTCGTGCTGAATTTGTAGTTGGCGGCATTAGAGATAGAATTCACTGCTTTTGTTTTCTACACTGCTCTGGCGACGGGCTTTGAATACGGCCAAGTGATGTGCGTTTGTTTGTTTGGCAAATGTTTGAATTGCACCCACTGTGGGTAAGGTTGTGTTCTAGGTTTTGTGAATTTAAATAAAAGAAAGATGGCCCTTACCCTCAAAGAGTTCTCCATCTACGGGGAAGATAAACACAGCGGCATGCATGTTGTAAAGAACATTAATGAGAGGAGCTATTTCTGGAGCAGGTGGGAAGGTAGCTTCTCTTGTAGACATACCTGCACTCGTGTGGATTTGGGGCATTCCCTGGTGTGGGATGCGGAGACTTTCCTGATGACCTACAGGGCGGCTCAAATATCCAAAGTAGTTTTGCTTCAGCAGAGCACCGGAGCCGCGGTGGGCCGTCTGCTCAGCGGAGGGTGGGCTTACTGATGCCGTCAGCCTACACACGTCTTTCCTGACGTCCCAGGAGTTACAGTGGCGAGAAGCCTGTGAAAGGCATTGTTTTAGACTGGGGGTCCTTCAGGACACAATGTTGATGTGAGCACCAGCCGCCGTAGCATTTCCACCCGTAAAACAGGGGAAAGATTGTGAGCCAACATCAGTGTCATCAACATGAGCACCCCTCTCGCCGAGCAAGTTTACCTGTGTCTACCTGGATCCTCCTGGGGCACAGAGTGCGCAAACTGAGAGGTTTTCCCTGTCTCGACTCATAAACCGCTCACGAGGCTCCATATTTACCGCATGTTATTGGTCAACATGACGTTTGCTTCTGAATCTAATATTTGATTTCCTTTTCAGTGGTTTTCTCAATTTTTTTATCTTCTACAAAAAAAATGCTCAGGTCTGAACTTCAGTTTAAGTGGTGAGATTTTTCTGTATATCGACTAGTAATTGTAATGTGCGGTTAAGGATTGAGACATATTTTCCAATTCTATTTGAAGTTGTTTTTATCACATTTCTTAACACCTGAAAGTTTACAATATTTTTCATTGTTTTATTGTCTTTATGCAGTAAAATGCAAATGTAATATAGCGATGGTGAAATTACTTTTAGCATAATTATTTAAAAAATCTAAACCAACCTGCCGATGGGCATTATACAGTAAACTTGCAACTCTGCAGCCGGGGGGCGAGGGCAGAAGTACATTTTCTATCCGACCCGTCCAATGCTTGAGTAAGCAACTTAAATGCGTTTAAGTACTACTATGGCTGAAGCATAATTAATTTAAAAATCATATTTAAGTGTTTCTTAGTCTGTGATCTCCTGGCTCATTTAATGTAAAAAGAACATCACTAAATCATTTGCTTTGCAATCATTTGAGAGTATATGGAACACTTTCTAAGTATTTGTGTTTTTATTTCTGTTCGCATTTCTAGACCAGAAGATTCTCTACAGTTGCTCTGATTACGTTATAAACGATCTGAAAGCTCCCGTTCACAAAAGCATCTTGCAGAAATGCCAGGACGACTTCTAAGCAGAAGTGAGTGGCTTTGTCAAGTCTGAAGCTTCTATTGTGATGCACACACGGAAGTTCTATTCCTCTTTTTCCTTCTCTCTCTTCTCTTGTGTAACACCTACTAATTCTGTTTCATGGCAGTTCCTTAAATATGGGTTTTGGCATGATTTCCTCATATTTATGCTTGAGAAACGCCAACAATAAATATAAAAAAGTTAAAACATTTTTATGGGAAAATATATATAGTACTACAATGATGAATTAATGTTACCCTATGGATTTTAATGGTGCTTCTGTTTAAATTCTTTTTCCCCGTGCAAAGTCTCAAATTCTGCAATGCAACCAATGTGGGAAGATCTTATCTCCATTTTTCTAAACTGGAAAACAGACCAAGTGATTTAATTAGGCAGTATATTATTACGGAATGAGCGCCTTTTAAAGATTAAGATATATATATATATATATATATATATATATATATATATATATATATTATATAAAGCCCTGAAATTTAGCTCCCACGATCATGATGAGTGCTAGGTGTTCAAGCCCATTTTACAGATGAGGATGTAGGTTCTGAGAGGTTAAGTCACTTAACTAACAGCCTCCCAGTAAAGGGCACCAGGGATGTGAGTCCAGGTTTGTTGACTCAGAAGCTGGTGCTGCTCCCCCTTACTGCTCTGACTTCAGACAGCTTGATGAGAGAGGATGTTGCTGGCGTTAGAAAGGATGCACAGACCTCTGTCTCTGCAGCGATACCCTGCAATGCCGTTCTTTTCTTCTTCTGATCATCAGCGCTGGAGGAGCCGCCTGCTGTGTGACCAATCAGACGCAGCCGTCTCTGGTCGGAGACCTCGGAGGAGCAGGCAGGCCCCTGGTAACGTCACTGGTGCCTAGCGACGGCGCGGCTAGCGCAGTTCTGCAGCTTTGCCACAGTACGGGGTTTCTGGAGTTGTGGGCAGTGTGTTTCAGATGCAGATGATCTGAGGACGCCTGCAGGCTGTGGCCGCGGTGGTGAGGGCTGGACACCCACGCTGCGCTAGCTTCCACCCCTGGCCAGCAAGGACACCGAAAACCATTGTGGGGATTCCAGTGGAGGTAATGCCTTAAGCTCTCATACCCCATGGGTGGTGAAGCTTCCAGGCATCCGAAGGGTCCTGCGTAGTCACACTTAGAAGTCAATTAGAAAAGGAAGCGCATGAGGTGTGGATTAATAGGAGAAAATCATACCTTGGCAATCGTGCCTTGGCACAGACAACAGTTTACAAGTGAGTGTTTATTAGAGAGCAGGGCTCAGCAGATGTTTTCTAAAGCCCTTCCAGATTGAGAGCAGGAACCTCAGTTGATGTCCTGCCAGATTCTCAAGGACGCAGTATGTATACACGGTGCTCAGACAGCCCCACAAAGGGCTGACAGAGCCTGAGCAAGGCACCTTGCTCTAGGACCAGTGGGAGCCAGTTATCATATGGGTGGACAGTTCCTGATACAAAGACTTTGTTCTCACCTAAGGAATGGAGCTTGCTCTTTGAGCATTCCTTTCATCATGTGCAAAGTGAACATATTAATAGAATCTACCCTCCAGGGTTGATACGGAACAAAAAAGATCAAGATACAGAGCCCATACAGGATTGTACATGCCAGTCATGCAATGGGTGTTTGCAAGGTTTTTTTCAGCAATGATCTCCCATCTCTCCCCATCCACACTTCCATCTGTTGCCGGAATGCAGGGTATGGTATTCTAGAAGGGCTACCCCAGGAGCAGACACATCTTCCATTTAGTAGAACTTCATGATTGAGAATCTTTTTATTATATTTCAGAAGTTGTGGCAGAACTAACATTGAATGAGAATTTAGCAGATGCCTGATGCCATGTGAGTGCCTTGTGTTGTTGGATTTAACAGGAACATCACGTCGCGCAGTCAGAGTTCTCATCTGTGGGTAAGAAGATGATGAACCACCCCAGCATGGTCTAGGGGCCCTGCATGCCTGGGTGGGGCTCACCTCTCCCCTCTAGTTCTCTGCCTTTTGCATCTGGTCCTCCATGAAGGTTTGTTTATTTATGCTGAAACACCTCTGGTTCCCACATGCCCTTCCTGAAACCTTGCTAAAGCTGTTCCTTAGCTCTAAGAGTATGTGTGTGTATTGGGTGAGGGGACTCCCTAGGGTTCTTAATACACAAGATCAGATCATCTGCAAATAGAGATCATTTTACTCCTTCCTTTCCAATCTGAATGCCTTTTATTTCTTTCTCCTGCCTCATTTCTCTGCTTAGAACCCCCAGTATAGCATCCAATGCAAGTGATGTGGGTGCATGTCCTTGCCTTGTTCCTGATCTTAGGTGGAAAGCTTCAGTTTTTTTTTTACCATTAATTAGGATGTTAGCTGTGGGTTTTCCATAGGTGACCTTTATCAGGTTGAGGAAGATCCCTTTTATTCCTAGTTTTGCCACGTTTTTATCGTGAAAACGTCTTGAATTTGTCAAATGCTATTTCTGCATCTATTAAGATGATCATGTGGTTTTGTCCTTTATAATATGGGGAATTACTTTGATTGATTTTCATATGTTGAACCAACCTTGCATTCCTGGGATAAATCCTGCTTAGGGTTTAATGTTTCCATGTTGCAGGATTTAGTTGGGCAGTAATTTTCTTTGGGTGACCCATCTGTATTCATAATGGATGTTGATTGGTCTGTGGTCTTCTTTCTCACGATGTCGTTGGTTTTGGGACCAGGGTAATGCTGGTCCCCTAGAATGAGCTGAGCATTACCTCCTCTTCTGTGCTGTTTGTAAATGACTGGTGTTAATTCTGTAGACACTCACTAAACTCCACCAGTGAAGCCATCTGAACCGGGGCTTTTCTCTGCAGAGAGTTTATTATTGTTATCAGTTCAATCTCTGTATTTATTAGAGCTCCGTTGAGATTTTCAACTTCTTCTGGCATCCTTTGTACCTCTAGGAATTAATCCATTCCATGTGGGTCATCTAAGTTTTTGGCGTGTGGTTGTTTAGAGGGTTCCTTCAATTCTGTGTGTTTCTGTAAGGTAGGCAGTGCTGTTTCCTCTTTCATTCCCAAATTTAGTGATTCAAGTCGTCTCTATTTTCTCAGCCCCTTTTCTAAAGATTTGTCAATTTTCTTGACCTTTTCAAAGCATTAGCTTTTTTAAAAATTGGCTTTGGTTTTTCTATTGTCATTCTATTCTCTATTTCATTTATTTCCCTTCTTGTCTTTATTATTTCCTTCCCTCTGTTTGCTTTGGGTTTACTTTATTCTTCTTTTATAGTTTCTCAACATGAACAACTAAATTGTTGTTTTGAGATATTTTATGTTGCATTTGCACATTTCTGCACATTTCTGGCCATAGCATTTTTTGCCTTCCGTAAGTTCTGTCGGTGGTGTTTTCATTTTCATTCATCTTGAAGTATTTTCTGGTTTCCATTCTGGTTTCTTCTTTGATCCATTGGTTATTTAGGAATGTGTTGTTTCACTTCCTTGTATTGAAAATTTCCCAAATCTCCTATTTTTGATTTCTAATTTTATTCCATTGTGCTCAGGGAACATGTTTTATATGGTTTCAATACTTTTAGATTAGGTGAGACCTGTTTCATGGCCTGACTTTTGGTCTGTCTGGGAAGACATTCCAAATGCACGTGGGAGGATGTGTACTCTGCTGTTTTTGGGTGGTATGTTCTGTGCATGTGTGGGGTCTGGTCAGTTCACAGTGTTGTTCAGGTCTCCCATTTCCTCGTCAGTCTCTGTCTGGTTGTTACACACACCACTGAAGGCTAGGTGTTGAAACCTCCGACTGCTAGTGCTTAATTGTCTATTTCTCCCTTCAATTCCATCAGTCTTTGCCTCATATATTTTGGGGTCCTATTGTTAGGTGCATATATGTTTATAATCTTTATGTCTTCTTTATGGATTGAAATTTTTATCATTGCAGGATCTCTTTCTTTGTCTCTAGTAACGATACTTATCCTGGAGTCTATTTTGTCTGATATTTGTAGAGCTACTCCAGCTTTCGTTTCTGTTTAACATCTGCATGGTACATCTTTCTTCCCGTCCTATTTACTTTCAATTTATCTGTATCTTTGATCTAAAGTGTGTCTCTTATAGACAGCATACAGCTGGATCCTGTTTTTATTTTTTTAAGTCCTTCCTGCTAGTCTCTGCCTTTTAATTGGAGTCCTTTATCCATTTACATTTAATTCAGTTACTGATAAGGTTGGATTTATGCATTCCATTTTACAATTCATTTTCTATGTGTCTTGTCTAGCTTAGGTTAATACCAACTTAATTTATTTATGATTAAAATTAAGTTGGTTATTAACTTGAACTAGATTTTTTATCAGTTAAGATGTGAATTATAATCCCTAAGGTAGCCAATAAGAAAATAACTAAAATTTTTTTTTTTTTTTTTAAAGATTTTATTTATTTATTTATTTGAGAGAGAGAGAGAGAGAGCACATGAGAGGGGGGAGGGTCAGAGGGAGAAGCAGACTCCCTGCTGAGCAGGGAGCCTGATGTGGGACTCGATCCTGGGACTCCAGGATCATGACCTGAGCCGAAGGCAGTTGCTTAACCAACTGAGCCACCCAGGCACCCTAACTAAAATTTTTTTTAAAGGGAAGGAAATTAAAATGATACACAGGAAAATATTTGGCCCCCAAACAGGCAGCAAAATAGGAATATAGGAACAAAAATAAAAACCTTAAAAGACTGATTTAGTTTCAGTTGTATTCAAAAACTTTGCTCCTGGATAACTCCATTCCTTCCCCTTCTTTCACCTTTCCTTTTTCACACAAAGTATGTCTTTATGCAGTGTGCCTACCAGCACATTTCTGATCACTGCTTTATACAGTTACCTTTTAAATCAGATAGGGGAGGGAAAATGCTACAAACAGAAGCCACACAGACACCCCCAGGGGAGAAGGTGTTCCCACTGGGCAAGCGATGAGTCAGGTCACATAAAGACAGTCTCCCAAGTGGGGTAACTACCAGACAGGTCAGACAACAGTAGTTCTCTGGGAAGGAGGCTTTGAGGGGGCTGCACCCCATGCTGTTTCCCACCATGACTGCAGGCTGTAGAGCTGGGGGGCGAGGATGGGGTCAGTTAAAATGCCACCGGGCTCTCTGTTCTTACTGAGATACAGCAGTTTCCCCTGAATAAATGTCTCCTGTTGCTGCAAACCTTTGCTTAATTCCCAGAGTTCTCAAAGAGCTGGTTCTGACAACTTTTGCCAGTTTTCTCATTGCTTTTATGGGTGAGAGAAATTTTGGAGGTGCTTATGCGGCCGTTTCACTGATGTCAGAGGTCTATGTGGTTTTTGGCTGACCCCACTGTCCCGGCTCCAGGAGGGAGCCGGGGACCCAGCCTGGGCTGTGAATGTGAGGGATTGGTTCAAGGTGGGCCAGAGGCCATATGGCCCGGCCCAGGCAAGCCAGCCAGCCCGGGCTTTGTCAAAACCTTTGGGGAACAGGCACGCTTTCTGCTTACGTTGCTAAGCCGATGAAATGCGAGCCTCCCCGGAATGGGAGAGCACTGCCCACGGAGGAGAGGACACAACGGAAGCCAGAATCGGATCTGCAGAGACCCCGTCCTGAGGACCCTGAGCCCTGGGTCCAGCTGCACCTGGGCTTTCGGTCGTCTGGATGTCCTGTTCTTCACTGGTGAGTGGCAGAGTGCAGGTACCACTTGGTCTGTGACTTACTTCCTTGAGCTGTTTGCTTTGCTGGGACCCAGCCCACAAAGGAGAAACGGTGAGGCCCCCACACAGGCCTGTGGAGCTGGTCTGGCTCAGATTCAAACCGGCAAGTTCAGCCTGAGTAGGTGCATTTCTCACGCTAACCTCCTGTGCTCCCAGGTTTATGCTAAAGCAGATTCGGTGAGAATGATTATGTATCAACGTCTGCAACTGTTACTTATCACTTCCATCGCAAATGACAAAAACATTAGCATTTTCATTTACCAATCTTCTTATGGTTTGGAACTTTGGGCACTGATTACCTGAAAGACAAATGTTTTTCTTAACTTCAGATGTCCATGCACATGAGGTCCAGCCCAAATGCAAGCTACTGCATTCTAGGTAAACCTTATAGTGAGAATAATAGACCTGCATCCTTGTGCTTTAACTGTATGGAGAATTTTCACTGTGGCGAGACATAGCCCAGGTGGAAGTTATGACTTAAATAATTCCTCATAATGTGCTCCAACCACATAACGCTTTAGATTATCCTATTAATCTTTCCTCCCTAATGCTTCCTTTGTTTATTTATCTTCTTGTTGGGTTGTTACTTTTACTACCTGACCATGCTGTGTGGCCTCTTGTTTTAAGCGGTCGAAAGACTCTAATTTTAGAATAAATGGCTAAGAGAATGGATTCTGTGTTCACTCAGTTTTAAGTAAACTCTGATTATCTGGATTGACTACCCCACCAACATCCTTGTGAATGGAGCTCTTTTGTACGACGTTTATGATACCTCATGCGGAGTAAGGTCATGCTTTAGCGTAACCTGATACCCTTGTGTTAAAAGGCCCAAATTAACCAATTCCTGAAAGCTACACAAGGAATACATTTTCAAATGGTTTGTTGGGCATGAAGAGGGTGTACATGAGTCACTCATGAGTAGGAAGCCTGTGTTTTAGGTCTCACTGCAAATTTACCACAGATGGTCATGAATGCTTATGACCGTGCGAATAAGGCGCATTTCAGGAGTCTTACAGGTACGGTGGGTCTGCCATTCATAGTGAATGCTGCGAAATTGAGACGAGCAGACGCTGTCTTCACTTGCAAGAATGAGGCTCCATCATAAATCTTTGGATGACTCTCATGACATTCTGATAGATTCTCTTCAGATCTTTCTTATATAAATTGCTAATTTGAGAAAATTCGTAACTGTTGGATTTTTTTTTTTCATCTTAAAGAAAAATGAGTGTGTTGGCTTGTGTGTCTGATGAGAGCACAGGAATTTCATCGATTGCTCCCTGGGGCACGTCTGTGTCTTGGGTCTGGCGAGCGGGGGTCTGGGGGCAGTGGGGCCAGCTTCCCACAAGCAAAACCCATTCCTGGAAGAACCGTCTGCTCCCTTGAGAGACGGCTCAATGAAAAAGTCCCTCCATGGTGGCTGCACCACCTCCCCTCTATCCTTCTTGAGAAGACACACCCGTCCTCCTGCTGAGCCGAGGAGATTAGGGATTTAGGACAGGACGCGTTCACCAAGAGGCTGGTGTTTGCACCACCAAGAGCCCCTCAGAGATGTTCTCAGCATGAATATTTAATCTGCTTCATCCACCCCAGTGTGAATATTCCTTTCCATTCAGGGAGCAACACTGAGTTATTAGAACGTCTCTCCCTCTGACACCTGATCCCTGGTCTCTGGGGCTGATGCTCACTGCCCAGCCAGTCGGGGGCGGAGGCCGCACAGGTGGTCTCTGCGCACCCAGCCCATCTGTCAAGCACTATGTGCGGGACAAATGAGGAAGGAAGCGGCAGTGGCCAGCTCCGGGGTGGACCCGGTCCACTTTGGGAGCTGCCTTTCTAAGTCACTGACTGGTTTTCTTCTACTTTATTTTATTTCTTAAGATTTTATTTATTTATTTGAGAGAGAGAGAGAGAGCGTGAGCAGGGGGAGGAGCAGAGGGAGAGGGAGAAGCAGACTCCCCACGGAGCAGGGGGCTGGATCCCAGGACCCCGAGATCGTGACCTGGGCTCAAGTCAGACACTTAAGTGACTGAGCCATCAGGTTCCCCTTCTCTTCTATTTTAAAGGAAATGTGAGTCCACAGCCAGCTCTAGCAGCCTGTCCTGGTTCCGCTTTTCTTTACAAACCCCTTCTGCCCCACTATGGCCACCATGGCCTGACGTGGTGGTCACCGAGTGAGGGTCTGATGTGTCCATCTGCACAGCTGTCCGCTGGGAGAGGGGACGAGAAGCCTCCTAGCACGTGTGTGCTGTCGGATCAGGGCACGCACGACTGGGTAGCCTGCTTCATCTCTGCGCCCAACACAGTTCCGAGCAGGCGGGAAGAGCCGCCCCATGAGAAGTTCAGAACATTTTTCTGAAAACCTCAGAGCTTCCTTTCAGCTCCATGAGTGCATCTTCTAGAAAAGACTAACCATTCCTAAAATGTTAATCACTCCTGTTGATTTTCGTTATTTAGATGATTATTCTTAGCCTCACTGAAGAATAGGATGATTTCGTTGGCAGCAGAAAGTAGAATCATTTTGTTTCTCACCGCGGGATGAGTAAAATTGACAACCTCCTCCATTCCCGCTAAGTCATAATTAGAAATTAGAGCTGCATCAGACTGTTCTCGACAGCTGTAAACTCTGGCAGGAGCATTGACGAACACCTCAAAACTCTGTCAGTTACTGAACTCACGACATTTTTTTTTAATAATATGGGCTTACTTTGGCCCCCTGTAAGAGCAATCCAAACAGGATCTGGGTCTTTAGATAGTTCTTGAAGTATTTAAGAATTGCCCACTTTTTAGTGGGAAAAAAATTAATCTTGACTTGTTCTTGGAATCTTTCCTTTTGAGGTTGAGACACACTCGGGTTTTTATTCTCAAAGCAAACTGTTTTTACAAAATTGTTATGATGGGTACAAAGAGTAGAGGTGAGATTTTGAACCAGGTCACAGGTGTCTCTGCTGTTTGCAATCACGCGTCCTGCGTATGAGATTGTAACCAGAGCAAACTGGGTCTGCTCACATAAAGCCATGTATGTGGTTGATTTGCACTATTGCCAAAAACATTCTCACTGTGTATGCAATTTGTCAAAACAATTCTGAGGCTTGCATGAATATTTGGATCATGAATATTCGGATGTTTCCATAAGCTTTTGTTGCTTGATACATGGCATTTGGGTGGAAGTTTAGTTCATTGTGAGTTTTTAAATTATAGGTTTAGTAAAAATTTTAGATTATTTTTCACTAGGAATTATGTGACTGGATGCAGGGCTTTATACAACATGATAAATTTTAAGCAGTTATTTGAAAACGCTCTGAATTCAGTGAAAATAGCCTTTTGGGGACTGATTTAGACAATTATAAAGGAACAATCAACGTCACATGCTGGCTTGTGTTTAGAAGCTGCTTTCGGGAGGCAGGAAGGGGAAGATGTCCACGGGTCGTTCCTGGCCTTCGAGCCACATTCGGGTGTATTTTCCCTTGAGCCATTTGGGTCCTGCGAGGGGTCCACTTGACACGAAAGAACCTCTCTGCTCCTGGGTCCCCTTGACAGGCCTCTCTGATTGCAGGGCCAAGGCAAACTCGTGGGTTTCCCCCTTTCTGAGGGCAGCCTGGGGCTGTCTCCTCTGAGCCGATCGCCCCTTGGGCTCCTGTCACTCAGCGGGAGTCACGTCTGCAGGCGGATGGGATCGTTTCAAGCGCCACGTGGCCTGGGGGCTCATGGCCGTGACCCTCGTCTGTAACCCGATCCGGGTCAGGCCTGGTTCAGGGGCACAACGGCCCAGGGGCGGGGACGACTCCTGCCCCATGAGGCTCCCCGCCAACGGCAGCACGTGGGCTGGTGGCAGACGCTGCAGGGACGGGCCTCACGGAAGCCACGGCTGTGGCCGGACGTGTCCTGCGGACCACCTTCTCCATCCGCAGGGAGCCCCCCCAGCTTCGGCGCTGCGGGAGGCCCCGGCGGGAAGTGCTGTGTTTGGAGGCAGTTTGCAGCATGCCGGCACATTCCAGGCCCTGAGGGCATCGTGATGCTGTGGAGGGAGCTGGCCACACGTGCCACTCAGCGTGGAGGCCTGGGTCTGCCTGCTTGAGAAGGGGCCAGGGAGCGAGGGCGGGGTGTGCGATGGAAGGCCCCTCGGCGCGGGGCGCGGGGCAGGGTTGCCGCTGGCCCTGAAGTCCGTGAAGACAGCGGGACGGCCCGTGATAGCTGCAATCCCCTTCCGGAAGCCCGAGTTCTCCCTCTGTGTTGCGAGGCGGGAAGCTGAGGCCCTGGGCCCCCCCGCACCGTGTGTCCGAGCAGACCTTCGCTGCAGACAGTGCAGACCTGGGAAGGGCCCCCTTCCCCAAAGCCGCGAGCCAGGGACGGGGGTCTGGCCCGCGGCCCCGGGTAGGAGCACCTGTGCGGCAGGTACCCGGCGCAGCGCTCTGCTCGGGCTACTGCCTCCACCCTGGCTTGTCGGCAGAAGGGGGCCCAGCCGGAGGCCTCGGGGGCCGGGGAGGCGGGCGTGTCTCCCGCCACCAGACTGCCGCTGCTCCGGGGAAGATACCACATTAGTCATCTGTCGCAATGACACGTGTCCCGATGACACGGGGTGCCCGTGAACGCTGCCAACAGCCCTACTGGGGCCGGGCGCCCGCGCAAGCCACGGCCCACCCACCAGAACAGGAGCGTCTACACCTGACGGGGAACCTCGCTCGCACATGATTGATCTGCTCGTAACAAAGCTAATAATTACACGGCTCTTCATTTCCATCCGTCTTTGTAACATGAAATTTCCCTCAGTGTGAGCGGCCTGGGCCCGCTGGGGTAAACTGGAGAGCAGAGCGGCTAACCGGCAGGTGCTGTGCGCCCCCCCCCACCGCCCCCGCAGGTACTTCCTGAAGACAAACAGCCGCACCTTGCGCTCCGATTCAGGTGTTCGGTTTCATTTTGATGTATTTTTAAAATCCACTCACTTTTAGGAAATCTTAATGTTTGAAATTACTTTTTTACCCTCATTCCCGTACATATTTTCCCACATATATTGTCAGACCTGGAGTCTACCTTAGCTTATGGCTTTATTTCAGGAGACCTAAGAGCACGTCACCACGAGAGCCTTAACCTGAGTAGTAGCTGCAGCGGGTCCCTGGTCAGTGCTCTTCTTCACCTTCTTCCTCCGGCTCTTGGTGTCTCACTAGCTACCGTGTCACAAACAATTTGAACCCCAACCCCTTCTCAAGAGAGAAAGGCCTTGTAACAGAGCGGTCTCATTTCTAAGACTAATACAAGGGGTCTTTTAATTCATGTATTCAAAAGGGATTTTACTGCCCCATAAGAAAGGCTGAGAAAGGAGTGCTTGGTCCTGGTGCTGGGATTTGGTGGGGTGTGGTGAGGTTTGATGGGGTCTGGTGGGGTCTGGTGGGGTTTGGTGGAGTTTGGTGGGATTTGGTGAGGTTTGGTGGAGTTTGGTGAGGTTTGGTGAGATTTGATGGGGATTGATGGAGTTCAGTGGGGTTTGGTGAGGTTTGGTGGGATTTGGTGAGGTTTGGTGGGGTTTGATGGAGTTTGGTAGACACATGCAGACTCACGCCCTCACAACTCTCTCACACACTGACATGCACACACTGACATACAGCTCCCCACTCCCCAGTGTTTCCTCCCAGCCCTTGACAATTAGTCTCCTGAAGTGTCTGCTAAACATCAAAGTACAGCTTCCAGGGTCTCTGAACCTGCGAGTCTAGACAGGGCCCAGGCACACACCTTGATAAAATAACCCAGGTGAGGAGGTGTAGGCGACACTGGCCTCCAAGGCTCCTCTGGCTGGAGCTGGCCCCTTCCGGAAGCCCGAGTTCCCCCTCTGTGTTGCGAGGCGGGAAGCTGAGGCCCTGGGCCCCCCCGCACCGTGTGTCCGATGGATGGCTTCCCTCCCAGCCACTCCTCGCACCTGCCATCGGCTGGGTTTGCATGCTTTGCTGCAGGATTTGCTTTCATGCCTGCGTCCCCTGGTGGGCTACCAGCCAAGCAAGGGCCGGGTCCATAGACAGAAGATTGTCGAGTGGCCGAGTGACTGTCTCAGCAGGAGCGGGGCCATGGAGAGGCTATTTCAACTCTTCTCGTGTCTTCACCCTCAACACCTGACCACTGGAAATTCTGCCATTTTGTAAGAACTTCCTCTTCCAGCCTCTCGTGTGTGGGCCTGGCAGTGCTGTGTGACTTCTGAGGGGGTGCTGGTTGCCTTCTCTCTGGGCTTCTCGGGTCCTATCTCTTGGCTGTGCATCTCCTCAGTTTAGAAACCTCCCACACCTCTCAGGGGCTGGGAGAATGGAGGATCCCCCAGTAACCTTCCCCCTGACTATCTTCCTCCTGCTTCTGTGAGCTGGGTCCGCTCTGCATCTTCGTGCTGCGCATCTTGAGTAGAACGTCTCTCTCTCAGAGAAAACGGACTTGCCTTTCAGAGCTCAGCAAAAGCGCCACCTGTCCTGTGCGGCGGGACAGACTGCGTCCTCTGTACTCCGTCCTCCTTGGCTTATGTGCCAGGGACAACATTCCCCATATCCTGCCTCCTGCTTTTGAATTTGTGTTTCATTCTTAGTCCTCTGTCATGACAATGAGGTGTCTCTTAAGATCTTGAAAATCGGGAGAACAACATTGCCTTTTGAATTTAAATGTGCACATTGATTCATAATTGATCATCAGATCCAAGATTTGCAAAGACAGCTTAAAGAAACAGGATGGCTCCCAAGTGAGCAAAACTGAGCTGTAAGCGGATTGAAGGCATTCGCGTAGTTTAGGAAAGACTGTCTGATTAAGGGGGGATTGGTCAGCTTGGAAAATGAGGCAGGAAGAGCGGTTCTGTCAGGGGCAGGCGTTCTGTCTTCCTTCACAGTGTGCCCACTGCCTGGGGGTCCTCACCGCCTCCAGGCCATGCGGCTCAGGGAGGGACCCCAGGGTGACCCGGTTCCCGCTGAGTCGGCTTCTGTTCTATCGCTGTCTCTCCACGCACCTGCAGCTTCCCCTCTACCATTGTGTGACTCTGTCAGATTACTCATCCATCCCATTGACCGTCCAAGGCATGTCGTCTGTTTGCTAGAACGGCCTGCACTCGCCCATTTTGTTCTTGCTCGCCCCTCGGCCTCTCCTTCTGTGAGCTCTGGGTCCAGTGCCAGCTGCTCTCACCCCTGGCATTCAGTTATGGCACTGAAGTCCGAGCTGTCACCTGTGGTGGATAGCAGAGAGTCATCCTCCTCTTTCCACTGAGTCGCCCCTGCTCCCACGGAGCCCATCAGGTAAAGGCAGCGAAGCTTTTCTTCTACCCAGCTCTTGCTTCTTTCTCTGTGCCTCCTCTGGGGGGCTGGCCTTAAAACAGACAGGGCACAAAGCTCCAGGTGGTGTGCCAGGGAAGCTCAGGAGAGTCTGTGGAGGGACACCCTGGGGCCAACTGAGTGCGGAGGCGTCGCTGCATGTGCACGAGACGGTGGCCCCAGTGGGGAAGGTGAACCAGGGGGAGTGAGACATGAACGGGGTCTCGAAAGAGATGATCTTGGCAGGTGGACAGGAAAGGCAGATGAGGAACGCGTGCAGAGCTGAGCAGAAGCCAGCAGGAGACGGAGGACACTCCGAAGAGCGGTTTGAAAATGAACAGGAACCGAAAGCCGCTTGGTCGGCACATAAGGAAGCTTCCACCACGGAACCGGTTCTTCCTGGACGCCGTGGACTTCTTTCATGACAGTGAAAACAGAGCCGAATGCTCATCTCTCGTTATGGACTTCCAGGTATTGGGCAAAATCCTCGTGAAACAAATCACAGCAAATTCTTTGCTGAAAAGAAATCGGAGATGGATGTTAAATGATAAGAACCTCTTGTTCACGCCCTCTCTGAATTACACGTCCAGACTTGGAACCACAAAGAGAAAACATCCTAACTTAGATATAAAATAAGAGTTATGTACGGAAGGGGGATAAAGCCTGGGTCCGGAATGGCAACGTTTACCGAGCATCAACTATCTGCAGGGCATCTGTGGGTGTTCCTTAGGTTTAGAAAGCACGTTTTCATGGATTACTTCAGTTTGGGGATTATTACCCGTTTGCACGGAGGAAAAAGCCTCCTAAAGCGCTCTGTTTGGATGTTCCTGTTACTTGAAATTCATCGTGTCCAACAGCCGGAGCAGGACTCTCTCCCGAAGTTGGCTCTCGAGGCCGAGTGAGACAGATCCAGCCCGTGACTTGGCCTTGATTCCAAGGGCTCTAAAATTAGCTCCGTACATGGTTACAATTATTACAGTGTCTCGGTGGTCGCTGCCGTGGCCTGGCCGCGCCTCCGGCCATTGCAAAGGTGCGCCCCCCACGCTGGCCCTGGAGCCCGAGTTAAGCCTGCCCCCGAGTGTCGCCTGCAGAGCTGGCTTCCTGGGGAGTGGAGCTGAGTCCCGGGGCTGCTGGCTGGGGATGGCGCGGACAAGGCCGCGCTGTTGCCGACGTTCGGACGCATGGCGTCCCTTAACTCGCCGGTGGGCACTGCAGCTAGATAACCTTCCAGCGTCAGAAGGTCACCGTTTCCTGGCCGGGCTCTGCAGTGCGAGGCACAGAAACTTCGGGCATCTGGGACACCGCGGTCCGGACAGGGCTGGCTGCCGCCTCCCCTCCCCTGGCCCCCCGCACTCGGGGATGCTGAGAATCAGCATGTCATCTGGGACACGCTGTTGCAGACGGTCAAATGAACATCTGTGTTTGTGTAGGGTTTTACTCTCCTGAGGTAGAGTCTACACCACCCAACAGAGACAGTAATTATCCGGGAAGCGGCCTTCCACTTTCTCCTTGGTAGCTGGGAGGTGACCTCCGAGCACGTGGGCTCTGCCTCTGCGTGCACCATTCTGGGCAGGCCGTGGCCGTGAAACAACTGGGTGTTGGAGTGAATTGACCGGCCTGCATGGACGCAGCTACCTTGTTGCTAGAATAACCCGATATCCCCAGAAATCTCGTGGGTGTCCTTTGTGGGCAGCCAGAAAGAGTGGTCTGAGTTCCACGGAGCTGTTCTAGGCTGTGGGCTCTGTTCTCAGCGCCGTCCCCGCTCTCTCCCTCAGATGCCTGGCTGTGAAGTGACCCAAGCGTGGGTGGCCACAGAGCTCTGAGGACTGGCCACTGGCTGGGAACCCGGCGGACAGAGCCTGCGCGGCCTGCCCGAAGCCCACGTCCAGCCCCGGAGCCTGGCTCCCCGGCAGCCTGCTGTCCCCTCGGCCGTCGTGGCCCGGGGCCATGTCTGTGCTCACAGCCTCCGTCCCCTCCTGCCGCTCAGCCAGTCACCAAGTGACCTAAAGGCAGAAAAGAAAACAATTTGCACAAGGGATCCTGGCCACAGTGGTGAAGAGGCCTGTGTCGGCGCTGGGCAGACAAGTGGCTCGTCAGACGGAGAGTGGGAAGAGAAAGCGTGGGCGTTTCTGTGTTTCTACTCTTCAATTTTCCACAAATATGGTAGAATTTCATGCAATTTTGTGCATTTAAAATAGGTAATTTCTGCCTAAGATACTATGCAAATAGAGATTTCTGTGGCAGTTGACAAGTTTCATGGTCCCCCTTCCCCCTTCTGAGTCACCTCCCTGTCTTGTCCTGGTCCTTCTGGGTTTCACTGTGGCCTTGTCTTCCTTCCTCAGCCCTGCCTCCTCCCCTCCGCTCCCGCCTCCTCCTGGGCCTCCCGCACCTGCTGCCTGGAGTCCACCAGCTGCTGGGGCCACCGGGACGAGAGGCTGAGGAGCTGCCCTGCTGGGCGGCTGACACTGTGTTTTCCACTGAACTGCCCATGCTTCTTCCCGATGAAGTTGAAATTCTAACTGCTAACTTCTTTAGCTGATCATAAATTCGATGCATCTAGCATGGCGTTATCCCAAGCTCGCGTGCCACGGGGTCTCTGGTCATCCCACGGCTTCCTGGGCTGCCTGGGTGCACAGACCACATGCATGTGTCCGCCGAGCCGTATGGCTGCACGATCCACGGGTGCGCTGGCAGAGGGAGAGCCCACGAAGCCTCTTCTGCTCAGCAAGCACTGTCCGCGGCGCAGGGACGGGGCGGGGGGAGCTCAGGACAGAGGGCAGGGGTAACGCCTCAGTCAGACAGAGACGTGCCGTCCCGGCTGCTCCGTAACAGTGACCCAGAGCACTTCTGTCGCTGGGCCCTGAGCTCTGGGCCTCGTGCTGCGGGGTGCGCCAAGGGGGGATGCCAAGGCCCCTGCCCCTCTCCCCACCTCTCCATGCCGCACCCAGCCCTGCTCCCCATCATCCCTTAGAGCCCGCGAGTCCTCACGTCTTCTCCAGAAGCAAGCCGCTTGCTGAGCATCCTCGCAGGTGCCTGTTTGGGGGTCTTTGAAATGGCATGAAGAGGGGGCAGAGCTTCAGCCAAAGCAACAAGGCACCTCCCTCGAAGTCTGTCTACAAGGCGCTCTCCTGCCCTGCGAGCCTCCTGGGTCTGCTGTGGCAGATTGCACCATGTCCGTGGCCTACGGCCATGTGAGCTCACGGCTTCACACGGCTATAGTTCAGAGGTCTGCGGGGGGTCCCAGGTCACAGTGAGGGTGTCTGCTGCTGGTTCCTTCTGGGTGCTCCTGGGCAGATCCGCTCCTCAGCTCCTGGCTCTGGGCGGCGCCCCCGTCCTCACCTCGTGCCCCTTCATCCTCACAACCAGCAATGGCGGGTCATTTCTTACTCGGCATCTCTCCGACAGAGTCCCTCCTTCCTTCCTCTTCACACCAAGGGACCCTTGCTACTATGTTGACCACCCACCCTGATAATCCAGGATAATCTCCTATTTTAAGGTCATTTGATTAGCATGCTTAGTTCCATCTGCAGCCGTAATCCCCCTTGCCTTTCGCAGGTTCAGGGATTACGACGTGGACATTTTGGGAGCCAACATTCTGCAAGTTTGCTCAAAGCAGACAGGCTTTCTGTGGTGTGACCGACAGGGCTTACTCTTCCCTAGCTCTCCCCTTCTGGGCGTGGTTAGCAGGGGGTAGAAGAATGGAGCATTGTAGAGAGAGCACCAAATTATCGTTTAGATCTTGACATTTTATGCATATTTTTAAATGAGAGTCACACTCCACAAGGATATTTTATAAATTTTGCTACATGAAGAATGGGGTCACTGAGATTAAGGAGTTAGCGTGAGTTCCCCCAACTAGCGGGGGCAAGAATCTGGGTCTACTAGAGTTGCTCTGACCTGTGGTCTACACAACTCCCATTTAGGAATACTTGCACCTGACCAGGGATTAAAACTGGAGCAGGTGAAGGGGATGAGTCTGTGGAGGTGGCACGCTGGTGGTAACTTCCCGCGGGGACCCAAAAGCAGAGGAGAGCCGGCCACCACCAGCGTGCCTCCTTCACAGACTCATCCTCTGCACCGGCTCTCTTCTGCTTTGCCCCACTAGCTGCCACCTTATCTTTGGGTTGAAGGGAACATGGAGGACCCACCATTCAGCTCTCACTGAGCATTCCTTTTCAATTTCCTAGAAGCTGTGTTTTAAAGTCTAGTTGGAAATTATTTCGGGGGAGGATACTAGCTAAAATGACTGAATTCGAGGGGCTTGCTCAGTGCCCCACATGCAAGAGCTTATTCATTGCTTGCTGCAAATATGCAAGAAAAGACGTCAGACCCTCTTTGCTGATAAGGAAACTGGCTAAAGGGGGTGAGTGATTTGCCTAAGCTAGTCAGCGACAGAGCAGAACCCCGTCCCCAGAGCCAGGCTCCCATCGGTGACGCCTCTGCCTATTCACCTGTTGAAGGGTTTTCCTGGCAGCGTACCCCCCTCCCTGAACAGGTGCATGCCCCTCGCTGGGCTGCTTGCCAGGGAAGTTACAGCACATGCTCGCAATCTCTCCCCAACACGAGCAAACATCATTTGTTCTAAAAAATGCATGATTTCCAGTAGCCACTGTAGCTAAATTTTGGAGAACGCCTCATGAAAACGACAGTAGAAGTCTCATCTCTGGTAGGTAAACACCACTGGTTAGGAACCTAGACTGTCTGTGGCTTTGGAAGCATGAAATGAAAATCTCAAGAGTACCCCAAATACCCTTTCTGCCACAACGACGATCTTTTCCTTCACACAGTCTTCCCAGGCATGGCTAGCAAGGTGATGGGGTTCTTCTCCATTTTGTGCTTCTGTCTGTCCTTCACGCAGAACGCTGTTGACAAGCAAGGTCAAAGTGGGCCGCAGAATGGGGACGGTCGGCATGGGGATGGACAGAGAGAGAGGATGGACAGAGAGAGAGGATGGACAGAGAGAGAGGATGGATAGAGAGAGAGGATGGACAGAGAGAGGATGGACAGAGAGAGAGGATGGACAGAGAGAGAGGATGGACAGAGAGAGGATGGACAGAGAGAGAGGATGGACAGAGAGAGGATAAACAGAGAGGATGGACAGAGAGAGAGGATGGACAGAGAGAGGATGGACAGAGAGAGAGGATGGACAGAGAGAGGATAAACAGAGAGAGAGGATGGACAGAGAGAGAGGATGGACAGAGAGAGGATGGACAGAGAGAGAGGATGGACAGAGAGAGAGGATGGACAGAGAGAGGTGAGGGGTTAGGCAGTTAACAAAGGATACGTGTGGCTCCAAATAACTAAAATTTAGTTTGATGTATTTCTATTCCCATATTATTGTCATGACATCTATTACTGTTCACTAAATGCTCAACCATTTTGAAGGAAAAATAGCATGGTAAGTTAATATTAGCTTTTCAAATAGTAAATGGATCTTCTAGTAATTGTTTTTAATGATGTCACAGTTTTTCTTTGCTTATAGTAAGTTGTAGGTCTTGATTTCCCATGTGCAGACTAATGAAAAAAAGAGCAGAAGCATTAATTTCAAATTCACAATTTGAGTTAATTGCAAAAACGACTGGTTTGTTGAATTTGTTTTGCATAAAATATCCACCACAAACTTTGTTCTGGGAGGCCACCCATGAAGGAGCCCGGGACTTCGTGCCGGCACGCTGGCCCCAGGTCAGGACGACTGTCACAGGGTACCGGGAGCCACCTGGCCCACGGTAAACCCATTTCCCTGTCATTGTCCCCCTGGAACATGGACAACCTGCAAGCTGACTTCATGCACAGACTAGTCATTTATTGGGAAAAAAAGTCCCCACTGAGGGGCAGAAGCATTTCAGAGAAATCTGTTCATTCTGAACAGATACTAGCTATTGTTTTAAGTTGAACGAAATACAAATGCCCTTTAATCTTCAGTGTGGTTGTCAGACTTTCATAACTACCGGCCTTGCTGCTCATCAGATGGGAAGGTGTGAATGCGGTATTTTGCAGAGCATGGTTTTTGAGGATTGGGTTGATTTATGGCACACACAAAAAAGAAGACAATTAATTGCTTCACATGCTTCTGACACTTAGATGCTCCTGCTACTCCAAGTTAGGCTATCATTTTTCCTGTGACGCGTTGCCTGGAACAGGTGTCTTCAGACTTCCAGTGTACTATCTGCTTATAGCCGTCCTCGACGTGCAGAGGTCCACACGCTCACCGCCACCAAGCTCAGTCTGATGGTGGGAGAAGCTGGTGCCCGCACGCCTAAGGGCGAGGAAGACGGGCGGGACACATCATCAGTGCAGAGGATCCTGGGCTCAGCAGTGGGTTCAGCAAGGGACTATTACCACCATGAGAAGCCATAAATGGAGAAAAATGATCCCTAAGGGATTTGCATAAGGCATACACATGGTTGTTAATAAAAGCCCAACTCCTGTGATGGTGAGGGACACAAAGCAAAACGGAGTGAAACCCTGTTTTGGGAGAGCCTGTTGTCAGCCTGTCCTTTCTTTAGCAGGTGACTTCCTGCAGGTTGACCAGACTGTTGCCCTCCAGATGCTTCACCCACATCAGGACACTCAGAGTTCCCAGGAACCACATTAGCTTAGGTCCACCCTGCGGTGACTCTTCCTGACTAGCACTGCACTGATGAGGTCAGGCCCTCCGGGCAGTGGGACTACCTTGCTGGGACTCAAACGTCGCACCCGGTCCAGCAGACGCGGTTTGAAAACTCAGAGCCTTTGTCGCCAAATACCGAGCTTTGACTGAGTTCCTGGAGAGTTCCTGGTCTGGAGTAAACATTGATGACACGGACATCGGAAGCTCTTCAAGAAACTGAAGCTACTGGAGATTTTGAAACCATGTAACATGATGGAAGCAAGGCCGCGTTCACACAGTACTTCACTGTGAGGCCTGAAGCCGTGACCTCAGAGGGCGCTCTCCTGGTAACCCGTGTGATTCACCACAACCTGAGAAGTGAATGCCAAGTGCCCAGGACGTTGGGTGGAATATGTTTGGTGATGTTCTAGTTCTTGATTTTCTAACATGAAATATCATCCAGGCTACAGCAAAATATACTTTTGAAATCTGACATCACTTTATCATATTTTAATAGTTTTTATTATAATTTATAATTTTTATAATCACTTAATAATTGTATTTCAGAACTTAATCACTCACCTTTGGTTTTTAGAGTTACTTTCTTTCCTTCAGACCTCTCTAGTGTTTCCCTTCGTTAGGGCCTTGACTCCAGAGGCCGATGGACATCGTCAGGGCAGTGCTCTTGCTGGAACTGGTAGAACTATGAACTTATCTAGCTTTTATTTTCAACAAAAAATAAAAACTGTATGCAAATCACAACGTATCAAACATCAAGCAGAATGTAGACAATTCTTAATAGTCAAATATTAAAAAGTATCTATATAAAATTTCGTTCTATCTTACAAAAAAGACTTAATCATGTATTTGTACCTTTATCAACTTTGACATTTCTCTCTACCTCCCTGAAAATTTTAAACCTAGTCAAAACTCTGCTTTGTGTTTTATAGAAATACACAGTTGTTAGGTTTCATTATGTTAAAATCTTTATGACTCATCCACCAAATGGAATTTTATAATAAAAGCCTATAACACATAGTTATTTAATCAATTATAGCTTAATGATTGTGGTTTTAATTTGCAAACTACAAAAAATGCTCTATCTTGTAAACTTTTAATTTTGAGATAATTGTGCAGTTGTAAGAAATCCTGCAGAGAGACTCCATTGTGCCCTGTGCTCAGTTACCCCCGAGGACGCATCTCGTGCAATTACAGAGCAGCCCCGCGACCTGGACAGTTCTTGCTGGGTCCCACCCGTTTTGCACGTGCACATGTGTGTGTGTGTGGGCGTGTGGGATGTTCAGTCCCGCACAATTTTACCAGGTCTGTACACGTGTGTCACCAGCACCATAACTGAGAGCAGAATGTCCCCATCCAGAGGGCCCTTCCCACTGCAGCTCAGCAACTTGCACATGACCTGCCCCTAATCTTTTATGCATCTTTACAATCTCCTCATTTCAAAATGGCTTATATGGGGAATCATACCGTATGACTACTTTGACATTGGCTTTTTTCTTGCAGCACGATTCCCTTGCAATCCACCCATGCGTGTGTATCCAGAGCAGTTCTGGTTTCTGTGAGGTAGGATTCCATGGCCTGGATGGGCCACCATCTACTTAACCATTCACCCTTTCAGGGACATTTTGGGTTGTTTCTAGTTTTTGGCTTAGAAATGAAGCTGCTATGAACACTTATGTACAGATTTTTGTGTGCATGTAAGATGTCATTTCTCTGGGGGTAAATGCCCACGAGGGCCATTGCTGGGTCATAGGGGAAGTCTAGTTTTAGATTTTTGAGAAACTGACAAATTTACGTTTCCCCCCACAATCTTTGAGCAATCCAGTTTCTTCACATCCTCACTAGTGTTGATGTTGTTTGTGCAAGCCTTTCTAACGTGTGTGCAGTGAGATCTCCCTGCCGGCTGCACATCTTTTCACGCGCTTGCTTGCTATCTGTATGTCCTCTTCAGTAAAATGTCTTCTCCTATCTTTTGCTCATTTTCTAATTGGTCATTTGGTTTTTTCCACTATTAGGTTTTGAAAACTTCACCATCCATTCCTTAGACCAACATCACAATTTCTTCTTAAAAGACAAAATGAAACAGTGTCTTTTTTAAAGTGGTCTTGATGAAGTCCCTCCCCATTGACTCTGAGATGAAGGGACAAGTAGTCCCCACCCTTTTCCCTGGAAATGTGGTTAGAAAAAATCCTAACAAAATCCTTTCCAAATCATCAGTTGCTAGACACTTTGATAACCTCCATCTGGGTAGGAGACATAAGAGTCATATAAGCGAGTCTCAAAAGTTTCCTTTGAAAATTTCTGCCGAGTGGTCTGGTATCTCTCATATCCTGGTGTTCCTGTGGAATTTTCCAGTTAGGATCTTGGAACATTGAATTTCTTTTCAGAACACTCTAAAATGTTTTCCCAGCCTCTTTTCTTTTTTTTTTTCTTTTCTTACTTTATGCAGTAATCTTATCCAGCTCTGGAGTTCTAATCAAATGTACATCTTTATTCTCAACTCTGAACTTAAAAAAAATTGCTTAACTGGACACCTTTAAACAGAGCCTACACTCTCCCTCTCAAACTGCCATGTGCTCACACACACACACATGCACACTTGCATACTCACACACACATGCACACGGTCATAATTACATGCACACACATGCACACATGTGCATACTCACCAAACCTGCTTCTCCTCTGGTTTTTCTATCTGGATGAATGGCACCTCCATTCACTGTGGGATCAAAGCCAGGAGCCCGTGGTCCTTGACTTACCTCCTTCTGCTACTCCCCACTTGTAACTGATGTGTATGTTCTGCTACTAAATCTCTTCCAGTCTTGTCCCTTCCTCCTCGTTCTCTTTTCCTCATCATTGTTATTTTTTACTCACTGAGCCATTATAAGATTGTTTACAACTTGTTTCTCTGGCTTTAATTCTCTTGCAAATGGTTATCAGGCTCTTCTTCTGAAAAAGTTAATCTCACAGTTTTTTTCCTCTGTACCTTAAAATCAACGGTACTATTGATAATTATACATATGTTGTACCACAGACTTTTCTTCATTTCAATGCCAGTTTTCTCCATCTTGGTCTTAATGGGATACTTCATTCTACAGAACTTTTGACAATTCTCCAAACTACCTCTTTTCTCATGTCTCCATTCTTTTGTCCTTATTATTTCATATGCTCTTTACTTCCAGATGAATGGCTGTCACTGCACGCAAACTTCAATGTGTTGGGTTGAATCGACCACTCCTTCTTTTTAGCCTATGTGGTATCACTCCACTCCATAAGGCATCTATCACATGACATCACTCGTCGATTTGAATTACTGTCTCCACTGCAAAGCTGTGAGCTCCTCCACAGTGAGAACAGCATGGTTTCGCTATTGAAGAACTAAATTCTGGCCCAATAAATCTGTGGCTTATGAATGGCTGGAAGGAAAAGGATAATCATATCAAAAGGAAAAAATCCAAAAGGATTGGACTTGAACAAATGTGAAGCCAGGGTCTTAAAAATTTGATTATAAAGCCCAAATGACAGCATGGAATTTATTCCACAAAAGTTTGTACTTATAATGGAGACACACATTTATCACATCTGTAAAATATCTAAAATGGGCCAATTTCATGCCTTCGGGCAGTCTAGAAGGCACCTGACTGGAATCCTGAAATAAGAGTGTGTACCTTGGGAAGCTCAGATGCAACCCAAGTCCTCAGGCTGGTAGTGGTGCTCACTGCATTGACACTAACACAAGGAGCACCTCTGTGTGCATCATCTTACCAAGTCCAGACAACAGTCCCAATAGGTGGGCACTATCATTATGTCCAGCTGCGTAAGCTGAGGCTTGGAAAACCAAGATACCTTGCTAATGGCAGAGTAAGTTTGTAAGTGACATAACTAGATCCAAATCCATGTCAATCTGATTCCTTCAGTGAATGTTTCTGATGTCAGGAGCAGGGCATGGTTGCTTGAAGAATCAACCCATGTATCTTTTGTGGAGTTGTCTTTTCTTCCTTCCATGCAGCCCTGCAGCTCTGAGGCTGAGCATAGGGGCAGATATTTGTTATTCCAGTGGGGAAGGTGGTGTAAGCTTAGCTTTGGATTTCAAAGTTAGACTTTAAAATTCCATGGCAAGGTCGAAGGTTTGGGAGTTGGGCTTTTAAGAGATAAAAATGAGTTTTATCAAGACTCTCAGAGCAGAACGTTTGTAAGCCCTGAGGGCTAACTTGGGAGTAGGCAGGAGGAATTTGGGATGGAGTAGAAAAGCTGAGGGAGACAGGAGAGGAAAAGAAGCTGACTGTCCTTGTGTTGTGCTTCAAGTTGGCGTATTCCAAGGGGAGCAGATGGGTTTGTGGAAACTTCAAAATGCCAGGACCAGTGCCCTGCTCACCAGGGCATACCCCGGGAGACTGAGCCACCAAGGGAAGGATCTCATTCCAGCTGGAGGTGCCCAATGGTGGGCTCCCAGGTCCTGCACATTCCAGAATGATGTTGAATAAGCATCTCAAGAGTTTCCACCTCCAGTGATGTGGTAGAAATCCTAACAAGGCTGTGGGGCCAAATGATCTGTGGTTGACTTAAGGAGGCCACAGGGCTCTCACTGCAGAGGCCACTCGAGGTCCATGGTCATTAGCGACCAGTGTCAGCATAAGAATGTCCTCCATTGCCCCATAACAGGTGGCACCAGCCTACTTGATGGAGAGCCTATGCAGGCACCTAGGCAGGAATCTGGAGAGAAAGGCTACACTGGAGGGGTTGCGTTGCCAGTGGGCAGTGTCCCTCGTCCTGGGGATGAGGCACTTTGCCTGGAGGCAGTAGGAGGAGAAGGAACCTGGGAAAGGGGGAGGGAAGGAGGGAGAGACCTCAAAGGGGAGAGGGCCTCCGAGAGGCTGGTAAAGAAGACACTCCTTTTGTTGGCAAGGTCAAGAGCTTTCCACTTTCATTGAGAATAGGGACTCAAAGTCAAGATGAAATCATATAGAAAATAATAAAAGTTACTTTTTATTTTTCCACACAGCAGATCTGTAACAAGGAAATGCAACTATTTTTACTGATTAAATTATAAATAAATATACTAACCTATCTAAACTAACATGCGGCCAGAGGACCACGTGAGAGGGTACAGTCCAGCTGTGAATCGGGGAGCTGCTTAATGCGGTCACGGGGGTCCCAAGGCCAGCGGAGGAGGACCCGGCCATGTGCTGGTGCTGTGGGCAGGGCAGGGCCCATTTTGGGGGAGGACGAGGGAGGTTAGCAAGAGCAGCGTGAGGGGAGGATGGGAGGGAAGAGAGGGAGGTTAAAACCAGCCCACTGTCTCCACTGGCAAACCTCCAGGATGCAGAAGATAATAAGGAAAGAAATGAAACACTAAACAAAGCTCTCTGGTGTGGAAAGAGCTGGTGATACGCCTCCCGATGTACCTTGGGGAGAACTCTGCACTTCTCACTCGGGGCCTGTCTGCTCTTTTTTTAAAATTTTATGATTTAATTTTTTCAAGTGGTCTCTGTGCCCAACACGCTGCCCCAACTCACAACCCGGAGGTCAAAATCGCAGGCTCTTCGGCTGGGCCGGCCAGGCGCCCCGGGGCCCGTCTACCCTCACTGCGCGTATCTGGAACAGGCTTAGCCCCGCGCTGACTTGCCTGGAGACGCCTGAGAAGCAGGGGGGTGTTAGAGGCTAGAGCACATGCAGGGAGGCCCAGTAGCCTCCCCAGCCCCACTCTGCATGCCGCCCCCCCCCCCCCCAAGAAAGAACGATTAAAGCTGGCGGACAAAACTATAAACTGCCAAGTCTAGACTCACTGACATTATCACCTCAGGACAACACAATTAAATTACATTTGGGAGCATCCTCTTTCAGAAGGCAAGAAAGCATACACCTCACTTTAGAAATATTTCCACAGAGCACCTATGGGGGGAAAACCCTTCAAGGAGCAAGTTTAAGTTATCAGGAGTTTATATCCCCACACTCATCGTGCTACAAGTAAATGAGTTCCGAATGCGCTTGCGCGGCTGATGGGGCTGACCCTGGCCCGCGCGCAGGTGCGCGCCCCGCGCGGACTGCTCTGTGCCCGCAGGTGAGTGCGCGTCCCCTGCGGTTAAGTGCTTCCTGCTGGGTGGAGGAGTATTCACACCGGGGGCGCGCACGCCTGGACCTGGGTGCTCACGGCCGGGTCGCACTGTGCACTGCGCCTCCTGGATCCTCCGCTGCTCTGCGACGCACGCTTCTGAGATTTGGACAAGGACACAGGCTTTGTGACAAAGGGCAAATGGCTCCTCCCGGAGCCAGCCCCACGGGGAGGAAGCAGCAGAAAGACCCGCTAAGGGCTCCCGGCAGCTCCAACAGAGGAGGAGCCCGAGCAGGCCCCGGCAGAGCCCTAGCGCCTTCGTGCCCGCGAGAGACGGGGGTCGAATCATCCTGGAGGCCTGAGAAGCAAAGGAGAACGCAGCTCCTTCTTCAGTCCCGCCGCGAGATGCGAGGGTATGATCGTTCTCTGGGTTCCCCCCACCTCTGAATGAGTACAGAGCTTAGCTTAGAAGGGAAATGGTGTGATTTTATTTTATTTTAATTTTATTTATTTTTTGAGAGAGAGAGAATGACAGAGAGAGAGAGAATGAGGGGGGAGGGTCAGAGGGAGAAGCAGACCCCCCTGCTGAGCAGGGAGCCCAATGTGGGACTCGATCCCGGGACTCCAGGATCATGACCTGAGCTGAAGGCAGTCGCTCAACCAACTGAGCCACCCAGGTGCCCCGAAAATGATGTGATTTTATTTAAAATGCATTTATTACCAGGAAAATCTGTATTTACCATTATTATAAAACCAACTGGAAATGAGAAAGTGGTGCCAGGGTCCACGACAGTGGATGTAATTTCTTTAAGCTCCTATTTCTTTCCAAACGGGAGTCGGTGACCAGGAAGAAAAAGGTGTGTTGACTGAATGAATGTTGGGACCAAGAGAAGGTAAGTTGGTAATGTCACCAATGAACTGTCAGAATGCTGGCGAGTGAGAAACACATCTCCGGTCCTTGCTTCAGTTTTTCAGAACCATTTGTCCTATTTTGGGTCTTAGTGGATGGCATACAGTTGCCGCGGGCTTGATGCGCTCGGGTCCGACCTCAGTGTCCTACTCACGCCTGGACTCCGGTGGCTCCCCCTGAGGAAGCCTCTCATGGAGCCTGTCTCCCAGCTGTTGCCAGGCTGACTTTATTGATCCCCCAAGGCTTTCTAAAATCAGACCAACACAAGCCGACCATTATTATTAATATTATTTAAAAAGTGAGTCTCTGCCACGGAGGTGCCCCACGCTGACCCAACTCTGATTATGACACTAGTTACAGCGGTCATAAAGAAGAGAGCCCTGATTGCCACCTCTTTGTCCCCAAGGCTGCTGGAAGACAGATGCGGGGCGAGGGAGGTTGGGGCAGCCCCTTGCCTGCAGGGCGCTCATTAGCATCTCAGGTGGGCGGGACCTGGCTCTTCCACGGTCACCGCTGGCCCGGCTTCCACCATGGAGACCGCCCGTGCTCTGCGGAAGAGGTGGGGCTCAAAGCTGAGCTGTGCGGGGCCGGGGTGCGGCCGCAGGCAGTGGGGCGGCGGTGCGGCAGGCCCGGGCGGTGCTCTGTTCGCGCAGCAGGGCTGCGAGTGCCCGGGGCGCAACGCCTACAGTGTTTTTGTTCTCTGCTTCCCTCGGTGCAGGGGGCACTGGGTGGGGACGTCCCCGCGGCTTTCCTGGAGCAAGGATGACATTCCTGGAGTGGAGGGGCACCTGCCGGCAGCCCTGCCCCCCGCCCCTCGCCTGCCCGCAGTCCTCCTCCCGCAGCCCTGCCCAGCGCCCCTCCCCTGCCCGCAGCCCTCCTCCCGCAGCCCTGCCCAGCGCCCCTCCCCTGCCCGCAGCCCACCTCCCGCAGCCCTGCCCAGCGCCCCTCCCCTGCCCGCAGCCCACCTCCCGCAGCCCTGCCCAGCGCCCCTCCCCTGCCCGCAGCCCTCCTCCTGCAGCCCTGCCCAGCGCCCCTCCCCTGCCCGCAGCCCACCTCCCGCAGCCCTGCCCCCCGCCCCTCGCCTGCCCGCAGTCCTCCTCCCGCAGCCCTGCCCCCCGCCCCTCGCCTGCCCGCAGTCCTCCTCCCGCAGCCCTGCCCCCCGCCCCTCGCCTGCCCGCAGTCCTCCTCCCGCAGCCCTGCCCCCCGCCCCTCCCCTGCCCGCAGCCCACCTCCCGCAGCCCTGCCCAGCGCCCCTCCCCTGCCCGCAGCCCTCCTCCCGCAGCCCTGCCCAGCGCCCCTCCCCTGCCCGCAGCCCACCTCCCGCAGCCCTGCCCCCCGCCCCTCGCCTGCCCGCAGTCCTCCTCCCGCAGCCCTGCCCCCCGCCCCTCCCCTGCCCGCAGCCCTCCCCTCCCGCAGCCTCTGAGGACCGCCGGCTGCAGCGCCCGGGGCCGGCGTCATGAGCCCCATTCATTTCCTGCCGCTGGCATATGGCATGTCATTGTCCTTGGTCACCCAGGCAGAAGTGATGCAATTTGTTGGCATGTCCTGCCCCGGCACAGACTGTCCACCCCACTGAGCCCCCGAGAAAACAACAGAGGCCGCGAAAGGGCAGCCAAAACGTCCCAGCCCCATCACGCATGCGCACACGGCGCAGGGACAGGGCCTGAGTTCCGCAGAAGAGAGGGAGGGGAGGAGAGGGAGGGGAGGAGGGGGTCTTAGAACTCACCCCCCGTCCCTCTGTCTCTGTGTCTCTGTGTCTAACTACCAAGAACGTCCAAATCACCGACAGCAATGGGGACCATTCTCAGGACATCACTTGCAAGTCTCTGGTTCGAACCTCATCTGATTCTCCTTTCCCAGCGTCTCAACAGAACAGAACACAACAAACAAGCGACCAAGCAAACAATGGGGATTTCAATGCCTCTTCAATGATACCAAGTCCACCAGACATGACTCCTACCCAGAAAGGATGGAGGCTTATCGAAAGGTCCAGTTACTGTTTCATCAGAAAAGGAAAAAAAGTGCACACAGCCTATTGCGCAGTGGTTTCTACAAAGACTCAAAACAATGTTCCTTGCAAGGTTTCAATAAGGTTCACATCCCATTGGAGTCTGGGTTTTACAGGAAAAGCCATTTTGAGTGTCTGAAGCCAATTTGAAAACAGGCAAAAGTGTTTTGCTCCATATGGTTTGAATTTTCACAACAGTGATAATAACATCCTAAAATCTGAGGCTGATGTGATCTATCCCATAATGGATTTGAGCAGGACCTAATGATTCACATGTTGTAATGACACAGATTACCCTTGTATGTGCTGTATTGTTACTGAAGCATATTTATGGGAGAGCTGATGCCCAGCTGAGCCTGCTCCATCCCTCCCACGGATGAATACAAGCGCTCATATCCACACATGGCTGGAATTTATACTGCTGGAAATAGGGACCACTCTGATGGATGGAGCGGGCCTGTGGGCACTGCCTACCTAGCTGACGTGGGGCACACCGATCTGTGGCCATCAAAACCACCTGTCTCATCGCCACTGTCACTTCTCTGAGAACAAGTTGTTTGAGAAGATCCCATGATTCCTTCTAGCTGTGAAATTCTCTCCTGTGATAACGTGAGGGCCCCTCCTCACTGGTTATGGAGAAAGCCCCGGGTGGGCACCGCTGTTCCGTCGGGAAGACGGGTTGCTTCCGTGGGGCGCTAAGTGTGCTGGGCGCGTAGGGGAACCCGGAACCCACGAGCATGGGCGTGGCCACTGAACCTGGGATCCGAAGTGAGAAGCTAAGTCAGGTTTATCTGAGAAGCGACTGTTAGCTGCCCTACACTGGCAGCCGCTGGGTCTGGGGACACCCATCCCGCCTTTATTAATATCACATGGTGGAGCCACATGCAGAGAGGTACTTAACAAAGACATTTTGATTAATTTATATAGATATATTTACCTCCAGAGATTAGAGGAGAAGGTAAAGAAATTAACTTTTAGCTTGTAAGAGTGAGCATTACATTCTGGGAAGATTTTTAAATTTCCTGATTAGGAGACAAGTAAAAATTGCCCTCCATTTTGTGAATGATATTCCATTTACTGTTAAATTCTAACATTCTTATTTTAAAAACAGGGAAGAAAACGGAAAACGGAAGACAATGAGCAAGAAGTACATCCTCAGCTTGTGTTGTGGCCCAAGATAACTGTGTGTCCAGTACGTGCTCGGTTCTGCAGACTGGGACGCGGCCATGAGGGGCATGCACAAAATCTCCTGCCTCCAGGGTGCTCCCTTCCTGCAAGTCTCGGAGCCTTGTGCTTCTGAAGACAGAGTAGAGCGCATTTCTCAGTTCGCCTCCAAGCCCCCTGAGGAAAGTGGAACACCCAGACGTCACCCAGCAGACCTATAAGAAAGCTCTGGAAGCACAGAAATGGAGGCTGGCTGTCTGGGGACCGGGGACCCGAGGAACAGTGCAGTGGGTTTTCCTTTGGCCTCCTGCGTCCCAGATTTGGAGGCAAAGATCTGGCTACCCGGACACACCAGTGGGTACAGACAAAACCCCACAAACCGGCAGAAGCTGCTCTCTTGGGCAAAGGACCAGGAAGGGGCAGCCTGGGGGACGGAAAGCGTTTAGACTGTGGCTGTTTTGCTCCAGTCAAGCCACAAAAACACGCACCCTGCGCCCCCGGCTCCCCTCCAGGGAAGACCCTCGGTTCCACCTCGAAGGCTTAGCAAGGCTGCCCAGCCCCACCAGCGTGGTCTCAGGGAGAGCCCCTCAGTCTCTCAGGGCAGTGGGGGCCATGCGGGGAGCAGTGAGGAGCCCCCGCCCCAAAGCCCAGTGGAGTGAGGAGCCCTCCACCAGTGGCAATGGGGCAGTGTCCTCCCACGCGGTTGGAGATTGGGCAGGCAGTGGGGAGCGTCACCTCTGTCAGCAGCCGCGAGGACCCCTCTGCAGGCTTAGTGAGGCCTCCAGCCCCCGCCGGTGGGTGCCGCGGAAAGCTGGCTGGAACTGCAGGCTGGAAAGGGTACAGCGTCTCAGAGCATCCTGCCAGTCTGTCCAACTTCAGTGCAGGTCGGTCATCATACCCAGGGCCACACGAACAACCCTAGATACAGTGGTGTTAGATTGTCTTCAGCCCACAAGCAGGTGAACAAACACAAGTGCGTCCACACCGTGGAACACTACTCACTTGGCGGTGGAGAGAAGCAAGCTCCTGGCCTGGGCAACAGCCTGGTGGGTCTCCAGGGAACTGCGCTGCCCAGAGGGGAAGGCGGCCCAAGGCTGCACACATGGAAACGATCCCACTTACGTTCCCGAGTTGGCAGAAATGGATGCAGGGCAGGTCAGGGTGGGGGTGGGCGCCGGAGGGGGCTCAAGGGGGACCCCGCTGGAGGTGGACGCCCTGTGTCTGGACGGGGCCGGAACCCTGGCCGTGACACCGTGCTTGCAGTTGTTCGAGAGGTTACTAGGGGGAAGCTGGACAAACGTGCACAGAATCTCTCTGTACGACTCCTTACAACTGTGCGTGAATCCACGACGGCCTCCGCCGGGGAGCTCCGGGTGCCTTGCTGAGCTCTGACGGGGGTCGGGCAACAGAGCAGGAGGTGGGGAGGCGGCTAACACCAAGCACATGAACGCGCAGCCATAACCTGTGATCCGAGCCGCAGAAATCAGGGTTACGAGGAAGGGTAACGGGAGCCTCTCCTTCAGGTGGGCGTCCTCAGAGACTTGAACAGGGAGGAATAGCAGGGGTGGACGGTCTGCGCTCGGGAAACCGGTGCAGACGTCCTCAGGTAGAAAGCCTGGGGGCGAGGAGTGGCGGGTCCCAGGGTGGGGAGTAGGGTGGTCACGGTGAGGGGTGTAAGCAGCAGGGAAGCCCTCGCAGGGTTTGAAACTGTGGAGCGATGTGTCTCGATTTACGTGGAAGTAAGTTACTCTGGAGTCTGGCGGGAGGTTGGGTCGAAGACGGGTGAGTTTGGAAGCCAGAAGACTCAGGTAGTCTCCATGGGCGCACTCAGAGAGAGGCAGCGGGCTGTGGCCACCGTGCAGAGACGCACAGATGGGGGAGTTCTCGAGAGGCGTGTCGCATGCATATGGGGGCAGACGGAACATGAAGAATGGCTTCCGGGTTTGTAGGTTGAGCCACCCAGAAGTTGAAAGTGCCACACGCAGACTTCTGGCAGCGGGTCAGAGAGGGGCACCCGCCATGCGTATTTGGACACTAACATGATGTGGAAGACCAGCGTGCTTTGATGACTTGTATGCTCCTATTTGCCTAAAATTATTCCTAAAACCAGGCAGTTTTCATCTGTTATTCATTTGTGGCTCATGTGATTTGTACATTTACTTTCATCCTTAGGATAGTGTTTGTCCAATTCTAAACAGAATCATTCAAATATATGAAGTTTGTCATTATTACATAATTGTATAAACGTGTATCTTTAGATATATGGTGGAATAATGTTTTCAAGTATTAAACAGTGGGCTTTTGAACTCTTTTACTCCCTCCTCCCACCTGGACCATGAGACATGGACCACTCACTGCAGAACTAGGGGAAAGGTCTGGACACTTGGTTCTTCAGGCAATGGGCATGGTCCCAGGGAAAGATGGGCACACGTGGACAATATCCGCAGAGAGTGTTGTCCCTCCTGCATACCAAATAAATGATGCTGTTTTTTCCAGAAGGGACAAGCTGGGTCCCACCACCAGGCTGAGATCAAGAGCCCTCAGTCGAGGGACCACAACTAATAGCCCCAGTTCTGCCCCCGTGGACAGTCCGGCATGCTGGGGGAGCCTCTCCCGATTGCCTCGGACACCCTCGTTCAGTAGACTGGGACCCTTGTAAGCCCCCCCCCCAGGGCTACAAATATGGCGATAGGGTGATCGTATGTTCTGCTTGCCCGAGCAATCCTGCTTTACACCTGCACTTCTGGTGAAATTATGTATGGAGCCCCTTTCATTCTCAAAAATGCCATGATTGGGGTGATAAATCATATGGTCATGAGGGGAAAGCTCCTTGTTCCTGACCAAGGTGGGAATGAGACGGGGCCAGCTCAGAATTGCCTGCATGCCGGGACCGTATGGAATACTCACACCCCACACCTGGGAGCTTCCCAGCAAATATATAGATTAGCCTTTGCTGGAACCGCAAAACTTTCTTTGGAGAGAATATACTCCTAACAATTTCTTCTTTGTTACCAAATTTGACTTAAAAAGTCAAATGGTTTGCCTATTAGAAAACACCTACCAGGGGCGCCTGGGTGGCTCCGTGGATTAAGCGGCCAACTCTTGATTTTGGCTCAAGTCATGATCTCAGGGTCGTGAGATTGAGCCCTGCCTCGGGCTCCATGTTCAGTGGGGAGTCTGCTTGGGAGTCTCTCCTGCTCACTCTCTCTGTCTGTCTCTCTCTAAAACAAATAAATAAAACCTTAAAGAAAGAAAGAAAACGCCTACAATCTTGCTTACTAAACTGCACTATGAGGTGCTAAATCCTGGTAGTGACTAGCATATATGATAGGCCATCAAAACCCATCCTTTTAAGAGCGGGCACTGAATCCTACTTTTCCCAACAGTGTACTGGGTGGCAGAGACAGAGAGCTGCCTGGGACATGCTCCTGATCTCAAAGAACTCGGGGATTATGTGAAAGACAAGCCCAAGTACACGTGCAACTAACCGTCCATGTGTGAAGGTGTGTGAGGAGAATACGGGTTTCTGGGATTCACGGAACAGGCAGACTTCGAGTTCATTCCCAAACACAAGTAGGAGTTAGCCACACAAAAGTAGGGGACGTGCTGGAGTAGGGCAAGGACCTCCAAGCCGAAGGCACCGTTTGGAAAGACAGAGCCCCTCCCCCAAACTGACGATCTCTGCTTTTTAAACATTATTATTATTATTTTTTCTGGTGTTGCTCTGTGTCAGTTTACATGTGAAGTTTACATCGGTGCTGTAACAAGGCTTGCAAGTCCCTGCAGGGGATGGTTCTGCGGTCGGTGGTTCTCCTGGCAGCGGGCAGGGGCTCCTTCCGTTCAGGGGAACCTGTGTGTGGGCACAGGGGGTCAGGCTCAGGCAGGGCTGGTGAGACGGTACCCACACATCAGAAGTGGGGAGCAGCAGCGTCCTAGAGAGAGGCGAGAGCGGAAAGGAGTGTTTCCGTGCAATCCTGAAACGCCGGGACAATCCTTAGGGAAGAGTACGCACATGGGAGAAATGGGTGATCCTTTGGGAACCAAGAGAACACATTCTGGAGCCCCTTGAGTTACGTCCTTGTCAGGGTGGTCAGCCGAAAAGGGTTGGTCACTGAACTGGTGACTTCTTTCCTACCTGATGACTGGTGTGGCCAGGAGATGGGGGGGGACATGCAGATCAAAGATTATGAGATGTACGTATAATAACATTCTTCTGTCATGCACTGTGCTACGCACACGCACACGCACACAGAGGCGCTCGTGCCAGGAGCCGGGGGCAAGACCAGACACGCTTCTTCTGTCCACGATCACAGGCATTGGGCTTTCTCATCTTAGGGACGCCGCTGTTGTAAAGCCTGTGAATCATGTGGCACGTGAACCTGACCCACCCTAAACAGACTGGGTCCTGTACCCGGACGCCGCATGGGTGAGGCTCCCCACCGCACCCAGCGTTGACCTCCGAGTGCCGATTCCTGTACGCCTATGTTAAAAGAAAGATTGCGTTTAGGTAGCTGTCGCGTGACTGTTCAGTCAGCAAGAGTCACGCACACAAGAGAACACGCCCCTAAACCATGGGGAGAAGCGGAGGGCGCCGTCTACCCCTGGAAGGGACACCGGCGTCTCCTCTGTGCCAACAGGGGCCCTCTCACAGGTTCTTTGTTTTCTCTTCCCCTGGCCCTGGACTGCAGAGAAGGGTTCGCTCTAGAGGATGGGGCGCTACGGAGTGTCTGTGTGGATCCCGTGCTGACCACGACGGGCCAGCCCTTCCAGTGCAGCCGTTTCCCGGTCAGTGCTGACGGCTGGGCCAGCTGCTCTGGGCCTCCATGTGCAGCGTGAGAGGGAGGGGCTCCTCCCCGGCCGTCTGGTTCGCACGTGCGAGGTGAGCCAGGTTAGGTTAAAAGGAGCCGATGCTCGAGATTTATTTTTTCCCAGTGAAATGATTACTTCGCTCTGGATTCCTTCCAAGGCGACGCCTACCTCTGCACAGAGGGGACCGGAAAGGCCATGGTGTCGTGTCCCCCAGTGCAGAGCACAGCCCGGCTCCCATGACTCACTTTATTATGTGGTGGCACCTGCGCCTCCGTTCACCAGGAGCAGGCGTGCTCTGCGACTAACCGGGCTGGTGATGACCGAGTAAGACCCTGAAGGTTGGGCTCCACTCTCAGCCCCGGGCACCAGTTAGATGTAGAGGAGAGCAAGTTGCCTTTCCAAAGCGGGCTTCAGTTAGCAAAAACCTTCCCAGATGCGCACCTCCATGCTGCCCGTCCTCCTCCCTAAGGACACGTGGTGTCTCCTCTCTATGACCCTGTGGTGGCTGGACTCCTTGTGTCCGCTCAGCTAGGCTGCAGGACCCAGTTACTCACACACTAATCTAGGTGTTGCTGCCAAGGTAGCAACTGGCTGTAGATACGCTTAACATCTCTAGTTGGTTGACTTTAAGTAACGGAGATTACCCTCGATAATGTGGGCAGGCTTCATCCAACAGCTGAAGGCCTTAGAGCAAAGACAGGTTTCCCAGAGAAGAAGAAATTCTGCCTCAAGATGGCACCATCAGGTCCAGCTCTAATTTCCAGTCCGTTGGCCTGCTCTGTGGATTTTGGATTTGCCAACCCCCACAATCATGTGAGCTAATTCCTTGAAATAAATCTCTTCATATCTTGAGGCCAACATAGGCATGTGAGCCCTCTGTGGCCGGAATTGTTTGTGTGCTGTGGCGCACGCAGGGTAAGGTCGGGAACGCCCAGGCCTGAGAGGGGGAAAAGTCTCCCTCGCCTTGTTGTGTGCCTATGCCTCAGGCATCCGGTCAGCTGAGAAATGGCTCATGATGTTTTGAGTAATCTTGGGCACATTGTTCCTTGTGACGCCCACCGAGGAGAGTGGCTTCGTGTGCGGGGATGTGATGATCAGATAACATCCTGCTTCAAATGTATATGCGGGGTGTTGTCTGATCTCAGCATTCCTGCATAGGGTTTGATTTTATGTAGTTTCGGGGAATGGGTCATAAGGTACCTTTGCATAAGAACTGATCAGAGAATGAGATTTACTTAAGATATGTAATTATTCCGGTGCAACCGAATTTGATTTTGTCCTCTCTTGCGTAAAGAAGTATCGGGATATCTTAATGCTTACATTGTTAATCAGTAACAATATATTTTGATTGTAAAGAGCATAAAAGATGTCAAGAAATAAACGGCAGTATGCAGTTGCAAGTGCTGCCTTTGCTCTGCATCCCCTGTGTCCCGGTGATTTCGCGACCCTTACCCAGGGACCCCAACGCACTAGACGTTGACAATATCTATCTCTCTATCTTTATCTATCTATCTATCTATCTATCTATCTATCTATCTATCTATCTATCATCTATCTATCTATCATCTATCTATCATCCATCCATTTATCTATCTATCTCCCCACCTACCTGTCCATCTGGGTTCTGTTTCTCTGGAGAGCCCGGGCTGATACAAACATGTCGGTGACTCTCTATTCTCACACAGGTGCCGGTGGTGACATGAAGAAGACAATCTAAATTTGAAATGAGCAATGGTGAGTAATTGAGGGATAGGTCCTTCTTCTTCAGGATTGTTGGTAACACACGCTACGGGGCATGCAGCAACCATGAAGATCCAACAGTCTGGAAAGAAAGAGAAGGAAACCACAGGGGAAAGAAGATGAAGACACTTGTACCGACATTGTATCATCTGTACTTGACCTTTACTCTGATCAGAGATAAGTTTTCACTCAACGTGTCCTTTCTGGCTGGTGAGGCCTGGCCGGTGCTTAAGAACTCTTTCCTTGGCCACTTACTGGCCAGCTGTCCAGGTCACTGCACTCACCAGCTGGTCACCTCCTCAGCCGGCGGGAGCGGGGAGGTGGGAGGAAATGTGTTTTGGGTATTGGTACTGTGGTCGTGGTAGGTATCTTGGCTAGATGTAAATAGTAGCGACTGTGTAGAAATGCCCCGCCGTGGCCGTCTGGATCAGAGCACTGCTTTCTGTTGGGCAGGTCTCACCCGGCTGGCCTTGGGGCCGACGAGAGAGCACCTGTCCATACCCACGTACGGCTTCACTGTCGGCCAGATGCTCAAGGAGCAAGCTGCTATTGTGCAAAGCCTCCTGGCTTCTGGAAGGCTTTCTGGTCTGTTCCAGTCCAGGGTTCCACCCTACTGTGTCAGCGGAAGGAGAAGAGAACAAAGCAAATAGGAAGGGAGGAGAAGGAGGTCTAATCAGCCCATTAGCTGGTGCATTTCTGGATTCCTCTGTGTTATTTATTTGGACTTTCAGCTTAAAGACTGAGTTTCCTTTTATTGGATGGAGTGCTAGTCATACTGAGCACGGCGACATAGGACAGCCAAGGATAATCCTGCCAAATTCTCATCTGTGGGTGTCAAGAAGCAAGATAGCAGTGTAAACTTCTGAAACCATTTGAATTGGTGCCATTCTCTCCTTGAAGCAAAGGGATTTTTAGCCCCGGCTCTCTGAGAGGCTGCGGATCTCCTGTTCAGTGATGTGAGAATACACCCTTTTGAAATCATCACGGGCATGAACTAAAAAGCATCTGGCAGAAGTAAGTAGAGAATTTCTCCCAGTGTCCTCCTGGTGTTTTAAGATGGAAGTCACAGGAAACGAAATCTGTAGTGTCAGAGTGAATGGGCGCTTACCTGTATCCCCCACCTGTTCCGTTACTCAGGTGTCTGCTCCTGGGAATTTCATATCTGGCAGGCCTTCTGAGGCAGTCATCGAGCGACTGGAAACCCAATTAACTCAGGAGCTCCACTGCACCATTTCTGTTCCGTAGAAGAGTGAGATGTTGAAGGTTCAATACAATGAATGAAAAAGTCTTTGATTTCTTCTGTGAAACTGTCCATTTGCCTTTTTTAAAAAAAGAGAAAATGAAAGTGGTCTCTATTATGTCAAATTGCCTTCTTAATAGCAGTAACTTTCCTGAATATGCTTTTTTTTTTTTTTCTCACTGTAATGGGAACAATACAAAACATAGCCCCATTTAAATACAATCAATTTAGAAAGGAACAGTTTATATTAAAACAATTATAGATTTTAATTATGTTTCATAGACAAGGTGGAATAGCTTGTATAAGACGAATTTTGTTTATTTAAAAGAATACATAAGGATGACATTTCAGGAGAAAAACTACAACCTGCTTTCAGATTGTATTTTCTAAACCTTTCACTACATTGTAAACTCAAAACATTGTTAATGAGAATGGAGCTCCTACCTTCTGTCAGAGAGAGCGTCTCATCAGGAAGAGACCAACTCCATAAGCAGAGACTGTGCGCCACCCTCAAAAATTCTGCTGGAGAAGTTCTCAAATTCAACTGTAATACATTCTAGTATTTATTTTTATTGAACAAATATTAAAGGTAATTCAAATATGTCATGTTCCTGAGTTTGCATATTAGTCTAAACTGAACTTTATTTTGAGGTAGATTTACGTCTTCTGTGTCTCCCCAGGAAGTCCTAAAACTTAAATATTAGGCTAATGAGAAATCGCCAGGTTCAAGGCATAGTTATTGCCCTTTATCTAAAATATATTAAAAATGGCATTTACTTGGGGTGCCTGGGTGGCTCAGATGGTTAAGCGTCTGCCTTCAGCTCAGGTCATGATCCCAGGGTCCTGGGATCGAGCCCCACATCGGGCTCCCTGCTCAGCGGGAAGCCTGCTTCTCCCTCTGCCTCTGCCTCTCCCCCTGCTCATGCTCTCTGTCTCTCTCTATCTCTGTGTCTCAAATGAATAAATAAAATCTTTAAAAAATGGTATTTACTTAAATAAAAAAAGAAAGCATGAAGTTTTATCATAAAAATTACTTTCACATTTACTTTTTAAATAAAAAAGCAACTAGGTAAGCAGAAGAATCTCAAATCTTCCTATATTTTCATATTTTTCTGCTACTGTATCCCTTTTAGTGCTTCAACACAGAATGACTGTTCAATAATTTCTTCAAATAAACTTTTGGTTTTAGAATAATTTAAGATTCACAGGAAAAAAAAAATGCATGTAAAGATGGTTCCTGCTTTGCCCATCCCCTATTGTTAGCACCATATGTTAGCAAGGCACATTTGTTAAAACAAATGAAACAATATTCCTATACAGTTGTTAACTAAAGTCCCTACTTTATTCACATTTCCTTAGTTTTTACCTAATGTCCATTTTCTGTTCCAGGATCCCATCCAGGACCTCATATTACATTTAGTTATCATGCTTCCTCAGGCTCCTCTAGGCTGTGACATTTTTCTCAGAATTTCCTTATTTTTGGTGACCTGAAAAGTTTGAGAACACTGGTCAGGTATTTTGTAGGCTACCCTCAATTTGAGTTTGTGTGATATCTTTCTCATTATTAAACTGGTTATTGGTTTTGAGAGGAAGACCACCAAAGTAAAGTGCTATTCTCATCATATCATATCAATATGACTTATTACTGTTGATGTTGACCTTGATTTATACCTAAGTACTTTTTTTGGTCCTGTTATAAATGTTATTGTTTTTGTAATTTTCATTTCCAATTGTTCTTTGCAGGTTTATATGAAAGCAATTGATCTTGCATCTTGTGACCTTGTTATTCTTGATTTTTTGTTCTACATGTTTTGTTTTGTTTTTGTGTTTTTTTGGATTTTCTACATAATCATGCATGTCATTTACAAAGACATTTTCATTTCTTTCTTTCAAATCTGTAGTTTTTATTTCTTTTTCTTGTCTTATTGCACTACCTAGGACTTCTACTTGGATGCTGAATAGCAGCTGGGAGAGGGGATATCATTGCCTCGTCCCAATCTTATGGGGAAAGCATCGAGGCTTTGACCACTAAGAATTGTCTTAACTATAGGTTTTTGTAGATGTTTTCTATTAAGTTGAGGAAATTCTCCTCTATTCCTAGTTTACTAAGAGTTTTTTTATCTTGAATGTGTGTTTGATTTTGTCAAATGTTTTTTCTGCACCAGTTGATAAGATCATGTGAGCTAACTTCATTTTCTAACATAAACCCTCAGCTGTTATTTGACATGCAATGGTGACAGCTTTGATTTCACTTACCAGTCTATAACCAAGTAGACTTTTCTAAAAGGCTTGGCACCAAATATAATTTAACTTGGATGCTTGGGGTCTATTTAGGCTGGATCTACACTCAAGCTATATTTCTGTTAGCAGCTGGAGTTGAGCCAGCTGGAACTCTACTAGCTGGCACTTTCCAAAATACATCCCAATGAGAATTTTGCCTCAGTTACTTTTTTTATGTGCTTATCCCAGGAACACCCGATGATTAAATCCTATTCAGTCCTTTCCGCTGCTGGTGTTACATCCCCGGTGGGACACCAGGTATGTAACTTCGTATCTGTGATGTTCCATTATTTTGAGAAACTGCCATCCATTTTGTTATGTATAATTCACCATAATTTCTGATTTCTTGATTAACCAAATGAAATTTATTTCCCACAAATAACAAAGAAAGAAAAAAATACAGCAGCTTTGTCAGTTTGTCAGGTGTTAAATATCTTCTGACCTTTCCTATTTCTCTGGCTTTCTTTTGTCCCCTGAAAACAACATCTGTTCACTACATTTTTGGTGTTTCTCACAAATAGAAATGAATAATTCAGCTTGACAGTACAGTAGTCAAATGACACCTTTAGGCACTATTTACATCTAGTAAATAATTTTTTTGGCAAGGTAGGTGGTGGAGACAAGGGTCCAGAAGTGACTTACAGGTTTCCTACAAGACTAGCTCCTAGGGCTAAATCTGACACGTGGAAGGGAAAGAGCTTGATTAGTTCTTATAGACCTTTGGTTTGCAGGGAATTCCAACAGTGATCTGATTGTTTCACGAAATATGGACGGATTGGTGACAACCACATGTTTGTTTGATTTTCTTTTTAATTCCTGAACACATTATAATAAAAAATATTTTGGAATAGTTTCCAGCAGAGAAATCTTTTAGAAATCCCACTGGTGTTAAAAGCATGGGACAGTTCTGTAAGGAATGGATGCATGTGTGGGCAGCCATGACATCAGGACCCACGGAACAGACATTCAACCCTTGTGCTTCTCCAGTTCCTTCTTTCCTGTCATTCTTGTTGCAGAGCGTAAGACTCACAGTGGTCAATGAATATTGTTTATTGATTGGTGACTCATTCTGTGCCTCATTTAAAAGTAAAGTTGTAGGAACATCTCCACAAATATCTATGCAATTTCCAAGTGCATATTTACGGTTTTAATATACTATTGAGAGGCAAGTACTGATAATGAATACATATCCTTTCTAATTTTAAGTTAAGTGAATTCCAATCTTTCTGGGACAATTTAAGTTTCTTAAAAGAATAAAATCAGTTCCCAAAGGTGCCTGAGGATTCTCGTCTGTACTCTCAAGTGTTTGAATTTCATGACAAAATAAACTAAAAAATAAAAAATGACTGATATAGATTCCACAACTTTTTAAATATTTCCAATTAAAAACATTGAACATACACTCAAAACACAAAATGTGATCTATTATCACTACCTTTTTGAAAAACAGGCAATATTTAAAAATTTTTGTCTTCTATTTCTTATTTCTCTACAGATAGAGAAAACTTGGTCACAGCCCAGCTGCTGCATCTCAGGATCAAAACGCTGAACTCGCTCCTTAGTCTCAGTAAGTAAGTGCAAGGCGAATAAAGCTGTATGCTGAGCGGCTGCTCTGCGCCGGGTGCTCTGTGGTGTTTGTGTGCGCACAAGTGTGTGTACGTGTGTGCGTGTGTGTTCTCATGTGACCCTCCTAGACTTGTCATTTGACAAGAGAGGAAACCAGGTTTCTGGGAAGCTTAGTGACTACTGGCTTCAGGGCCTCTGCACACCATACTCCTGACAAAGCCTCAGGCTATCTGTGCACTGCAGTGCGGTCCAAAGTACACCAGGCTTTCAGGGATTAGAGAATGGCCAGATAGAGGGGCTCCATCAAGTAGAGCGAGCATTAGAAATGAGTATTAGGGCTTCAGTAGGATCTACAGTTTCCATGTTTGAATCAGAATCGAATTCCAAGAGTTTAGGGAAGAAATGGTTAGAAAGAATATGTCTATAGATACATTTTATGAGAAGTTTTTGTCAGGGAGCTAAGGGGAGAATTAGAGCATATGCTTCAGTAGAGAGGGGGAAAGCCTTTCAATGGGAATGTCACAGACCAAAGAAGTAACTTCCTAACCAACTGGTCTCGCTGCTCCAGTCCATCCCTCCTGGGACCACCTGAGAGATTATTCCAAGATTCAGGGTCATTCCCAATTCATTTTCCAATCTCCCCCATTCCTGTTGCTCAGAGGACAAAGTCGGAAGGTCCTTACCTGGAGCGCCAAGCCCCAGCCTACCATCCCGACATGTTCTACTTTCTTCTGAACTTTTGCACCAGTGCAGTAGTCGTGCTTGTGGGTTCATAGCCCACAGTCTCTCATCCCACTTCCCTCTGCACGTGTTTCCTTCCATTCCTTCAGCCAACTCTCACTCTTCAAATGTCATGCAATTACTCCACATTCAGGACTTGATTTCCCAGGCATACTGTGGATGCTTTCTACTCCGCCCTATCACACCTGGACTGTTTGCTTCCACCTGTGCTTCCCTACTGGACTATAAACTCCCTGAGAGTAATGATGTCTACATCCTCCCGCACCCAGCCAGATGCTGGTGTAAGGAGTTTAAGAGAAGTTGTTTGAGGCAATGAGTAATTCTCCCTCTGGAAATAGAGAGAGAAGGACTTGTTATTTCCTCTTAAAAGGATGGAAAAGAAGAGCCATTGACTTAAGAGAGAATCATTCCCCACAAGCCTGGAGGACTCGCTTTGATGTGGAAAGTCACAACATGCACGTACACATACACATGTTATGTAACAAATGTAGTACAAGCCCGCATCTCAGTGACCTCACCATCCCTGAGATAAGAGGAGCCGGATGGTGTGTCTGGGTCACGGTCCTGTTCACGACCCTCCGAACACCCTGCAGTCTTAGTCAAGGACAGCAGTGCTCGAGTCCGGGTGGGGGCTTCCAGAGCCAGAAATGGCCTGGGCATCACTGGCTCATAGCCCAGGTGTGCGGAAAATGATGATGCTGAACTTCTAGCTGGGGCTTAGGCTGTGCTCAGGGACCAGGAAGGAAGGTCTGGATGAAGCACAGAAAGCAAAGGGGACCATTCAGTGGGGCAAAGCCTGGGTCGGAGTGTGATCAGCACAAGGCAGGGCAGGGAGTCCTGGAGGCAGCTGCAAGTTGGGGCGTGAAGACATCCCTCAAGTTGTGCTGGTGCTGGGAAGGGTCAGGAGCCACCCCAGGTCCCTGTGAATGGGGAGGGAGATGTTCACGCACCAAGGTGGCATAGGCTGAGCCGGGGTTGGGCTCCAGGTCTCTCTCCCTGGCGGGCCCACTGCGTTACCCTGACTGCCCTACATCGCACTGATTATACACACACACTGAAGATGTCCTATCTTAGTCTCTCCTTGTCCTTATTTCTTCATTTATACATAATCTCTTGGGAGAGCAGTAATCGATCACAGTGATCTGATCTCCTTCGGTCTAATGCATGGAAACCATAGTCAAAGCCTGGGTTCCCACTTGGCTGGTGTTGACAGGCAGGTTGCCTTAATTCATAATTTCCTGATATTTATTTGCTTCTGCTTGACTGCTGTGCACCCGAACCAAAACTCTGATTATACCTGGAGGCAGGGAGCTCGGTCGCACCCAGCAGAGGTGCACCGGGACTGTGGCCTGAGCTCCCTGACAAGGTTAAAAGTATTATCTGGCTACACCTCTCAATCTAGTCCAACTTTCTTCCTCAGTGATGGCTGTATGAAATTAATAGGATTAGAGATAATCCCTGAATGGGGAAGGATTAACTCTAAAAGTAAGGCCAATTTTTATCAATTTTCATAATACTTAAAAATTATCATCTCAAAGGGGAAAATCCAGGCTGCCAGGAGACTTACACAATTTAGAGCAGTGATTTCCTCCTTTTCATAGCTTACTAGCTTTTCCATAAAACGTCCGTAAGTGTTAAAATACACTGTAGCTTTATCAGCCTTCTGTACCTATAAATGTTGCTGCTGTTTTCCCCACAATACCTGCAGTTTTCGGTCGTTCGGTGAGTGAGTCAGCACGGACTCACGTTCCTGCTCTTGGCTGTCGGAGAACTAGAAAATTAGCTTTCGCTCGTAGAACTGTATTTTTTGATAAAACAAGTATTTCCTAAGCAAGTGGTCAGTGTGAAAAGTAGAGGTAATATTTATTATTAAATGCTTTTTCCTGTTTCCTTTCTCCCTCTCTCTCTCCTCCTTTCAACTCCTACAGATTTTACCTCATTCCTGTCCTGAGGTTTGGCGGGACCAGTTTGGTTCTCCCATTCTGTGGGCGTCTGAAGTAGGGGAAGGGCAGTGGCCTTGCTCCCTAGGCTCTCGGCAGGCCTGTCCGCTGACTCCGCCATTCTGGGGCCGTGGCATGCGGGGCACCTGTGTCCCGTTGAAGTCCTCACTGGTATGCAGAAGCGGCGCCACAAGGCCCCTGACTTCCATCCTCGGAGTTCGGACAGGTGCATGCACAGGGCTTGGGGGCCCAGTCCAGCTCTGGAGCTCTGGCAGCCCCAGCTCTCTGGCCTTGTCCAGGGGATATGGACGTCACAGTACACTGGAGAAGAGAGGAAAAGCAAATCTAATAGGAGACTCCCAAAAGCAGACCTGAGAAGCTGGAGAAAAAAGAGGAAAACACTGGAATTATTAAAACAAGCAGGGAGACCAAAGGCAGACGCACAGAAGCTTTTTGGACTTTTTAATTGCTTCTTAAGAAAGTTACATCTCCTGGACGTGAAGTTCCCTCTTAAATTCACCCTACTAGTCACCAACAATGGTCTCTACGTGCATTTCCCTACTCACTACTGCAAATCCCCATGAGAGCGAACTAAATCAATGTGGCGCATGGTCATCCTCCTCTCGGGGGCGTAGGCCAGGCGCGGACGAGAAAGCGCAGGGATGGCCTCTGGGGGCCGCGTCCCCTGCCGAGGCGCTCAGTTCACCTGTCTCCGCGAGAGTGACTGCGGGACAGCCGAGCAAGAGCATGGTGAAGCGTCTGCTGTGGAGACTGATCGACCGAGAAACAAAAATCCGTATTACTTCTCCAACTCCGAAATATGGAAATTATAGTCTTATTGTAAAAAAAAAAAAAAAAAAAGTGAAAACACAGAAATCTTTCTCAGTAGCCTGTTTTATTTTTGCAATTTGAACTTTTTAGGAGAAGAAAACAACACACTAAACCGAGATCTTAAATGAGCATTTGTTGAAACATTTAGACGTGCAAAAAATTCAAATCAAACAACTTTTAATAATACTTTACTGCCAGAGGAAAATAAAATCAGAGCTGCCACTATAAAATAAAAAAGCAATTAGCAACTTTCTGATTGCTATTTCTTTAAGGATCTACCTCAAGAAAACAAATGACGCAAAGCAGAGGGAAAAAGATCTCGTCTTTCCGAAGGGAAAAAAGTCACTGCCTGTAGTTTCTGAAAGTCATGTCTGGGAATATTTTGGCTAGAAAGCACAGCCGTGACCGGCCCTGGGTCACTGCTCTGGCGTCAACCCCGTGTGCAGGGGCCCGGGGAGCCCAGCTGCTGCAACACAGCTTCGTGCTTCGCTCGGTGACGGTGGTTTTATGAGGAGGTGAGGACATCACCCAGAGACACCGAGAGGCCTTGTTTGTGTAAACTGTTTACATCTTTTCTCATCAATGGCATTGGAGCTTCTACCTGGTACTAGAGTCCTTGAATTCTATCTACTCAGTACTCGATAAGGACCAAAGGACAGGCCTCGCTAAGTGCCTCCTATTGTCCTTCTAGAATATTCCCTACCCGAGGGGACCTGCGTCATTAGTCATTGAGATTTACAGCTGTTCACGCTCACCCGACACTGTGCTGGGCACCATCCGCAGCTCAGGCATTCACACAATTTCAGTTCCTAGCACTTAGTTCCCTAACTTTGTTGCTTCCACAGGAAAACTCTCCCCCCCGCTTTTCTCCAAGCCTCTTCTGAGACCCAGTTAGGTGCCCATCTTTGGGACAAGTCAGAATTCATGCTCCACAAGCAGGGCCCTTGCCTGGGTGCATCTTAACAAACACAGGGTTTGCCTCTCCTCCCATGTGGTTGCCGGCGAAGCAGCAGAGGCTTTCGGGACCTTGAACGTGGAGCCGTCAGGTGAGCTAAGTGTCCCCCTAGCCGTGGCTTCCCCAGAAGGGCGTCTTACACAGTAACTAGACAGATGCATGAATGTTTGTGTTCTAAATACAGAATTGTACCATGCAGTGTTACACACATCGTGTAAGCATGCAGTGTTGTTTAAAATGGTGGGGATTAAAAAAAATCCTAAATAGCCAAAATAGGGATTTATGTAAAGAAATTACGGTGTACCATGATGCAAATACCGTATAACTATTGAAGTTGAGGCTGATGTGTGTTGTGCGTGCAAGATACATTGTTGAATGACTCAGTTACTGAACAGCCGGTGTAGACAGACTATCCAGTCTGCATGTGTGTATGTTGTCTCTATCTACATATACCCATCCATTTGTCTATGTATCATCTATCTGTCTATTCATCATCCATCAGTCTCTCATCTATCATTTATCCACCTACCCATCCATCCATCCATCCATCATCTACCTTCTCCTACAAAGTACATATGAAGAGAAGAAAATCTGGAAGAACACACCAGAAGATGCTCAATATGTTAACAATACAGATCTCTGGGCACAAAATAATTTTGAAATAACTTTCTATATTTTCAGTTTTCACCCTGTTCCTTTGTAAATCTAGCAATAAGGACAATTTTCTTCAAAACATTTTCCTTACTGCACAGATGTATGATTGTGGTCTTTGTCATAGTCATCCGTTTCTGCCTCAATATTCATCCCGGTGCCCTTCACAGCACAGTGTTCAAAACCTGAGCACCAGAAGCTTGAGCTCAGCGGACCCGGCTTGGGGCATTGGTCCAGAAGTGCCCGTGCTTATTGCCAACCTCCCCCTATGCCCCATGTTGGTTTGTCAGCACAACGGGGAAGAACCAGAGAAACACAAGTCACCGAAACTGAATGGTCAGATCTTCCCAGCAAGAACCGATGATAGAATGAAGGTACAGTTGCAATAGGGACCCATTTGTAAAAATGCATGTGCTTCACAAAATTTATGCCACTTAGTTTTAACTCGGCACGGCATGGTGGCATAATAAATATTATAACATATTGTGATGAGTACATATAGCCATATGTTCATATTCAGAGAACAATGAGGCATGCTAACCTAGGAACGGCCCCAGCAGGGACATTTCCAATGTGAACAGCCACACGTGGGAGCCTTGTCCAGACCCTCGATGGCATTCCAGTCCCCACGTGAGAATGCAGAGGGCCCGGCCCTTACGAGCTCAGCTTCCCCAAGCCTCACAGATGCTCACTCTGAAGGGAAGTCAGAATCCCAAGGAGCTAAACAGGACAAGAAATTAGTCATATCTAGTATATAATGTCCTAAAACCAAGAAGAGACCGTATTTATTGAAACATGATGTTTGTTTTCCAACTTACACTCTGAAATTTCAATTAGTTTTCTCTCTCTGGTCCCATATTTAGGAAACGAGAAGCTTTAGTGCTAAAGACAGGAAAAGGAAGAAGGATGTTGAAAACATTTGTGTCCTGGCTTCAAAAATCTCCCCTACGTTGGACTGAGCTGCTAATTCCTTTGCTGTTATGTACCCCCAGCCCCGTCGCTCCCTCTCTCCTCTCTCTCTCACCTAATTTGGCAGAACTCCCCAGCAAAACCATTCTTCGTGGGGCTCTGCAGAAGACTGAAGGAGAAGCTGCCTGTCACGAGACCATGATCAGCTCACCCGCCAGCTCACCTAGCTTTATTGCACTTGCATTTTATCTTCTTAAAACAAGTCCTTTAGATTAGCAGTCACTCAAATGCACAATCATGAACATGCAGTACAGTTTATCAAGCCTGGAAAAGCCTTCCCCATGAACAAACTTGTTTTTGTAGAGTCAGACTCAATTTAGAGCAGCACCCTCCCCCTGCCTATGAACTTGAGGTCATGTGGTGCTGACTCCTCTCTCGACCCCTAGGAACGCGTGGTGCCCAGCAACCTGCTCTTGGGACCCCGCCAGCAAGCCGGGCTGTCGGATTACCACATCTTTCCTGGTGTTTCTAGGTATAAACTCCTTGAGTGACACAAAACCAAACCACAACCTTGTCCCACAACTTCTGTGCAGTTACCAATCTCAGGAAACCACCATGTCTTGGCTCCTAGAATAATCGCTTCCCTGATCTGTGAAAAGCTTTGATGGAACATTGGCATTTATATCAGAAGTACATGAGCCAGATCTGGACTAGCCTTTTAGATTTTCCTGCTGTCTAGTGTTAAAAGCCAATTTCTTTCTTTCTTTCTTTTTTCTTTCTTTCTTTTTTCTTTCTTTCTTTCTTTCTTTCTTTCTTTCTTTCTTTCTTTCTTTCTTTCTTTCTTTCTTTTTTCTTTCTCTTTTTTTTAAAGGATTAACAGTTAACAGTATTATTTCAGAGCTCAATGTCAAATAAGAAAACAAAACAATTCTGAGCTCATGCCATGTGGGGTTTCCACTTGTAAGGTGAATAGACAGTATCTGCACTTGCAGAGAAAAACCCCAGAGTTTATGTTTTGATTTTGGTTTTACACTTTTTCAAACTTCCCTTTACTTGCTTTGAAAGCTGACCACAGTCACCTTTAGTGTGTGCAAGGTCAAGGGAACATGGGACAGCTGAGGGTATGGTCCTCAGAGAATTGCATCTGAGTCCCTAGAGACCCACCACTAATGAAGAAATCCAGTGTGAGAGGCCATCAGAGAGGCCATGGCATTTTCGCAAATTACAGGGCACACACGCAGCTTTAGAGGTATCTGAATTTCCTGGCACCACGTGCCCCTTCCCCGAGCAGAATGTGCTGGCCAGGCCCGGGACATGGTCGTACTGAAGACATGATTCATCCCTTGTCTATAATTTAAATTTAACTGGGTGTGCTGTATTGTATTTGCTAAATCTGGCAGCCCTGGGCTGAGGACACAGAGCCAGCTCAGAGGGACCCGGGCTCTGATGTTGGCATGCTGTTGGGGGGACGTCAGCGCCTGCAGCCCCGTGGACATGTTGTGGGTTAGATAATGCTTCCTGGCACGCGGAGCAGGTCTGAGGAGATCAGGGCTGTGGCCGCTCCCCTCACGGAGACCGCCATCCCTCTCGCAGGTGCACCCCACTGCAGAGGCCCCGGGGTCTTCAAGAAGCTCACAGTGGAGGTAGGCACGTCAGGTGGACACGTGGGCACTGGGACAAACAAGGTGTGAACATGATTAGGTACTAGGTTGTCCATGTAGTGACCTGAATCGTGCCCCCAGAGATACGCATCCAAGTCCGAACCCCAGTCCCTGGGAATGTGACCCTAATAGGGAATGGGACTATGTGAAGAGGAGGCCAGTAGGGTGGACCCTAACCCAGTGACTGGTGTCCTTACAAGGAGAGGCGCGGACACCCACAGAAACACGGCGTGTGGAAAGCAGGTGGAATTGTAGGGAGGCAGCCGCACGTCAAGGCACGGATGGGCCACCAGACGCTGGCAGGCGTGGGATGCCCCCAGAGTCTCGGGGGGGCGGCCTGCTCACCTCGGCCTCAGATCCCGGCCTCCAGATGAGGCAGAAGGAAGTTGTGCTGCTTTAACCAGGAGCTCGCCGCGCTCCGCCCCGGCAGCCCCAGGAAGCGGCCACCGTGTGCTGCGCGGGGCGTGCGGGGATTCACTGGGGGACGGTCGTGAAGTTTGAGTAGGCAGATGGCTGCTCAGAAATGTTTCCCCCGAGTTTGTTCTCTGGCTCAGGATGCTGTCCACTTCAGCTCACCGGTCCCCTGCGGCCACGGGGACCTGCCGAGGGGGAGCAGGGCCTGTCACATGGCCTCCCGGGGCCCACAGCCCTGAGCCAACGAGGCAGGGTGGCCGAAGGCCTTCCTGGGTCCCGAGAAGCCTGTCTGCGCTCTGGGCATCGTGTGGGGCCTCGGGCCCACGGAGAGATGCAGATGCTCATGGGGGGCATTTATCCAGCAGACGCAGAAAGATTCCTCACTGGGATGATCGCTTAGGGAAGGATGCAGCGGGGACCAGGAGGAGACCGTCTCACTGGCTGAAGGCTTCTGACGTAGAGAAATCCTGTGAAAGTCCAAGTTTTCCGAAGCCCGGAACTCTCCGCCGTGGGGCCTGGGCCGGGGCTGAGGTAGTCCGCTTCCGTGCGGGAGGCTGGGGCCCTGCATGCCCGGAGGCCTCCGGAAGGGCCGCGGCCGCGGGTTAGGGGGCGGTGTTGCCGCGCTGTCGCATCCGCCCTGAGCTCTAGGATTCGTTCTCGAGCAGGACGGAGCAGACAGACGGAAGGAAACGGCGGCCTGCGCGCTCCAGCTCCTGGGGAGTTAGGAAGGAGTAATGGTTTTATCAATGTGTGGGCTCAGCAAAGTCTGCTGGACGTTCCCCTGGGCCTTTTCGACGGGTTCAGGAACATCTCTCTGTCCCCCGTGGACCTCAGTTAGACACCGACAGAGCGGAGCCCAGTGACGCCCTCGGCGGAAGCCAGCGCCCCCGAGCAGCCCCTTAGACACGGGATCTCAGCGTGTCTGAGCAAAAGACAAGCCCGTGTGAATTTGCGGCTGGACCGGGAAACAAGCAACACCCTCACCCGAGACCCACGAGACTGCTCGTCCGCCCTTGGGTTCAAGGCAGGAGGGTGAGACCAGACCAGGAGTCCCCGTGGACACTCGGGCAGAACTCCTCACCGCCTGTGGGGGAAGCCACCGCTGCCCATGCTGATAGCTTGCTTCTCTGTGGGGAAGGGCCCCCGTCTGTGGGGAAGGGCCCCCGTCTGTGGGGAAGGACCCGCCGTCTGTGGGGAAAGGCCCCCCGTCTGTGGGGAAGGGCCCCCGTCTGTGGGGAAAGGCCCCTGTCTGTGGGGAAGGGCCCCCGTCTGTGCGGAAGGACCCGCCGTCTGTGGGGAAGGGCCCCCGTCTGTGGGGAAAGGCCCCCCGTCTGTGGGGAAGGGCCCCCGTCTGTGGGGAAAGGCCCCTGTCTGTGGGGAAGGGCCCCCGTCTGTGGGGAAAGGCCCCCGTCTGTGGGGAAGGGCCCCCATCTGTGCGGAAGGGCCCCCGTCTGTGGGGAAGGGCCCCCGTCTGTGCGGAAGGACCCGCCGTCTGTGGGGAAGGGCCCCCGCCTGTGGGGAAAGGCCCCCCGTCTGTTGGGAAGGACCCCCCATCTGTGGGGAAAGCTCACGAGGGGGCGGCCGTCCAGGCTTCAGCAGGACACCAGAGCTTGGCCTCTGTTCTTGGGCCGTGGCTCCGGCAGGTGCGTCACCTGACAGGCTGTGGGCAGGCTGTCCCAGTCACTCCTTTGTCAGCAAGGACGCCTTCCCCTGTGGAGTGTCTGCACTCCCGCGAGTAGAGCTGGACCTTCCCTTCACAACTTGTCCTGTCGGCACCTGAGTTTCTTCCACAGCTTTTATGCTGCAGGAACTTAGGATTCAGGCAACTCACTGCTGACCCTTTAACAATCTCCGGACTAGAGACATGCAAGGAATGGCTGTAAAACACGGACTTAAAATGTTTACTTTGAAATAATCACAAATTCACAGAAAGTTGCAACAGAAACCTACAGGAAGGTCTCGCAGACCCTTCCCTCAGCCTCCCGCCCCGGCAGCATCTTGCATAACTGCAGTGTGACGTGGGGACCCACAGGATGTCACACAGGTGTGGAGTGGACTTGGGGTTCCCAGCGTGTGTGCACATGCGCGCCTGTCTGTGCACATGCGTGTGGTCACGTGGCCCTGTGACGTGAGCAGCTTCACCTCTGCGCTCGATGCCCAAGAACGCAGGTGTGGGGTCATCTGGTATGCCCGCTTTTAGTTTGAGACGGGACTACTGGACTATTTCCACAGTGGCTGCACCATTTTATCTTTCCACCAGCAATGCAGCTACTCAATTTTTTTTTCAAGTTTGGGAGTTTTATTTATTTATTTTTTATTTAAATTCAATTAGCCAAGGTTAGTACATCATTAGTTTTTGATATAATGTTCACTGATTCATTAGTTGAATGTATCACCCAGTGCTCATTACATCACATGCCCTTCTTAATGCCCATCCCCCAGTTACATCATCCCCCCACCCCCCTCCCTTCTGTAACCCTCAGTTTGTTTCCTGTGGTTAAGAGTCTCTTTTGGTTTATCTCCATCCCTGGTTTCATCTTGTTTCATTTTTCACTCCCTTCCCCTATGATCCTATTTTGTTTCTTAAATTCCACATATGAGTGAGATAGTATGATCATTGTCTTTCTCTGACTGACTTATTTCGCTCAGCATAATACCCTCCAGTTCCATCCACGTCGTTGCAAATGGCAAGATTTCATTTTTGATGGCTGCATAATATTCTATTGTATATATATACCACATCTTCTTTATCCATTCATGTGTTGATGGACATCTGGGCTCTTTCCATAGTTTGGCTACTGTGGACATTGCAATGCAGCTATTCTTATATGCATATTTTTATGTATAACTTTAATATCAACTCATCAAGTCCATAAAAAACCCCATTAATATTTTCATTGGAATCGTGTTAAATATATAAATTAATTTAAAGAAGTTCACAGCAGAATTGAGGGGAAGGTACAGATATTTCCCATAGGTTCCCCCAACCCACCCATGCATGGCTCCCCATTATCAGCATCCCCCCACAGAGCCCTGCATTTGTTATAATTGGTGAACCTACATTGACACTTCATAGTCACCCACAGTTTGCATGAGGGTCACTCTTGGTGGTGTGCCTTCGATTAGTTGCACAAATGTATAATGTTGTGTATCCACCATGATGACATCACACAGAGTAGTTTCATTGCCCTAAATATCCCCTGTGCTCTGCTTGTTCATCCCTCCCGCTAACCCAATCCCTGGTAACAACTCATCTTTTTACTCTTTCATAGTTTTTCCTTTTCCAGAATGTCCTGCAGTTGGAATCATAACAGTAGTTGGCTTTTTCAGGTTGGCTTCTTTCACTTACTGATATGCATTTAAGGTCCCTCCATGTCTCTTTATAGCCTGATTGCTCATTTCTTTTTGGTGCTGGATAATATTCCATGGTCTGGATGGACCACAGTTTATTAATCCATTCACCTCCTGAAGGACATCTTGGTTGCTTCTAAGTTTGGGTGATTATTATTTGTTTTTAAATATTTTATTTATTTATTTTAGAGAGAGATAGAGAGAACGTGAGTGGGGGGAGGGTACAGGCAGAGGGAGAGGGAGAGAGAGAATCTCAGGCAGAATCCCTGCTGAGCAAAGAGTCCAACATGGGGCTCGATCCCATGACCCTGAAATCATGACCTGAGCCAAAATCAAGAGTCTGATGCTTAACCAACTGAGCCACCCAGGCGCCTTGGTGATTATTAATAAAGTTGCTGTCAATAGCCTTGTGCACGTTTCTGTGTGGACACAAGTCTTCAACTCCTTTGGGTAAATACCCAGGAGTGTGATTGCTGGATTGTATGCTCAGAGTATGTTTAGTTTTGTGAGAAACCACCCAACTTCCGCAGCGGCTACGCCACGTTGCGTCCCCACCAGCAGCGAGTGTGAGTCCCCGCTGCTCTCCCATCCCTGTCAGCGCTGGGCACCGTCGTGCTCTGGATTCGGGTCGTTCTCATCGGCGTCCAGGGGTGTCTCCTTGTGGTTTGATTTGCATTTCCCTGGTGACATTTGGAGTCTTTTGTATGCTTGTTTGCCATGTGTATTTCTTTTTTGGTGAGGTGTCTGTTAAGGACTTTGGCCCATTTAATTAGTTTGCTTGTTTTCTTATGCTGAGTTTTATGAGTTTGTATGTAATATATTTTGGATCACCGTCCTTTATCCGTGTGTCTTTCATAAATATTTTCTCCTGATCCAATGGCTTATCTTGTCACTCTCTTACATTGTCTTTCACAGAGCAGAGTTTTTTAATTTTAATGAGTCCAGCTCATCAATTATTTCTTTCATGGATTGGGACTTTGGTGTTGTCTCTAAAACGTCATTGCCACACCTGAGCTCACCTACATTTTCTCCTATGTGATCTTCTAGGAGTTTTATAGTTTTGCATTGTAGCTTTAGATCTGTGATCCATTTTGTGTCAGCTCTGTGAGGGGCGTAAGGTCTGTGTCTAGACTCACTTTTTCCAAATGAGGATGTCCACTTGTCCTGGCACCTTTTGTTGAAAAGACAAGACTGTCATTGCTCCATTTTATTGCCTTTGCTCTTTTGTCAAAGATCCGTGACTATCTTTGTGTGGGTCTATTTCTGGATTCTCCGTTCTGTTCCATTGATCTATTTGTCTATTTTTTCGCTGATACCATGCTGCTGTAATGACTGTTCTAGTTTCTGGGACTGCATGACCAGGAAGACCAGTCTGTAGGCCATGCCTTTTCCTGACTAAAGGTTTACATTATTATTTCTGAAATTTTACTGAGATACGTCTAGGTGTTTGCCTATGTATCATTACGTCTTTTTAAACTGAATGATCTCTTTTGATTTGCAGATGGAAGAACATTTTTTAACTAGTGAAAATGTCTTGGTCCACTTGGACCCCGGTAATAAGACACCATGGGCTGGCTGGCTTACACAGCATAAATTTATCTTCTCACAGTCCTGGACGTCCAACATCGGGGTGTGTGTGGGTTTAGTTTCCTCCGCGGCCTCTCTCCTTGGCTTGCAGATGCTGTCTTTCCGGTGTGTCCGCAGTGTGGTTTTGTGTGAGCTCACACCCCTGGTGCTCTGTGAGTCCGAAATCTCCTTCCTACAAGGACACCAGTCCAACTGGACCAGGCCCACCCTCAGGACCTCATTTTAACTTACTCCCCTCTTTAGATGCCCCATCTTCAAGCACAGTCCCATTCTGAGCTACATAAGAATTTGGGGAGGACACAATTCAGACCATACAAAAGTTGTGTGTGTGTTTTTTTAAATTATTTGATGGATTATTTTCTCTAAGTGCTTTTGCCTCTTCAAATTTGATCATGTGTAGATTAAATTTCCTAAGTCTCACTGGCCTTTCAGCTATAAGCTTTCTCTGTCTTTTGCTTTTGCTTCTGAGAGAAATTCTTATCTCACACTCCACTGATCTGATATTCTGCGGAGCTCTATCCGTGCGTAACCAACTATTGTTTTAAATGCAGCAAGTGTGTTTCCATTTCCATGGGGTCTTTCCGAAATTCAGATGGTTCCCTCTTCTTGACTCCTGTTCTATTTTTAGATGGCTGACCTTATCAATCTTTTTGAGAAAATTATTTAAAAACGAGTTCTGTTTCTTGTAGTAAGTTGCAGGGAGATATTTGAGTTCCTCCTTCAAAAGAATTACTGCAAGAATCAGGAAGTCTTACTCTTTTAGACCAGTTATGACTGTATGAAATAGTTCCTACAAGAAACAGGACCACACTTCACAAATTTTACTCATCTCGCTTCCCCAAAATATAAAGTAAGCTCAAGCCAGCTTCATTTTGGATATTCATGAGCTTGAACGGCCACTGGAAAAGTGCCCAAGGAAATAAATAAGGTGAGTAGAGTGAAGCGGGCAGAGCGTGAGCACCCAAATCCCAATTTGCTGCACCACTTTAGGTAAGGATGGTGCCCAGGAGACACTGCAACATTAAGAAGCCACAGGTTAGAAGAACCAAGAAACGGTTTCAGTAGTGGCCCCTGGCCACCAATTAAAAAGCCTTCTAAGTATCAAAAATCATTTTCATGCTTTAGCTATTCCTTCTGACTCTGTAGCCACCGACAATGAAATCAGCAGAAGTTGATTATTCAGGTGGCTCAGAGATAAATAGAAATACTTCCCTTAATAGAATAGAAATGGACCCAACAACCCAGTTGGGTCCAATGTGGGATGTGGCCAAGAAACACATAATCAATTTGCCCTTTCCTGGGAATGAGAAGGAAACTCTGAAAGTCTTGCTTTGGAATACCTGACTTCTGACTCAGATTCATGAAAATTCCCATTATCAGCCAATCATTAAAGGTCACTTCTGAGTAATTCTGAGGAAACCTCCTGCTCACAGGGATATTCTATATTTGGACCTGCACTGCCTTAGGACCCCCAAATCCAGGCTCCCTCTGCTGCCCCTGGCCAGTGGGGTCTTGCAGCGTCCTGGTGAGGAGACCCATGCTCTGGGTGGTCAGAAGGGTGGTGGCATGCCCTGGGTACCAGGGTGCACTTTCCACTTCAGCTGCCCACCCACCCTTCCCTCAAATCAGATCAGGCACTTGGTTCACAAAAAAGCCAGACTACTAGATGTCCCCTCTGTTCAAATCTTTCACCCAATTTTATTGGGTCCTTAGAGTTCATATTTTTGAGCTGTGTAAGCACTTTATATATTCTAGACACAAGCCCTTTATCTAATGAACCCGTCGTAAAGATTTTCTTCTGTTCTGTGATTTGTGTTTTTACTTTCTTAATGATGTCATTCAAAGAGCAAAAGTCTTTAAGTTTGTTCTGGCTTAATTTATCAGTTCTTTCTTTTATAATTTAGGCTCTTTGTGTTCTATGTAAGAAATCTAAAATCATCCCAACTTCACCGATATCTTCTAGAAGTTGTATAGTTTTGGGTTCATTTTGAGTTAAATTATGTATATGTTGAAAGGTAAGAGTTAATGTTCATTTTTTTAATAGGGAAATCCAGCTGCTCAAATACCATTTATTGAAATATTATCACCTTCCCTTGAATTTTTTGGGCACCTTTATTGAAAGTCAATTGACCATATATGGTTGAACTTACCTGTAGATCCTCTATCCTGTACTGTTAATCTATCTGCGTGCTCGTCACCCATACTAACACCAAGACAAACTATTGATTTTGTAGCTTAATTGTAAGTCTTGAAATAAAGTACAATAAATCCTCCAACTTATTTGTTTATGTTAAAACTGCTTTGATTATTCCAGGCCCCTGACATTTCCATATAAATTTTGGAATCAGCTTGTCAATTTCTACAACAAAAAGCCTGCTAGAATTTTTATTTGGGTTATTTCATCTACTGATATAAAACTGGGTGTAATATTTATTTCTTTATAATTCTTTAAAAGAGCTATTTCACTGTCTCTGTGGTTTCTGACGAAAACCCATGGTCATTCAAATCATTGTCCCTCCCTACATAATTGGTCTTTTTTCTCCAGCTGTTTCCAAGTTATTTTTGTGTGTCTTGGGCTTTCAGCATTTTGAGTATGATGTGACCAAAATGGTTTTCTTTGCTTTTATCCCTTTTGGGCTTGTAGAGCCTCTGGAATCTGTAAATTTATGTCTTCCACCAAGTTTGGCACAATTTCAGGCATTATTTCCTCAAACATTATTTTGTGTCCTAATCTCAGTTTTTTCTCCTTTTTTACTCCAAAGACAGGAATGTCTGTTTTTACTGGTGTCCCACAGGCCTCTGAGGCTCTGTCTACCTCAGCCGGATCATTTTCACTGGCTTGTTTCCGAGGTGATGGATTCTTTCCTCCAGTATGTCCATTCTGCTATTCATCTGTTCTGTGAGTCCTTTTATTTTAGATATTGTATTTCCCAGTTCTAATTTTCCATTTGTTTCTTTTTCTATCATCTGTTTTTCTGCTGAGAATTTCTTCATTGTCCTTCTTCCTCTCACGGAGCACTGTTATATCCCTGTTGTTTTAGGTCTGTTTCTGGTGCCAGCGTCTGTATAGGGTGCGCTTTGCGGGTGCTCATTGATTCCCCTTGATAACTCTCAGTTTCCCAGTTCTTTGTATGTCAGTTATTTCAGTTTGAATCCTGGGTGGTATGAATGCTAGTCCCCAGGAGAACGTTTATGTTTTTGTCAGGCATTTGGCCCCGTTGGGTCAGAAAGCCTGCTGTGAGTGCTGCCCAAACCTCAGGTCAGCGCTTCTTGCCTTAGTTTTACCTTTTAGTATTTTTGAATTTACATTTTAAACCCAATTTTGTTCTATAACCATAAAATATTCACATGGCTCCAAAGTAAAGCCAATAATTCAACATATATACCCACCGCTATTTCCTTTTTTGTTTTGTGAATCACATGCCTCTCTTCTCAGACAAATGATAATACAGCGTATACACTTTTTCCATTTTTGTAGGAACTAAGTCTTGTTTTAATTTTGGTTAAATATGTGAATCAATTTGCACAATTATGGTATAATGTGGTTGGAAATATTTCAGTCAATAATTATTTCTTGAATTATTTATTTACCTTTTCTTATTCTATATGAATACTGACAAATGAATCAGTAGTTTATCTTATTAAATCCTAACATAACTAAGATCGATATTACACCTTAGTAACAAAATTTTCATTTACATTTGTTCTGAAATTGAATTTTCTTAGTTAACATTTAAATTTTGATTTAAACACTGAAAAATATTGTTTTTTCAGGGATATCTCATACTACTAACATGAAAGAGTGACTACATTCAGTTTTTAGAGCTACAATTCCCTTAATTCTGTGTTCAATTCTGGCATTTTTTCCCTTTTCTTTTCTTTTTCAAGCTCAGCCTCCAGTTTAGTAAGTAAATATGCAGAGGATGCATGAATCAGTTCATAACGGCAAAGGGACTTGAGGCAGGCAGGTGAGAGGTTGTTAATTGACCTCCTGCTCTCCTTTGGAAACTGCCTGGTGAAATGTGTGTCGTGATTAAGACTCTGGCATGCTTGGTGCTCAACAATAAGGCTTCAGGACCGAGCGGCATCGTCTTGCCGGCAGTTGGCTGATCCATCACGAAGGAGAAGAAGAATTTCTGGGACCTTACTGGGGAACATATGGCAGGCTCTGATTTCCTTACTAAATCAGATGATATTACTAGAACTGGGTCATTATGCACACATTGTAATCTATCGTTAAGCCCAACAAAGTAATATTTAGCTAGTGTTTTAATTGTGCTACTGGGATTTATCTCTGCTTTTCAAAGAAAAAAAAAGTCAGGCGGAAGGGAATGGGGAGAAGCAGTGAATTTTCCATTTTAATAAAAGAGATTGTCTGTTTTGACAAACGATGCTGTGGAATGAACAGTTATGCATCCCGACACGTGTGGAATCGTGATCTTATTGGACTGCCGAATGCAGGAATGTACTATTTGGAAGGGGTGGCCTCGTGGCCCTGGCGTGCGGTTTCTGTGTAGCAAGACCATACGGGAAGTGTGGCTCTAGTCAAGTCAATGAGGCTGACGTCCGTATCACCTTTTCTGTTAAAGCAAATACACTAAATACATATTTCAGTCAATTATTCATGTCTTTAGGACTTTTCTACGAACATGCTTTTCCCTCCAATATTTTGTCAATCCTCCATTTCTTTTGAGGTGCTTTTGTTATTTGTAGTCAGGAATAAAATCATTAAAAATCTGTGGACTACACAGGTTTGCTCTGTATGAGTAGCATCATCTCAAGCTAATGCTCACTCCCACCTGTTTTAGGATTCCTTCCACACTGTAAGGCCCATAGTGTTCTAAAAATAGTAAGCCTCTTAGCCCTGTGCTTTCCTTTGGAATCAGTTCCTATCGGGCCATAACCACCTGCTCCCCGGCGTTTTGTGCTGAATGACCACCCCAGCATGGCCAGTGGGTGAGTGAGGAACAGTTATCACTCCGGCCCCAAAACTTTTGGGGGCACAGGGAGCCGTCGTGAACCTCATGCTGGCAGACCTGCTAAACACACGTTTTCTTTTTGCAACATGTTAGGAGAAAGACCCAGACAAATTCTGGCTCTGTCTCCAACAGCTGGAGATAAAGAACCTTGTTTTCTTTTCTGTCAGGGTTAACAAAACAGGCAACTTATTAGATAGCATTTTGACAAGCACAGTGGATAATGAATCCCGTTACATAGTTAAAGACTTTTAACAATTAAAAAGCTTTATGAGCTGAGCCCGCGCACATCCGTGCCTGAGGAGTGGATGGAGCTGCCACTCACCCTGCCCACGTGGGGGCTGGGGACACGCAGGGTGGTGTCTTTGAGGCGAGGCAGAAGGATACCCAGAGGGCTGGTGCGTGGCTGACGTTTTGGATTCCCAGTTGCACACGACGTTCTCGCTGCCATGCCTTCTGATGCAGGCCCAGGGTCCCGAAGGTCAATCAGATGACCCAGGGGCTGTTTGCCGGGGCAGGTGCTGGCCACCCCGGGGAGGCCAGGGTCCAGGACCTAACGGCCCTGCTTTCTCTCCAGACTGACGAAGGAGCAGGGTGTGCCCACGGATAGGTCTCTACTTGGAACATGCAAATCTCACTTGGAAGAACCTTCACTGAAGTGTGTATAACTTTTGAATGCGTGGTGTGAAAAGAAAATAACAAAAAAGAGGGAACAGCACAGTAAAGATTCACACTTGGCAGAGATTAGGCATGCGAAGGGGGGAAAGAAAGACAGTCCACCGCGGTGTTCAGTTTAAGGCGCTGCAGAGAGAGCAAGACAAAAACACAAGGACGGCTCCTGCAATAACTCAGACCTGGGGTCGCTCCACGTTGAGACGCTAACGTGACCTCAAGGGGCTGACAAGCACAGAAGTATTTTCAGGGAAAAGGCTTCGCCATTTTAGCTGGAAAAATACACATCCGTTTCTGATGACAAAGATTATGAACTGTCAAGAATTCTCAAAGCTCTGAGACGGCCTCTCTGCAGCTTACTTCTGTTTGGAAGGTGTTACGAACATAAGCCTGAGGAAATAAAACCAGTGGCCTCCTGGGTCCGTCTCGCCTTGGTTTCGGGCGCGACACCGATGTACAAATGCACGTCTGACCCTCCGCCTGAGTCCTGTCTGCTGAGAAGCAGGTGCTACATGCTGTTGGCCAACATGTCACGTGGATTTGTGACTCACGACACACTCCGTTGTGATTGTCTGGGACTTTCGTCCAGAGCAAAGGCGGATGCGCAAGTTACATCTCAAGTAATTACCTGCCTGGACAGTTTCTCCAAGGTCCTCAAATGTCACCGTAATATTTCTTTGGTGCCTGAAAGCAACACGGCACAATACTAGGAGAAGAAACTTGCTTTCCAGTAAACCTCGCAATTTACCATTTACTGTTTTAGGGAGTTCCCAGATCTCCCAGAACCTGTCATAGCTCTTGATTATTAAGTCCAAGCCACATTAGCTTATATTTGAGGTTCTAGAACTTTCATTTATTGTCACCAGCTATGTGTCCTAATCTTGGTGATTTATAGGAGTTATTTCATTCAACCCTGAGAATGGCCCTGAGCAGTGGGTATTAGGTATATTTTATATATTGAATTTTGGTTAAGAATGACTAAGTATTTTTTTCTACTCTGCTACTCCTAGAAATAAATTTGAAATGGATATTCATTCCTGTTCATATTATATTTCTTATCATTCATTTTATCTCTTGGAAATTTGACCTCTATTCTTCCTGTCCATTTCTAGAAGATGCATGCTTTATTTATGCATTTCTAAATTTTTCCAATTTCTGTCTGTTCAGTAACAGAAATCTTTTCAAAGAATTCAACCCTCTGGAAGTCTAAGCATTATCTCCCAAGAAAATAGCTTTTCATTTGCTTTGGGAAGCAGCCAGATTTTGGTTGATTTTTTTTTTTTTTTGCATTGAAACCAAGTTTGGAGACTGTAAAAAAAGAAAAAAAGAAAGAAAGGCTGAAATTATGGTCTTCATAGCTAACTTCTTATATATCAAGATGAACATATTTTCCATAAAATGATTTGCTGATTCTAGTTTAATCTATATTTAATTAAGAGGAATAGATCTCATTTTCTTCTTCAGAGCAATGCAGAACCAACAGGTTATCCACTTTCCAAACTGCACATGTTACTGTAAGTTACAGCACTTCAGCGCATTTCCCAAACTTTGGAGTCCTTATGGTGGGGGGATTGTTTGTTAGGGCTAGTTACTAAATTGCATTCTGTGCTGCTAGGCTTCTTTTGCACTTGAACAGTTGTGCTCAAAAAACATCCACATTTACCAAAGTCATCTCCTCAAAAAGGAAATCTTGCAATGACGTGTTAATAGCACTGTTTTATATGGCACAGCAAATTTAGCCTATCCCTAGAGGCACAGCAAATTTTGATATATTTTGCTTCTCCTTGATGATGCTTATCTGCTTGGTATTTAATTTGCAACTTGTTATCTATTACTCATGCTGTTTGCCAATTTCTCTTCTGTGTTTCATACCATTGTCAAATTAACTTTTTACTGGAATATGCCTGGAAAAGGTAGGTGTAGCTCAAAATAAACTGGTTTATTATTTAAATTTATTATTAAATTTCTCTTTGCCTCTGGTTTCTAGAACTTTGGCATTTTATAGATTATAAGTCAAATTAATGTGTAAGAAGATTTGTTGCTGTAGCTATGAAGCAGTCTATCTATCTATATCTATCTATCTATCTATCTCTATCATCATCATCTAGCTCTAGATCCATCCATCCATCCATCCATGATATCTATCTATCTATCTATCTATCTATCTATCTATCTATCTATCTCTCTCTCTCTCTCTCTCTCTCTATCATCATCTAGCTCTAGATGCACCCATCCATCCATCCATCCATGATATCTATCTATCTATCTATCATCATCTATCATCTATCATCTACCTCTATCATCATCATCTAGCTCAAGATCCATCCATCCATCCATCCATCCACCTATCCATCCATCCATGATATCTATCTATCTATCTATCTATCTATCTATCTATCTATCTATCTATCGTCTATTTATCCATCATCTACTCATCTATCATCTATCTATGTATGTATCAATATCTACCATCTATCATCTATGTAACCTATGTGTATACATACACATACTCAAACATATATAATATTTGATAGAAAAGGGAATTTTCTATTCCTCAGAGCAATAATTAAGTTAATTTGCCATTTGTCCTTTTATCCTTGCAGGGAATAGGAAGTGGGGGAAGGACAAAGCAGATGTTGTCATGATTCTATTTAATTTTGAACTAAGTATTAGGTATTAGTTCATTTATAAGATGTATAAGTTCTGGAGATCTAATGTACAGCATGGTGACTATAGTTAATAATAATGTTTTATATACTTGAAATTTGCTGAGAGTGGATCTTAAATGTTTTACACACACACAAGTGGTAACTATGTGAGGTGGTGGACATGTTAATTAGCTTGATTGTGGTGAATATGTATACCTAAATATACATAATTTTTGAGGTCAATCAGACCTCAATAAAGCTGGAAAAATTTAAGAAAACAAAAACTGAGTATCTTATTTTAAGTGAAACTTTGATATTTGAAAGTTTCCTTCAGCTGCAAAATAAAAATATGTAGAACTTACCTACATGCATTTCTTTATTCAGTGTGACTACAGTTCCAGAAATGGGGGCCTCACTGAGATGGCACATTGTGCTTATAAAAGCTGGTAAGTATGTGTGCGTTTGTGTGTGTGCCCGTGTGTTTGGAGGGTGCACGGCAGCGGTAAGGAGGGAAGCGCAGGGCGGGAGGAGGCTTGTGGGTTCACCATCAACGCCCACACTGTAGTGCGTTACTGCGTGGTTGTGGTGTTGACTGCAGACATTGTGAACTAAGGGCAGGAACGTGCACAACAGGGAACGAGGGCTGATGGCAGGCTGGTGTCATGCAGACTGGCTGAGTGACACCCACTCTCGGTCACTCACTGGATGCGAGCAGAGCAGGTCACATACACCGTGCACCTCTGTGAAATGGGGCGCTGATGCTCCCTGTCTTCTTTCATTCCCTCTCTCTGTCTCCCGGGGCCTCTCTGAAAACTTGTGAATAAAAAAGGGGATTCCTGTGAATTTTCCTAGCTCTTCTTCAGGATGAAAGCATCAGGGGCTGGTTGCCCTGGCCACCCTGGTTTTTCAGCTGCTCTAGAAGCCAGTCCTGGGACGACTGGGGCTCTCCTTACGATGGAAGCTGCCAGGCAAACCCAAAGGAACGCCTTCCCCCTCCTCTCTTCCTCACCGGCGTTGAGGGTTGTATGAGAATGAATTTTGGAGCTTTAATGTTGCTGATGTAGACGTGTCTGAGGCAATGCAGAGTAGAGGGAAAAGGCTGTGTCACACAGGGACGACTTGTCAGGGGCAGCCATTCCTCTCGGCGGACTTGTTCGAAACTTACGGGCATTGTTCAAGGTGGTGCGTGCAACCGTCTGGATGTCCATGTGCACACACCCCCCTCTCCACTCACGTCTGTGTCTCTGTGGTCTGTGTGTGCGTCTGCACATATCTACCCCTGTACGTCCACGGCATCTACACCCGTGTCCACCTGTGTCTGTTCTGCAGCCGCTACCCCGTACGTAGGTCTGTCCCTGTCCCTGTATCATTTATATCTGTACCTGAATCGTCGACACCCGTGTCCCCCTACAGCGGTATCGTTATGTAATCTATACGTCCGTATCGGCGCCGGCATCTCCGTCTACACCATCTCTGTGTTTCTCTTCAATCACCCACATCTATACCACACCCCCATCTACAACACCAGCGCGTACGGATCCACATAACCCAGATTCCCTTGATTAGCTGCCACCTGAGTGCCCCCGTGTTACATGCTGGTTGCAATTAAGAAACCTATTAATAACCACAGGAGAATTTTACTCAGGTGCAGAGACAAGTAAATTGAGGGCGAAATTAGATTATAGACAACAGGTTATGACAGGTGAGATATTTCTCTTTTTAACCAAAGAGGAATAAATGAATAATTTAATAAATTAAATTTTTACCAAAGAGGAACACAGAAGCCTAATTCATTCCCATTTCCAGCCTCCATTTTTAGGGAGACTCTAAGTCACCCTATAAGACGTCCACTACAGAATGTTTCTCGGGCTTTCGGAGAGTGGAAAGCCCTTTGTATGTGTTCTCTTCTCTGTACAAATTGAAATGCCAGACTAAAATTGGTCATTCTTCATTTGTTTTTTCACTGATTTTGATTTTTTAATTGGAACCTATCATGGCCTGGCTTAGAATGTTAGTTGAGGTTTCGTGGGGCCTGTGCTCGTGCGGCTCTGCCGTGGCCGGAGAGTCGGGGTGCCTTCCTGGCCTGGGGTGTTGCTCGCTCAGAACACCCGGGCGCCACTGCGGCCGGCACACGGGGGACAGCCCGTCAGGAGGGAGCCCCGGGCTGGCAGAGGCGCTCCCCGGCTGGGGCCTGGCGGGTTTGGAGACTTAGCAGGAGGGAAGAGCAGGAGCCTCAGCCAGCTTCACCCCGGGGGAGCGGGGAGCGGGGCACCGGCCGGGCAGCGGCTCCGGGGAAGTCCGTCTGAGAGACTATGGAGTGGCTCCGGGGGCGCTGGTGGGACCAGGGGGCGCACATGTCAGGACCGGGAGGCAGGCGTGATGGAAGCTTAAGGCTCTGGACATAGTTTGGGTTGGATCCGCCTTTGGGTTCCCAGCTTTTAGCAACTGAAGCCTGTGGGTGGATCGGCATCCTCGTGGAGGTTACTGTGTCCCCGGGGCCCCAGACGGCTGGCACGCCCCAGGGCTTAGAGAAGAAGCAAGTCCTCAAGAGACAGAACACAAGCTGTTCCTGGGCTGACCTCTGTGTGGAGACCCGCACCCCTCCGCCCCTCCCGCACACAGCCCTGCCTCCCCGACGGTGGGCCCTCTGGTCCGCTGGGGGAGCACCTTCGGCCCTGCTGCTTGGGCACGGCCCCTCCTCCCTGGGACGTGACTCCCCGCGTGCCAGCCCCTGCGTACCTGCATGCGGACGGCTCACTCTCTCCACTCAGACTCTGCGTGCGGTGTCCTGCCCCTGAAGACCCCTGGCACTGACCCCAGCAGCCATCTCATCAGACGTGCTCAGTGAACGGCTGTAGAATGAACAAATGTTTTCTGTTTAAGCTTTCTGTGTGCACAACAGTTTCTTCTGAAACGGCAACAGTCCCGGAAAGCAGGTGTAACGTCCCCAACGTGCTCCTCACAGAGGTGCCCAAGGAGAGTGCTTACCTGAACGGACTTAAAAGTGAGGACATGGGCAGCGGGAGACTCTGGACCCGGCTCAGGGAGGAGTGGGCTTCCAGCCTGTCAATGCACGGGTGATTTCTGCTGCTGCCAGCCACGTGATTCTTAGCAAAATCCCTCACACTTCCTATTATTACAGAGGAAATCTTGCTCTTCATTCTCCCTTGCTCTCCGACTTGTTCAAACCCTACCTCTGGAATCCTCGAGTACGTAAGAATCGTTTTGTGTTAGATCCACACGTACCGGTACACACGGATTGGAGCATTGGACGGAACCATAGGGAACGGCTGATACGAGCCTACAAGCATCGCGGTTTCATGCGGTTCAGTCCGACCCGTGCTTATGCACTGGAACAGAGTAAAACACAGGACGATAATCCTCTGAAGCTGACCACGGGGCTGCTCGAATTGCTTGGCCATCCACACAGTGTCCCACACATGGAGCTGGTCCCTCCTTACCTTTGCCTGGCCAGTCAGCGGCTGAGGGGCAGGCCTCTGTCTCCCGTCCCCGGACGGAGGGATGGAGCTCCCACAGCGTGGCCGAGATGTCTCCACGGCAGGCCCTGGAGCGCCCGCTGATGCTGGTTTGCTGCATCCTGGTACCAGGCGACTGTCAGTGTGTCTCACGTGAGCAGACGGTGAGGGTCTGCTGTGTCCGCCTCGTCCACCGCACTGCTGAGGCCTCTCTCTGCGTCCTGGAGCGCGGTAAGCCCCCAGCCTTGTGAGGAAGGGAGGCCCCCTACCTCGACGTGGTTCCCCAGGAGGACGTCCTAAATGAACGTAAAAGATGGAGATCTTGTGGGATCCTGGGGCCTCACACGATCTCATCTGAAGACCCCTGGGCTTACTTTGTTGATGAAGCACTTGAACCCCAGCCTCAAAACTGGAGTTCTCTTATCTCGTGGCGTACATGCTCACACACGATCTCAACCCTTTCATCGGATTTACGCTTGTCCTTGTGTGTGAGGAGTGAAGCCCACACATGGAAACAGCCAAACTTGAAACAGCGTTGACAGAAAGATAGGGTGTGCATCTGCAGCCAGAGTCCTCTCCCCAGGGCAGACCTCAGGTTCAGCTCTACCAGGGACGAGGGGAATGATTCTGTGCCCGCCGCTATGAATCCAGCCCGCTCGCCCTCTCTTCTGGGAACGCATACGTCCTCGAAATGAAGATTCACCTCACCGTAGAGGCAAAAAGAGAAAACACGCAAGTTTGAAGACTTTTAAAATTCAAAAACTATTTTGCTGCAACACAGATGACACAGTCCAGGTAAAATTTCCCTGTTTTTCTCTGTTAACAGGGTACTTTACTACAATTCTTCATAGAGGGGCAGGGTCCTCATAGTGGAGAACCACGTCTACAGGGGTGGGATTGACGACATCCACGGGGGGTGTGACACCTGCGCGTCCCGTACAGAGTCCCGTTGACCTGGATGTTTACCTGACGCCTGGGTGTCTTACTGCTCGGGCGTAAGCGGCATCCTCCATGGTTCACGGAGGGAAACTTCTCTGATGGGGCTGTGGGTCCGCCTCTTCTTCGCAGGACAAGCTCTCCTGCCTGTTGTTAAACACATTTTTCCGAGTGGGTAATACACGGCCAAGTGTGGAAATGCAAAGCCATGACAGTCATGGAATGAAAATAAGCCTCCTTCCGTTCATGCCCCCGTGTGTCCCTCCCCTTTCCCACGGAAGGCTACCGTGGTTCTGTGTGCTCTCAGACACATTCTGTGCCTCCGTGGCTCGGACCTTGAGTAGTCGGGCGTCTACTATCCATTCTCTGGGTCTCTCCGATCGACGTCACTGTGACCTGCGATGCCGTCTCCTGGGCTTGTGCTGATGCGGCAGAGATGCGTTACTGCCCTCGCGCACCCCGCGGAGTCACATGCGAGCCTGTCTGCGGTGAGCTCTCCGGGGGCTGGGGTTGTTGTGCACAAGACCAGGAACACATTAAGATTCAATCACATTTCGGGACACCCGGGTGGCTCAGTCATTGAGTGTCTGCCTTCGGCTCAGGTCATGATCCCGGGGTCCTGGGATCGAGCCCCGCATAGGGCTCCCTGCTCAGCGGGAAGCCTGCTTCTCCCTCTCCCACTACCCCTGCTTGTGTTCCCTCTCTCGCTGTCTCTCTGTCAAATAAATAAATAAATAAATAAAATCTTTAAAGAAAAGATGCAAACACATTTCGGGCATGATGGTGGTGCCTGTCCCACCTGCACAGGTTGAATTGATCACCGCACACGGAGTAACGGATGACAGCACCTTCCCCTCCACCCCGGCAAGGACTCTGGGCCAATGTGATGGATGAAAAGTTGTATCCTGATGTGGTGTTAATTCTCATATTTCACAGGAGTGAGTTTGGGCATGTTCTTTTGTGTTTTTGGCTTGTTCGTGCATTTTGTCCATATTGCTATCACCCCGTTGGCCTTTGTCTTACTGATCTGTAGAAGCCTTTAGATGAAGAGGGGCAGCGTTTTCTCGTGATGTATGTTGTAGAGATGATGCCTGTTCATTACTTCCTTTTTGCCTGTTTGGTGGAGCTTTGCAGCTAGAAAACTTGTATTTTTATATAGTTGAATTTTTCAGTCTACTCTTTGATGACTTTTGGATTTTCATTTTGTTCGGGAAGGGAATCATCCTCACTAGTGGTGATGAACGTGTTCCAGTATTTTCTTCTAGTGTTCTATGCTATGTTTGTTGTCATGGTTATTTCATATTTGAAGCTTTATTCGATATGGAATTTATCTTGGTGTCGGTAATAAGGTAGGCATCAACTTTGCTTTTTTCAGATTGCCTCTTCATGTCCCTGTAGTATTTATTGAACCTTCTTTTTCTCAATGATGTGAAATGACACCTTTATTATATACTAAATCCTTGATATAGATATTTGGATCTATTTCTGGACTCCCTATTCTATTCCACTGATTTATCTGTCCATTCAGTGCAACAGCTGTCACACTCACATTATGGTGTGCTCTAACATCAGGTGGGAAGGGGACCTCCGTATCACTCCTTGCCACAGCAATTTTATGGATATTATTTTATGGTTTCTTCCCTTATGGATGTTTTATCAGGATTGCATGACATTTTTAAATTAATTTAAGTAGAATTGATATCCTCATAAGGCGGACTTCCTATTTGAAGTTTGAGCGTGACTTTTCATGCAGAAAATCTTTCTTTTGGAATACTCAGCTGAGTTCTAAAATGGGCCTCACACATCCTATATCTATCATTTGACTTTTCCCCCCTCATGCTGTTTATCTGATAGTTGATTACATGTGGAATGATGTTGGTTGGTGTCTCACTTTTTATGTAGATACCTTACGGAATTATTTGATAAATCATAACATTTCAGGTGATTGATTTTTTTTTCCCAAGTACATGAACTTACCATTTGCTAATGATGAGTCCACCCCTCCTACCACCCTCTCCACTCCCTCCTACTCACCCTCCACCCCTGCCCTCCCCACTCCCTCCTGCTCACCCTCCACCCACTGCCCTCCCCACTCCCTCCTGCTCACCCTCCACCCACTGCCCTCCCCACTCCCTCCTGCTCACCCTCCACCCCCTGCCCTCCTCACTCCCTCCTGCTCACCCTCCACCCCTGCCCTCCCCACTCCCTCCTGCTCACCCTCCACCCCCTGCCCTCCTCACTCCCTCCTGCTCACCCTCCACCCCTGCCCTCCCCACTCCCTCCTGCTCACCCTCCACCCCCTGCCCTCCTCACTCCCTCCTGCTCACCCTCCACCCACTGCCCTCCCCACTCCCTCCTGCTCACCCTCCACCCACTGCCCTCCCCACTCCCTCCTGCTCACCCTCCACCCACTGCCCTCCCCACTCCCTCCTGCTCACCCTCCACCCCCTGCCCTCCCCACTCCCTCCTGCTCACCCTCCACCCCCTGCCCTCCCCACTCCCTCCTGCTCACCCTCCACCCCCTGCCCTCCTCACTCCCTTCTGCTCACCCTCCACTTGGCTGCCCAGAGAGATGAGCTTCAGAATACACCCCTTTTCAACATGCCTACCTTTGATTCAGTATCAAGGACTATTTATTCCACAAATTTTTTTCGTACAAGACATTTCCCGGATATTTTGTGTCCAGTCTTGACAAAATCCCTGCCCAATACTTTGTGTTTTATCTGCTTTATTCAGTGTGTCTTAATGATTTGCCTCACAGCCGTGTCCTGCGTAACAGCTAAGCCTCATTTTCTCGAGCACAGACCATGGGCTACAGCATCTAGCATGTTCGTAAGTGCTCAGTGAGGGCTTTGTTATTAAGTGAATGCGATCTATTATTTTGCTGTTGGTCTTTGCACGGCACGACCGACAGGTGAGAACACAACACGGTGCTGCGTCCTCACGCGGAATCCACTTCTCGTGTGGTGGTTTTTAGACTTCTGCTCCTTCAGAATCATGGACCCTCCCTCTTGGCGGTGGGCATTTTATGCACGTAACAGCAGTTAATTCTGTGTTCTCAATGCACCGTCGAGGATGCAGCGTGATAACTCACCATGGTTAACCTTGGTTTCTGGAACTCAGTGTCATCTTGTGGAGGGGGCAGAGATCTCAGGGAGAACCACCACTGTAATAACAAATGAATACGTTCAGTTCTAGTATAAATTGGAAAATTACTATGCACAGGCACGGCAGTAGGCACTTCGGTTATCATGCCATAGTAATGAAGTTTTTACGTGAGCTCGGCCTTATGCTAACTACTTGAAATGTTTTAAATCCTTTAATTCTATAAATGACCCCACAGGGTAGATATTGGCCTTGTATCAGTTTTTGGATTTGCAATCTGAGGATTGTGCCCCGTTGCTGTGATGCCCATCAGGCAATGAGGGGCAGAGCTGGTGGCCAAGAGCTGTGTGGCCGCAGAACCCCCAGCCACGTGCTGTGGACCACGTGCTCCCGTGGCCACTGTGCGCCGCTCTGACTCGTGCAGCTTACGTGCTCCTAGGGAGATGACCTGCCTTTTATGTGCTCTCAAAGTCTCCTGCACGGATTCCTCTGATGGCAGACCCCAGGTCGGTCATGTTTATCATTATAGCTCAGTTATCTGCATAAACCGCTGGTATTTATCATACAGGTGGAAACCATTTTATGAACTGGTTTAAATCACAATAAAAACCTGACCGAGAAAACTTAAAATATTTGTCCAAAAACATTAACTACTATCCCATGAGGTGAAGATACTTTTTTTTTTAGTTCTAATCTTGGTAAAAAGTCAATCACTCATAGCTCATTGTTGTGGGGTGGTGAGTCTGTGTTTTTTGCTTTTTGGTTTTTTTTGTGTGTGGGGTGTAGTATTTCCTCTTGTGGCAAGAGGTGAAGAATTCTCTACATGAAAGTCCACCCGTCTGTATGGTGCACGTGGAATTCCACGGTCCGGGACTTTACTGGAAAATCAATTGGCAGGCAACAGAAGTAAATGTGAGGCCTTGACTGAGTAGATGATGAGCCCCTGATCTGGGGAAGGACCCACCCATGAGCACCTCTGCAGAGAGATGGCCTCAGACCAAAGAAAATACACTGATAAATTTTATCTTTGAGTGTGAGAACTAGATAGTCAAGAAAACCAGTGACCTCAGAGCCCACTTCCTTTGATTATGTTATGTAAATACTTGACCACCACTAGCTACTCTGTTCTTCTGGCCAGAAGGAGGGGGAGCAGGACAGCATTCACACGGACGTCCCAAGTCAGGCTCTCGGGGCTTGAGTTTGTCTGAAGTGAATGCCTGACAAAGGCTGGAGTTTCCTGGGTTTTGTGCGCTCTTGTGTCCAAAGGTAAATGATGTTGGTATAGTCAAGAGAATCGACTTTGAGACAAAAGTAGTTTTAAAATGTCCATTTCAATTCAAAGTGCACCACAATGGCATTAACTCCTGTAGGACCTGAACCTGGGACTTGTGTGGCTGGTCTTTTTCTACCTTATGCTGAATCTCAAGGGAGCCAGGGTTGGGTAACTGTCCTCTGGAAAGCGTGTACTGACTTACCCCAAACGGCAAAAAGTCAGAGGAGAAATGTGTCTAAGAGCATGAGCCCCCTACACTGGTGAAGCCTCTTTGTTTGTTTATTACTGAAATGCTAGTCACACTGGAAGATAATTTTATGTAGGGCCATGGCGCATGGCTTGACTCTGCAACATTTTAATATGTTTGACGATCATGGGCTTCTCTGAGGATTTTATAAGAAGAATATGGATACAGGGAAACTTCTCTCAGAAGAAAGCACCCTCATTTAAGCGATTACTATGCACCTCTGGATGCAGTGTCTTCAACAATCATGGTAGCACCTGCTGGACGCCCCGGGAGCACGTCTGTGAAATAAACAGGGGCTGTGGGCAGCGTGCTCTGAGGAGGTGGGCAGGGAGCCGCGCAGCTGTATGCTGGAGAAGTCATCCCTAATCCTGGTGGCCGTCGGCGTTCTCAGCGGCTCTGAACCCTCCCACACTCTCCCCTGTATATCTGCGCCCTCGATCCCGTCCTGCCCAGAGCCAAGCTGTTCTTCTCTTTTTCTAAAAATATTTAATTGCTCATTTCCTGCTAAAGAAGATGGATTTCAAGCCTTAGTTGGTGTTAATACAAATGGAAAAATGATCACTTGTTGAGAACCTCAAAGAACACTCAAAACAAAACGGAGGAGGAACATGGTTCTTCCGCCCACATCCGGCTTCAAAGCAGAGATGACTGTAGGGGAAAGCTTGTGGTCTGCCTCAGAGATGGTGGGTTTCCTCCTGAAAGGGGGGCTTGGGTGAGCTCGGACACATGGGCCGCACTGCACTGGAATTCTCTGCACAGGAGCCGTGAGGGATGGGAAGCGAGACCCTTGTTGGAGGGAAGCAGCTTGTCACAACACCCCAGTGAGCCTTAGGGGCCAGCATACTTAATAATCACCCTGAGTGTGCTTGGGTCACTGAAATGTGGACCTCTCTCCTGTCTCTGCCAATCTCGGACGGAGTCTGGCACACACAGCTTGGGGAGGGGGATTTTGTGCTTGCTGAGGGGTCTTCTGCGGTGCTGCCGCGAAGACCGGTGTGATGGCGATCGGCATGGCGTGGAAAGAGCGGCAAGGGGCTCTGGGCGTAACCCAGGGATTCCAGCTCGTCTTCCAAGATGATGAGGGCGGAGCCCAGCTGACAGTGGTCTGCACGGGTGCTGCGAAGAGAAGCTGAGCTGGTACCACGGTCTTGGGCACGTCCCTCCTGCAGGAACCTCAGTTTCCCCCCTGAAGTTGGAGGGTGAACTCAGTGGCCTGTCTGCTCCAGGTGATTGGCTGGGACACGGAGGAGGGTGACCTCAGTGCCCTCACGGACTCTGCTCCCGGTGGGGCTCTGGCCGGTGTGTGAGACGTGGAGCCCCCACGAGAGGGGCGGGCAGCAAGGTGGGGCTGCGGCACCTGCCAGGAGTGTGGTCAGAGTGCTGCCTTCCACTTCCTGCGGACGGCGGGGGGACCAGGTGAAGATCAGGCAGCAAGCCTCTTGCATCTGCAGCCCCAAATGCTTTCTTAAAGGGACCCAACAGGAGGGAGGGAGAAACACAAGGTCAGGGCGTGGGGAGCAGCCTGTCCTCAGCCAGTGAGCTGTGGTGGAAAAACGGTCAAACCCACCAGCAAAGCGCCTGCACGGCTCACTGAGGGAGGACGGTGGCACGCCGGACCTCAGTTCCTGGGACACGTGGGCATTGTCCCACAGGAAGACCTGGTCCTGCCCCGAAGGAGTCCGCAGCCAGGGGCAGAGGGCAGGGCTGGACGAGGGAGGCGAGGTGCAGGTGGGAGACTCTCCCCAGGGCCTGGTGCGCAGGGGCCCGCGGTGAAGAAGGCTTGGTCCGCAGGAAACACTCATGGTTCCTACAAGGCAGTTCATGCAAGGTGGAAACTGTGTGACCTAATTTTAAAAACCGATCTAGGCTTTTCTCAGAATAGACGGTTCTGCTCCCTGAGCATGAACATAATTGTAGGAAGCCTTGTTTGAGGTTCCCACTGGAAGATGGTGAGAGGGAGAGTCGGCTGCCTTGCACTTTAAAAAGAGAGAGACCGAGGAGCCAAACTGCTTCCGTGGGGGCTGAAGGACCCGCCTGTCCCAGACCCGCCCCAGATGGTGAAATGTGTGAGAAAGCCATACCCGGAAAATTCTCATATGCATATGAAAAATCATGCAATGAAAAGGGGGCAAGGGATTAGGACAAGATAAATTTATACCAGCTTTGCACATTCCATTGACAAATTTGTTGTTTTTGCGTTGTTGCCCCCGACCTCCCGGTTACCGAGGGGATGACATTAAAGTGGAGAAAATGGCTTATTCTGTGTGATAAATTCAAACAGAGATGACGCACTTTGCCCACCAAGTATATCTAAGAAATTGTGGGGAAATGTCAAGCATTTCAAGAGAAAGCTGCTGTAAATTCTGATGCTGGAGACGCTCACAATTTCTGCCGAGCAGAAAGGGCCCTTTGTTTGCGCGGGGCTGACACTCAGCGTGTGGAATATTATGAGCTGGGAGTCCCAGGGAAGGAAGAGAAGAAAAGTGGGGATGTGACAGCTCAGGTTCTGGCCGGCCGGGAGCTGGGAGCAGGCCCCGGGGCAGGGCTGGGGCGGTAGGAGCAGGAGGACACGGGACCGCTCCGGCCCCAGACCTGGGCTCCCGCGCACCGGGCCTGCCCCTGCCCTGCACCCAGCCTGCCCTGCCCTGCACCACCCTGCCCCCACCCTGCCCCTACCCTGCACCCGTGATGGGCAAACCAGTGCCTAGGGGTCCGGGGCGCAGTGAGGAGGGGCACCCCTATCCAGAGCCACCGCCGTCCCCCCCAGGGCTTGTGGCCCGCACACACCGTGCCCGTGGGACACGCGGCTCCCGCAGCTGGGTGCCGCAGGGGTGTCATTCCAGAAATCCACACACCGGAGCCGGAAAAGAGTTCCGCCCCTCAGACTCTGGGGATTTGTCGGGGTTTGGAGTACACTTCATTTGAGAAAATAAGTGAAAAGAGAACACACAAACCCCACCGACACTGAAAACAACATAAAGAACACTCTTCTTCTGGGGGAACATAAAGGACAAGCAGAGGGTTGAGGGTGTCTCTCATGGAGGTCAGAGGGTGCGGGGTGGACAGACTGGGGTGGGGGGAGAGGAGGACAAAGACACTCCCCCCCCCCCACTGCGGCAAACTGGCCATTTCACAGTGATGTTCATGCTTCACAGTTTTCTCGTGGTGACCTCATGGTGTCAGAGGCTGGTGGGGCGGAAGATCTTCCTCAGCTTGGTCTGCAAGACCTGCCTTGTTTCTACTCCCAGGGCCTCTCAGAGCTCAGGCCTGAGGGTCCCGCTGTGCCGCAGAGCACCCCATCCTTCCTCCCTCCTACCCCAGCTCACCCTGCACCCCCGGCCCCCAGCCGCCCCCCGCCTGCATACACCTGTGCCCTATCTACCTGGCCACACAGGTGAGGAGGTATGCTCTCAGACCCACCAACGCCTGCGGAGGGAATGCCAGGTGATGTGCCCACGGGCACTCCTTGTTGTAACCTATTACTTTGGTTCAACTTTAAACCATCCTGGTCTCTGCAGCCCTGACTGCTGTACTCTTGAACCAGGGCGCAGACTCTTTCACCTGTCAGGAGAGGTTGTTGAAATCATCGTGAAGTAGGGCACTATTGGCCTTTTTTAATGAGCGGTAGAGATTATCCTGTGAGCTGCCAGAAAGGCATGTGTGCATCCGGCTGCCCTTGGTCAATACCTTATTCTGCCCTGGTAGCATCAGAGCTTCATACGCAACAGTCCACTGCAGGCCTGGGGGGGACCCTAACATCAGGTCGTTAATCTCTTCGTTTACAGAGGAGGACACTGGGTGCCGATGGGTGCAGGACGCACCGCAGACCCCAGCTCCATGTGTCCACACAGAGCTCCCGAGTTCCGGCTCCTTGGGCGCCGTGCGCAGTTCTGCTCTTACAGAGACAGAAACCTCAGTCCTTGCTCACAGTCTGACGGAGACGGAATTATTAGAGGGTGATTTGAATGCAATGGGCAAATGGGCATGTTGGGGTTGGTTGGCCACAGGGCATCATTGGGAACCCAGAGATGGAGGGACTGGTCCAACTGGGGGTATACCAGGAGACTTCTTGGGACCTTTCAGGATGAAAGAGCATTCTCCCGTCTGTAGGCAGCAGGGAAGGGTGTTATTACAGGCAAAGGAAAGCCTATACCCAGGGGTCCAGAGGCCAGAAGGAGGTGCACCATGCAGGCCAGGAGGGGCGGAGGGCTGGGTGAAGGCATGCAGGGGTCAGGCCCCGAGGCCTTCGGCTCCTGCAGCTGGGGTTACCATCTGTATTCGGAGCCCTGTCTCCGGTCTACGCTCAGTGCACTTGCAGCTACATTTCACTGTAGATGGAGAGAAAACTCGAAGAAACGGCAGCTCCTTCTTATCAACGAGAAGCTAAAGTTACACTCAAGTGCTTCCTCGCAGGCTCGGCCGTTAGGAGCTTCCGTGGCCACCCAGGCATCTCAGGGCCGTGACGATGTGCGCACGCCGGAGTCAGACAGGGGCCAGGGGAGGATGGCGGCACGCAGGGAGGGCAGACACTCTGTCATGCTGTTTCCTTTTCTGGAAGAAGAAGAGGAGAAACAGCTCACCGGGGAGAGCCGAGCTGCGCATCGGGGATGCGGATGGTACCCCAGTGCCCCATCCGAGTCTGTGCACCGGTGGGGGGGCGAGCACCAGTGGGTAAGGCCTCAGTAAGAACAGCTGCTTCCTGTATGCAAGAAGGAGTGTTTACCTAGATACGGTAAGCGTGCTCCCCTTCCAGCTCCTAGAGACGCATCACACGGCAGAGTGCCTGCAACGATAGCCCTCAGCTCCAGCAAGAAACTGCCCTATTAGCCCGAGCACACAACTCATCTGAGGCTTTAATGGGAGTTCTAAGTCAATGGAAAATTTGAGCTTCAGATGAGCGGCGAATTGGGCCCAGAGGTGGTGTGGGCACGGTTCGCATCGGTGGAAACACGGAAGATGCAGGGGATGGGAAGGCTCAGAACACAGCCCTGGCTCGAGCAGAACGCAGCCCCCAAGAACCACTGAGGTTAATAAGATAGGGGGCAAATCTGCTCACCTCCGTCCCATGCAAAGTGCACTCGGCAGCTGGTAATGCGTGGCCTTTGTTGCGAGTGGAGGCCGGCTGAATGAGGACATTAAATACCTTTCTCTGCTCTGTACTACTCGAGCTCCTTGCTTGAAACTGCTGTTCATATTGGTCACTGTCTGTTTGGGGGTGATTTCAGGGTCCGGCATCCTCTACTCTAGACCTTTCTCAGGACAAAATGGTCGAGGGTGGGGCTCTGCCTTCCAGCCCATGCCTTCGGGCTCAGTACAGAGGCCACAGCTCGCCAGACACATACCCGTAGGATTCCCTTGCCTCTCCCAAATGCCTCTCTTTGGGGCTATCATCATCACACCAAGTGAAATAAGGTTTTGTACAACGGTCAGCCCCTCTCCCTAATGCTTGCGAGCACAGTAGCATTTCCTTTGTCCACGCCCACGGTGAATCGGGGTGGTTGTAACTGCTGCCCACGACTACCGCGGCGCAGCGGCCTGCGTGCTGGACATGCGTGCTACTAGCACGTACAGCCGGAATCTTGAAGCAGGGGTAAGGCCTTCCGGAAGTGGCATGTTCTTCCTCTTCGGGGCTACTCTCCTGAGTAAACGAGCACGTATCCCATGCGAAGACTTACCCTCCTTCTGCCGCTTTGTAAGGGCACAGACACCCTGGTGCAACAGGTGGGCTCTGAGCAAGGGAGGCGACGTGGGGAGGGCCTGTCCTGAGAGCTCCGCACCAGGAGGAAAAGACGCTCACGATGCAGGGGTGCGGCCAGGATGACAGGCTGCCCAGCCCAGCTCTGCAGATGCGTGTGGGGCCTCATCCTGTCACTGGCCTCCAGGGAAGAGCCTCATCACAGATGAGGATGACTCTGAGGATGCAGGAAGGACATGGAGGCTGGGCTTCCTCGATGGTGGGGCCTTTCAATGGGGGAATGGAGGTGGCTTTGAAAACTGAAGTCTCCAGTGAGTGATGAGATCCAACATGGGGACTAAGGTCCTAATGATGAGGTGCTGGGGCTCCCCTGTGTACTGTGTTTCGGAGCACCCCACCCCATCCCCCAACGAGGACTATTTTCTTACATTGCTGTCTGCTCAGCTAAGATGAGGAGACCATGTCGCCTCCACCTCTCTGGACATGATCCTTCCGTTTAAAACCTTCTGGCTGGGCTGTGACCCTTGTATTTGTGTCCCATGGCCGCTGTAACAAACCAGCACAAACGTGATGGCGTGAAACAACAAAACACATTGTCTTACAGGCTACAGGTCTGAAGTCAGCTTCCGGGCTGAACTCAAGGTGCCGGCAGGGCCTCTGTGCCTCCGAGGCTCTGGGGGGAACAGGTGTCCTTGTGTTTCAGCTCCTGGGGGCTCCAGGCGCCACCTCCCTGGTCACGTGCCCCCCCCATCTAATCTCCCTCTGCCCCTCCTGCCTGGACACCTCTGCATAGAGCCCACCACACGATCCCAGATAATCTCCCCTTCTGAAGACTCTTGACTTATTCCAATCCACAAGGACTGCTTTTCCACAAAAGGTGATGTTTACAGGTTCCACAACTAGGACCTGATACTGTTCAGCTGACCACGTGCCTTCTCTGTGTCCTGCTCCTTCGGGAGCTCCACTTCCTCTGGTGGACACTCGCCACGTTGCATGTCTCTGGACCTTCAGTGATCGCTCGCCCTCGCCAGTGAACCCTGAGCCAGTGCCCGTGCTTGTCCAAACAACACACACGGCCCCTCTTACCCCCCAGTTGACGTCGACATGACATGTTCTGGCCTCGGCGGGGTTGTCCCTGACTCCGGCGAGCTCACAAACTAGTGTGATGCTCGTGCAGCAGCCTCCCAGCTCTGTCCACCTTGGTTTGTGCCTTGAACACATTCCTGAAATTTTCTGCATTTTACCTTCTTCCCCTGTAGAGTGGGTCTGATTATAGAGCCATCCTTATAGGATTCCCTAGGGTAGGCATATACCGCCCTTCGCGTGGCGCCTGGAGCCCCGTACATGTCTATTGAGCACCAGCCGTAGCTGTCCCATGGATCTCCGGAGTGAAACTCCCAGTGACAATGATTCTTCCCCAGAACATGACAGCATGGGCTCCTAGGGATAAACACACTCTCGTAATACTTCCTTATGGGCCCCACCCACATGCAGTATCTGAGTCTCTTGGCAGTCCAAGACACGGGGCATTTTCCTCAGGCAGAAGGACAGTCCATGACAGGTAAGCGAGGAGTGGTGTCTCCAGCATCCTCCCCAGCCCCTGTACTGACAGCACAGTGGTACATTCTCTCCATCCTGATGCACTTCCTACCCCGGGGAGGGCAGCCGATCGGTGTCGCACAGGCTGTCCATCTGCACACTGTCTTGCCTTGGCGTGGTCCTACTTTGTGAACTTTAAGTCCCGTCTGTTACGCCTCGCCTCGTGCAGGTGGTTCTGGGGTGCCAGGCTTGGGGAGAAGACAGGTGGGACTCTTCATGGATGGCAGGCACGGGAGGTGAACAGCATAAAGACTGGGGTGAAGGGCGGGCCCCGGGATCCTTGTCATGTTTGGGGGAGATGCGAGTTCTGAGAAGAAGGGCTTTTCCTGACTTCATGGAGCACGGAGCAGGCCTCGGGGGTGTAGTCATGTGCACAGATCTTCATCAAGAACCCATTTGGGCAGCAGCATGGGCCCTTCCTTTCAGAGCACCTTGTTCTATGTTACTAAAGCAGAAACAAATAACAGTAAAGAATGCCTGCCGCAGTCGCTGGTGATGCCAGGCCTTGTAGACGCAGCCCCACAGGGAGGCAGGCCATGGCGCCTGGGGGAGCCGGCAGGGGCTGTGCTCTCAGAAAGACCAGTTCTGGGAAGCACTGCCCGCCCTCTTGGTGGGGTGGACCCACGGCCGGCCACATCTGCCCTCTCTCAGCCACGTGGGCCGATGCACTGGGGACTGGTTGGAGCACAGTTTGGGAGCTGAGGCTCAGCTTGCTCTCTGCTGCACGGTGAAAATGGACTTCCTACTGTCCGTGTCTGGCCCACTCTCTCAACCAAGGGTGGAGCGATGTGTAGAATTACATTGCAGGTCATGTCACATTGGAGTTGGCTCCTCTCTCAATGTGGTGTGTTACAGCAAACCAGTTGGTGTGGAGACATATGGGGCTGGAGGTAGCATTGTATGGTCTGGTAATTAAACTATAATTATTTGGAATATCTGCCAAAGGTCTAAATCTAAGCTCGCCCAAGAGGCAACGAGTCGACACCCTTTTTACGACATCCCCCAGCACCCATGAATACCGTGGCATTTAAACCTCTGACAGCTTGTCTATTCAAACCCCACTTGTGAGGGATTTATAACTCAACCATAAAAATCCACTCTAAGCTTAAGGTTGGCATGTGAGAACTCGGCTCAGGAGTGAATTAATTAATGAATTTGTCCTTTCTTTCATCAATTTGACTGACACCTTCACACATACCCCCTTGAGATGTGATCTCAACAGAGCTCATAAAACAAGAAATTTTAGGCTTGGCCACTGCCTCCAATGAGAGAATGCTCACAGAAATTACCAACCCTGTAGGAAAACACATGAATGGAAATCAGATCCCTTTAGGACCCCAAAAGCTGGATGGTGTAGTTGGGTGAACAGGAGTGTGAGGAGTGAGACTTGAGCTGAGTCCTGGCCATGGGCAGGCTCCCCCTCCGTACCTCGCAGGGTTCTGTGTTTTATGCGATACAGACGAAGCCCTGTGGGCTTCTGCACCACCAATGGGAGCGTCTACTGTCTCTGGAGTGTTGGAAGAAGAGCTGCTCCTCCCTTGGTGTTCTCATTTTCTCTTTAAATGAGAATAACCGATCTTTTTTCTAATGGAATGTACCTTTAGTTAGGGCATACCAAGAGATGATTGCTTTTACATTTTATGTTTGGGTAACTAAAGGAAACCTCTAAGCCCACCCAATCCAAACAAAAATGAAAACCAATAATCAAATAAACAAAAATTAAAAAAAAAAAAGAAAGTATTCAAGAGGCCAAAAAACCATGGCTTATAAAAACCCAAGAGTTCATTAGTGGTATATGGTTACCAGGTATGACCCTACTCTGTCAATATTCCGTTATTCTTTATTTTACTTTATTTGTCCCCTGGGTGGGGTGTGGGTCATTGGCAATTTCTCTTTCTCATGGTGTGGGAAGTATGCGGGAGCTAATGGTATAACCCTGAGCTGAATGGAAATGTATTTCCTGGCTTAGGGACTCATCAAGATGCTGGACACTGTGTGGATAAGAAAGCAAATGCAGGTGCCACTTACCAGCCATGGGATATTGAAGTTGACTGTGTGACCATTGGATCTGGGGCCAGAAGTTGCCGTTCTTTCTGCTTCTCCACACACCGAGTGGTTCAGCACAAGGAGGAACGAATTTGAAGACTAGAGAATGGCCATACTTGGACATGTGAGGGAGAGACGCTGGAAATAATGCCTGTGAGGGCAATCTCAGTGCAGGTTAGGGATGGACGCTGTGTTGGGCCACAGAAGGGGGCCGCCACAGGCTCACATGCAGAGGGGACGGCACTCCATCAGCACTTTTCATGGATTTGGTTGTGTCGGTTCCCACTCACACAGCAACGAAATGAGTCTGTTTTCAGGAATGAGTTGGTTGCTGATGCTCTGTTAGTTTAAGTAAGCTGACGTATGTGTATATCTTGTGCAGACTGACAAGGAAATATGTACATTCCCTGCATCAGCCAAAGAAGCCTTCAATAATCCTGGGTGTGCTCAAACTTACTTGACTGCGTGGTGTTGTGTTGGTCTTAACCTGTATCAGTCTTTCCTACTCAATTGTTTTAGGCTGAATTGCTGCCCCGTTCACATGTTGAGTTGTAACACCTGGTACCTCCAAATGTGACCATATTTGGGAATAGGGTCACTTCAGATGTAATTAGTTAGGATGAGGTCAGAGTGGCATGGGCACTGATCCTCGATGATGAGGGTATTTATAAAAAGAGGAGATTTGGGCGTAGAGACAGACATGCACGCAGGGAAGACATCATGCGAAGATGCAAACAAAGGTCAGGGTGGTGCTTCTATGAGCCTAGGAATACCGGAGATTGCCAGACATCATTGGAAGCTGAGAGAATCATCAAGAAGATTCTTCTCCCACAGTCTCGGGCAGAGCCAACTATGTCAACACCTTCATCTCAGACTTCTGTCCCCCAGAACTGTGAGCAAATAAATTTCTGTTTTGTTTTTATAAGCCCCACCCCATTTGTGGTACTTTGTTAGGGCAGCTCTAGGAAACTAGTATGCCAACAATGCAAATAGAAACTCCTTTCTGTATTTTTCTTCTAACCCAGCTACTGAGTAGAGGGGAATGCCATCAATATGCTCAAGACATATCTCTGTTCTTGTAAATATCTCAGTTTTATTTCACTCAGAGAATCTGGATCAATCCCCTGTTTGAAACAAAGATAATGGCCTCGTGAGAATTTGGCGGCCTCTGTACCGTGCTATCTGTGCCACATGCTTTGGATGCCCCTAGCCCCATGGTGAGAAAATTAGCCTATTGTGTTTTCCTTCAACACTGGCTGCCATGTTTCTTCCTAGGTGACTTGTCACCCTAATAATAACTGATTAGGATGGCAATCAGATCCTGATTCAAGACCTCAGGTCCCATGCTAGCCAATGACAAAGACTGCCCAACAGAGGTCCCTGCAGTGGTTCCTGATAACCAGCCTCATCAGAACCAGCCTTTGGGGTATGATCCTGAAACACAAAGAAAGGAACACAGACAATGATGGAAAAGAATCCAAGTGACACGAGAAGACACAAGAGAAGCCATAAGAGAAGGGAAATCATGAGTCAATAGAGTCAAATGGTAGAGTTGAAAGAGACAGACAAGAAAGACAGAGACAGAGAGAGAAGCACTACATAAGAAATGTATTATTGGAGTGAAGTGTAAACCAGGAGGAAGATGTGAAACTTTCACACCAGAAATAGAAAATCACAGTCATATTAAAAGAAAGTAGATAGCAAGTAGAGATTATGTCACAGCACTTGATAAAATTTGTAACAGCTTCCAGACAAATCCTAAGGAAAAAACAAAACCCAAATAACAGAGCTTCAGATAAAGAGTAGACGTAGTCAATAATTATATTTTCCCAATATCACAACAGATAAAGATCACTTCTTAAAAATTGTTTTTTAGTAATTTCTTGTAGCTCACAATCTTTTATCTATGAAATCATAAGTCCAGACGGCATGGAGGGAAGGTGCACAGCAACAGTCAGTTTTCATAATTTATAGTTCAGTCTTAGGTTTTCAAATGGTAAGTTTTCCTCATATTTTAGCATTAAGACTGTCTCTAACATGTTTTCAGAGCATCTCATACATTATTAGATTATATATAGATAATATATATTATGTTATGTTATATTATATTATACTATATTATATTATATAATCTGATCAACTGATGCAAATATTCATATTTGGGGAAATTGTTTTTTTTTTGTTTGTTTGAAGGTCAAATAGCAAGTATTTTTTATGATAAATTATGTTATTGGGCAGGGTTATGCCTCTCCTGAGAAGTGGCTTCCTGTCTTTTTTTTTTGTTAAAAAATGTTACCAGACCTCTCAAAATGCTGAGAGAACTAGCGTTCTCTTACCTCAGAAGATGTACTACAAAACAAAGGGAAACACTCAAATTATCCATTTGTTTGCTTTTTCATTAATTCAACAACTTTGTATTGAGTATTTCCTTTGGGCCAGTTAAAGGGGGGCACAGAGGCTCACAGAGGAGGTAAAATGTGGGCGTGGCCTGAAAATAGAGATGGGGAGGAAGGGATGGGGAGGGGGTCTGGACAAAAAAGAGACATGTGCAAGAGCCTCAGGTGTATCCAGGAAGTCCTAAATGCAGAGTTTATTCCATAGTGTGCCAACTGAGTATTGAGCAAAGATGTGACAAGAGACTAGATTACAGAATTCAGTGTATGGGCAGTTTTTGTGACATGTGAAGGAGGGCATGCCCATCTGTAGTGGGAAGGAGCCAGGGAGGCCTTACAGCAGGAATCAGAATCCAGAAAAGTCAAGGCAGAAAGGGGGGAGCTAGTTGTAGAATGATTGTGTTAGTCTCCAAAGAAGTAGTGATGAGAAGGCAGTGATAATAGTGTCAGATGGGAGAGACTGTATTTCACAACATAAAGGAATGTATTGAATCACTGAGATTTCATGAAGATGGGATAAGGGGTGTGGGAGAAAGGAAAATATAGGATGACTGCATAGCCTTGGCTTTGGTGACTGGGTAGAAAATGTTGGTGTTATTAATTGGGTGGAAGACCGTGGGTAGAAAAGTAGGTAAGAGAGGGAAGGGAATGTAGAAGAGAGAACATAATCAGTAGAGCCTTAAACACATTGAATTTAAGAGTTCTATAGGTTTTTGAGTAAAAGTAATAGTTCACACTATAATAGTTCACATTGTGATCATTTACACTATGATACATCACACCATGATAGTTTACACCATGATAGCTCACACTATCATAGTTTACACAGATAGATCACAGTGAAAGTCATGCTATCATGGATCATGCTCTGATAGATCACACCATGATAGATCACACTATGGTAGTTCACTCTGATAAACCACATCATACACCATGATAGCTCACACTATCATAGTTTACACGGATAGATCACAGTGAAAGTCATGCTATCATGGATCATGCTCTGATAGATTACACCATGATAGATCACACTATGGTAGTTCACTCTGATAAACCACACCATGAAAGTTCACACTATCAAAGTTCACACTCTGTTAGGACATACTGATAACCTAGAAAACCTAGATTATGTCATGATAGGTAATACCATGATAAATCATCTTATAATAGTTCACATAATAGATTATGCCATGATAGGTCACACCATGAGAGGTGATGCCAAGATAGATCACACTATGATAGTTCACACCAGGACAGTTCACACTATGAAAGACCACACTATGATGGTTCACTCTGGGATAGCTACACTATCATGTACACTATGATAGTTCACAGCCGGCCAGTTCACACTATGATTGATCACAGTGTGATGGTTCACTCTGGGATAGTCACACTATGGTGTACACTATGATAGTTCACACCAAGACAGTTCATATTACAATAGGCCACACTACAATGGTTCATTCTGGGATAGTCACACTGTAATGTACATTATGATAGTTCACACCAGGACGGCTCACACTATGAAAGACCACACACTATGGTTGTTCACTCTGGGATAGTTCACTCTATCATGTACACTATGATAGCAAACACCAGGACAGATCACATGATAATAGACCATACTATCATGGTTCATGCTAGGGTAGTTCACACAGGATAACTCACATTATTGGTAATTCACACTATAATAATCCACACTATGTGGAGCACCTGTAATGTTCTAGGCACTAAGCTGGGATTTTCACATTATCATGTTGAAAACAATTCAGTGAGGGAGGTATTACTACCCATCTAAAAAGGAGAAAAATGGCATCTCAGAGGGGTTAGGTGATGGACATGGTCCAGAAACTAACCACCAAACTTGGGGATCTCACATCCTTTGGTCCTAACTCTTTTCCCTCTTCTGCAGGCTATCAGTGAAAATGTCTGAAGGGGCAAGCAAAGGTCTAGGATTCATGCAAAGGGACAGGCAGACAGAGGGAGAGCATGCAGTCAACAGAGGAAAGCTTGTAGCTCCGTTAAATTCAGTCCAGGGCCTTTGTCCTGCTGGGTGCCAGAACATAGTTGTAGTAACCATGAACAAGCGTAACTTTCCACCAGAGTTATCCTGAGTCCCAGGGAAAGCCTCTGCAGGAAAGTGGCACACAGAGTGAGGGTCTGGTTGTCAGGGATGCCATGGATCTGCAGCACACACCTATCTCCCCCAAAGAGAGCGTCCACCTGCTCTGTAGTGATCAGTTTGCACATGGTATTGCTGTTGCCTCCATTCCTGAAAACAAGATATCTAGACGTGTGTGCATCTTACAGGGGCAGGGAGGGACGTGAGGATGTGAGACCTGGACTTGTTGGCCTCGGCGTGGCTGTTTTTTCTGCTCTTGGACCCTCTCAACCTGAGAAGTGAGGGGGCAGCTCTCTGCCTCCCACCCCAAGTGCCCACCTGGAGCTCCATCTCTCCCTACCTCAAGCTACCATCTTCCCCATGAAAGGCTTTTGAGAATCTGGAATTATTTTCCCTCTCCTTTCTTCTGTGCATTTTTGGCTTATGAATTAGGGCCAGCTGGACCAGATTCCCAAACGTGGAAAAAGGCAAAGGTGCGAAGAAAACACCACTTAATATTTGAAAGTGTTTTCCTACCACAAATGTTAACTCTATCCATGGGGGTCGCGAGATCTTCCATGGAGAATGCAAAATGAGGTAAAAAGAGCGGTTGGTACTTAACTCTGTAGGGACAGATATTTTAAAGGGAAGTGCGGGAAGCAGAGCAAGGAAAGAAGACAGACAATCAGAAAAGTTGGAAGAGAACAAGAAGGGTGGGTATTCAGGGAATCCAAGGGAGGAGAGAATTTCCAGAAGGAGAGAGTGCTGACCTGTGGTCAGAGAGTGAGCCCCAAACCACCATGTCCTTCAAAACGGTCTGACCTTTTCTCGAAGCAGCAAGCATCGAAGGCTGTTTCATGTCCTGGAGCACAGAACTGGGGGCCAGGATACCCGGTTTGCTGCCTTCCGGGCGCACATTCTCCCACCTATCCGACGCTGGAATCGGGGTTCTCAACCTGGGTACTGCCGGCACTTTGGACTGTGGTGGGCGCCGCCCTGCGCATTGCCGGCCAGGTAGCGGCCTCCTAGGCCCCACCCAGCAGCTGCTGGGAGCCCACCCCTTTAGTATGGCTGCTGGAATGCCTCTAGACGTTGCCCAACACGACAGAGCGCTGCGGGTGGATTGCGCACCCTCTCCACACCCTGAGAGGCACAGCGGGCTCTCCTGTGCTCTCCGCTGTGCATGGCAACAGCCATGCAAGGGGTGCAGTCACTCACCCCACTGTGTTCGCTCCTTCGGCTGTGGTCCCTGTGCCTGGGAGCCTGGAGGGGACGCCTGAACACGGGATCCGAACAACACACACACAGGTTTAGAAAGAGAGAGTTCTGTCAACTGCAGACAACACTCATGAAACACTGATGATTCATCCCAAAGAAGAGGCGCTCCTTGTGTTGCATTCAGCCACCGCCAAGGGGCTGTTGAGACACTGGTCAGTGGTCAGAGGCCGGCGCACCCCCCTCTCCCCTTGCACACCTCATCTCAAGGTCTTTGTTTTCAACCCTCACTTTGTTTTTGTTTTAACCCTCGCAATTCTGAAGACCTATGATGAGCTTGGTCTTTGAGGCCAGTACTGTTTTTACCGTTGATGAAAAGTATCAACGGAAACATGAAACGTATGTATGTTCATAGTACTTCCTGTGTGCACATGAAGATGGCCTTGCAGGGCCTTTCTCCCTCTGGTGCTCCTACCGTGGGCCTTATGTAAAGATGCTTCGCCTCCCCTCTTCTTCTCAGCCCGTCTTCCTCCTTGCTACGGACACCTGTCAGGCTCCCTGCATGCTCCGCGGCGCGCCTTGGGGAGTGAGTTAGACGTGGGTGCCGTTCCAACAGGACCCTCCGTGCCTGCTGAAGGGCAGCTTGATCAGCGTCCGCAGGCCCCATCTACATGCTGACACCCCAGAACTACACACACAGTAGAACAAAATACCCGAGGGATGAACGAATATTGTTGAGAATGAGAAGTTACTGTTTAAAATATTTGTATTTACCACTGTGGGCTGAACTGTGTCCCTCCCCAACTCATACAATGAAGCCCTACCTCCAGGACCTCAGAATGCAGCTGTATTTGGAATAGGGTCTTTAGAGCGGTAATTAAGTTAAAATGAGATTAGCCTTGGCCCTAATCCAATAAGACTGCCTCCTTCTATGAAGCAATCAGGACACACACACACACACACACACAGACGGCCGCGTGAGGACACCAGCAGAAGGCGGAGTCCACACCTGGGACAGCGGCCTCAGAAGAAACCAGCCCTGCCCATGCCTGGATCTCTGACTTCAGCCTCCAGAGCTGTGAGACATAGAAGTCCGTTGTTCCCGCCGCCCGGGGTCTGCGGTGCTTTGTTACTTCGGCCCTAGCAAACTCATGAAGACCTACAACCATGGTAAAAAGATTTCCCAGTTCTGGGGAGTTTCTCATCCCGTGGGATGACCATGCCCTCTGTGCATGCTGTGTATTTTTGAGACATTACAAATCATTGATTCTTTCGCTTAAACCCTGTACTCACGAGTATTTACAGCCACATTCAGCTCTGGGGCTGCTCCTGCTGTCGCCATGTTGCAGTGTCTCTACGTGAGGAAGGAGCTGCTCACCAGGGTGCCCTGTGGCCCTTGGCGCAGCTCCCGAGTGCAGGCCCCAATTGTCCCAGGGCTCGGCCCACTGGAAGGCATATAACTTGTCCTTCATGCATGCTCCTTCTCTTTATTGGCCAAATTTCTGCTGTTTTGAGGGTTTCTTTTGTAAGGGACTGCGCACCACAGGGGGCTCCTTTCCCGCGAGGCCTCCTTCTCCGAGTCCGCTCCCATTCCCCTTGCTTGTCCTTCTCCGGCCAGGAGCATGGCACACCCCTGCGTCTCTTGCTGGCGGGTGCCGGTGTGTGTGGTCTGTGCTATAGGACATGGGGGATCCAGCAGCCAGCCCGCGTTTCCCATGGAAGTGCAGCGCTGCGCTGGTCTCCCGCACGGGTGATTGCTCGCTCCTTCTGAGCCACTCGCTCATTCGGACGCACACAGAGGGCCCTCCCATCGCATTTTCAGAGTCTCTTCATATTTCTAGTCAATTTTTTCTGAATTGTTTCATAAAACCAAAGGCAACTCTCCCTATAGATCTACTTCTCTGTGGCTAATTATGAAGGAAACGTACCAATGAAATAGAATATTTAAAAAATTGGACAATTTAAAAAATATGTATAAATCTCTTTTAAGGATTCAAAAAAGAAACATAGCATCATAGGGATTTCACCCTAATATATTTGGTAGACATTTGCGATCTTTCTTGCTATGTGGATTTATAATCCGTTGAAGTATGTTACAGAAATAAAGTAAAACACACGTCTAGGGATTCCCACCCCCCGCCCTCCCCATAATCCATTAGTCTAAGAAATTGTCTTAAAAGCAGCATGTCATTATTTTGGAGTTAAACAGTTAAGTGTTTTTATACAGGAACATCAAAACCATATATGCTTCAAACACCAAACCTTTTTTTAATGGCTTTCAGATAAAACAATTTATTTATGCAATTAACAACAACATGCAATTTCTAATAATTAGCAGATAATAGTTATCTGCAAAGTACTTTATAAAATTGCCTTTGAACTGCATCCGTTCTGTGGGGAATCACTGAAAATTGGACTATAAAATTACCAGAAAATGTACTGCATTAACAAGAATTTTCTGTATTTGGTTTCTCTTCAAATTTATGGGCTCGAATATTTGTAAACAGTTAGTTTCATAGACAGAAACCCTGTCACCTCACCTCTCTAAAAGGGGAAAAAACACATTTTAGCACATTTGGTTATTATAGGATTTTTATTTTCTTTATTTTATCTGTGTTTTCTCCTCTTCCTCCACCCACCCCCATAACAAGGACATTATTTTGTTATTATTTCTTCTTTGAGAATTAAAAAAAATCCCTAATATGCCATTTTTATTGGTATACATCAGTTCTTTCTAATTCCCTCTTATAAACAATATTATACATTCAGTAATTGTAAAACATTTCTATTAAACTGAACTGTCTTTGAAGAAAGAAGAATAAAAAACATTAAAGAAAACATGTCGAAGGGACATCAAGAAGACACTGAACGTGAAGAGCGTATTTTCCGCCCCTCCCTCGTTCCTTAGGAGAAATCCTGTTGTGCCATCCATGGACGATTCAGAGTCAGTCCACAGTGTTGAAAAATGTCATTATTTAAAGGCATATTTTCATCTTGTTTCTGGCAGAACATTCTGTGTTAATGTGCCGCCGTAACAGCTCAACACTCAAACCCAGGCTCATGTTTGCCAAGACCAGAAGAGAAAGCCAGGGACGCTCCTGGCCGTGGCTGGTGGCCCGAGTGTGGCCACGGAGACCCCCAGCCCCGACGCGTGAGGTGCGGGCCACCCCCTCCCGGCTGGCCAGCGCTCCGCAGTCTGGATGCAAAGTCCCACGCTGAGCCTCCAGGAGGTGGCCGTTCCCATCTGCCAAGGCAATTTGCTGCCTTCGATCAGGAAAATGACTTCTCCCCGTATGAGATGGAAATGTGGCATTACAAGGAGGGAAGATGTGAAGGCAGAGTGGCTCTCAAGCTGGTCCCTCTCGGGGCGATTTGGCGTGCTCACTGGCAAAGCAGCTCCAAGAGGACGGGCGAGGGGCAGCGTTTAAAGGGACAACAGCGATCTCGCGCAGAGACGGGCTGAATGAGGACCCCAATCCCCCTCTCAGACCCTGCAAGTGTCCTCTGCGGGGAGCGGGAAGCCGCCTCGTGGGGTCTGGCCACCGGACGGTGGGCCCTGGGAAGGCCGAGCCCTCGCCCCTGCAAAATGTCTCCACCTGGAACGCTGTGTCTGAGTTTCAGACGAGGCCGGGCAATGACCAGAAGTGGCACGCTCATTTCATGCCACGATCAGTGAGCCCAGAGACCGAAATGACAAGATCGCCCTCGGCAGGTGCCCCCATGAAGCATCGGCCGTTTGCTGAGACAGTGGGCACGTGGCTCCCCGTCGGGAATGCACACCGACACCCGGGGACCAGGGTGTTTATGCCCTGGGGCCTTCCCGTCCCGCGCGCTGGCCGCCAGGTTTTGCTCCCCAGGCTCGTGTCTGGCACGGCTTCTGATGAGGTTCTACCGCGGGTCCCACGGGCAGCGGACTGGCAGGGGGGCTGGATGACGTTGGGGATGACCCTCCAGGTTCCTGCTGGCCTGAGGCCTGGGCTGGCTCTTCCTGGGACCGGCCCTTGGGTGAATAGTGTCCCCCTTGAAAACCTGCATCCACCCCGAACCTCAGAATGTGACCTTGTTTAGAAATAGGGTCTTTGCCTTGTCGTTCGTCATGACGGCGCTCAGGCAGTTGAGCACACGGACACCTCTGCTGGGAGCAGCCGCTGGGGCAACTGGAAATGGACCAGGAAGAGGCGCATGAACACTTTGGTAGCCATCCCATCAACCCGGATTCCCTCAGAAGCCCCTTGATTCCTGATACCAGATTCCTGTCTTCCCACAAAGGCGGTGGAATGGGGCTCAAGGGGGCCAGTCCAGACCCCCAGGCCTCCGAGGCCTGACACGGGTCCCCGGGGCCACCGGAGGGCACCTCGGGAAGCCTCTCTGTTGACTTCACAACACGCTACATGGTCCCCGGATGGTACGGCCCCTGAGCGTCTCTCCTTACCCGTCAGACACACAGCATTTGGGTTTTGCTGAGGACACGATATTTAGAGCATGTGGGATGTGTGTGTGTATGGTAATTTACTCAGCATTTTGAGTTTATAAGCAATCAGTTGAATGGAAAACTCAGGACAAAACCTCCGAGGGAGCAGAGATGGATTAGTGGCGGTAAACGACATCTGTGAAGGACCTTGGGCTTCCACCAGATCTCCTGCCCTGCTCTGCTGTGACCTGGCCCCGTAACGGTCCCCCCCTGGAGCGTGCCTCTGCAGGCCCGCCTTCTCCCTGCCCAGTGCGGGCATGCAGATGGGCGCGTTCCCCGCCTCAGTTTACCTCGTAAGTGTGGGTGGGCAGTCAGGTCTTGGGCGGGACAAGGTTGAACACTGCCCTAAATCATGTGAGACAGCAAGTCACAGACGGGGGGATCACAGGTCAGGCAGAGGGAAGAAGAGTAGGGAGAAATGCGTGCATGCTTGCGTGTGCTGGGCATATACGTCCATACCCCTAAACATCTCCAGGATTCTCAGGCAGAAATCACAATACCCTTTTCTCTCTCTGGTCCCAAGAATAGATTTCTGAACTAAAAGTAATAAGAAAAGCAGCAGACTGAATTCAAAATGCCTTGGAGAGACTAACCTGCAGTTTTAGAAATAAATTTTTATAAGATCCTTTATATTTGTAAAATACTCAAACTAGAAATTTTTAATTTTGCATAAAATGGAAGGTATCATTTGGAAGTTTCAGTAAAAGTCAAAATGCCATACATTTTTGTAAGTTCTTAATAGCAATGAACTTTGGTGAATAGATCTTTTGCCAAACTGGTCAATCCGCGAAAGCTATTCTGCCACTTGGCTTTCAGGGATGGGTTTGGATCTAGGAACTGGTTTATCAATGGATTGCTCTTCCCCAAATTGATTTAAGGCAAATTAATCTTTGATAAATTGACCCAAAGTTCAATCTTTCATTAGAATTTTTTGAATTAAACTTTTTATTTGGAGGTCAGTGTAGACCCACAGGCAGGTGTAGGAAGTAAGAGAGATCCCGTGTGCCCTCGCCCTGGTTTGCCCGCGGTAGCATCTTGCAAACCTGCAGCCCAGTCTCACTGCCAGGGTGTCGGGGACACAGAACCGCCACCACCCCCGGGGCCCCCCGCTGCCCACCTCCCTCCCGCCTCCTCTGTAACCCCCCAGCAACTCTAACCTGCCCTCCGCATCCTTCCATCAACCCAGGAGTGCCCTATAAACTGAATCATAGACTATACATCGTTCACTTTTTCCTTTTTCTTTCAGCAGAACGCCCTGGGTGTCTGTGTGCCTGCAGGAGTCCCACGAGGTTACACACTTTGTTTATCCATTCGCCTGTTGAAGGACATCTGGGAGTTTAGCTGTTACGTTTCTAGAAACATTCATGTACAGATTTTTTTTGCATGCACATAAGTTTCCATTTCTTTGGGATAAATGCCCAAGAGTGAAATTGCCAGGTTGTATAGTAGCTTCATATTTAGTGTCATAAGAAACTGCCTACCTGTTTTCCAGAGTAGCTGAGCAGTTTTCCGTTCCCACCAGCATGTGTGAGATGCAGTTGCCCTGCACCTCACTAGCACTCGGTGTTGCCCAGGTTTTTGTTTTAGACATTTTGGTATGTGTGTAGTGATATTTCACGGTGATTCTAATTTGTCCTTCCCTAATGGATAATGTTAAAAATCTTTTCATGAGCTTATTTGCCATCTGTGAATCTTCTTCAGCAAAATGCTTGACTCTTGTCCATTTCCCAGTTGGCTTGTTCCTTTTTAATGGTGAGTTTGTAGGGTTCTTTATATATTTTAGATACTAGTCCTCTGACATCTGTGAGGTTTGCAAATGTTTTATCCCAATCTGTAGCTTGTATTTTCATACCTTTAATAGGGTCTTTCACAGAGAAAACTTTAAAACAATTTTGAAGAGGTCCAGTTTATAATTTTTTCCTTCTACAGGTCATACTTTTGGTGTCAAGTCTGTGAACTCTTTGCTTAGTTCCTGATCCTGAGAATTTCCTTTGACTTTTTTTCCTAAAAGTTTTATAGTTTTATATTTGAGTCCCATGATCCATTTTGAGTTAATTTTTGTACAAAGTTGTGAGGTTAAGGCTGAGGTTTATTTTTTTGGTTTAATTTCTTTAATACCAGATGGTAACAAGGCTATCCTTCTTTCACCAAATTGCTTTTTCACCTTTGTCAGTAATTAATTGGGCATATTTGTGCGGGTCTCTTTGTTATCTATTCTATTTCATTGATCTATACGTCTATCCCAATACCCAATCCCAACACCACAACCCACATCACAGTCACAGTTATTCCTGCTGTAGAGTGAGCCTCAATATCAAATTGAATGACCCAAGTTTGTTACTCTTCTTTATAAAGATTTTTCCACTCTTCTAGGGCCTGGGCCTTTCCATACAAACTTCAGAATAAGCTTATCTGTATCTACAGAAACCTTGCTCTGAATTTTTTTAAAAATTCATTTGTTTATCTGAGAGAGAGAGAGAGAGTGGGGGTAGGTAGGGCTTAGGGAGAGAAGCAGACTCCCTGCTGAGCACAGAGCCTGATGTGGACCTCGAACCCAGGATCCTGAGATCATGACCTGATCTGAAATCAAGAGTCAGATGCTCAACTGACTGAGCCACCTGGGTGCCCCAACTTTGTTCAGATTTTAATAGGAACTGTGTTAAACTTATAGATCAATTTGTGGAAGATTAACATCTTTATTTGTCAGGTCTTCCATACTAGTGACCTCATATGTCTCTCTATTTATTTAGATCTTTGATTTATTTAATAAGGATTTTGAATTTTTAGCTTGCAGATCCTGTACATCTCTCATTGGGTTTTTATCTAAGTCTTTAATTTTCCTTGGGAGTGATTATAAATGGCATTGTGTTTTCAATTCTAATTTCTATATATTCATTGTTAGTATTTTGACGTTTTTATGTTGACTTTATATCCTGCAACCTTGTAACCCCACTTATTAGTTCTAGAATTTTTTTCTTTAAAGATTCCTTGGGAATTTCTACATAGACAGCTTTGTTATCTGCAAATGATCAATGTTTTATTTCTTCCTTTCAATTTATACATTTTTTCTCTTTCTCTCTTAACTGCATTGGCTAGTATTTCTTGTATTATATTGAATAGAAGGGGTAAAAACATATATTTTTGGCTTGTTCCCAGTCTTAAAGAGGGTAACACTGAATTGTTCACCAATAAGTGTGCTGTTAGCTGTAAGTGTTTTTTTTTTTCTTAAATGTTCTTTTTCAAGTTTGGTTAGTTCCCCTATATTCCTAAATTCTTGAAAAAAAATTTTTTTTATCATGAATGAGTATTGGACTTTTTCAAATGCTTTTTCTGCATCTATTAATATGATCAATCATTTTTTTTCTTTAGTTTGTTGATGTGGTGCATTACAGGGATTGATTTTCAAATATTGAATACCTAGAATACAGCTCATGTTGTCATGGTATGTAGTTCTTTTTATATATTGTTGGGTCTGATGTGCTAATATTGTGGTGAGGATTTTTGTGCCTATGTTCATGAGTGATATGGGTCTGTAGTTTTCTTTCTTGTGTATGATTTTTCTGTCTAGCTTTGGTATTAGATGCATAAGTCTCCAAAGCATTCGGAAGTATTTTTGTCACTGCTAATTTCTGAAAGCCATTGTATAAGCTTGTTAATTCTTTTTAAAAAATATTTTATTTATTTATTTGACAGAGAGAGAGAGAGCAGCAAAGGAGGAAGGAGAAGCAGACTCTCCACTGAACAGGTAGCCCAACATGGGACCCGATCCCAGGATGCTGGGATCATGACCTGAACTGAAGGCAGACACTTAACCGACTGGGTCACCCAGGTGCCCTTGTTAATTCTTTTTAAACATGTTTGGTAGTATTCTTCAGTAAAACCATTCACACCTAGAGATTTATTTTTTGGGGAGATTTTAAACTGTGAATTCAATTTTGCAATGCTCATCAGATTACTCAGACTCTATGTCTTATCTTGAATTTGGTAACTTGCATATTTCAAGGAGTAAGTCTATTTCTTCTAAGTTGATGAATTCATGAACCTGAATGGCTCATAATATTTCTTTATTGTTCTTTCCAAGAACAATATCTTTATTGTGTATGCAGGATCTGTAATGATGCCCTTTGTTTCACTCCTGATATTGGTGATTTGTGTCTTCTCTCCTGCATTCTCATCAGTCTTGTTAGAGGCTTATGAGTTTCATTGATCTTTTTCAAATTATCAACTTTTTGTTTGGTTGATTTTCTCTATTGTTTTCTTGTTTTAAATTTTATAGGTTTCTGTTCTTATCTTTATTTTTTCCTTACTTCTGCTTGCTCAGAGTTTATTTTACACAACATTTGTTCTAGGTTTTTTGAGGTGAAATTTTTTGACTTGAAATTGATAGTGCTATAAATTTCCCTCTCAGCACTGCTTTAGCTGCATCCCATCTATTTTGATATATTTTATTTCTATCTTTATAAGTTATACATATTTTTAAATTTACTTCAGCACATCTTCTGAGATCCATTGATTACTTAGAGGTGTATTATTGATTTTCAAGTGTTTGAGAATTTCCTGTGGTCTTTTTGTTATTGGGTTTTAACTTGACTCCATTATGGTCAGAGCACTGGGTATGGTATCCATTTCTCTCACGTTGGCTGAGGTTTGATTTTGGCCCAGCGTATGGTCGATTTTAGTAAGTATTCCGGGAGTGATTGAAAAAGGTGTACTCTGCCGCTGCTGATGTGGGATGTTGTATTACACAGTTAGACCCTGCTGGCTAGTCGTGCTGTGTGGCTCTTCTGTGTCCTTGCTGATTTTATGTCTAATAGTTCTGTCAGTTGCTGGTGGGGAGTGGAGGGATAGAAGTCCCCAGATACAACTGTGGATTTGCCTTTTCCCATTCCAGGTCTACCATGTTTGTTTCAAGGATTTTGAGTGTATTCATTGTGAATGGTCTTTTCTGTTGATCTAGGTATAGATTTGGATACATCTGGGACCATTATGTCTTCCTGGTGGACTGATTCGTTTTTCATCATGTACCGTTTTTATTTGTCTCTAATAATTTTTTTATTTTTTGCCCTGGAGCCCACTTTATTTTGATATTAATATTAATTATTTGATTTTTTTTGTTGTTGTTAATGTTTGTGTGGGTTTTCTTTTTCTATGCTTTCACTTTCAACATAGCAGTAATGATGAATTTGAAGTGAGTTTTTTGGAAACAGCACATAGTTGGGGTATGTTATTTTACTTATTTATTTTAGCAGTTGCAAACTTATTTTTTTTTAATTTTTTATTTAAACTCAATTAGCCAACATATAGTACATCATTAGTTTCAGATGTAGTATTCAATCATTTATCAGTTGTGTATAACACTCAGTGCTCATCACATCATGGTATGTTATTTTAACCTACTCTTCCAATCTCTGCATTTCAATTAGTGTGTTTAGAACATTTACATTTGAGGTAATAACTGGCATGTTAGGATTAGTCCACCATTTTATTATTTTAGCCTTTGCATGTTTCTTGTTTCCCTTTTTGACAAGGGTTACTTGACACTTTTTCAGGATTTCATTTTTATTTATTTTTAGTTTTTTGTAATATCACTTTGTATGTTTTCTCATTGGGTGCTCTACCACTACAGTGTACTTATGTGGCTTATCATACCACCCAATGTCCAGTGTTAGTTCCATTTACCCTTCCCTCCCTCAAACACGGTGGGGGAGTCCCTGGCATTTCAAGGAGTGAGGCAGGAAAGATGCATTGGAGTGTGTTTGACAAGTTATAGAAAGAAAATACGCAAGAAATAATGAAGAATAGTTATTTTGGATCTATGAACTGAATTGTGGACTTTCATTCATGGCCAATTGTATAATTTCACATAAGTGCAAGACATTTCAAGATCTTACTCAGTGTTAAATGCACTGAGAAAGCACGTTGAAAAAAAACATCGCTTCACCCAAAGATAGCAAACAGTCCCAAGAAAGAAAAAATACATGTTTATACCATGTCAATTACTTAAATCACCTGGGGTACAGTTACTCCTCCTCCTTGTGGCTGGAGGAAGGCACCTCAGCTCTGAAGCATCACATACACCCTCCATCGCCCGCCCTGAGCTGATGGTTCTCTGGCCTGATGCACCTGCCTCCTTTCCCGCTGTCTCCTGAACGTTTCTCCCACATAACAAGGAAGGCAGGCCTTGGGCCTTGGATGCTGGTGGGAAGAACCTGACGTCTAAGAAAACTAAGCTGGTTGTGCTTTTTCCGACCATCACCTTTTCTTATAGTAACACAAGGAGCTGCTGAAGAGTGATTTGGACACTGTACATATTTCCAGTAAGAGAACTTAAAATCAAAAAAATGGAGAAATAGAGTGCATGCTGATGGAGAAGAGGATGTGGAGCAATAATAAGAGAATTTCCTTACAACGTGACGGGTGCCACGATTAAGACTGACCCACATGTTCGTGCACTTTGTTAATTGCTTGGTATGTGTCCCATCTTGGGCTGAGCATGAAAAGGCTGAACTGACGCACAGCGTAGACTCGTGCTCAGGGCTGCGCTGCCGGGCCCAGACCTGGGGAGTCGGGGGGCCGAGGGGTGGGCATGGCTGCAGTGTCTTCACACGGCCCTGTTTGACTCTGGGTATATTGTATAACCTCTCAGAGCTCCTTCGTCCTCATCTTTAAAACTTCCACTGCCCATCCCACAGAATCGCACACATTATGTCTAAGCTATATATGCATCTGCATCTACATATATCTGCATATATTATATTTAAAATGCAATGTTGCATATAGATGTGAATATTAATGTCATCCTTAAACGTCACATAACAATAAAAGTAATATGAGATTAAGTGCCAACATGAGAATGACACATTTTGGGAATAATCATGAGCTGGATTACCAGAAGCCTGAGTGAATGTGATCTTAAGCAAATAACAAAACCACTCTGAACCATCAATTTCCTTGATTGTAATATGAAAGGTTTGGATTATATGTTCCTTTCACTCCAATGACTCTTTGAGTGGGAAAGGCTGTAAGTGGCACAGGAGTGCAAAGAAAAAGAAATCAATAATGCGGGAATAATATGAGGAAGAAGAAAATACAAAATGCAGTGAGGATAATAGGAAAAAGAAAGCAACGAAATGCATTAGAACACAAAGAAGGGCCAAATTAGTCTGAAATACAGGCTATCTTCCGGTGAGAATGGTGACGGTGGGCCCCTGTGCAGTTTCCATTTGAATGCTGATCCCAGCCGTAGGCAGAGCGCCGATTCTCGCCACCAAGGGAGCGCAGAGCGGCTGGCAGTCGGCAAGGGGCTGGGCGTGAGGGGCTTCACCAACTGGAGCGGCGAGAGGCTCTGAGCCCAACATGAGGGCCACACAGAAAGCGAGGAGGAGGAGGAGAATTTCCAGCTGTTGTACCTTTCTCTGTACTACAGTGTCCTCTCAGGGCACACCACTGGGCAGGAGCGGGTGGTGCCTCCTCCTCTGGGCCCCAGCACCTGCCCCCAGCACCTGCCTCAACACCTGCCCCCAGCACGTGCCTCAGCACTTGCCCCCAGGACCTGCCCCAGCACCTGCCCCTAGGACCTGTCCCAGCACCTGTCTCAGCACCTGCCCCCAGCACCTGCCCCCAGCACCTGCCTCAGCACCTGCCCCTAGCACCTGCCCCCGGCACCTGCCCCCAGCACCTGCCCCCAGCACCTGCCTCAGCACCTGCCCCTAGCACCTGCCCCTAGCACCTGCCCCAGCACCTGTCTCAGCACCTGCCCTGGCACCTGCTGCTCTCATTCCAGGCACCATCTTCCCGCACATCACAGACCCCGCCCCGCACCGATGCCTGGCCTGGCCCGGAGCTGTCCAGCTAGCATACTTCATCCTAGAATATATATTGAACATCGATTCAGGCAATTATTTTAAACTTCCAAGAAACACGTCTTTCCCTTCCTATTTTTTCAGAGAAGACAAAATTGGAGTATTTTTTGTCCTAATTCATTTTATAAAGTCAGCATACCCGGACTACTAAATCTGATAACACACATGCAAGAGGAATCTATAGACGAGTTTCATTCACAGACACTGCAAAGACTAAACAGGAGAAAATACAAATCCAGTAGTAGATTAAGTAAAAAATATACCAAGATCTATTTTTATTTCAGAAACACGAGGGTTTTTCAATACTGAAGAAATTCAATAATGTGATTTTCACATCAAAAGTTTAGGGATCCAAAATCCCTGTGACCATGTGCATATAAGTTAATAAAATTCAACACCTGGATTCATGGTAAACTAGGGATAGGATGATAGGGAGGAATAGAAGGATACCAGAGAGAGAAGGAATAATTTTTAAAAAACCTAAGTAATCCTTAATGGTGAAACATTGACAGGCGTTTCCTCAGTGGTGGAGGTAGTGAAGACCACGTTCCTGCAGAGCAGGGATTTCCAGCCCTGCACCTGACCTTTGGGTTGGGTAATCTGTTGTACTTGGGGACCGTCCCGTGTATCTCAGGATGTTGAACACCCCCTACCCCAGTTTCCACTATCAAAAACGCCTCCAGACATTGGCAAGTGTCCCCTGGGGGCGACATTGCCCTGTGAGAATTCGCCCTGCATGGCGACTTGAATGAAACCTTAACAAAGACTAGAGCATCAGTGACAGACAGGAACCTTGAGCATGAAATGCATCCACTGTGACTGGGCACTCAAGCTCAGCGTTATTTAATTTTAATTAATTTAGGTTTATTGATTTATTTTTGTCATCAAGTAAAGAGTTTTTAATAAGCTTAAGGTGAAACATTTTGGGATAGTATTTTTTTTTTTTTATTATGTTATGTTCGTCACCATACTGTACATCTAATTTAGATTTAAATGACCCCAGATAGCTAATGGTCATGCTATTGGATGACTCGGGTTTATGCCATTTGACCCAGTTTCCACTTCAGAGGTTTGTCCAAAGATGTGTGTTGACGGCACTCTAATTTTTATTAATAGAAAGATGAAAGTATTGCCGGTACAGCATTAAGATCCAGCATGGTTTTCACTGAGGTGTTGCTACCGATCTGGTCATCCTGAGGGTTTGCTGGGGGCAGAGGCCCTTGCGAGCTGTGAGGCCTGACTTGATTCTCTTCGGCTCCTTGGGTACAAGGAACACCACCAGGCAGGGTCCACCATGTGGGAAAAGTCATGATGGACTTTTCTTGGTATTACCTGTCTATCCTGGCTTTAAAGATTTCCCACTACTACACCCCTGTGCTCAAAATGTCAAAGCATCCAATGCATAAATGCACTTGCGTCTTTTTAAAGTGCTGCTGGGAAGGTAAGGTACTTCCCGCTATTCCAAATGAGCCGGAGTGACTGAGGCTGGGAGAACAGCGCTGAAGACAGAAGGAGAAAGGACTGCCTCCCGGGAAGAGCCCTGACCTTCTACCAACACACGTAATTGAGAATGGCTCACGTGTGACAGATAATTTACTACTCGGAGAGAGTTTTTCTGGGAGAGCTCATGAGGTCTGTGCAGTGTGGAGGACACCCCAATTCTGAGATTGTTCGTTAGCCTGCATTTCCCAACCGGCACGATCCACTCTGGGACCGGTCTCTCTCCTGTAAGAACGAGTGTGGGGCACGGGCCTCCGAGAGGCTTGGGTCACAGAAGACGAGACCTGCATGCTGTCCTCTGTGTCCACTGGCCGGAGTCCCATGAGATCTGCTGAGGGGCGCAATGTCCTCCCAAGCCCGTGACCCCAGAGGTCCCTCTGATGGGCCCCCAGTTTTTCTTAGGTTTGAATGTGCCTGACTCACCTTTAATAAAGACTAACGTGTGCTTTCCTTTGTTGAGAACTTTTCTTGTCTCTTGCTCAATGGATGAAGCAGCCTGTTGCCCATCCCGTGGCCGCGGCTGCTCGCGGTGCTCCCCACACTCTCCCCTGAGCATTTCTGCTTTTTCTTTTCATCGCCTTGTTTTGCAATAGTTTTCTTTAGAGCTTTATTTTGAGGCATCTTTCATATTTATTTTTGCTGTTGCTTAGGGAATCATATAACTTTCTTCTTGGTTTTCTATTTGGACGTTTGTTACCTTTTTGAAAACGATGTCTAAATGTACAATGGAGTAAGTAGAATTCCTCTGCTGAACGCTGACGGCCTCCACGAGGCTCCTGAGGGCACGTCACTGGTCTTACTGGTGGGAAGACGATGAGTTCTGAGAGACGAGGGGCGCGGGGATAGGACACAAGATGCTCTCTTGACAGCAAAAGGTGACCCTGGACCAGAATAAAGCATCTGTTGTCACTCATTTATTCAACACGTGTGCTATGTGGGGAGAAGGGAAGGGGTCGGCTTCCTTGTGGACCCCACACTGGCCAGTCACACGGAAAGTGAGGAAAGTGATTGATCTTACCCCTGAAAAATCAGAGTGGCTATTCCAGCCATGGAAATATGGAAGCCAAATGTTGTTCTTATGAGACATAAGTGAGATGGCTCACTCACTTACCCAGCTGGAAAGTATTTTTAAAAGTCAGTCTTATACGTATTTGAGAAAAATAAATGATTTGGGTGGAGAAAAGGAAATAATTTATCTATTTAGTTTGCAATATCTTTAGGAGATGGAAGAACACCAAACAATACCTCTAAGGTGGTTGAATCCGATTGCTTAATCATCTTAAAAAGGCCTTGATCCAACATTGCAGGTCTGTGTGAAAATTCAGTGGTATGGGGCTTTGGGCTTGTCTATTTTTACTTTTGCAATTCGTACTCCTGACTGTCCAAACTAACTCAGTGTTTCACCTGGAGATGGAATATTCTCCTGTCCTAGTTGCGGGGAAGTTCTCTGACGGAGTGTTCATGTTGCTTTGGTATTTAGCACATGTACTAATACAAATCAGAATTCACGATTAGACTGATATTTTGTCTCATGTTCATACACAAACAGCATTGCAGAGGAAGGCAAAGGTGCCCGTCATGGGAGACAGACCACCGGCAGAGCTTGAGAGGCTGCCAATCACACAGTAGTTTTCCGTGCGGTGGTTCCTTTTCTCTAAACAATGATCTTGCAGTATGCACATAACAAATATGGGTATTGTTTACACTGTCCTTGTAAGGAAACGGAAATCAAGGAGTTTAAATGGTTTGCCTTTACCAAAGAGATTCAAAGAACAAGAAGAAATTCAAGAGAAAGAGCAAGGAAGAAGACATTTCTTGAAGGTGACCTCTTGGGGGTCCGCGTGCTCCCTGGATCACCCTCAGAGCACCTGACAAGGTGGGTATGACCACACCCTGTTTTGCAGTCAGGGGTGGTGACACCTTGCCTGGGAGTGAAGCAGTGTGTCGGGAGTCCACAGTCCCTGGGTTGGGGGTTTCTGTTTAACCTGCTAGCCTTACATATTTTCGGCTTCCCCATCATGACAGAGTATTTCTGGTGTAAATTTGGTGATTATTTTCAGCACCGCTATTGCCTGTGGTCTTGAAATGTACAGTTTTCCAAAATAAGGGCATGTACTCAGAAAACAGAAATCCATTGTATGTGCTAATGGGCAGGACTTAGATGAAGACTCCCTGTCATGCTGGCTAATCATGAACTAGAGAAAATGCACACGGATACGCGCGGTCGTCACAGAAGATGTACGAAATCGAATGGGAGAGGAGTGATTTTGTTTTCTTCACCATTCTACTCCTTGATCTGTGGAGGTAATCACTCAACACAGTTAAGACAGCTAAATCACATTACCAACCTGCTCAGATTTGCCTGGCATATTAACTGCGTCTCCGGCTTGTGCTCTCCGTGCGGCACTGTCTTCTCTCTGCAGGGTTATTGACATGTGTTCTTAAGATTGCGGAATGTTTTATTGACTTCATAATTATTCTGTGTGTGTGGTTAGTTTACTTTATATGTATGTGTAAGCTTATTTTATGCTCTTTAAAATGTAATAAAACTAAATTATATATGATTCTCCAGGAGTAAGGAAGGTCTTGGGGAGGAGAGAAAAATTCTGACTTTCACTGTCTCGAGTCATTCACTTAAAGACGGTGCATCCCCTCTGTGTTGCTGGGCCAGGTAGGGAACTAGAGACATACAGAAAATCGCGCCTTCAGAGAAGTTTCTGGTTTCCTAGGGAAGAGAGGAGCACAAACCTACAGTGTTGGAAGCCGTTGCAGAAAGAACAGTGTAGGGAATCAGGGGCCACAGCGTTGTTTTCTGGTCCCAGATTCAAAGTGTTCTTATGAAGGCAATATTTAACTAGATTTTGAAGGATGTGCAATTTTGAGAAGCAGAGAAAGAGGGAGGCTATTCCCAGGGAAGAGGAAAAATGGAGAAAGGAACTTTTCAAGGGGAAATGGATAAATTCAGATACAAAGCTAGAGACCAAGGTGGACGAAGGTCCAGAGACCCTGCATACATGGTCAGTGCTCCTTGGTAGGCGTGGTGAAGCCTGGCTTATATCTCTTGGACTCAAGACCAACCTGGTTTGGATGATTATTCTGCTGTGTGTTGACTGGGAACCCTCCATCCCTAAGGAAACCTCAGTTTCTTGGTCTGTAAAATGAGGCTAAGAAGAGCTAGAACCACTCCCCTGTCTCCGCATATGTCCAGTGTCCAGCAGGCAGTCACCGTGGGTGAAGGGTGTTTTGTTAAGGATGGAAACACCACAGAAATAGACAGTTGTGAGGCCACTGAGGGTCGGTATAGACCGGATGCACATAATGCAGTAGAGACAAGGGAACGCAGAGCGGCCCCCTCGCGGACAGGGATGACCAGGACAGTGCACGGTTTGGGGCCAAGACGCCGCAGAGAAGTTCTAGGGCATCATTCAGGAGCGCGAACCACTGCGGAACCATGGGCGCCGGTGTGCGCCGGGAAATCCAGGTAGACGTGGCATTCAGAAATGGCTTTTCTGAAGGTCGTTCCTATAGGGATAGGAGGAATAAAGCAAATTCTAGAAATTGAGTGGCGAGTTGGCGGAGGGGAAGTGACGTCCAGGAGACAAGTGCTTGAGAGCTTTGGTAAGTTAGCACAGAAACGGCACACGCGGTATGACCGTCGTGGGGGCTAATGCGAACAAGGCAGGAGGTGACATGGGAGGGACAGAGGGAAGAGTCGCACCGAAGTCTGCAGCCAGGCAGACAGGAAGGACACAGGAAGGGCGGCAGCATGGCGCGGCGGGGGCAGGGGAGAAGAGCCACAGGCAGAGGGTAACTGAAGGACACTCCCCGGTGGACCTGCCCCGTCGCGGGTCGCGAGACTGGGTTTTCACCCGACACTCGCCCGTCTTCCCTGGCCTCGGACGCAGCTCTCCACCGCAGACACACTGTTCTCTCGAGGCCCTTTCCACGTTAACACGTATTTCTCTGTGGATGGCCTTTCTCTGCTTGGAACTCTGGTTGAGACAGGGACTTTTTACACCAACAGTTTTGAATTTTACATAATGGTGTCCCTTAATCAGCATGACTCGGATGTGAAGGGATGGAGGTCTGCGTTTCAGAATTTATGACTCAGGTTTTCAAATTAAGCCTCTATTTAAAATTCAAAATGATATTACAGAAGGTGGGGCATGGCAGGCATCAGCTCCCTGACCGGTCCCTGATCTCTCCCCAGGAAGGGCTTCTCCCGGATGACGCGGATTCTGCAGATGCTGGGGTGCCTTCCTCCTCGGGGCCGCCTGCAGGGCCGCTCGGCTGCCCCGCGCCACCCTCCACGGTGGGGGCCCTGGGAGGGCGTTCAGCGTGTGGGCTGGCAGGACGGGTGCCGTCGGTATATCCGAAAGAGGGCGTCCGTCTGGGGAGACTCCATCTCTGTTGGTCACACGCACTTTGCAACAAGACCAAAGTGTGTGTTTCTAGAGTGGCCTCTGAGGGCACGAGGTTGGCGGTGGACTGTGGCCAGGGCGGGGGGACTGTCCCCGGCAGGGCGGCGGCTGGACCAGCCTTCTGGTGCGCCAGGACGGCGAGCGCTCGGGGAGTGACGGTTCCTCTGTGGGAGAGAATGCTGCACCGGAGCTGTGGCATGGTGCTTGTTTGTACCTTCAGAAAGTCCCATAACAAACACTTTGTTGGGCGCCTGGGTGGCTCAGTTGGTTAAGCGACTGCCTTCGGCTCAGGTCATGATCCTGGAGTCCCTGGATCGAGTCCCGCATCGGGCTCCCTGCTCGGCGGGGAGTCTGCTTCTCCCTCTGACCCTCCCCCCTCTCATGTGCTCTCTCTCATTCTCTCTCTCTCAAATAAATAAATAAAAAATCTTTAAAAAAAAAAAAAAAACAAACACTTTGTTAGGGAGAACCTGAGGGTCTGAACAGTAGAAAGAGTGAGCAGTTCTTCTAGGCAAACACGCCAGCTGCCAACACCCTACCGTATATTCCTCCAGCATTTCTGAGCATGAGGTTTGGAGTGTTTATGTAATTATAATCCTACCCCATTAACACTTTAATCCCCCTGCTTTTACCTAACAGATGCACCACATCCTGCACTAGTACGAGCAGATTCACCGCAGAGGACGGCCTTTCACTGCGGATGAAGAAAGTCTTTACTCCCTGGCTGAGGCCGGGCTGTGCGGCAGAAAGGGCTGGGAGCCAAGCGCGTGAGCTGAGGGCTCCGTTATTGTCATGAACTTCTGACACAGACCTGACAGTCGGCAGATTGAAATCGGCTCTTGTACATTCGATGAAACTCAATTAAAAATGAGTTGATCTGAAAAACCAGAAAGTACCTAAGAGTCAAGAGCAACTTTACTTGGGTTTAAATTTAGATCGTGCAGAAGTAGGTGGACCGGCAGAAAAGCCATTGCAAAAATCCAATGGAGAAAGTCCAGCCTGCGCTGGTGTTTGGAGGCATCGTTGTTAGGGGAGAAGGATGGATCTAAACACTCAGTAAATGAAATTGACGGGTCTTAACAATGGAATTGACATCTGCATGGAACAGCAGATCCAAGCTCAGTACCGGGCTGAAATTCCATACCAGACCCACCTGAGACTCTCTGGGTACTCCTGCCGGAACTAGGCTCAGTCAGAGTATTGTCTTCCTATAGCATTGCACTAGCATGTACATAAGGATGAGTATCACACGTGCTGCGGAAAAGAGCATTTTTTGGGCTGCCCAAATACGGTACCTGTGAGGAATGATGATTCTCAGGAGGGAATCACCTGCGGAGCCTGTCCAGGGGTCTGTCCAGGGGGCCTGCCCAGGGCATCTGCCTAGCGGAGCTACTCAGGGGGTCTGCCCAGGGAGTCTGCTCAGGGAAGGGGAGCTGCCTACACATGGTAATGGATGCTGTTCCAAGCTGCCCCTGGGCTTGTGCCCAAGGAGGCTAAGGGCACTGCCCACTGGACCACTGGGTCTGCCCCTACTCCAGACAAAGCCTCACTAGGGTTCCCAGGATTATTCTCACTCAGACTGGCTGGCAACACTTGTGGGATCCCCTGGGTTTCCTCAGGTTCAACACTTTTCCGAAAGGACTCCCATTGCTCAGGACAGGGCTGTGGATACGATGCTAGTCTCACCGCAGCAGAAGGATGCTCATCGGACTGGTCACCGACGGAGGCCCCGGGGGGATCTGGGACTGGGAGGCTTTCACCGTCCCCAGGGACAAGCTACCCTCCTGGCACCATGCATGGCCATATCCTCAGAGTCACCAACGCAGGGAGCAGGCCAGGCTGCCGTCCAGAGTATTTGCTGGGGTTTCGCTAGGTAGCCGTGACTGATGGGATTATTGTCCACTTGCTTTAACAGGTCTCCAGCCCTCTCTCTCTGCTGAGGTGGGGCTGCCATCAACTGGCTTGGAAGACCCACCTTCCTCATGCGGTTGTACTTTGTGGTGGAACCAGCCCCTCGTGGGTCATCTCATTAGCATTAAGCCAGGGGTGATCCCAGGGTCCAGCATGAATTACAAACCCTTCCTATTACGCAGAGCATTCCAAGAGTATAGAGGTTACCTGCCAGGAGCCATGGCCATGGCCTGAGCTCTCTTTGGGTAAAGTTAATTCACTACACACTTACCAAACTCCATCTGGCTCTCATTGAATCTAAGAACAGGTGATGTATTTAAAGAGGAGCTTTTACCAGAATCAGCCAGTTGCCAAAGTGAAGCACCTGCTATGCTTGGACGATCTATAAGGGCTTCAACCAAACGTGAGCCCCAGAAATGGTAAAAGAAGGTACAGAGGGAGAAGCACGGGACCTGTGCATCGGCTGCTGACTGCCTGTCCCCCGCACGCGGCAGACGGGGAGGTCCGGCCAGCAGCCCAGACATCTCCAGACACAGCTCGGCTCCTGAGCGGGTTGACCTTCCCACCGGGCAGCAAGATCCTGCCGAGGCAGGAACAACCGGCCCTCCCATAGCTCTGAGCACATCTCCATGTTCCCAAGTCACCCCGAGAGTGTGAAGGAGCCTCACTCCCCACGCCTGAATATCCTGTACCTTTGATTAAACAGCTCACAATCCGAATGATGGAAACTTACTTGACATTTGCTGAAAACTTTCGTTATATTGAATTTTGTGCCAGTTACCACTTTTCTCTAAAACAATCACGGCGGCCTCCATCCCTGCCTCCCGTTGTCCCATCCTCGTCACACAATCGTGGTGTCCACTTTCTGGCCACGGTCGGACACCAGGATGTCCCATTGCAGACTGTGGTCTGGCCTCAGCAAACTGTTGAGCCTGGCAGGGTTCCCCAAGTGTCTCTCTCGGCCGGACAGTTAGGCACCCTAAAAACACTGGCTGTCTTCGATTCCTCCGGCTTCATTTCACGGTATATTTGGACTTTGGAATGATGTTAGTGACGTTGCTACATAAATGAAAACAATGTTCTCATAGATCCATGCATCTGCATAACTTACAGTAATGTCGGACTCAGCCTAAATATCTCAATGTGAGTTAACCAAATACATAATCAGTGTAGCACGAATGAAGAATTTATCGAGGATGTGGGGTGCTATGATAGAATAAGCTGAGGGGCGTGTGATCTTTATCCTCATCGTACATCAACATAGCCAAGAAAACATACGCAGAAAAGCGTATCTATGAACACCTATGAAGCCCCCAAAATGGACCTTGTACCACCCCAAACACCAGGTGGAGAATCCTTGGTCGGACTGAGAAGCTCCCTGGTGGCCAAGCAATGACTCCAGACCGCAGTGTGGGGCCACATGGGCAAGTGCAGCGTCCACCTTGGGTGCAAAATTGAAGGAGGTTCCGAAAAGTTCAGACATGAAAATGAGGACTTTTTAAATGCAATTAAAAAAATCAAAATTTATGCTAAAAAATCAATGGTGGAAACTATCGACGTGGTAAATAAAGAGAAGATCAGTAGCAATGTCTTGCAGAGCCATATTGGCTGAAGGTAAAACCAGTAAGAGTGATCATGTCTTTTGATATTCAGTTGATGGATTTTTTTACTCTTATTTATTAAGAAGCATTGCACTGAGTCTTTATTTAGCTTGATTGCTGAGATTTCTGACGTCCCTTAAGTGCTGTGCCCGAGGTGAGCGCATGCCTCCCTCCCCGACTCGGCTGCAGAGAGAACCACAGGAGGAGGTGGAGCCAGCCTCCTGCCTCAAAATTCATAAATCCGCTCCCGAGACAGACGGTGAGGGAGTGTGCAGGTCTATGCAGGTTTATATCCTGAAGTCATTTATTCAGGGATGTTTACTGAGCACCTACTGTGAGTCAATTTCTAACCCCCTCCCAGAGTTGGCAGTCTAGCGGGGGATGAAGATGGTGGGGCTTGACGATGCTGCAGCCCCAGGCGGCTGGTGGGGAGCAGAGGGACCCCACATGGTTCGCGCTCGCCGCCTCCGCAGCAGAGGCAGAGATCTGGAGGCTGTGGGAGGCGGCAGGAGTGTAGAGGGAAGGGAGAGTTGCCAGAGGGGGACCGGGGTCTTGACTGGAGCTGACGATGAACCTGGCCTTGGCTGATGTGGCCCAGATGGGACATGTGGAGGGCCAGGCAGCTCGCCTTCTGTCCGCATCTCAGAACTGAACACCGGGAGAACAGGCTGCCACGTGGGACCCCAGCTGGGCCCCGATGTCGTGTGAGTTCATAGAACACACGAGCTTAACGCATCGAGAAATTTTGAAAGGAGGAAATAACCCAGGTGGACAGGGTTGGCCTGAATGTGTGTTTGAACAGGAAGATACATAAAACAAGGAGCGGGTTCAGCAGTGCACAGATCAACTTTAAACCAGGGGGACCACTCAGGTGGGGTGTCCCGAAGATCAGTTAGTGGGGCCTCACGTAAACTTGGGAGGCCAGGATTACGTGGTGTGAGGTGGTTTGCCTTTTCCTGCTGGTCTGGGCATTTCTGGGAGCAGTTACGCCTCACTGCCAGCATTCTTCCCGTGGCGTTCCTCCAGGGGGCGTGGGATCTCCGTGGTCAGGGCACCGCGGTGGGCACACATCTCCTGTCCCTCCTGAGTCCATGCCCATTCCAGAGCCTGACAAGGGCCCCTAGCCCATCACATGTGATGTCACGGTTGTATTTAGAGCCCGCTGGGGACGTGTTTGGTCTGCAGGACAGTCACAGGACAAAAACTCACATGATACAGTCTTTCATGATATAAAATACAAATCTTTCCTCTGTTCTCTTCCTATGTTTTCTTACTTGCTGTCTTTTCTGTCCAGTCCCCGTTTGTCTCATTCCTTCCTTTCAGGATCTCGGCTTCATGCTCCGAAGTGCATCTGTGGATGCGGATTTGGTCACCTGCACGTCACATGTCTCGTGGAGGTTTCCCTAAGTTTCTCCCTCAGGAAGCATGATGGTGGGGCAGGGAGCTTGGGGTGATGGCCTCTGGAAAGGTGGAGTGACATCAAGAATCAGAAAGAAGACAGAGGGGGGAGAAATGACGGACACCAAGGTGGCCAGGCCACAGCCCCCAGATGTGCCCGCCAATGTGGACGGGAGCTGCGAGAAGCTACGCAGTACACGCGGTGGGCGCCATCTGTCAGTAGACCCTAAGCAAAGGAGGTTTCCCCTGCTAATGGGGTGGGCCTCATCTAATCAGGAGAATCCTTAAGAGCAGACTGAGGTTTTCTGGAAGAGAAGGAGTCTCCTCAAGCCTACACTGTTAGCTCCGGTCTGAGTTTCCAGCCGGCTGGTCTGCCCTGTCGATTCTGGACTTGCGGGTTCCCCATTCCACGTAAGCCAATTTCCTACATGTGTATACACCCTTGTCTGTGTATATTCCATATAGTGTGTGTACTCCAGAGAAACAGAAGCAATTGATCACACACTTACATATACATATCGGCATTATTGATACACATGGACTCTTCTGCCCCAGACTACTTACAGGATAGCTCAACACGTTTGCTGGGAGGTAGGGAGTTGCTGGAAAACATACCTAAGAACAGGGAGTGTGTTTGGCACTGAACAGTGGGAAGAGGCTGGGAGGCTTTGGAGGCCATAATGTGTTGAGCAGACGAATAGCAGGGATGTGAACTGCAAGCCTCACAGGTTGTTTGCAGAAACCTCGACAGGAGGATGCTGTCAGGGAGGGCTGGGGAGACACCCGGGCACTCACTGCAAAGTGGAGGAAGGGAGGTCCGTGTTGGACAGGACCACAACCCCGGTGGGGCGGCATCTGCAGTGATGTGACAAGTACAACTTGTAAGCTGTGAAGTCGGACATTTAGGGAAGGGTTGAGGCAGTAACCTGGTTTCTGCTTGTTGCTCACAGGAAAAAATAAATTGGGAGAAGAACCTTTAAATAAAAGGAACTAAGTCTTGATTATTTGGGAGATTCCCAGCCCGTCCAGATTGCAAAATACAACAGTAAGAGATCCACTACCGGGAAAGTGTGCTCCCGAGGAAAAGCTGAGGGTGTGGCCATTCGGTCTCTCACTGATAGCTCCGAAGGATCAGAGGTCGGAGGAATCAGTCACACAGAAAGCTCTTTGAGGACATGAAGTGGTGGTGGAGAGATGCCTCAGTCCAGCCAGAGAGCATCCCCGACTCACTGGCCGGGCCCCCTCTCCTCTGAACAAGAGCCAGAGAGACCGGGGCTGTCTGCCATGCCTGTGGGCGAGCCTGCTCTCTGGTGGAGCGGGGCCCTGCGACACACCGGCGAGGCCCCCACGGTTCTCCAGGACTTCAGACCCGCAAAACACTGCCAGTGTGGTCCAGAGGCAAGGAGAGATCACAAATTGAGAGAAGATGGTCAGATCCCCAAAATTTGATAGGCAGGAAACAGACTAATGAAGCATCTCAGCAGAAAATAAATGTTATCTTTCAAGAGAAAAGAAAAATGATTCCCGGACAGAACCGCGAGTGATAAAGGGCTGACCTCACGCCTGGAAACCCAATGAGCTTCCCCATTTTGAAATTGCTTGGGACCAGTGACTCCTTTTTCCTCTCTTTCGAACCAAAATGTCTATAGTTGGTACCCAATACTCATCACATCACTGTATTTTGAGGGCAGATGACTGGCTTTCTAGTTGTACAGGTCCACAGACGAGGAGGTATTTGCCCTGGGATGGATCATTCCCAGATTCCCACCAATACCTGATTTGGATGATGAGTAATGAAATCTCATACAATATTTTAGGAAAAGATTATACAACATATGGTCAAGAACTGGCATTTTTATTCAAAAGACAGTCAACAGACTTTGTTGTGTGCCTATTCATTCAAAGCATTGTACTTAAATACACAGCTATGTTATTTATTTATAGATAGTAGTTGCCACTATGACTCTTAAAGGCCAATATAAATGCAAATCCGACATGACAATCTTAATGAAGTTTAATTTTCTTTTCAGAATAAAAATGAGGTTCATGATAATTCTTCCCATAAAAGATTGTATCATAATCCCACATTTTACTAAATTATTCTTATCACCAATTAGCAGAAAGTCATTTACATATAAATTTTAGACTAGCGTAGTCTCCCAGGAGCTTTGGGAGGTACCATGAATCTAGCAATATTATCCCATTTCATAGAAAAGAAAACACTCGGAGGAGAGACGAGCCTGTCTAAGGAAACACTGCAAGGCTGTGACTGGCGTGGGCGTGGGACACGCCTTCACTGAGTCTGAGGATCAGCTATTGCCAGGTTTTCCTCCCATGACCTTGAGTGACCTTGTGACAGGTCCCCACCCTCAAGGGTACCGGAGTGGACATGCTGGAAATCTTTCACGATGCAGAACATCTCCATGAGGTACTGAAACAATCAGACTCTGGAGTTATTATATTATACTGTATCCACAAATTACATAATTACAAACCAATCCCTAATTTGAGAATTCCAGAGAGTTCAAAGAGGTCAAATGTTTAATTGAAATGGAATATTTAAGCTAAATTGCTAGTGCACTACTTCAATATTATTGAAGTACTAATAAATACATTAAAAGACTGTTAACAAAAGTGCTTCCTGCTGAAGAATGATCATCCCAAGAATAACATCAGTTCACTTTGTAATATACAGAGAGTGTTGTTTCAAGCTAATTAAATGCCATGCATTTTTGATAGCACTTAACAATATGTGGTTAATTATTATTATACAGGATTTGTTCTATAGCATTAATTATGATGAACTCATTTGGCTTTTATAAGAACAGGAAATGTGTTGGTTTGGGGAGGTACAGTGCTTATGGTGTTTTATTGTCATTTAGATTTAAATTAATAAACTTTGGAACTTTACATGAAAAACAAAGAGTTTTCTAAATAAGTTCTAACATTAAGACAAAAATAGAGTTGAAGGAAGAATCTTTGTAGGTTTGACATCTTTATAAAATAGTCGTTTGTTCTACATTAAAAAGCACCATCTTTACGCAAATCGGCGTGAGAGATGCAACAAGGAATTAATTCCCACGACCTGGAGTCAAGCATCCTGTTCTCAGGGTAATTTGGAGAACTTCTCCTCCCTTAACTGTGCTCCTGGGAATCGTTTACCTTGGTACCTCGGAGCCTCTCCTGGAGCAAACTCAGCGCTTCCTCCCTGTCAGGGCGGTTCTCCAGCTGGGGTCAAGCTTGAATCCCCTGGAGAGGTGGACACACAGCGTCAGGACCCCTCCCCACCCGTCCCCACTCAGGGGGTCTGCAGTGGGGTTTGGACAACTGTATTTTTCAAAGTGGCCAAGTGCTTTGGCTGAAGATGAGGCTTCAAACGGCTGCCAGGTCTCTTTTGGGGATGATGAGGATGTGACAGTGATCGCACACCTCTGAAAATGTACAAAAAATCATGGAAATGTACACTTAAAACGATCGCATGCGGTGGTGTGTGAGTTGCCGGTGGACACAGGAGCTTCAAGGAGAAGGGGGTGGAGAAACCTTCCTCACCAGCGTGCCTCCTTCCCAGGCTTGGAAGGCGCTGCGTCCCCACAGCTCTCCAGGGCTGCCTCACACACGGGGTTGCTCAGGGCGTCAGGCGCGAATGCTCCAGGTGATGCACCTATGTTCCTGAGACCTGGGTGCAGTTGGGAAGGCCATGTGACTTGACCCCATCCTTGTTTGCGTATCTTTCAGTAAGACGTCTTTTGTTCAGACAGTGCGTGTGTGTAATTAAAGGTTAGTGATTTCTAGCAATGTGCAGTGTCATAAACTTTTCTTCCAAATGCAGCTTAGAATTTGAGCAGTAACTGCCTTTAAGCAGCACGGGACTGGGGCAAGCTGGTTGCTGCTGTGGAGACGGTGTGAACCGAGGCACCGGGACGAGGCTGTGTTTGACATTGGTGCAGCCCTAGGTAGAGAAGGGGTCACATCTCCGACGGGCACGCCACCTTATTTAGAGTTCTGTGTCTTAAATAGCTTACAGAATGCCGGTGTTCCACACCTTTGCCTCCCAGGGCGTCCTGGGTCACCGGAAAGGTAACCCAGCTCACACCAACTCTGGCCCAAGGGTTTTGGGGGCAGTAATGCAGACTTACGGCAAAGAGACTTGTGTGGGGGAGACAGGGAGCTTAAGGTCCAAGGGTCATTTTTTAATGTCTTAACTAGCAAAATGATTTTAATTATGTTGGAGGGCGTATTCTATACCTTCAAATCGTGGGACGGTATTTAATTAGAAGGAAGCTTTGTTTTAACTAAAAACAAAATTAAAATAACATCTTGTGTGGATCTTGGTGTGTGGCTGTCTGTGGGCTGAGGCCCCTGTGGGAATGGCTCCCACTGCCTGGGCCGCCTGGGCCTGGAGCCGCTGTCCTGCTAGATGTGCAGGTGCCCGATGGGGAGTGGGTCTGGACCAGGTGCCCGATGGGGAGTGGGTCTGGACCAGGTGCCCGATGGGAGGTGGGTCGGGAGCAGGTGCCCGATGGGAGGTGGGTCGGGAGCAGGTGCCCGACGGGAGGTGGGTCGGGAGCAGGTGCCTAATGGGGAGTGGGTCTGGACCAGGTGCCCGATGGGGAGTGGGTCGGGAGCAGGTGCCCGATGGGAGGTGGGTCGGGAGCAGGTGCCCGACGGGAGGTGGGTCGGGAGCAGGTGCCTAATGGGGAGTGGGTCTGGACCAGGTGCCCGATGGGGAGTGGGTCGGGAGCAGGTGCCCGATGGGAGGTGGGTCGGGAGCAGGTGCCCGACGGGAGGTGGGTCGGGAGCAGGTGCCTAATGGGGAGTGGGTCTGGACCAGGTGCCCGATGGGAGGTGGGTCTGGAGCAGGTGCCCGACGGGAGGTGGGTCTGGAGCAGGTGCCCGATGGGAGGTGGGTCTGGAGCAGGTGCCCGATGGGAGGTGGGTCGGGAGCAGGTGCCTAATGGGGAGTGGGTCTGGAGCAGGTGCCCGATGGGAGGTGGGTCTGGACCAGGTGCCCGATGGGAGGTGGGTCGGGAGCAGGTGCCCGACGGGAGGTGGGTCTGGACCAGGTGCCCGACGGGAGGTGGGTCTGGACCAGGTGCCCGATGGGAGGTGGGTCGGGAGCAGGTGCCCGATGGGAGGTGGGTCTGGAGCAGGTGCCCGATGGGGAGTGGGTCTGGAGCAGGTGCCCGATGGGGAGTGGGTCTGGAGCAGGTGCCCGATGGGAGGTGGGTCTGGACCAGGTGCCCGATGGGAGGTGGGTCTGGACCAGGTGCCCGATGGGAGGTGGGTCGGGAGCAGGTGCCTAATGGGGAGTGGGTCTGGAGCAGGTGCCCGATGGGGAGTGGGTCTGGAGCAGGTCTCAGGACAGAGGTGAACCCACCTGGGTTGTGTGCTCATTTCCTCTTCCGCAGCTCTTGTCACTTGCTCTCTGAGAATTTCCAGACAAGTATTTTTTGCTCTGTTTTACTGATTAAGTACAACCCTGGGTGGGTGGTGTTTGGTGACAGGTGGCAGAATTAGGCTATGGGCAGCAGCTGGGCTAGAAAGCGGGGCCAGGCAAGGGCAGAGGTATCTGGCAGGGGATGGCTCATGCTCTCCTTAATGTAGCAGATGAACAGGGCTGAGATCTGAAGATGTTTCCTGTTCCCACGTCCTGTTTATACATTCCAGCTTGCCGCCATTAAGCTCTCAGAAATTATATTTCTTATTCCTCAGTGTTACATATTTCTGTGTTCTTTTAAGGAAGATTAAGTGAAGGAGAGAGGAGGATAATAGAGCAGGGAGCAGAGGACTGCCATCAACAGACAACTGTCAGCCTTTGGGTCCATCCACCTGGACACACCGCTGATTCTGCCAGTTACCAGTCATGTGACCTCGCAAAGTCCCCAACCTCTCTGAGCATCTGTTTGCACATCTGGGAAGTGGGTTCATTATTGTCACATTGAGTTTGAGTGAGGGTTAAATATGGTTACATGTAAAATGCTTGGCAAGTGCTCAATATGCAAAATATGTTCTGAACCCCCCGTGTGCCTGGCGCCATGTAGGCTGTCCGTGGCCACCTGCCCTGACCCCATTCCCTGTATTCCTTGAAGTGCATGCTCTGAGAAGAACAGTACGTCCTGGTTGACTTGGCTGACATAGCCGTGAGGCAGGGGTTCTACGAGCTGCATAAATTGTTCTTGCTTTGCCCTCGGTCCCCAAGTCGAGGCGGCGGTTAAATGTGCAGAGTGTAGTAAAGGATCGTGTGTGAGCGTAGACTGTTGCCTGATGGCTCAGGGACGTCATGGAAGTGCTCTCTCCACAGCCCTTACGGTTGGAAGAGGTTAACAGTGATAGACAATAGTGCGCAGGAGTGTGCGGCATGAACGGACGTCAGCTGGGAAGCACAATTGTTCAATAGTCTGACGCAGCTGGAAGCTTCCATTCATTGATAAATTCCTAACACAAGCAGAAGAATCAGGTTTTTACTGTCTGGTAATGTGTTGTTTCTAAAATTCAGGTTTACTTCTAAACTATTAATAGTTAGCTCAGACCCATCCCCTCTAGTGCTAATTACCAGCAGAGAAAGGAGGAGAAAAAACTAATTGAGACTAGTACATTAGTCTTCTGGAATACGTTAGTAGAATAAGGGCGTCTCTGGCAAACCCCCCACGACCTGTCGACTGCTCTTCTTGGCTCTATGGGCTGCATAGATGCTGACTGAGAAAGAGAACAAAACACAAATATTTCTTTAAATATTCAAAATTAGAAAGATTATAGATGTAATTTTACACTAGAGTTAGAATGGTAATTAAGTACTATTCTTTTTAAATGTTTTTTTTTTTTTTAATTACACCAGTTACAGTGTAATTGTTTTCATAGAGAGGGTGATACAAGATATTAATTAAGATAAAGCCACTAGGACCAGTTGAGATTTGAGGTCTCTGTTTGAGATCTAAGTGTGAGCGCTACAAAAGCTCAAAGGGTTTTGTTTGACGACCCTCGGGATGAGGACTCTTCCCATGGCTTCTCTCTCTCCCAGGATATACCAGCCAAAAGCGGCTTCCTGACCGCAGCCTAAAAACATGCAAATGTGCACTTAGAGATTGATCAATGTATTTATCAGCTTTGAGCAAAACTTGCAGACACACAAAAGCCATTCATTTCTTACCCCTTGGCTCTTAAATAAAGAACATAGGCCATCACGGAGCCATTTATAGTCTTCGTTTTTATTGCTTGGATATAGTAATTCACAAAACCTCCCAGTGGGCTTTAGGATGAGGTGTGTGGAAAAGACCCCACAACGGTGATTGTGGAAAGCCTTCTTCCACATCTCTTGATGTCAGTCTGTGCAAGGAACCCTCAGCAGACATGCACACAGTACCTTCATTTATATCCTGTTTTGTGCTGATGATCAAAAGTCATGGGGAGTGTGAGAGTCTGGAGTCGAAGCTCCGGGCTTGGGGTGAGAGAAGGTGCGTGGTCCTGATGTGGCTGAGCTACCGCCTTCAGCCCCGGCCAGTTCCCCGGGAGCCCCTCCCAAGGGTCCTCTGCTCACGACCACACGTCCACCAAACCAATCCACGTATCACGTGTCCGTTAGAGATCTCTCCAGTAGCACAAAAGTTGTAGTCCCTCTGATACACGGACTTAGCCTGTCTCACAGGCTCTGTAAGACAGTGGTAGAATCACATGAATTAATCCATGAAGACATTAGTATAACATCTGACTCCAGTGTTAGCTGGATGCTGGTCATCTTCATCACCAGAAGGATCATCATCTGGATGCAACAGAGCTATGTGAGGGCTCCTCAGAGATTTGCCGTTTTTCTCCATCAGAATGATCATTGAAGTTCATTGCATTTTTCATCATTAATTTCTTTGGAGACCCTAACATATGCCCAATAGGAAGCCAGTTGTTTTTGGAGACTTAATGTAGCACATGAGGAAAACCCCCATTAATGATATTTTCTGCTGAGTCCGAGAGGTAATCCAAGCTGAGAAGTCAGGAAGGCTTTTTGTTGTGCTGTGGTGGATGTCAGGGAGCATGCTTTCCTGAAAAAAATACGTGAAATAAAGGTCAAATTTTGAGCTGACATGCTTGCTTCCATGGAGAAGACTTATTGGCAGAGACTGATGGCAGACGGAGCCTGATACAGCTCTCAGCTCAGGTGGAATCAGCACGCAACCTGAGCGTTACTCCAGACTCTCCTGGACTTGCAGATCAAAGCCTTTAGGTCCTTCAGAAATTTTGTAATTCTCACTTCATTATGCCTCAAATTCAACTGCACACAGAAATTGATAAACATGTGTGCTTGAAAAGAACAGATTAATAATACGTCCTTACTCTGTTTATAAATTTGTGTTTCCTGACTCATTGAAGCCAATACCAGGGCGTTGCCTACTAAGCTAAGATGCGTTGTCCATCAACTTTGACAGTTTAACGGGCTGTAACGAGCCCTGTCCGTGGCAGCTCCAAGCTGCCCGCTCATCAGCACCCCCACCGTGGCCAATCCGTGCTCCCCGAAGCCTTCACCTCGTGCGATCAACTCAACACATGCATCCAGGCAGCTCTGTCCACATTGGTTTGTAGTGTCTTCTCCGCGGAGGGCCACCCCTGGGGCTGGAGATCAGGACCCACTTTCCATGGGTCCTGGCTCACCCCACCCAGAGCATTGGTCATGCTCAGTTGCTCTTTGCAGAAGATGAAGGTGACGGACAGCAGGATGGGTGGTGTATCAGGTTCCTGGAGCTGCCATGGCAAAGCACCACAAACCAGGTGGCTTACAACCATGTCTCCTCCCACAGTTCTGAGGCCAGAGGCTTAAAGATGAAGTGTGAGCAGGGCCATACGCCCTCTGAAGCAGGTAGGGGGTCCTTCCTTGCCTCTTCCAGCTTTGGCAGTTTCTGGTGAGCCTTGGCATGCAGCCACCTCGCTCCAACCTCCGATGCTGCTCTCTGTCTTATAAGGACACACTGATCCTATTGGGTCGGGGCCCACCCTACCCCAGCGTGACCTCACCTTCACTTGTTACAACTGCAATGACCCCACTTCCAAATAAGGCCACATTCTGAGGTGCTGGGAGTTAGAAATTCAGGGTTTCCTCTTGGGGGGTACAATTTAATCCATTGTAGGTGGGAAAAGTGGAAATGAGCTCTAAAAAATGGCTCCCACATTTGGCGAAGCAAAGCACCCCTGTATATTTTTTCTGCAGTGCCATCGCTAAGTGTCTGCACAGGAAAAGTCATGGCTTGATGGGCTTGGCTGGGCGAATGAAGTTACAGGAAAGAGTCATGCAGCCTTTTTCCAGGGAAAGCAGACAGAATAAAGAGAGGTACATTTGGGACAGGCGAGTGTTTGAGAAGCAGGAATGACATAGGAATATTTTGGAAAATAAAAAGATGCTCCCTTTAGGAAGAGAAGATGTGGGGAGAGTGAGGGGACGTGGGGATGAGAGCTGAGGGCAAGCCCTTGCAAGGATGGGCTACGCGGGAAGGTCAAGGCGCACCTGGTTCAGGTCTGCCACCTTCACTGTCCTAGCAGTGTTGAACCAGGGGTCCCCGTTCTGTGTCCCGACCTGGGGGTGCTTGTGAAGCCCGTCTCCGGGCCCCTCCGCCTCTGTTCTGCAGCTCCTACCACCACAGACCGGCTGAGCCCGCCAGGCTCCCCAGAATGGCTTCCCGTGGTTGCTTTGCTTTCTCTCCTCGTCCTCTCCCTGATTTTTCACTTTCTGTAGCTGCTACTAATCCCCACGTCTCTCATGTCTAACCCAGGGACTTCCAGCAAGTGGGCTCCGTGCCCGGGGGCTGTTGGTGAACTTCTATGTCTGCCTTGGAATAAGGCTCCGGGCGTGGTCCACGGTGGCGACTGGGCTCTGGTGCAGGTTTCCCCGCAGGGCTGTGGGAGGCAGCTTCCCTCCCGTCAGGGTCAGCGGAGGCCCGGCACTCGCCACGGCCACTGTCCCAACCCTGGACATCTGAGCCTGGGGACACATGGCTCTGGGGGCGAGACTCTGCAGGCCTCCACCCCACCAGCCGCCACCGTGCCCTGGCCCCCGTGAGTCTGTGTGATCAGTGTTACCTCCCTTTAGTGGTAGGTTTTATTTTTGTCCTGAGAAGGATCTACACAAATATATCAATCGGGGTACCTGGGTGGCTCAGTCGGTTAAGCGTCTGACCCTTGGTTTCGGCTCAGGTCATGATCTCAGGGTCCTGGGATTGAGCCTTGCGTCAGCTCCATGCTGGCATGGAGGCTGCTTGAGATTCTCTCCTTTTCCCTCTGCCCACACCCAAAAAAACCCAAAAACAAAAACCCAAATATATAAATCAGACTGTTCTGTCCTTATTACCCAATTATGAAAAATCTTGCGAGACATGTTTGGTTTGGCAGCAAAAAAGAAAATTTTTCACCCTCTGTACCAGGGCATTATTTCTTTTTACCATATAATCCTTCACACATAATCCAAAGATTTCCTTTTAATTGTCATAAGGAGAATATGGATGATGTTATTTCCTTTTATCTGCCGGCACAACGGAAGACAAAAGGATTATTTTCTTCCCTCTTAGGAAATCACAAGTGTCTGTAGATTATCTTTTAGGAGATGTTCAGATTGTTTTCATGGCTCCTTAATTTTCATATGTGGAAAATCGTTTCCCGAGCTCCCTCACCTTTTTTAATATATATATATATACACACACATATGAGACTGTTTATAGGTAGACACTTGAAGTTGTATCTACAATTGCAATCATTAGTATCAGGTACTTCATAAATATCCCTTTAAGATGTTATTTGATACCTTCCATAGTCTTGAAGGAAACAGACGGGATACTCCTGTTTCCAAAGCAGCTAAATGTATTACAATAAATTTGCTTTCTCTGTGCTGTGGAATTGGAAACCTATAAGATGTTGAATAAGAAAACTGATACCACTGCTTATCTGTCCAAAAGCCAGTGGTGTTAGGAAGCCCAGTAATTGAAAAATGGATAGCATTGATATTTGAACCTTTTTATATAACCTTTGAAGTGTAAGCCTTTTGGGGAATAAATTGCTTTTTGTAACAAGAACAATGTCAGATCCCATATTTAGAAACCGTGCACTTAATTCATTTTCAGGCAGAGAAACTCATGTTGTCTTGTTGGGAAAAACATTGCAAAATGGATTAAGCTTCACCCTGGAGAGATGATAACCTAATATAAATAACTGCAGGCTGATCTTTATTAGTTACGGAGCAAATATTGCCAAATAGGACAGGCGACCTTCAATGGTGATTGATCTAGGATAAGTCATCGGCAACATTGTCTTTGGAGAATAACTTTGGGGCATTTTGGGATCTTTAGTCTGTTCTTATTTAAGGGGACGCGATGAAGCTAATGTTCGGGAAGAGTAAGTTCATCTTATTTAATGGTAAGGATTAGAGCTCACAGCGTGCAGAATAATGACATCTGATTCCAGGGTGGGCAAACGGCTCGATGTTTGTTGAACTGATCACAACTGTGGGAGCCAGGTACTTGGCTGAAAACCTACACCCGATGAACCCTCTCAGGTTTCGGGGAGCCCACCTGAGCTCTGTGTTTCACCAGTTCTGCATTAATGAATAATTCAGTCCACGTGACATGGGGTAGCCGGATCGTTGCTGGTCGTGTATTGTGGTTCAGAACAAGAAAGAGGTGGGGAAGATGTCAGTTACATCTACATTATACATACGGAAACAGTCCATCCATTCAAAGAGGAAGGAAAGTGAGTCAGGGACTGTTTGTTATTAAAAAAAAATTAGAAAGAAATGGTAATCAACTTGGATGTTTCCCTGGTTTTCTCTTTTCAGGTGAGAGTCTCATGCAAACACCAGCTACATTGTTCTGTCTTCTGCTCAATTTTCTTCTTTGAACTTTTGTTTAAAATGTAAATTTCTACATTTCAAAAGCTTTGGTAATGACTTCCTATGCCTCAGTCTTATTCACCCAGAACAATTGGACAAAAGTGCACATCGCTGAGGCTGTTGATGCCCATCCTGTGTTGTGAGCTGCGTCCACGCACACCTCAGAGCAAGCATCGGGGGGCGGCCCAGCGAGAGGCAGCACTCAGCATATCGGAGAGTGTCTGCAGCATTTCTAGAGACACTACTTTTCCGAGACAGTGATGAATGTCTTCTTCTTGTGCCTTTTCATCAGATGATCCATGGTGGGGAGACAGCTGGGCTCCAGTCTTGGTCCGTCCACCCTGATGGCGGGTGGGGTTGGCCAGTCTGGAACACGCTCTCCCTTGTTTGGAAAGAAGCAGGTCCTTCAGGGGCTCCCCGGGGCGCCACCTTCCCAGTCTACCACTGAGCCAAACCCAACAGCAGAGGTGGTCTTGCAGAGGAAAAGGCCCTGTGTGGTGTGTGCGGGAAGGAGCCTACTGGTTTGTGGAGGGGATGTAGACAGGTGTGAGTGTGTATTTCTGATACCTTAGCAGGTGGTTTTCAGGTAAATTAATAAGTGGTAAATTCATCTTTTTCTCTATTTCTAATGAAAACTGTGAGTCATCATGGAGCATCAATTGCTTTAGGGTGAAGTTCAGTAATTAAGTTTCTAAAAGTAAACTTTTTACTTTAGAATATTTTTAGATTTACAGAAAAATTGCAAAGATAGTACAAAGTTCCCTGTTATTAACATCTTGTATTAGCATATGGTACATCCGCCAGGCTTAGTGGCCCAATACTGGTGCATTATTACTAACTAAAGTCCATACTTGATTCAGATTCCCATAGTTTTTATCTGAGGCCTTTTTTCCTGTCCCAGGATCCCACCTGGGACGCCTCCTTACATCTGGTTGTCATGTCTCCTTGGGCTCCTCTGGGCTGTGACATTTTCTCAGACTTTGCTTATTTTTGATGACCTTGCTGGTCTTGAGGAGGACTGGCCAGGCAGTTTCTAGGATGGCCTCCTATCAAGATCTGCCTGGTGCTTTTCTCAGCTGAGCCTGGGGTTATGGGTTCGGGGAGGAGGACCACAGAGGTAAGGTGCCATCTCCAACGCCTCAAATCCCATGCTGCCAGCACGACTTCCCGGCGCTGAGGCTGACCTTCATCCCCTGGCCGAGGCGTGCCTGCCAGGCTTCTCCCCTGTGAACTCACTCTGAGTCTCCCCACCCCTTTCCACACTGTATTCTTTGGAAGGAAGTCATGAGCAGCCCACACTTCCAGACTGAGGACGTCATTCTCCAGCTCCCCCTTGTGAGGACAGAGGAGCTACATAAGTTCCTTGGAATTCTGCACAGATTTGTCTGTCCCGTCTGTTCCTTTGCTTATTCGATTATTCGTGTCTGAATGTACTCAGGGATATTTATTATACACTTTGGGCTATAATCCAATGCTTCTTTGATTTGTCACTCAGATTATAAAAGCTCCTTCGTTGGCTACTCTGACCTTTGACATACCCCCCGAAATATCTGTATCTATATCTATAATATATAGATATGTAATATACTTTCCTACTTCCTGGCCCTACAAGACACTCCCAGCCCTACAATCAGCCATGTCTCCAAGAAGCCTTGGTTCCTCTCACTGGAGAATCCGATTAGAAACTGAGATTTGTGTGCCAGGTGAATCATTATGTTTTAATCAGAAAAAATAAAAACAAACATGTAAATGCAGGCAGGTGGCGGGGGCTCATCTCTGAGTGTGTATAATTCTGCTGCAGTCACTCAGTAGCTATGAGGATGGGCAAGTTGGTTGGTCTGAGACTGCACTTCCTTGTCATTAAAGTGGAAATAATAGTTGCACCGACTCATGGGCTGCCCTGAGGTTTGAGGACGTAAAGCCTGAGCAGCACTTGGAACAGCGGCTGGTACACGGCGGGTGCTCAGCAAACGCAAGCTTACTCACCTGCCCCGTCTCAGCCCCAGTCCCGCCCTCGGGGATCCTGCTCTCCCCTGGATGGTGGGCGTCCACGGACCCCCCACCTGGACCTTGCCAGTTGGCTTCTGGTGAGGATCTGCCAGTAGGGGCCACGGGTGGGATGTGGAAGGGCAGGGAGGGGGCGGCTTCTTGTCCGCTGCCACGAGGGCTGGTGTTGGCAGTGGCCGTGGCCGCACAGGGCTGGTGGGAATCCAGGGGTGCGGTGGGGGGGCTTGCCGCACCTTCCCGTTGGCCCGGCGCCTGGACGCTGTCCCTTTCCTGGTGACAAGGAGCCGAATGTGGTGGTGGGTCTGCAGCATGTGCACGTGGGAGCCCCGTGCAGGGTGCCAGCCTTCCGGTCCCGGAACCCGGGCATTCTTGGTGCTCTCCCGTCCCCGCTTCTCCCTTTTCCTCTCACAGATATTTTAACACCGTGACAAGTCTTCATGAAGCTAGAGAAGTGCTGGTTCCCTGGCTGAGGAAGCACCACCGTTACTCCCTTTTGCTTCATCGCCTCCAGTGGCGAATAATAAAGGAGAGAAGCCGTGGCTGCGTCTGCCCACTCGCGTTGCCCTCCCACACCCCTGCCTCCCCCGCCCGCGGGCGTGCCCGCCGTTGCCTCCAGGGGGACACGAGCGCTCTGGATATTTTGGCTGTCCCGAGATGAGCAGTCACCCAGCAAGACAGAGGTGACAGGGACAGAGTCATTGCCCCTTCCGTGAGGATTAGAGTTACGCGCCGTAGGACCTGGTGTTTATGGAATCAGGAGGAAGGCTGCGCTGGGGTGTGACCGGCGAGCACCCCACCTCGTGGGTTAGCCTCTCGGCGGGCCCGGTTTTTGCTGGGAAACGTTCCTGCTTGCAAGCGGGAAGACCCTTTGCCCAGCAGCTGTTTCCGGGGCTGTCTGGTAAATGCTACTTGAAGGTCCTACAAGAATAAAGAATGTGTCCTGCTGCCTCGGAAGACAGTGGGGGGGTCACTACAAAGGCGAAGCTCATCTTTTTGAGTTTGGCAAAGATCCATTATGTTCCTTACATCTTTTTATAACTCTGAAATAAATCTCACTGAGGTCTTCCAGATGGTGCAGGGGATAAATTCTACGTGAACACTTTTCTGTGTGTGTGTTCCAGGCTATATCGACATCGTGATCACAACCAGTTAAAACTTGAGTCAGTTTTTTTATTAGATTGTACCGTGCCAAAAATGTTTGATTTTTAACTTAGTCGGGCCATTTGTTGAATGGCTCGAATAAATCCATTATTTTGTTCTCAATTCGCAGTATTTGCTCCTCAAAATCTGTCGTGGGGTTTTATTTTCGTAACAAGAGGAAAGCCCCGCTGCGGTGTGAGCGGGCTGGGGCTGAGGGCCCCCCTCCGGCCGGATCTGAGCCCCCGCTCTGGCACCTGCAGACACCTGCGGGCTCTAAGTGTCCTCATCTGCAAACAGAGGACAAAAGCAGTGTCCCAAGGCCCAAACTGGTCCCAGATCCGGAGACGCCACAGCGCCGGGGAGGAAGAGCCTGGAAAGGTAGGTCTACGTGAAAGCTTCACCCCACTCCCTGTGAGGATGGCTTAGTATTCGAGGGCACAAAGGTTTGTAGCAACTGAAGAGTGGAAGAAGGATGCAATTAGGAAGAAGCAATGCTCAGTAATTAAAAGAAAGGAAAATCAAAACGAAACAGGAATATGTAGAGGCTTTCACCAACGGGTCAGCTGCAAATATGAGCTACTTCCTTCTTAGCAATGCAGTGAGGTCTCCTCTGCCCTCCGGCCCTTGATCCACCTCCTCTCCCTCTCCTCTCCCTCCCTCCCTCCCTCCCCTTCCCTTTCCTTCCCCCTCCCTTCCTTCTTCTTATTGGGAATGGTTTCAATCTTGTAGAAAAGTGTAGTAAATGATATAAGACACTTATGTAACCAACTCTGGCTTTATCAAATCTTGATATTTTGTTGTAATTTTTTGAAAGATTTCTCTTTCCTTCTTTCTTTTCATTTTAAAATAATAAAGCAGGTATGTTCCTAGCCCCTGAGCTGCCTTCACAATTTTATTCTCTTCCTCCCAGAGTCACCTATCCTGAAAGGAGACATTGTCCCAAGCACAATGTCAATTTATGCTGTTTATTATTTCCATAAATGCTATAAATGTTTGTGTTTGTAAGTTTTTATAAATGTGATTGTTTCATGCCTTTTCAACAAACTTGCTTTTATCATTCTATATTTAATTTTTTATATTTACCAGGTTGATACACGTAGCTCTGGAACTCATTAATTTTCTACCAGAATTTCTCCATTCTGCTCTTGATAAAAATTTATGTTATTGTTCTCTTTATTTAAAATTAGCTGCACAGGGGCATCTGGGTGGCTCATTTGATTAAGCCTTCAGCTCAGGTCATAATCTCGGGGTCTTGGGATCAAGTCCCACATCGGGCTCCCTGCTCAGTGGAGAGTTTGCTTCTCCCTCTGCCCCTTCCCCCCACTTGTGCTCTCTCTCAAATAAATAAATAAATAAATAAATAAAATCTTTAAAATAAAATAAAATAAAATTAGCTGCATATAAAGCTCTTATGAATGATTTTATATGCGTGTCTTTTGCACGTGGGAGTGATCATCTCTTGGATATATAGGTAGCAGCCGCATCCCTGTTGCACCAGGGACACAATACGTCTCCAGAAATCATGTCGGATGTCTTTTCAGAGGCTCTCACTCATATACGTGCATCACCTGGTACCGTGAATAAACATCACGTACTCTTCATTTGTTTGGATATTATAGTATTTCAAATACCATTTTATTGAGAAATCTCTTTCATATCTTGCCTTGGATTTATTCCTAGCTACTTTATAATTTGGGATGTTATTGTAAATCAGATTTTTCAGGTTGTTTTCATTCATTGTGTGCAGTTGACGTACAGAGCTGAAGTGCCTGCCTGTTTCTAATAATTTATTTGTACACTCTTGACCTCAAAGGTCATATCATCTCAAAATAATGTATTTTTTTCAGTTTTTCCAATTCATAGGCCTTTGCTTTGCTTTGCTTCTCCCAGTCAGCAGGTTTGCATCTTGAGAACATGCTCAAGTGGTAATAATGGGCAAGCTCATTCATCCCTAGTTTTAAAAGGAGTGCTCAGGATGCTTCACAGTTAAGAATCTCCTTTGTTACAGGGATTTGGTAATTCACGTTCATCAGACTAAGAACTCTTCCACTAGTTTGCTAAGTTTTCTTAATTTTTAACCATCAATTCATTGAATAAAAGGTTAAATTTTGTTGAATGTTTATTGACACCTCAGTGGGTAATTTTAGATTTTTCCTCCTTTATCTGTCAAAGTGGTAAATTATATGAATAGATGCTTTCGTATCAAGCCATTCTTTGTTGAGACCTAACTTGATCATCATGTAACTTTATGCAGATGGGGCTTGTTAGTGTTCTAATCCAGTTGTCTTCATCTCCGTCCAGTACCTGAGGTTGGTGTATGACTTTGCCCTCTCCTTGTGCTTCTGTCTGAGTTTGGTAGGAAGGTCACACCATGTTACAGGAGTGAGGACCACCCGATTCCGCATTTTCCAGAGGAGACTGAGTTCACACAATTCCTTCTCTGGAATGCTTATGGGTGCTTTTCTGTAAAACTGAGTCACTGGTTGTTTGGTGTGTGTTTTTGTTCTGTTTTTGGGTTTTTGTGTTGTTCGGTGGTGGATTCTTAATAGGAAATGCTATTTTTGTACTATTTTAAATCTAGTCAGATTTTCTAATTGCTTTCAAACGCCATGTGGTAAGTTATATTTTTCTTGGATGTCATCTATTTCATCTAGACTTTCAGATTTATTTCAGGTATTTACTTTACTCTTGTGGAATGGATTGAGTCTCTGCGATAAGGACATGCGGCCCCTTTCCATCCCTTCCTGCTCTATTGGGCTTTCTTTTCTTCCCTGATTAACTGTGGCTCCGGTGTGGCTCTGTAATGATCCGAAGAACTAAGCTCATCATTCTCGATTCCCCTTATTTATTTTTATCTCATTAAATTTCACTTTTCACCGTGTTATTTCTTACTTTCTTGTGATGATGCTTTTTATGACTTACGTTGGACACTTGGCTTCCTTTGCTAATACAATCTGTGACATTTCCCTGAGTGTTGCTTCTGACACGTACCTGAAGTTTCGATACTGTATTCACTATCATTCCTTTCTAGATGTTTTCCAGGTTCTATCACAGGGGTTTGACTTTCAAATTACTTAGAAGAGCATTTTTAAATTTCCAAATAAATGACATTATTTTTTTTTATTTTTATTTTTTTAAAGATTTTTTTTTTTATTTATTTATTCATGAGAGACAGAGAGAGAGAGAGGCAGAGGGAGAAGCAGGCTCCCAAGGAGCAGAGAGCCCGATGCGGGACTCGATCCCAGGACCCTGGGATCATGACCTGAGCTGAAGGCAGACGCTCAACCATCTGAGCCACCCAGGCGCCCTAAATGACATTATTTTTTATTATCTTTAATTTCTTAGCTGTTTCGATAGGACATAGTGTGTTATTTACCAATTCCACAGTAGTTTTTGAGATTTAAGTTTTGGTCGAGTGCATGATCGATATTATGAATATCCTATGTGTGCCTGACAAGAATGTGTGTCTTCTCCATTGTTGAGCACAGTGCTGTAGACAGGTCTGCAATTTGTTTGATGTATGTGTTGTCTTTTTTTTTTTTTTTATCATTTATTGTCACAGCATTGAGCTATTACAACTGTTATCAATAAAGAAGTATTGAATTATAACACTGTGATTAAAATTTTTTCCAAGTTTTCCTGGAATTCTGTTTTCTTTATATATTTGAAGCTGTTATTAGGTCATTGAAACTTTAGAATCATAATACCTCCCTAGTGACCCCCTGTCGTTGAACAGTGGCCATGGTTCATATAAATGCCCCTTGTCTGACATTAATGTGGCCCACAAGCTCTTTTTAAAATTAGAGTTTCTCCCCAGCACAGCTTTTCCCATTATTATCTTTCCAATATACTGTAGTTATACATTACATGTCTGTTTTGTGCTTACCGTGAGTATTTAAAAAGCATTCCTGATGGGACCAACTCTAAATATAAGCGATATCCTTACCTCCTTCCATCCATGTGAATCCTTAGAATTATTTAACTCTGACCATCCCTCTGGTGCTAAAGCTCATTATTCTTTAGCATTTCAGTTCTCACCTCTCAGATTAGTCGTCGCTATTGTTACTATGATTTCACGTGGTTAGAGTTTGCTGAGATGAGCCCGTATGTCCAGGAATATTGTTACTCCTCATTCTACTCTTTATTGCCCTATTTCATTTCTCTGGAATCAATTTCCTTCTCCATTAAACAGACTCTTGGATACTTTTCTTCTTTGAGAGGGTGTTAGTAGCAAACTATCTTAGTCCTATGAGATACACGAATCTCGGAAAATCATTTCCGGCTTTTGAACCTCAGTGTTGCCTCTATCAGGGAGCGGGGTGTGAATGCACTTTCCTCACGGGGGTGGGGTGGGGCGGGGTGTGAATGCACTTTCCTCACGGGGGTGGGGTGGGGCGGGGTGTGAATGCACTTTCCTCACGGGGGTGGGGCGGGGCGGGGTGTGAATGCACTTTCCTCACGGGGGTGGGGCGGGGCGGGGTGTGAATGCACTTTCCTCACGGGGGTGGGGCGGGGCGGGGTGTGAATGCACTTTCCTCACGGGGGTGGGGTGGGGCGGGGTGTGAATGCACTTTCCTCACGGGGGTGGGGCGGGGTGGGGTGTGAATGCACTTTCCTCACGGGGGTTTGGAGAGGGCTGACCGAGTTAGTGTGTGTGAGCTCTCAGGACAGTGTCTGCACAAGCAGGGCACCGTCCCCGCCCCTGGCTGTCCTCGCCTATGAATGATAACTCAGCGGGTGGGTATCATGCGGGTGCATGGTAAATGGTTCTCAGCATTTTGGAAATACTGTTAACCTGCTTTCTGCTTTGCTGTTCCTGTTGAGAACACGGCTGTCACATCAAAGCATCTGTTCGTTCCCACTGTTTCAGGATCTTCTCTTGGTCTTTGGTGTTCTGTGGCATCTGCGTGACTTAGCTTTATTTTTATTTATTCTGTTGTGATGCAAGGATTTGCAGTCTTTCATCATTTGAAAGGAATTCTAACCCTTCATCTCCTTCAATAATGTCCTCTTCCTTTCTAGAAATCATGTTATTTGTTTACTGGACCTTCTCATTCTATCCTCCATGTTCTTTATGCTTCATTTAAAATGCCATTTGCCCACCGAGTCTTGGCCCGGGACCCACTACGTTCCACTCTGGAGTTAGCAGAAGAGGGGAGAACGCAAGCTGCCCCCTCCACTGTGGCCCCAGCAGCTGCCCCCTCCCAGGTCCTCGCCAGAACCAGCCGCGGGGGACGGCGGCCGCAGGGGCAGTGGCTGCGGCGGAGGGCAGGACCTCTTTCCCTCCAGGTCTGAGCAGTGGCTCAGGGTCCCTCCTCCACCTCCAGCTCCCATAATGGGATAACGGCCTCTTGCCTTCAGACCCAGCCCTGAGGTGTTTCTTTCGTCCGAGCTAATCCTCCCATACTTGCATAGCCACGTATTAAATTCCCCTGTTGAAATATTTACTTCTACCAGTTCTTTCCTTAATGTCTGCATTTCTTCTTCTGTTTGGTTCTACCAGATGATGTAGGTTTCTGTGGTTGTTGGGGAAGAGGGTTTAATTCTCCCCCTTGCTGAGACTGCTGATTCCACAGTCTGTGCATGCCTTCCTCCCCAGCACCCCCTTCAGCGAGGGGCATGAGTGTGGCTTGGCTTCAGAGAACGTCCCTCCAAATTCCCAGTTAGTGTAACTGGTTGGGCATCATGACTTACATAAATGTGTTAGCTTGGGGTAGACTGTGTGTGGTATGAGCTTGTTCCCCAAGGAATATGTGGTTCAGACTGTGGTTACAAATTCCAAATAATAATAATAATAATAATAATAAGTAATAATAATAATAATTCTCCCGATGCTGGATGGATAGATTTAATTTGTGCACATCAGTATTGAGAAATCAGCCCTTTGGAGCCCGGTTCTCACTCCTCAGCTGATGGGTGCTCAGGTTAATGTCTCCTACCCCCCTGTAAACATCACATCAGGCAGCCCCCCAATCCCCGCACCCGTGGCAGGTGCAGAGCTCACCACATGCTTACTGGACAGGGTTCCAACGCCTCTTTATTTCTTGACCCTGCCCCATTTTGTGCAAGTGGATTTTGTTCAAGAGCATGTTGGCTGTATTTTACCCAGCCTGTAGATGTTTGTGGTGGGAGTATCTTCACATCATCTTGTGTTCATACAGTGCAAAGTCAAGTCCTCATCTGACCCAAAGGGTTACAGTAGATAAGATAAAAGTGATGTATTGAAAATCTCAATCAAAGTCACCCAAAGACATAAAAGAATGACCTTTTTTTAAAATCAAGGAGATTTGCCTTTGAGGCAATAAACACCCCCCACACTGTTAATTATTTTTTAGACAGTGAAACACCACGTATGCATTTCTGTGTTTCCTGAGAAGTTACAACAAAGCAAACCGTGGAAGCAGTTTCTTTTTAGGATGAACCGGTAGCTTAATATTGTAGGGAAAAGTATGAGGACACAATATAAATCAGACAAGGCTAATATACTTCAAAATCAGGCATGACTTGGGGGCAAGTACACGATCATTGCAGCAAGTGACAGTGTGGGGGACAGGGGGCAGGGGACACTGCTGGCCACGTGAGGTCATTACAGCTTGATTAGTACCATCCAGAGAAGAACTTGGACATGGCCGGTCAACAGAACACGTACCTTACCTCAGATTATTTGAAATCTTCAAAACTCAACAGGGTGAAAATATGGTTTGTGGCTTTCTTTGCTCTGCAAAATAATATAATAATAATAATAAAATTACATTAAAAATTAAATACATGTACATAGATGTGAATCCAAGGAAAATATACTATCTTGCCCAAAAGCACATGACATTTTCTCACAGGGATATAGTCCTTCACATGCTCTTTGCAAACACCGTCCAATCAGCAGGAAGAGACGGAGGAAGGTTTGCTCAGATGGCAAGACAAAACCACAACGCGAGTCCTAGAAGGGCTGCTGCCAAAACGTGCTCTCTGTCCATGGCACGGACAGAACCGGCTTACAAAGGCCATCCATTTCAAAGTAGTGTGGTGTGTGATATTGGTAGTAAGCTGTAAGTCCAAACTGCCAATCTCAGGGTAACTTGCAACATCCAGCCCTGGTAAGTCTAGCATTTAAGTTTTCATATTAAAGTTGGTTGATTTTCTCAATGAATGAAAGTGATGTGAATATTTCAAATAAGTGAAATCATTACACAGATTTTTGTCCTGGTTCACGTATTTGCTTGATAACCCCCCACGGCCCTCTACAGGCAGGACAGGGCAGCTGGTGCACACCAAGCAGATCCCAGACAGAACGCACCGACCGGAGGGCGTCCAGCGGGCTCACCTTGGCAAAATGGTTTCCATGCTTTCAGTTGTGGACAAAGTGTTAAGAATGAGATTATAACCGTGATTTCAGATGCAACCTGTGGAATGTGTTTCTGTCACATGGGTGAATATCTCATAATTCACAAGAAACCCTGGGAGAAGTTTACCCTCCAAATGCTAGGTGAACAGTACCTGTTACAGACAGTATGCGTGCTGGGAGGTGGGAGGTCTCGGAGCGTAAATTCCAGCCAGCTCCTCTCCCCAAATTTAGAACTTTTAATCAGAGTGATCTGAGATTATAAACCAAATTGGCAAAAACACAACAAAATACTTGTAGCACTTGCATGTACTTCTTGCTATGAGCCTTAGTTGATTTTTGTTATTGTTTTAGTGTTTGTGCTATAAAGACAAAATCCTGCAGGTCTGAGGAAGACATGTGTCCACAGGCTCGGATTCAAATTTTGTATTTATCAAAACAGACACGTTGCTTTTCCTAAGAAACATAACAAAATAATTATAAAATCAAACACAAAATAACATAAAATAAAAACTAAAGAAAATAAAATATAAACTATGACTCACTTGGAAAGTTCGTTTTTTGCTTTAAGAAAGGCAAATATTGGTGTGCGTGGGCGGCTCAGTCAGTTGAGCGTCTGACTCTTGGTTTTGGCTCAGGCGGTGATCTCTGGGTCATGAGATCAAGTGCGGAGTCTGCTTGAGATTCTTTCTCTCTGCCCACCCCCCCATCTTGCACTCTCTCTCTCTCAAATAAATAAATAAATTAAAAAAAATAAGAAAGGTGAAGTTTCCTTTAAATCTGTCAAGCTTGTCATGCTCTGGAGGTCTGAACTCACATATTTGAATTTAGAAGTGATGGGCTTGATTCTCCTCTTCTAAAGAAATATATACTAGTCACTAAATTAGGAACGTCTTGGCAATTTTTCTAATAGTCATTGGATTTTCAAATATTTCAAATATTTCACATGCTGCGTATATAATACCTACGTGACCCCAAAGCCACGGACGTGCCTGCACTCCACGTTCAGGTAGTAATTACACAAGTCACATGCTGGCTGGCTGCCAACGGTTAAAACAGAGTCAGGAGGTCCGGGGCTGAAGCTGTGATCCTGACTCTTCACACATTTTTGTGTCTGGACCCATGTGGACATGTACGCACCGTGGGTGTTGGACATGCTGTGAAGAAATGTTGGAGCCCCATGAGCATGGAATTCCATTTTCCTAACACGCACCTCATGCGATTCAGGGAGAGTGCAGCTTGGTGATTGCTCATTCACCCTACAGCTGAGCACAACACGGAGAAGGGCAGGCTGTGTCTTCTGTGCATGTGCGTGGGCATGTGCGTGTGCATGTGCGTGCGTGTGCACGTGTGCGTGTGTGTGCGTGTGCACATGTGTGTGCACATGTGCGTGTGCGTGTGTGAAGCAAGTGTGGGAGCTTCCTAAGGTGAGGGTGTGAGGGCCATAAATCCACTTGTGGAGAATGGATAAACAATATGGCTGACTTAATATTTTGGGGGCTGTCTAATTATGGAGACAATAAAAAATCACCAGTTATTCTAAGGTGCATCATCCCCCGTCTCTAACGTGGCCACCAACCCATGACGACAGCGACTTCTCCAGATCCCATTTGAGAAGCAGGCTGCAATTCACCTCCAAGAATGGACTCATTTCACCATTTCTTCAAGACCAGTATTTCCTCGTGTGTTTTTTTAGGGGGGTGATGCTCCAGGAAAAGGTCAGGGTGATTATTTAGTGGGAAAAATTGTATTTGCTAGGACTTTATTGGTTCTCTCTTAGAAATCTGACTTATTTATGACATAAGTCATTTTAGGGCAGTTGATAGAAGTTATTTCTCTTTTATGACACTTCTTCCTTTGTGTAAAATTGTGCCATAAATGATAGTGACAGTGTCATACAGCCCTACTGTATTTTTTGTATGTTGTAAAACTTTGCTACTTTATGGTCAAGCAAACGAAAGTTGTGACTGTCAGCTTCTCAGGAAAAAAGCGTGAGGACATTTCAAGTTTTGAAGAAAGCATTTAAGAGAGTAATATATGGAGGAGAAAAATCCCATAAAAAGAAGGGTAACCCGAGCTTTTTCTTTTATGTTTCCTCCTGGATGCAGAATTAGTTTTGGGTTGTGTTCTGCGTTAGGGACAATAAACATCCGGGGTCATCACGGGTTTCTTCTCGCACTCGGTTCTGCTTTACGGATGTCCACGCTGAGTGTTTTGCACCTTGTCTTTGGTGAGAGGTCTGAGTTAATGAGTTTCTCAATCTGTTTGCACACTCAGATATACGACGGCCCTCAGCTCGACAGAGGCTGCTAGAAAACTCTGCTGACTTCTGATTCAAGGAGGAGAAAGAGCTTTTCAAGTCCCCTGGGATTCCTCCCATTAATACTTTTAGCTTGGGTCACTCCAAGGTCAAGAACACCTCAGGATCTCGCTTGTGTTGACCTTGGGGGTGGGGACCAGTGGGGCTAAATGGGCCTTTCAGATCATCTGCTTATCCACACAAGTAGCTCCTTCCATTAAAAGTGATTTTGTCTGTTAGTGTGTTTTCAGCTTCCTGGTCTAAGGTAAACACATGGTGCATAATAGGAGCCAGGGTAGTAAGAAGCAATCCTTGCAAATAAGAGTATCTGGTATTCGTGGCAGAAAGAACGGTTTCCATAGGGGTTTCAAATAACTGTGCATCTGTTGACATCTTCACCCCAGATTTGGGGAGGACAAGGGGAATTTTTAGTGGCAGGAAGAGCCGCACAGAGGTCCCAGGGCGAGAGGCCAGCGGGGCAGTGACGAGAAGCCAGACCTGAATCCAGGTGGTGTTCTTGGTCTGCCAGAAGGAATGATCTGAACCCAGGAGACACCAGACCCCAAACAGCAGCTGTGGAGATGGCCCGCCTGACTCCTGAGCCTCCCAAAGGGGTGCGTGCCAGGACCGAGCCACGGGGAGCATTCGGCTGGCGTGAGTTTTCACTGCAGGTGAACTCCGAGTAGCGGTGGGAAACGGGAAAGACGCTTGCTTTCCTTTGTTTTTGGAATCACCAAGGCAGGACTGAGTCTTCTGAGCCAGTGACAAGTCCTGCCTGCCTCTAAACTCTAAGGGTGATTTGGGAAGCCCGGTCATCGCTGGCCCCTCTGTCACCTTGGATGCATCCCTCCCGCAGGGCTTGTGACAGCCCCGTGACCCTGCTACCGTAAAGACTCCCCTTTTGCAGCAGAAGACATTGAAATGCAGAGAAGCCCAGAGACCCGCTCAGTTAGGGCAACTGACTCACCACTTGGAACCCCAGCTCTGCCACCTCGGGGTACCTAGTTTCCCTTTCTGTGTCTCCTTGTCCACATGAGTTTTATGAAAATATGTGCCTTGCATGTTCCTGATGAATGAAATGGTGGATCTGAGATCTGTAGTAGTGAGTAATCCTGGAGGGCTCCCCGTGCGGCAGAGGCACAGACTTGGGGTTCACAGCGAGCCTTCCCTGCCTGGGAAGTTACAGGACAGCCCTGTCGCTGTGCACCCACGGGGACTGGGATGTCAGCCTCCCTGGGTACGGCCGAGACCTGGGAGTCGATCTCAGCGGTGCTTGGAGCGATGGACCTGCTACTGTTCTCTGCAACCGATGGGTGATCATTAAACTGAGTTTCCTTTACTGTGAATTCAGAATTCCTACGATTTATAGTATGTCTGCTCTGGCAAGGAAGAGTATAAATTTATTTTTCTATGACTTTTGTAGGATCAACTTTTCCACTTCTTTATCATCCATTTATTAAATTCCACAGGAAAATTTTGTGCCAGGCACGGGTGTGCAGAATGTGAAGCACAAGAGGAGGGACAAAGAGAAACACAAAACTCGGCCACGCTCGGCCAACACCGCGTATCCGAGTCGGCCTGCGTGGGTCCTCGGCTCCCATGTGCGTGTGGCGGGGGTCATGCTGGGAGCCCTCCACCTGCTGCCCAAGCCCCACACGACGACTCCTGCCCGCACCCCCTCTGCTGCCGTCCCCGCTCGGAAGAGGAGGCTGTCCGGGAAAGCAGGACACTTCCCACATCCGATCATGGCTCCTTGATTGATTCGTTTCCCTCTTGCACAGTCGACCCTCTAAGGAGCTGGTGCTCACAGAGCCCGTGTAGGGACGCCTCCTCCAGGCCTGTCTCTGGCTTCCCCGGCCCCACGGAGCAAGGAAAGGTGATGCTCTACCACAACCCTGCACACAGGCTCATTCTGATTTGTCATTTCCTATGTTCACTGCATTTTTAAATGCTGAACTCAGCTTTTTGAATAAAATAGTATTTCTAATTTTTAAAAGTTATATGTGGGGTGAGAGAAGATTTTGTAAGACAAAATGTCCAGGTTTCTTCTTTTAACTATGAGAAATAAGGCAGTTACATGGAGTTTCTGCAGGCCTGTTGTTTGTTAATATTTCAATGCACATCATTATCTAAATTTACTGTGTGGCAACAAATAAGCTCTGCTTTCCAGCGTCTTCAGGTGTCTAGTTCAGTGCGGTCAGGGTGTGGGGTGTATGATGCGGGCACAGGTCACAGGGACGCCGGGGCTGAGGTCAGGCCGCAGTTCTGTGCTCAGCGCAGGCCGGGAAATCAGGTTGGTAGGAGAACTTCCACCAGAAGGCGACGACAGAGAGCGCGGTACGGCCGGCCGCCGGCCCCGGAGCAGCGTCTGCTCCTCAGGCCTGGAGAGCGCTGCCGGTGGACTTGGACTCCGCGGGAGCGTGCGTGTGCATGCACGTCTGTGCCTGTGTGTGCGTGCACGTGTGAGCGCCGGCGTCCACATGTGTGTGCGTGTGTGTGCAGATGTGTGTGCACGCGTGTGTGCCTGCAGGCGTGGGTACGCACGTGTGCATGCATTGTGTGCACGCATGCGCGGCTGCTTGTCTGTGTGTGTGCACGCATGTGCATGCCTGTTTGCATACGTGCGCATGTGTTGCATGTGCGAGCGTGCACACGTGTATGCATGCATGTCTGCGCACACATGTGCACCTGTATGCATATGTGCATGGTGTTGCATGTGCGCACACATGTGTGTGCCTGTTTGCATATGTGTGCATGTGTGTTGCATGTGCGAGTGTGTGCATGTTGCATGTGCGAGTGTGTGTTGCACGTGTGTGTGTGTGTGCGCGCGCGCATCCCCAGGGAGGTGATGGAGGGAGGCAGGTCCCTCTGATAGAAGGAAGAAGGGGGGAGGGAGGGGGAGGAAGGGGGGAGAGACAGAGACATGGGGACAGAGACAGAGACAGAAGGACACGGAGGCAGAGGACAGCCACCAGCTGTGCCGTCTCCCAGTGCCACACGCCATCCCTCGCTGCAGGACCTGTCCCCGAGGCTGGGCCGGCCGCCCCGCGTGGAGCCGAGTGCCAGCCCGGCAGCCCGAGCGGCCAGGGGAGGCACCGTCTCCTAATGGCTGCCTTTCATCGTGGAGCTCCCCGAGAGCCCCAGTGGCAGATTGTAGACTCAATTACTCTCGTGTCAGGTGATTATCCTAGGTCTTAACGTAATCTCCCATTCACACATACCATATTTCAATTACGGCGCAGCTATGAAACAAGCTGTGTATTCAAATCGCCAATCACCTTATCACTGCTGAGCAATGTCAACTGTAAAAAACACCAGCTGAAGGCAATTACACATGTGTTGAGAACCGATTATGATTACTCTCTGTGGTATTTGTGATGAGCTGGGGAATGTTCTGAAAATTTAATTTAATGACAATATGCTTGCTGTACAATCCATAATACCTCCAGAATCCAGCGCGGGGCTATTAAAGCTGATAGGAGCATATTAGCGCCGAAAGGCTGGGCCGGGCGGCTGCTGGATGCCTCTATGGGGACCGAGGTAATTTCTCCACACGTTCTAACGGCCCAGCCACACGGCTTCCCGCACCAGCTGCACCCGGAAGGTGGGCCCTCTCCACGCTGACGGAAGGTGTTTTCTCTGTGCCGTGGCTGCAGGGCCGGGGGGCTCGGGCCCCAGCTGCCCCCCAGGGCTGGACCGCCGGCGAGGGGCGCCCACATTCTTCCTGGAAAGCAAGCCATCAGCAGACACTGCTCCGGGCACGTGCCAGCGCCCCGGACGCCCCCTGCCTTCCCAGGCACAGCAGCGCGTCCCTGTCCGCCAGCATCTTGCCCCATCTCAGAAATCCCGTTGAGCAATCGCCCCACTGAGGGGACCCTGACAGTGGGTGGCCAGAATGAGTCCAAATATGTTCAGATGGCCGATGGCAGTGGCCCAGTCGAGGACGTCCAAGGGAGGGCAAGGTCACACCCCCGTGGCCCCCACTGGCCAGCCAGAGCTTGCTCCCTGCTCAGACGATGGCCCCCAGCACAGTGCATTCTGACCCGGGATGTGTGTGCCCTTGGATGGAGGAGTCCGGCAGGCGGGGACAGGGGACAACGAGGAGGGGGAATGGGACCCCAGAGGCCAGGCGGGTGCGGCAGAGGGCAGGTGGGGAGACCTGCTCCCGCGGTGACCCGCACGGTGAGAAGCGGGTGGTGCGCAGGTGTGCTGGACCCGTTTCAGAGTCGTCACACACAAGGAGCGGGCGTGGGTACGCGTCCAAAGCCGGTTTGACACAAGCCATATTCTGCTCCGTGTCCTGAGCAGCAGTGACCCAGCTCATTTAAGAAGAAAGCAACCTTCGCGCCTTCATTAGTTTGTTAATTGAAGCTAAGGAAAGAGTGAAGGAGTTTCTCTCTTCTGGAATTCCCTGATATAGATGAGAGTTGATTGCGGGAGACGAGAGCATCGTTCAGTCGTGATTTACTTGACGCTACAAACTTCGGGTGCGTGAAGTCGAAGATTCTTTTACAGTGAGCTTACCGGTGGAAGGACGTCCGGTCTGGCGCTCCGCTGTGTGCCTCGCCAGGACAATTTCAGTTGCTTGTTATGATAAATGGGACGTATCTCTTAATACTGTGAGTTTCTTTAGGAGAATGTATTTCTTAAAATTAAAGTGTCCTAGTATTCAATTCCTTTAATGGAAACCTCATTATGACAAACACCGTGCACAATCTCAGCCTCTTTCCTGCTGAAGACGTCTCTCCGCCATGTTATCACCAGATCACACTGTAAATGTGCTGCTGCTTATTGATTGTGTTTATTATTTGTCTCCCTTTCCAGGATTTAAGCAGCCTGAAGACGGGTATTTTTGTCTGTTTTTTCATTACTGACATGTAGACATCCACTCAATGTTTGCAGAATGGACGTGGGAATCTTTAAATTTGAGTGCCTGTTGTTTACCTACATGGTCTTTGTATTCTGGTTCATGCAATGCAGATTTCGTTTGGTATGAGATTTTTCACTGGCTAAATAATCCCCCAAATTATTCTTACTAAAGTGCTGTGAAAACAGATACAGTACTTTTAAAACCTGAGGGGAGAGGAGTCACTAGTACTTCTAGTTCCGTCCTGAGATTATCCGTAGAATCGGAGGGCGGAGAGGTGGGGGAGGGCCGCAGGTGCCGAACGATCCCCCTGAATTTATGGTCAGGATGCCGAGGCCAGGCGGGCCCAGCAGTGGGTGCCGGGGGTCAGCCCAGAGGCAGTTCAGGGTCCGGAGCTTTCACTCCCTCGCGCGGACTGATGAATGAACTCATCGCAAAGCGCTTCCAGCCGTCCGCCTCTGTCTGGGAGCCCCGGCCCCAGCCCCGGCCACGGCCGGGTTACGGGGGAGAGGGGGCGACGCTCCCTGGGATCGCACACAGGCCTGTGGTGCAAGGCGGGCGGTCTGCTGGGCTCTTCTTGGCCTGAGGGGCTACAGGGACGCGTGGTCCCGTCGGTGCGGCCACTTCTGTGGGGACACCTCCACGGTCAGTGATGGAGCAGAGTGTGTTTCCTCTTGACTTTGTAAGACGGAATCGCCACCATTAATGGGAACACAGCGAGGCAGGAGGAAGAAGCCGCAGACGTGGGCTCCCTCTCCAGCATCCCCGGCATCTCCCTGGGAGCTGTCCTCGCCGCCCCAGGTCAGGGACGATGTCCATCCCACGGCCACGCTGCACAGCAGAGGTCCGCGGGGGTGACTGGGCCCCCACGATGTTGGGCAGGGGCCACAGACAGTTTTGGGTGTCATGCTGGGGTGGGGCCATGCTGGTGGCACGGGGGCAGGGGAGAGTCAGGGGCGCTCCCGGACACCCCACAGTCGATGGAGCCTCGCCGGTGAGAAGGGCAAACCTAGTTCTCAGGAGAAAGCTGCTTCGTCAGTTTTGCTTTCAGCAATATTGGGACAGACCCTCAAAGTCATTACAATATTCTTTCACAGTCACTATTTTTTATACTTTTCCTGCAGTGAATTCTATTTTCTGATCGTTACACGTTTTTTCCTCTGCTGCTACTTGTCTTATCAATATGTGTGTATTTTCGCACGTGGAGGGAGGGCAGGGTGTGTATGTGTGTGCGTACGGGGTCTGCTCCCCAGAGAGCTTTCCCGTGGGGGCGGCGACTGCAGGAGGGAGCGCTGATTTGTGCCGTGTCCCCATGATCTGGAACTCGCCAGAAAGCACGACCACCTGGGCGATCACGAAGGTTCACGGTAGGGCTGCTGAGCCACACCGTCCACAGGGAGCCCCGTGGGGACGCAGTGGGGCGGCGCCCACCCCCAGTCACGGGACGTGCAGGCCGATGGCTGTGGGATACGCCCCCAAAGTCAGACCTGCGGCGTGTGTCCAGGTGAGAGCAACATGCAGCATCTGAACACTTAACCATAATCCATGGGCCTTGCTCCGTGTCAAATATTTAAATAGCGTTCGTGTTTAAACCTATGTGTTAATGGATGTTGCCCTGGCCTGCTGGCCTGAACAGTGTTTTATAATATTTTACAGAAATATTCTCGAGAACACTTTGAGATAAAAAGCAAGAAGAACCAGACAGACCCAAGAGAGCAGACTTCCCGGTCGCTAGGCATTCTTGTTCCCTCTGCCTGCAAAGCTTACAGGTGAATTGATCTTGCCTAACATAAAGCCTCCAAAAGCAATCACTTGACTTCGGCATCGTTTGAATTTGCAAATGTTATTGTTTTCAAAATTTTGTTGCAAGTATTACTATACTAGTACTTACCATCTATCATATTTTATAAATATAAGAGAAAAAACATGCTGTCTTCACATCTATGTGTAGCTTAGCTATTAACCTTTTAAAATGAAATATATAAAATGTGCTAATTACAGGATGGAGTGCAGTGACTGTACTTACTTGCATGTCTTTTAAGCACATGAAGAAAACAGGCATTTGCACTTAAATATGATTATATTTTCAAAGACAAGCAGTTGAACCACAAATCAATGTGCAGGACCTTTTCAGCAGCCCGATCGCTAGCTGTTTTTCTTCATGTATAATTCTTCACTCAGAAAAAAAAAAAACGCTATCTGATTACAAATTATGTACCTATTCTTACTTCTTTTGCCCAAGGCAGCAGTTAATTTTTGCCATAGGTCATAGAGGATAAAGCCCCAAAGATCCGGGAGCTTCTTAATTGCATTGCATACAACTAGCTGTCGGCATGCAACTCAAAGGAATTATTGCACCTTGAAGATAATGCCCTTTCCCTGCAAGCCATGAAATGGATTCTCCCTCTATTGCTATATTAATTAGACTTCAAGGGTGTTAGAAAAATTATAGCTTACGCTTCTGCTCAAAAATTTAGGCAATATTATAGGAGAAATCTTGCCAGAACTTACAGGGCAATGAATTAACCTTGAGGCTTTCTTGTTTTGGAAAGAAAAGGAGGAAGGAGCCCCCCATGACTCCCAGCCCCCGTCCCCTGCAACAATATATAAGTTTTGATAGAATTCCAGGTTAAGTTCGTCAATTCTGGTGTTGTAAAAACGGAATGAACCGGCGCGACCTGTGGAAGTCTCGGGGAGCGCTGGAAATCTGCGGCGCGGACCGTATATCACGCGTACAGTGAGGAAAGGGGAAGCAGAAACGAAGGGCAAAAGGCGAAATGGTTTGTGTCCATTTAAGAAAAAATCAATAATAGCATAAAATTGATTTAGTGCTTGTCATAAAACATAAGTAAGTGCTGGAAAATAGAGAAAATTGAGTCTCAATTTAATCTGCACAAAAGCCCACTGTACTGATGAAGTGTCTGGGGGAGGGGCGCGCCATAAAACCTAAAGACAGATACGTAATTGTCATATTAAGGACTCTTTTCGGGCTGCAGCAGTCGAGGGGTAGGACCCATTAATCATGTGGATAAGGGGCATTGAAATCAAATCTCAATTAAAATCTGTTCAATAATGTCTCTAATATGTTTTTCAAGCATTAATTTTTTCCCATCGATTCCACACCCCATAAATCAGATATGTTGCTGTGCATGTAATAGTTTATGGAAGAGAGGATTATGGCTTTATGAAGTTAATGCAGCAGAACCATGTAATTTACACAGGCTAAAGTTTTATGTCTGTTGTTCATTTCTATTAGTTTCTTCAGCTAAAAATTATTTGGGCTATAAAACTAAAACCCAAGTTCATTTTTTTCCCCAAACGTCTGTACACTTAGCAACCAGATCCCAGATTCCTTTCTCCAAATTTAGCTGGGAAATGATGCTCAGAAGCTCAGAAAGCTGAGTTCTGTGTGCTGAGGGGGAGCGTGCCGGTTTTCTGTGCCTGTGGAGACAGGGGCCTTTGTGCCCGTTCCTACAGGGCTTCAGACAGATTTAATAGAAACTCCAATAGCTTCTCCATCTTGGCTTCTGAACGTTCCCAGGCACTTTGGAAGGGTTTGTGCTTTCTGATCCCGAAGCTGTATTTTCCTCCATTGCTGTTCTATTGGTGGGCTGTTGAAATGAAGGTATTTGTTTTTAAACCAATTACATCGATTTGTTACTGTCACCAACAAATGCACAGAGCCCTTCCAAACAGACGTGAAATTTCCCGATTTCCTGTAACACTGGTGCTCCCTTAAAACCCTTTTCCAAATTGCAAGTAGTTTAAGAAAGATGGGGAAGCAAGCCAAGGTTTCTGAGATGCTAGCTCACACAACACGGAAAAGGGCGAGCAAGAACAGTGTGGGCTCAGCCCCCTGCCCCCCCGCCCCTGGGCCATGCGGGAATTCAGCCGACTGCTGACCCCGTCTCCTCACCTGCGAAGTTGGGGTTCGACCTGGTGATCTTTGCAGGCTCCCAGCTCTCTGAGCCCACCACCAGCTGTGTTGAGAAATGGCTTCTGCGATTTCCTTGGCTTTGAAATTCTTACAACTGTGTCTTCCCAAGCATATTCGAAAATTTATTGGAATGCTTAAATTTCTGCTTGATGAATTCATCCCCCTGTATGCTATGCCACTGTGAGTTTGAATTTAAGTCATACTGTCCTAAACTGGGATACAAATATACCCAAATGGTTTTCTTCTAAATCATCCTTCAGATCATTAGTGAAGATTGCCGTCTGAGGCAGGTAGGGCTTCAGCCCTGTCCACTGCGAGCCCCTGACCGAGGCTGACCGCACCCTCCGTCCACCTGTGCCCCAAACCATCCTGCACCCCACTGTCAAGGCTTCCCAACGGATTATTTGTATGGACCCACTCTAAACCTCTTTCCCTAGTATACGAGGCCCTCTATGTGTCCCATAGTTAACTTTTTAAAAAACGACTTTATTTTTAGAATAGCTCTAGTTTGGCAGAAACAGTATGAACTTCAGAGAGCTGCCCTAGATTCCACACCCAGTCTCCCCTGTTAGTGACCTCTTACATTAGTATCTGCGTCTGCTCCAATTACTGCGTCACTGCTGATGCATTATTAGGAATTAAAGACCATACATTGTTCACATCTCCTTATTTCCTACCCGACACCATTTTTCTGTTCCTGGATCCCGTCCAGGACCCCACATTACATCTAGTTGTCACGTCTTCTTAGGCTCTCCTGCTCTGGGACTGTTTCTCAGACTTTCCTTATTTTGCATGTTATCAATTTTGAGTACTACTGGTCCAGAAGTGTGTATATTGTGCGTCTGTGGGGATTTGCCTAGTGTTTTTCTATGATGAGCCAGGGGACATGAATTTTGGGGTCAAAAACCACAGAGGTAAGATTTCATTTACGTGGCATCATATCAAGGTCCATCCATCATCCTGGCTTTGACTGTTGATGCCGACCTTCACTGCCTGGTGAAGGTGGCGTCCGTCAGGCCTCCCTGTCCATGCTGTCCCCATCAGAAGAAGGCCACAGTGAGCAAACACGTGTCACCACTGATGGGTTACGCCCTACCTCTCGAGGACAGAGTGTCTACTTAAATTACTTGGAATCTTTCTGCATGGTATAGTTGTCTCTTCTCTTCCATTTATTTGCTTATTCAATCATTTGTTTTCATCAGTATGACTCACGGAAATTTATCCACTGGGTGGTAATCCAACAGTGTTTTATTTGTTTCCTTGCTAAAATTGTTCCAGCTTTGGCCATTGGGAGCTCTTTCAGCTGGGTGCTGTGTGCCTCTGACACCTTATTCTTGGGCACCTCCTTACTCTCTAGCACCGCAAGATGCTCCCAGCTCCTCCTGTGAACCCCCCCCCCCGTTCTTAATGAGTCATTTCTTCAAGGATTGCTGGGTCCTATTGCTGGAGAACTGTATCTGAAACCAAGATCTGGGCAGGGCACCAGGAGCACTGCTTGCTGCGAGACTCTCAGCTGACCTACAATGAAATGCACGTGTGTATACTGACCCCGTCTATACCAGCACCCTAACTACTTCTACACGGATGGGTCTGCATCCATACTGACTGGTGCATGAGTTTCCACCTCTAATCCGCCCCCATGTGGGTCATGTGCAACCCTCCCCAACAGGGGAGCCTGGCTCCCACCAGCCCCGTCCCACGCACACGTACAGCCGCATCACGACCACTAACACAGACGCCCTCCCTGCGGCTTTCAGGCTGCTTCACTTTGACCCCACACGGCAAGACTCGCTCTCACCTTTCCTCCCTCCGAGACCTGTGGCCGGGCTGGAGCCAGGCCCACGATCTCTGTGCCTCCCCGAGCGCCGGCTCTGTGCAGCCTTGGTCAGCCTCACATGCTGTGCACAGCGATATACCTAGCGCCCCCCGGAGGTGTGCAGTGAGTAATCAGAAGCACTCTTTCTCTCTGGCATGTAGAGTTTTTCCTGGAATAGATGATTACCGTCATCTCTGCATTATTTAAATTAACTTCTTAAGGGTTTCTACGCTTAATTTTAAGAAGAGATTCAAAATAACATTCAGGTAATACCATCTATCACAGTCATAACTGACGGGTCAAACTGTTGGGCGGACAAGGACGGGCGAGTCTGGCGTGCTCATGCAGCGGGTGGAGGGCAGGGTGAAAGCCACGGGCAGACACGGCTCTGGAGCTCAGGGCCCCTGGAGGAGCCGGCACAGAGGGGCCAAGGCTGGGATTCTGGGTAGAAAATGACCCCAGGCCAGTCTGGAGCTGAGACAACAAATCCAAAATCCCACTGATAGGACACAGGGGCATCGCTCACTTGGACTCCTGGGCTCCCTAAAATTAGTGAAGAAATAAGAATTCACATCAGTGTTTTAGGTCAGGATTGCCAGGTTCTGGCTTCTCGGGCCCGGCGTGATGGGGGCAGTGTCCCTCGCCAGCGCTGGGAGGTCACTGCGGGGCTGCCCGAGGTCCTCCGGTTCTGGCTCAGAGCCGGCCGCCATGCAGAGCACACAGACCGTAGCCCACGTCTCCGTGCTTCCCATCAGTAAAGCCTCGCCTCCCCGGCATTCGTCGCAATAAAACCAATCACAATGGAATCATTTGATATGTATGTGACTCACAAATAGCATTCCCCAAGCCACCATTCTAAGTTAGTAGTAGTTAAGCACCCATTGGTGGAAGCTTAAAATAAAGTGTTACCCAATGGGCCCCACTTCGCTCCGCGATCCCCAGGAAGCAGAGAGACTTTCGGAGGATCTGCCATAAACTGCATGCATTTGGGACTGTGCCAGAAATATTTGGGGGATCTGTTCACTCTTTCCCTTCCTGCAATGATATAATGATGTCTGTCACAAGGGCATTTTTATGCCAACAAATCCTGATGTCACACACGGGCCTTAGAGAAGCTGGAGGGTTTTTTCTTCTCCTTTCTTTTCTTCTTTGAGTCTTTTCAGACTAGAACACTGAAGTCTGAATTAGATGCAAACGGATTCTTTCAGACCTTCTCTGTGACAATGCGAGCTTGAAAGGAACATATTTGAAAGCTCAAACTGCTCCAGCTTTCTTGCAAAAAGGCTGAGGTCCCCTGAGTAGGCCAATTATAAATTACAGTGCAGGTGAGCGCTTTCTCTCCCACTCACTGGAGCTGGTTCTGTGTCATTAATGTTAGTATGCTGATATCCTGCAAGTAGAGAAAAGGCTTTTCATATCTCATTAACATTACAGAGAACCGAAATGAATTATGTGATGGATGAGTGCTACGTAGGTAGAGCTAGTTCGGCTCCTACATTTTAATAAGCACTGTGCCAGACCTCTCTTGCACCAAAGAGCCTTCTAATCCTCCCGGTGCTTTCCACTGACCTCATTGGCACCAAGATGCCATGGGCCGCGACTCCGGCACCGTGACAAGTCAGCTGGTGTGAAATTCTAGTGAATTCTAGAGGCGCGCTCTGTGCCAGCGCCAGGCTTCAGCGCCCTCACCCTTTGCTCACCAAGCACTGGGACGCCACGGACACTGGAAGTGGGGCCCCGACTAGGAAGCTCCTGGTGGGACCCCTGAGATCTCCAGAGGAAAACACATACATTTACACCAGCACGAGGTCAAACTAATTTTTTAAATTTCTTTCCAAAAACACATAATTAAAAAAACCAAACAAACCAAAACAACACCCACTATCTGGAAGAATATTTACTTCAGCCACTCACAGGCATCCCCTCCCTGGACTGCTGAGACGTACACTGTCACAATTAAAAATGAGGTCAGACTGGCTTTGAGGTTGCCCTTGAGGGGTTAATGATGCACTGCCTTTATCATGAGAACGCAGTTGCCATGCATTTCTGTTTTAGCAAGTGCTTGTCCAGATGAGGCAAGGTCAGTTAACATGTGCGTGTCCCTTCCGTGTGGCCGGTTACTCATCACTGGCCACAAGTGAGTAGAAGAAGTGCTGCAAATCAAAAATGCAGATGTTCATGGCTTAAATGCAAATTTAAACTTTCTTTTACAAAAATATCCACAAGTAATAACAATTCAGAGAATTAAATAAGAAAATAGCAAACAAACAAACAAAATAAAAACCAAACCAAAAAAAGCTCACAACTATCATTAAGCGATAGTCATATTTTCTGAGTCCATGGTACTTAAAATATAATTGTTTACTTCATGTAATTAATTCATCCCTCAGAAACCAGCAAGGTAAACACCTGACTAAAATCTCCCTGCAACTGTTATATTAGGGCAGGAGAATTGTCTCGTCATGGCTACGCCCACAAATAGCAAATTGTTCCCCTCTGTTGAGGCTTGATTAATTAAATTAATTTAGAGACGTGATCCCTTTACATTAAAATTAGCCTGTCACATTAGAGATTTCTCTTCCGTCCCCAGCCTCCGCGGCCCTGCCACCGTCCACTGCTTCGGTTAGCGCCCCCCTGCAGCTCCCTGCACACTCGCCTCCCTGCTTCCCCAGGTGACACCCTGTCCAGGCACATGGAGAAGACACAGTCCCACATGCAACTGCGTTTCCTCCCCTGGGGTCACAGAGGTCACTGTCCCGTGTCTCTGCAGCAGCTTCCAAACATGGAAGCGTTTTCAGTCCGTAGGTAATTCTGTCTCCTCGAATCTGCAGACACTAAATTCTGCCTTCTGGAAGCTTACATCTAAGGAAAGCAAATTTTTTCAGCGTTAACTTTATTTTTTGTATGCATGGGAGTCATTGGAAACTTCCGTAGCCAAAACTGTGCTCTCCATGCAGGTAAGGATTAGCAGAGTCGTGAAGTCATCCAACTCCCCAAATACATTTCAAGGTAGGCAGTTCTCCAAGCATGGTGAGTTTTTGAAAATGTTCTAATAAAAGCTAAAAGTAAAATAACATCTTACGGAAAAGCAGGGTGGCATCAACAAATAAAAGTTGTATTTCCTTAGCATAGATGTGTCATCCTCAGCTGTGTCCTCACTGTTGGGACCAGTAGGAGGGTCAAGCTTATCATCAGCCAGACTGGGGAGGGAGGTTGGGGAAAGAAGGGACATTCTGCCACAAAAGCTCAATTTAATAATAATGGTTAGATATGGAGTCCATGAAGGGCTGGCAATGGTAAACATGACACATTACTGCTAAAACTGCTAGCTAACATATTTTTTAAAAACTTTAAATGCATGGTTGAGGGATCAGAAGAGGGAATTCCTTGGAGGCCACAAATTGTGAGAAAGGAGAAATCCAAGGGTTGAGCAATCTTTTCACAGTGGCTGTGGACTCTGTACTGAAGCCGTGAGCAGGAAAAGTCCGCTTCAGAGACGAACTGACCACACGCATTTGCATCTGGGGAAAAAAATTTCAGACTGACTTTGTGGCCTAAGCTTCAAGCTACAATTTTCTTTTTTAATTGTCCATTTGGTGGGAAGAAAATGGGGAATAAATTTGGACCTAGGATTTAAGACTTTGCATGGAGCAGTTCTGAGAAATAGGAATTCAAAACCAAAGTCACTAAATAGATGACAGAGCTACTGACCACGAGCCACAGACAGCAGGGCCTTCATAAACCCAGACTCCCAGCAGTGCAGGTGCTGAGACTATCAGGGACAGAATATAGAGTGAGCACATTTGGTACGTTTCAAAGGAAAAATCGGGGATAAAAAGAAGCAACAAGAGGCTACCAAAATGGACCAGGTTAAGTTAGAAAAAAATCACACAAAGCTTAGAGAATAGAATTTAAACTAGAAAACTATTCATGGATTAAACAATGATCAGCCAGAGCTGAAGACGGAATGAGCCAGAAGGCGGAGAAGATTAGACACTGTGAAAGATGTATTTGAAAACATGGAAGACAGAGTGAGAAACGACAGTAGGTGCCTGATCAGGTGCTCAGAAATGAGAGGGAGGCAAGCACGTAACACACACAGCTGAAAATCTGAATTAATAACAGGCACCAGCACTCAGATTTGGGAGGTCCCGTGGATTCCAAGCAGGATGTCAGAAGTCTGCACTTAACCATGTTTTCATCAAACCAAGTAGCTGCGGTTGTGAAGAAAAGCTTTAAAAAGCAGTCCCAGAAAAAAGAAAGTTGGGCCGCCCAGAAGTAACGGCCTTGTAGCCAGCTGCTGGGTCACAGCAGAAAGAGCCGAATGCTGCCCGTGACATTCAGATGGGAGAGAAGCATCCCACGTCTGTCTTTCTAGATCAAGGGCACAGTGATTGTTCAGAAAGGCAAACACTGAAACCCTTTCTCCCATCTGGTGCTCACAAAAGCAAATGCTAATGGATGAGCCCAGGGAGACAGAAAATAACTTCAGGAGGAGGATCTGAGTGGAAGATGACCTTGTTAGTAAAGAAAGTGTCCATGGGGACCTCTCTATCCAGGGACACATGCCTGGGTGGAATCCTCACAAAACCGAATCCATGGCTCAGAAAATGAAACAGTGTGAAAAATGCTAGCAGCATCCGATGGAGGTAGCCGAAGGGGGCTCCACCTCCCTGCCCACTCCTGGGCGGTACACCCATCCCTGACAGGCACTTGGTGCCACCCTGTGTGACAGGAGGTGAGCAGAGGGGCGTGTCCCCATGCTGGCATTATCTGCTGTCCAGCGATGGTGCCCGCACTGCTCCCAGGGTGTGGGCAGAAATCGGGACCTTGCTGACCTCTGGTGTATAGAGGAGCTTTTCTCAGCCTCCACCAAGTCGCTCCCGCCCGTCCCACCCTGCAGCCCGTCGCACCCTGCATCCTGCCCCACCCTGCAGCAGGACAGGAGGATACTGTTTTACATATACATACACATGTATATATAAAACATATGCACACAAACAGGCAATCCTAACCATCGTCGGGGAAGGGTTTGGAGAGGAAGGACGGAGTGCTCAGCAGCTAGCCTGGGGAACGCCTACGTAGATTTGGGTGCAGGCGGCAGAGTCAGGATGGGCTCAGAAGAGCCTGCAGGAGGGCAGAGCAGGGAAGGAGGGGGCGTGCAAACAAGGATGTCTTGTGTGCTGCTGGCCGGTCAGAGAAGACAGGACCCGGAAAGTGTCCACTGTAGTTAGCAACATGCCCATTCCTGCTGATCTTGGCTGAAGCAGTTTCAAAAGTGAGTAGGTTCAAGGAAAAAAAAAAAAAAGGTAATACATCATGACCAAGTGAGGGAATGGGAATGCAAGGCTGGTTCAACACTTAGAAACAAATCAGCACAATTCACTCTGTAAACAAGCTAAATGGATGAACTCTGTGATTATCTCAATATATTAAGACAATCATCTGATTAAATTCAATACCCATTTGGGATAAAAAGTTCCCATGTACTGGGAATGAGATATAGCTTTTTTAGGAAAATGGCATTGTAAAATACTGCAGCTAACATATGCTAAATCATTCCTCTCTGAGGATGAGAAAATGCCCATGATGCACATTCTCTCCACTTCCAGGAATCACCACCCCAGATGTAGTGGCTGGAGCCAACAGGGCAACCAGGACAAATACAAGGCCTCCTAGTGCAGAGCCCAAGATGGAACCATGTTTATTTGAAGATGACATGAGTCTGTAGAAAATTCTAAGGAATTAAAAAGCCATCAGGGCTAATAAATAAATTCAGCAAGTTTTCAGGGTATGAGATCAATGTACAAAAGTTACCTGTATTTCTATATATTAGCAATAAACAATCAAAAATTGAACTTAAAATATTATTTACAGTAGCATCAAAAAGTATAAGATACTATTAAGTAAATGTAACAAAATATGTGTAAGACCTATATACTGAAAACTATAAAGTATTGCTGAGAGAAGTTAAGGAAACCCAAAATACATGGAGAAGGTGTCATCGAGATGACTCAGTGTCACGAAGATGTCCATTCTTCCCCAATCCATCTATAGACTCAATGCAATCTCAAGATACAGTTTCTTTCTTTTGTACAAATTGAAAAGCGGATTCTTCCATTTATGTGACAAGAGAGCCACTTACACCAGGGCTGTGGGCGCCATGGGCGTCGGAGGACACGGTGGGGGGCTGTGCTAGGGGCTGCAGAAGGGCTGCCACTGAGGGGCCTGCGAGGCTGTGTCCTCCAGTTCAGCAGGAAATGGCCACTTTCGTGGCGAGATGGGCTAATCTCTAGTCCCAAGGATGGCAGGGTGGGAAGCGGACCCAAACCATCAACCTGTAGGCACTTAAAGGCCACCTCCCTTCAGTGTAATGAGTTGGGGAAAATGGGGATCTTTGGGAAGCACACTCAGGGAGGCAGGGGCCAAGGTCATGGGAAAGCATGCTGAAGACTGGAGGCTGGTCTCAATTATTAGACCACATTCCGAATAAAGCACAGTTAGGTGGATAAACACAAGACCATAGGGAGGTTCGTGCCCAGCCAAGGACTGCAAAACTTACTCTGTGAGCATGGAAAACAGTCTCTGAAAATTAAAGCTTTGAGATTAGAAGAGCTTCTTTTCAGAAGCTGGATGCTAGTAATAAGACTGACAGAGAGACTGATTCCGGGGCCACTGAAAAGTCCAAGTGGAAGGATCTAGACAGGGCAGATATTCCTGTGCTCTGTGTTGCATATCATGAGCACTCAAAGAACACCGAACAGCTTACACCGTGTTGATACCATTTTGCAGATTCACGATTCAAGTGCAAGTTTCAACAAAGGGTAAAATAAATCCTTCATGGCTTAATACTATGCGTTTCTTCTCTAAGCACGCCAGTGAGTGGACTCCCGGCAGACTGCCGATCCCAAAGATGGATCCAGTTATAAACAGAGCAAACAGAGAGCGAACTTCCACAAAGGCACCCACAAACAAGCCATGCAAACATTGGGACATCGGTCAGCTCTCCTGGGTCAACCACACAGGGACTCCATCACGTTTGGCACGGACTGTCAAAGGGGACTTCGGGTCCAGCTTGTGGGAAGGACCTGCATGCCTCTCTGACGGCCGTCAAGGGAGCTCTCCCAGAAATTGGGATTTATAAATCCTGTGTGATGACAAAAATAAAGACTTGTCATTCCGCTGGGAAGACTATTTGTGGACATGGGGCTGAGAGCTTCCCATCAGGGCGATTCACTCCTAAATTATTATTTTCTGTAAGCTTTAGTGTTCCAGAAAGATTTTATCATAATGTAAAGTGCCTGATTCTGCAGTCGTCAGGAAGGCAATAACTTTTCATTAACTTCATTTTTCATTTTTATCTTTCTTTGAGTGTTGCAGAACATAGCATATGATTTTGAATGTCATGTAATAACAACTCTCTAAAATTATCTGTCCTTCCTTCCATTTGACACTAATATTTGATATGTTAAGTTAAGCAGATCTACACATGTAGATCCACATCATTGTGCCTTGGGTGATAATAAGAGCTGTCAGTTTTACATTTCCTCATTGAATTCATGTGGATAATGACTACTGATTTTTTCTTATTAAAAAAATATATGTAGTGTGTGTGTATGTTGAGAGACACACAGGGAGGGACACAGAGACACAGAGACAGAGACAGACAGAGGGAGAAATGAGAGAATGAATTTCAAAAAAGGGAAAAAGCAGTATTTCATATTTTTTATTTGTTTAAATGATTTAGATTTTGCAGAAAGGATTCAAAGTGCTTACAAATTAAAACAAAAGTGACTTACTTTCACTTCAAAAATGAATGTGGACCACAGAGAAGTTTCATGCATTTACAAAAGTTATATGTTGAATCCTTTCACAACTCTGTGTACCCTCATCACCGTGCCCACTCTTCCCCACACCTAGCCTGCTCCCAAGGGAACCCGGACCTTATGTTAGAGCTGACATGCTGACCCCGGCTGGCCTCTGTGACGGCACCCCTCCCCTGCAGGTGCTCAGGACACTTCCTTTGTCACCTTGGGGACACACTGGTTTCCTGCTTTGTCAGTTACAGGTGTTTTTTAGCTGCCTGCTTCCTAAGAGGGTCTCAGAGCCTGTGAGATATAATGTTTTATGAGGAATACGTTTTTGGTTGTTCAGATGATCAAAATATACCTGATGTATTTGGTCTTCATCCAGTTCCTGGAAACGCTTCCGAGCCAGAAAGGTGACATGGTCCTAATGAAGGTGACTTTGGGACCCCACCCCAGGGCGGGGCGGGCTGCCAGGAGGATCAACCTTGTGATCAGAGGTTGGAAGTTTCAGCCCCATCCCTGACCTCTGGGGAGAGGGTGCAGGTTGACTCTGCCAGTGGCCAATGATTTCATCAATCCTGGCTACGCAGTGAAGCCTCCATAAAAACCCAAGAGGTCAGGGGCGCCTGGGTGGCTCAGTTGTTGGGTGTCTGCCTTCGGCTTAGGTCATGATCCCAGAGTCCTGGGATCGAGCCCCGCATGGGGCTCCCTGCTCTGCGGGAAGCCTGCTTCTCCCTCTCCCACTCCCCCTGCTTGTGTTCCCTCTCTCGCTGTGTCTCTCTCTGTCAAATAAATAAATAAAATTTAAAAAAAAAAAAAAAGCCCAAGAGGTCAGCTTTTTGGTCCTTTCTGGAGACCTTCCACGCTTAGGGAAACAACTCTTCTACGATGAGCCGGCCCCAAGCTCCATGACGACAGAAACTCAGTTGTCTGGCACCTCACTCTTCGTGTCCTTTATCATATCCTTTAAGGAACTGGGAAGCACAAGGCAGTGCCCCCGAGGTCTGTGAGCTGCTCTGGCGAGTTCGAAGAACCTAAGGAGGAGGTGGTTGGAAACTCCAATCTGCCAGTGGGTCAGAAGCACAGGGAGCAGCCTGGTGCCTGTGACTGGTGTCGGAAGGTGGGGGGCCGGGGCAGGAGGACCACCCTGACCTCAGCCCCACTGAACTGCCCGGCCAGGGCCCTCCGTGCACACCCGTCTGCCGACTCGGTACAGACCACCCCGGGCTGCCCGGTGGAGTCCCCGGAGCCCAACACAGGCTGGAGAACCAGCAAGGCCAGTGGAGGAGACAGGAGGGGCTCTGAGTGTGAGCAGGACTTCCGGCTCTGGCTGGCTCTCGAGGTCACGGGGCTGTGCCAGGCACACAGGTGGTCACAAGCCCCAGCCAGCAGCCAGCAGGGGGGCAGGACCCCAGCCCCACACCACACGCGGCCCGCGACGGTGTGGCCTGAAGCCGACTAACCCCAGGGCCCCCAACAGGCCCGGCCACAGCCCTGGCTTTGGGCCCCGCGGGCCCAGCACACACACCACAGGCCAGGGACTCGGCCCCTGCAGACCCGCGCTCTAAGCAGGTGCGGCCGTGAGCGGCTGAGTTCCCGCAGAGCAGTTGATTCGGGCCGGGGAACGGTTGCACCCTCGCACGCCTGGTCTTCCTGGAGGCCAGACCTCTCTGGAACTGGGAGGCCCGCTGTGCCGCTGCAGACCCCCACCGTCCCCGACCTCAGCCCCACTGAACTGCCCGGCCAGGGCCCTCGTGCACACCGCCTGCTGACTCGTCGCGGCCGCTGCTGGGCTTTGCGTCTCCCGTGCTCCTGGCGCCCGCTGGTAAGCGCACCTTCATGTGCTTCTCGCCAGGGTCACAGAGAGTTCAGGAGGGAGGGGGATGACATGCTTGCCCTGCCACCTCGAACCCAAAGTGCAAATGGCATATTTTAAAATTTTAGTGGTGAGGCTAAGGATTCGGGATTAGAATAATCCCGTTTCCTCAAAACTGACAAAATGAAATGTGAAATGGGTGTATTTAGAAATAGTGAATTCCGACGTCTGGCAGAGGGGATTTGGTCCGCAGCTCGGGGGCTAGGGGACTGGTTTCCTCCCCTGCATGGCAGAGGCACCTGTGGGAACAGGGGACCCTGCACCAGCATCTGCTGACAGGTGAGCAGGCCCTGCAGAAAAAAGCGTTTTGCACTCCACGCCTCTACCTGATGCCGGTGTGCATGGACGGGGCTTCTCGCTGTCCCGTTCTGCCACGGGGAGGCCGGGCCAGGAGCCCATGAGGACTAAGCATTCCCTTGCTTAGATCATTTCTTGGGGCCACACCACATCACAGAGTCTTGACTCATTCCCCAGGTGGGCAGAGTCGAGCTGAGCTGTCCAAGAATAACTGAGAGAGAGACAGTCTCATCTCTCCTCTGAGAAACAAGCTATTTGATAAGATCAGCATGGGTCGCCACGGGCTCCCTCCTCGTCCCCATGGTCAGGGGATGGGTGAAGGAAGGAAAGTCAGGTGAGCTGGTCGGTGAATGTGGGAGGCCTGCCACACCTCCGCGTATCCCAGCGCTAGGCTGTCTCTGCCTGTCCGCCTGCATCTGCCCCTCTCTGGGTCTCTCTCAGGCACATGAAACCCATCTCCCCTCTCATGAAAACGCCCGGGGTCCCAGTCCTTCCTCCGTAGCGGTAACAGAAATTCGGCACAGGTCGGGATACACAATTGGCTTCTCTTCTAGTGAGGCGAACACATTGGGATCGCCTAAAACAACGCTCATGGGGGTGGGTGTTAACGTCACCTTTGGACTGACTGAAAGTTTATGGTGGCCAATACCCTTCACCAGGAAAAGCTGGAGCGGAGATTCGCACCCAGGCCCCGGCCCCATGCCAGGCTGTCCATGTGCATTCCCGAGGCCAGGCTACGTCACACCTGCGACTCTGCGACCTGGGACAGCATCCTCATCCTCGGGGAGCCTCAGCCTCTTCACGGCTAGAGGAGGGGTGACAACCCCCACAATGCTGGTGTAGACAGCCATCGATAAAGCCCAGTCTGTCCCTGCTACTCTTCCTGCAGCAGGAAAGACGCCTCGTGCTGTATCTGATGAGGCGGGGCCCACCGAGGCCTCCCGTGGGCCCGCGTGTCTGGTGCTCGCCTGCTCTCCTTTCTTATCACTGGAGGATGCGTGGGCTACAGAGAATGCGGGTACTCCTCAGAGTCACCCTGCTGACACCGGGACAGAGGTGGGACGAAGTCTGTTTAAAGTTCGTGACTTCAAATCCATGCCGACAGTGGCGACCATAATCAGCTCCATGAGGGCGTATGCAGAGCACAGACAGGAGGCCGTAGAGACTACGTCCACACGCGTGTGCATGTGTGTATGCGTGCGTGAGTGTGTGCATGTGTGCCTGTGCAAGTATGTTGTGGTGCGTGTGAGTGTGTGCACGTGTGAGTGAGTGTGCACGTGTGAGCATGCAAGTGAGCGTGCGTGTGTGTGCGTGCACATAGGCGCATGTTTGAGTGTGTGAGCACGTGCACATGTGTGTGTGCAAATATGTGTAAGGTGCATGCGAGTGTGTGTACATGTGGGCGACTGCACTTGTGAGCATGGTGAGTGTGTGTGCGTGTGTGTGCACGTGAGCGTGTTTGAGTGTGCGTGTGTGGGGTGAGTGTGTGTGTGTGTGTGTGTGTGTGTGTAGCTCTTCTATTTCAGCTGTGGTTTTTTTCCCTGTATAGATTTTGAGGTTTTTGTTTTAGTGCAGAGAAATGCACTAGGCATGATAAAACCCTTTCACAAGCACAGAGAAATAAATACTTCCCACAAAGCGGATCATGAAGTATATTTTTCCCAAGGAGCTCCATTATTTTAAAAACAGTTGCTTTTTTTTCTTTTTCATTTTTATTTTAAGGGCCAGGCCAGCCGAGCTGCTGCACAGGGTCTCAGCCTGTGTGACGGCCGTCCCCGGCCATCATTCATTTTCAGTGGGCGAGGGGGAGCACTTGGGCGCATCAAAGCCTCATCAAGCCAACCAGCCCTGACATTCTTTAAAGAGGAGATGGATGGTCAGTCGGCTCCCACGGAAAATATTCTCCCAGCAAGTTCTCCGGATACCAGACTGCTTCTCTCTTTTTCTTTTGAATGGGAGCTGTGTGATCACCTCATATTCTTGAGGGTCACCCTCTGGGGGCGGGCTTCGCCGGGGGCCCCACGGAGCAGGACAGAGGACCCTCGTGCAGGATGTGAGCCCGCGGGAGGGCACGGGCTCCCCTCCTCACCTCGTCCCAGGCCTGGAATGCAGAGCGGTTTCGCACACGTCACTGAGGAAAGGGAGGGAATGAGCCCATCTCCTGCTCACGGTGTTCTCGTTATTGGTAAATCTCGGCAAGACAGACAGAACAGACATCCGTGCTGGCATTGCTCCTAGTTACTTGTCCCCTCCTGTCTGATCAGATGCTTTAGAAGAGGTACCTAATACCTTTTATGTACCTAATACCTGAATACCTTTTGGGTACATAAGCTCAGAATTTGGCACTGTGTTGCTTTGGGCAACCCACCACTTCACACCAACCTCATTCTAAGTAATTTTGTTCGTCTCCCACCGCGGGAGACTTTAACCCAGACCCGCGGTTGGTGAGCACCTGTTTGAGGGATGATATCAGAGCTCTGTGAGGGCGAGTCAGCCAGCGGAGGGTCACCGGTCCCTTGTGCCTCCCAGAGCTGCCACCGGGTCTCCCGAGTGTGGAGAAAACCCTCAGGGAGGCCGGTGGGCCGGTGAGGAGGAAAACTGCATTTATCCGGCAGAAGAGTACGAATCTGAGATAAAACCCGTCACTTAGTCTTCTCTCTAACCTCACCCGAGATTGACTGATCCCGATTCAGGTTTGTTTTGGCTGAAGCAGCGGCGGCATATTCTTCAAGCTCCCTTCCCCGCTGCCCGCACGGGCCTGGAGCCAGTCCTCTGGAGCGCCACCTTCACTTACCAGTTTGTGGCAGCTGCAGAGATGGGCGGGGGCCCTGCTCACGTGTCCTAGAGCCCCCGACTCCTGACAGTAGAGCTCTTCATAGTCGGGGAAGCACCTTCCTGTGTGGCGCGGGCATCAGGGACGCTGCCTGGGGTCCGGCTTGGTTGGTTCAGGCAACAGTCGGTCCCCGGCTTGCTGATGGTGGTTGGTTTTGTCTCAGCAGCCACGGGGGTCCGATGTGCCAGCCGGCGTCAGAGGGGTGGATGGGCCTGGCACCATGCCACCCCGATCACCCCACCAGCTGGGGGGCTGCACGGCCAGGCCCCCTCTTTGACATTCGTGCTCTCCGAGAGACTGTAATGATGTATTTGTAAGTCCTGTGAGATAAAGCTACATGAAGGGAGCAGGAAAGGACCCCCGATAGCCCCGCGCAGCAGGTCTTGTACCCTGGGCTCTGCGTGTGTCTCCCCAATCTTCCTTCCAAATGACCCAAGGTCGGGGATGGGGGCTCGGCGAAGGCTGCTCCCTGCTCAGGGCAGAAGTGATGGAGGGACGGCAGTCTGCCGGGGGGGCGCGCAGCTTCCCGGTGCTGGGCCCTGGAGAGGCTTGGCATCCAGACCCCATGAGAAGTCTCCCTTCCACTTTATTTCTGCCTCAGCTTTGTACTTTCTGCTCTCAAGCTCACCGTCGCAGGATCTATTATCAACAGTTGCCTTGCTTTGCATGCCCTGAGTCCAGTAATAGTAACAGACGGCTCTGTCCAAGGCCATATTTTGTAACGAAGAAACCACGGCTCTATTCACCAGAACACGGCCGAATAAGGAACAGGAAGCAGAGAATGAGTGATGGAGGAAGTGGCCCAACGTCTTGATTTCCATCCACACGACGCTGCTTATACCCTCAGGGACAAGAGGTGCTGGTTTCAGTCCTCTTAGCTTAAAAAATATTTTATTGGGGCATCTGGGCAGCTCAGTCAGTTAAAGGTCTGACTCTTGGTTTCGGTTTGGGTCGTGATCTCAGGTCATGAGATGGAGCGGGCAGTCTGCTTGAGATTCTGTCTCTCTGCCCCTTCCCTTGCTCTTTCTCTAAAATAAATGAATAAACGAATCTTTAAAAAAAAGAAAAGACCTCGTTCATTCTCAAAATCAAACCTGTTTGTAACTATTTATTACACAGGGGAGGCTGTGTGAATACAAACTTAAGTTTGGAAAATATTTGGAGAAGTCATCAGTATTTTTCTTGCTACCTGAAGTATTTTGTTGTATTCCAAAGGCAGGCCATACTTTCTGATCAGTAGTACATTGTGATGCTCTACATGGATGTAGGGACAAAAACAGTATTTTTGCAAAAATTAATGCAACTGAATTTCCATGGAAATAATTGATTATATAATGGAAATACCAACAATTAAAGGGAAAAGGGGAACATTGTCACTTTTTGAAAGTGGCTGAAATTTAAGAAATGCTTGATGAAATCAAATCACATATAAAACCTAAGGAGAATGGTGTCTTTTTAAATTAAATTAAATGCCACCCTGAAAACTTATAAACATGGGTAAAGATACTGGTATCATCAACCAAGTTCATGACAAACCCAGTGAGACGCTCCTAGCTCCTTGTGCCTTCCAAAAACCATGTCATTGTCAGAAACATGCCAGAGAACGGGTCAAGAATTTTCCTACTGTTTGGAAGTCTACTTTTGATTTTTGTTGCATGTCAAAAGTTTCTTATAACAAATATATCCTCTAATTATTCAATTTAAAAAGTGTGTTGCATGTTTACTTTCCATGTGTCAACATATTGGAGTTTGAAATGCCAGCTCAGAGACCTTAGTTCCATTACATATTTTAATTAGTATGGGAAGGTTATGCTTGATTTTGAGAAAAGGTTACAATTGTCTTATAGTAATTGGATTTTAGTTTACCATGAATAACTACTTGTGAACAACGTATACGTTTTTTCCTGTTTACCAAACTTGGAGTATCATGTAGGGGAATTTTGCGTTTTTTCTAGTTTGCATTTATTTTTCAGTGGTGGAGGCCGGCGTGTCTCCTCTAGGACGTGGTGGGCGCCACTCAGGGTTGTCCTGAGCCTCGTGGGCTTTCCATGCACACACCTCCCGGGTGGAGGTGATCAGGCTCCTCTCGGGACTGTGGGGGCGCTTCCAGGTCCACAGCGACGGGCAGGAGGTGTACAATAAAAACAGAGGCCATACAAAATATAAGTAACCATTTAAAGTGGACAGTCTAAGGGTTCTCTGTGAAATATAATGTCCAGAGTTTGTGGAGGGTACCAGAGGGCATGACATGGTCACCAATGACATTCGTTTAGGGATATCAAGATTTTCAAGTTCAAACCTGTGCTCATTGATTAATGTATTTTGGGGTTTGATTTTCAAACATAGTCCTTAAGACCGAATACAGACGTCTACACCATCCTTCAAATGGGACACATCCCTGCATTGTTGGGGTGCCCCTGAGGACCAAGCCCAGAGTGAAGCCAGCAGGACCGGAGGGCAGACCAGACCCCAAGCCGGGTTCTATCCCGGTGATGATGTTTCTCCCAGGAACCATGCCTTTTGATAGAATTTGTCTGCTGAACAGTATATGCTAAGTAATCATCTACTTTATTAAAGCGAATACACGAATATTTAACAGGATAGGAGCATATGCATAAATGTGTATGCATTTCCCATCTTCCAATCAACCTGGAATCACCCCCGCAGTGTAGCTGTGTTGCTTAAGTTCTGACGTGTTTTCTTGTCCCTTCTTCCCTTCCATAACTTGCCACTCCAAATCCACGGGGCCAAGCAAGGTAGGTGTCTCCCAGGGTGGAGGGGTGGGAGGTGCAGCCCAGCTCGGGGGTCCTGCTCAGGGTGTGTCTCGGGGTGTAGCCGGCTGAGGGAAAGAGGGCCTCACAGTCGCTTAAGACAACAGAAGCGTGTTTTCACTCATGCAAAGTCCACTGCAAATCCACGCGGCTGTTGACATCACGTGTCCTCCACGTGGCGCTCGGCATCAAGGCTCCTTCGGTCTTGGGGCTCGCCCCAACGTGCAGGTCCGCCCCTGACTTCTCAGTGCCTCCGCCTGCTGGTGGCATGTGTCCTTCTGCCCACACGTCTTCGGCCAAAGCAAGTCATACGTGTGTCCTCACTTTCAGGGGGCCAAGGAGCAGAAGCCCTGCGCAGCCAGAAGGGAGAAAAGAACCAGACAAACTGATGGACGCCAGCAAGACCCGCCACGGCCTCCAGCGTGTGCAGGAGCAGATGATGGAAATACTCATCTCACAGAGGGAGGAAGTCAAGGTTGCTACGCAGGCAACTAAAATATAACATGCTTGATCAAATAACTAGGAAATTGCAGATCCAGGACCCAAACCTGTTTTTTTGTTCTTTTCATGAACGATGCAGCTGACGACAGTTCATGTTGCTTTGGTAAACGCCAGCCTAACAACGTGGAGAAGAACCCGGAGACCCGACAAAGAGCAAGGTCGGCGAGGGCGGCATGCCAGGCTGCAGGAATGGTTGGTGAGTGGACACAGTGGGGTTAGCGGCTTGTTCAGGAAGAGTCGGCAGAGTGAAGGGAGGAGACTGTAAATAGAGGGGGATGTGAGGTTGCAGGAGATTTTGCTTTACTAGGTCTTGTTACGTTTTTAAGATGGCAGAAAATCAAAGCTGTTTATATTAAGGATAACTGATACCCTGGGTTTCTGGAGTCCTTTTAACTCTCAAGAACAATAATGAGGAAAAGTGATGAGCTATGTTTAATAACCCAGGAAGCTCGGGTCCTCATCAGCTCTACCAGCGTTTTGTCTTTGGGCGGTAAGCAGAGGAACTGCTGTCCCAGGGGGGTTGGTGACTCTGTAGAGGGGAGGAGAGCAGACAAGCACCCGGAGCTGGAGAGCTCTAGATGTGACTCCAGGACAAGCAGCATGTCCTTGGGACCCAGTGCCTGGCAATCAGCAAGAAGTTGATGGAAGCCAACTCTGCGGTGATGCACGGATTGTCCAGGCAAAGGAGAAAAGCTGCCATTGCATGAGAAAGCCCAAGCAACCAGTGGGGGTGCCCGCAGGGTGGTGGGTCAGGGCCCCCAGCACCCCCCAATATCAACTTTCCGGCTGCATGGCGCCATCTTGGAACGGATCTCCCAGTGCCGGCTGAGCATCACCAGCTGACGCACAGGCAGAGTAGACCCTCTGAGTCCTGCCAAACTGCAAAATCATGAACAAATGAATGACTGTTATGGTTTTCAGCCACTAAGGTTTGAAGTGATCTGAAACTTGCAGCACAAAGCAACCGAAACAAACCTTATTCATTTAGTCTTTCCTAAAACAAACATTCACTGAGTAATTCCTCGGGAAAGACAAGATTGTAGGTATTAGGGATTCCAATGATAAGAAACAGTCTCTTCTCTCCCTTCTCCTGCAGACCTATGATCTAGTTGTGGGTGAAGGGAGGAGACAGGGCTAATGCAATTAATAACTGAATTTGTAAACCAAGGTCTGCTGCCTCGCTCTGCTTTTCATGGGCCCCTGACCCCAGCATGCGTGATGCAGAGGGTGCCCCGTGGGTCTCAGGTCACCCCTGTGGTCTCCAGGACCGCCAGGACCCGTGTACCTCCTGTTGCGCTATAGTCAAGCGTCCGTGGCTCGCACCACACACCCCTGTGGCCCCACAAGGGGTCTTAATGTAGGACAGAGCCTCTAGGTAAGTCACGTGCCGAACAATCTCTACAGGTAGCTTTTGTTCTGGCTCGGTCTGAGCCCCTTCCTCTTCCTTCACTAGGCCTCCCGCCGGGCGGCTGCTGGCCATTGGGAGTGACGCCCAAACGCGCACAAGTGGTGCGAGCCGCTCTGGGTGCGCCTTCGTCGGGAAGCCTCAGGCCTCTCCAGCGGGGTGATCACGGTATCAGCTCTCGGCTCCTGGCCTGTGACTCCCCACAAGACCATCTTCCTGGCCCTGCCCAAGACAGCAGTGACCACCCCGCCCCACCCGAGGGTCAGCCTGGGCGGCACCTCGCCCTCCCCCTTGCCCACAGGTGTCTCAATGGGTCCTGCTGGTTCTGTGCCCCCATCCCTATCCACGTCCACTGCCACCACCCTTGTCCACGTGCACCTGCACTTCCTGACCCACGGTGCCCTGGGACCTGGCCTCCCTGCCATCGGCACCCCACGCGGCAGCCAGTGACGTCGTTATTTCTGAACATAAGTCAGACCATGGCACTCACCCACGGGGAACGTGCCGGCAGCCTCCTCTGTCTGCACGCTGGAGCCCACGCCTGTCTCTGCAGTCCACGGACCGCACTGCGTGGCCGGCCTGCCCAGTCCAGCCTGCCCGGCTCCTTCTCACTTGTCGCCGGCCACTCTCTTCGCGGTGTCCTTGGGAGTCACTGCTGACCTTTCGCCCTGCGTCTGTTTGACGTGTTGGGGACTCAGCGATGAAAGTTCGTCCTCATGGGACATGTATCCTCGCGGGTCCCAGGAACGGTTCCTGCTGCCTCACTCACACTTACTTGGAAAAGAGCAGAAGTGTTTATACGCTTGCCCCTTGTGATGTTGTAACGCCAGAGTCCACTCTGTCAGGTTATTTCTTTGGGACGTGACCTACTCTACACACAGCCCCCTCCCCTCAGGTGTCTGCGTTTCAAAGGGGTCGAAGGGCAAACGACAAGAATGATCATTCAAGGTCAGAAGTGGGCGTTGGGGTCCGGCTGGGTGTGGGCGTGGGGTGGGGACGTCGCTCCTCTTGCCGCGTAGGAGAGTCCCGCCTCACACGCGGGGCTGTCAGAGATCACCTCTGCCACTTGGGTCAAGTCACTTAACATTTGTGTGTGCCTCAGTTTCCCTTTGAGGCACAGGAACAGCCCTGCCTTCCTCGCTGGGGTATGTGTGTAAGAGCGGATGAGATAAACATGGTCAATGGTCAATACCTCATAGCCATTTTCCAAAACACGTTTTCCCGGTCCTCCCAGAAGAGTTGAGCGGAGTGTCTTTCTCACGCAGCAAAAACACGTCACAGACCCAGGACGCACGGCGTCTGGTGGGCTCCAGTCACGCTTGTTTGTGAACAAGATACAAACGCATTTGAAGCTTGCTGCAAATCCGTAGCTGCTTTCCTGCACTTTCGTCTGGGGTCCTTGCTCACGCAGGAGGCTCCTTTATTTGGGACTGCACGGGCTGGATTCGCAGGTATCTTTTACTTTTCTTACAAATAAAGAGTTTTTGGCCCAGCAGCCTGCCCATGACATTGCACTACTAAATTCGAATGACAGTCATGAAATGCTCCCATAATCAGTGACACAGGATGATTTTCCGCTCCTGACAAGCCCTTGTATTGAGTATGATAACAGTCACTCTGTCTTCATCCACCGCTGGAGTATAATATCAATCCATTTGATGATCCAGCCAACGAAGCCCAACACTTCGGTATCAATCTTCATAGAGTGCTGCCTGTTGTCTAACAAAAAGCCTGAAATGAGATCATTCAATCACTTTCTGCTGGCCGGGCTGCTCTCCTGAAGGAGCACCAGCCCCTGTCACTTTCCCACCTTTACACAGTAAGGGCAGGGAAGCTAATTGCAACAGAAATACCTAAATGCCGTCAGCATGGAGCTAACTTACAAACCACATATGGGAACAAAGAAGAAACAGATTCCGTAGCACTTGCTGGTTAAAAATACAAAGAGTCATGGGGGTTGTGAGAAGGAGAAGGGGTAGCTTCCACTCCCCAATATCCTGCGAATGCGCTGTGCTGGGGGGCCCTGGCTCTGGGTCTGGAAAATGGATGTCTACTGTCGTAAGGTGTTTTTCAGAAATGCTTAAGTAGGGAATCCATTTTGTGTGGGATGAGCACCTACCCCCTGAATATCTTCTTGAGTTTTCCCTAAATGTAAAAATACAGATGCTTTATAAACCTAAAACAAAACAAGAAGAAATACATCTTATCCAAAATAGGCAATGGTGATATGGGAGGGGCAGATTGCATCAAATATTGTTACTTCCATGTGTAGATAATCGTAACAGTGGGAAGAGAAAAACACAGCCAGTGTCCACTGATTGCCTCCATTCCTAGTCTGTGGTGAGAAGTTTTAAATCCTGTGAGTTTCTCTGTGTCATTAAAAAAGACAAAGACACGGGAGGTGCCTGATGCACCTTGAATCTTTTCCCCGGAACACTAGGGGCATGGTCCTGTGCTCAGGACCATTTGGAGACAAATTTCAGGACCCGGATGGCCCTAAGTCTATAAAGAAAGTATCTGAGGTTTGTCTACCTCTATAGCTCAAAACTGAAATCTTTTTAGCTTTTAGAATTAATTGAAAAACTTGCATTTCTTATTAATGCAATAGCTTACCGTCTTTAAGAACTAGAAGAAAGCCAGGTCCTCACTAGCTTGTGAGTAGAACATCCCGCCGGCTCTCGGCGCCCTTGACTAAGGTTACTCCACGCCCACACCTGTGAAATCTCCTTGCCATTTTCATGCGTACATCATATCTCCACCTTGTGCGAGGAAGGGCATATTATTACGGCCATTCTTCTGAATTACTCCAGGAATCACTCACGATGACACGGGATATTAAGAGAGTTTGTCATTTTCAGGTGATGGCTTGTCCCTGCTGGCCAGGTGCCAAGGAGCATGTTAATTATTTCCCTTAATACCAAACCTTTATGCTTTAAATACAGTCTCTCAGAAACCCAGGAAACAGATGTGTAGCAGTATAATACACACGGAGGGCCCGATCTGATATTATTCAGGTGGCCCAGTGGGAATTCCAGGGTGTCAGTTGTGCATAATAGGGCTTTTTTGAACATCTGTAGCTTAGGATCTGACCCCTTTTTGGCTTTTTATGCATTTGTTTTTCTCCTACTTGTAAGCAGCACAGGAAAAACAATGTTCCAAATTGTTTCTTCCTGATTTAACTTGGGTGTAGTTTCTAAACACACACACACACACACACACACACACACACACACACACACACACAGTTCTTGGTGCACTATTAGAAAGACACAAAGTGATATTAAAACACACAGAATTCATACCATATGGGTATAAATGAAACATGAGAAAGCATAGGGTCCTTTTCCTGTTTCTAAGAAAAATTTGCCTTTTTGATGACCTTAGAACCAATGTACGTATCAATCCATTAAGTTTTGTAAAGGGAAGAGACAATGAACATTACACACATTAACAAGGGATTCACAAAGCATCACTGGTTTCTATAAAAGGTACGTGAGCAAAATTTGTACCTCTCCTAAAGCATGCTATTCCCTCAGGTCCGTGTGAAGTGAGTCCTCCGAAAATCTAATGGTCAGTTTTGCAATGTCACCAATTTTTTTCAATCATACAAATGCCACCAATTCAATTAAGCTCACGCGGTCCGTCCGCCTGGTTCTCCTGGGTGAGCGGCTCGCCTACGAGAGCGTGCGGGCGAGCGGCGCTGTCCCTGTGAGGTATGGTTCAATCAACAGCCAAAGTTTTACTTGTCAGTTTTGATATATCCGATAATAGCTGTGGGTTGTTTTGCAATGTCCAATGTTCTGTGAAGATGGGCTTTTCATATTCTTTATTGTTTTTTACTGACAAAATGTTGCCTGGACTTTTGCAGTTTTGTGAAATGAAACCACAGTAAAAACAATATATAATTTAATCCTCATACACCTAAGCGGACCTCCACATCCTCGTGGCGAGTTTGGCCAGGATATAATGAGTTCCTGTTCATTGATCTGTCATAAGCAGGCTTGGTGATTGAACATGACCCCACAACCAAAACACTACAACTCATTTGGGTCCCCTCGGCCCCACGCGAATCTGGACGTGACATCAGGGGGCAGCGTGGCGATCCATAATTATATATCACTGCCTCTTGGAGTCGGGGCGACAGAAAAAGAATAAAAATGGGTCTTTCCAAAATGTGCAAAGGCGGCTGTGGTTTTTACTTATCTGGTGAAACTGTACATTTATACTGCAGGTGACTTTTTCTTCCCTGGGGACCCGAATCTGATCCTTTTTCATTCTTTTCTTTTTTTTTTTCCCTCTTCTGTTTTAGGTGAAGTCACACGAGGATGGGCACACTAGGCAGCAAACCCCAGTACTTGTGAAACCAGTCCTTGCCACCCCTCCCAGGGGCGTGCAAGCAGGCGTGCACACAGACACGCACGTGCATACAGTGGTGCATATACACGCTCTATGGGGGCAGCGTGAGTGTTGATATGCATGTCCTTGTGCATATGTCCGTAACTGTGCGCTCACCATCCTTACACACGCAGCGTCTCTTGTCTCGGCTCTCGGTAAATGGCACGGCTGTGGAGCTGTGACAATTATTTAGGACAGAAGCTCCCTCCAATACGCTTCCACGGCTACAGTCAACGGGCAAATGGTTTCTTCCCTGTGCAAGTTCATGGGAGAGGCCTCACTAAGGTTTCCGTCTGCCATTTTCCCCACAGCATCTAACAGGTGTGAACTGGCGTTTGCTAGCCTAAACGTCCCGCTGTGCACGCTTTCTTCGTTTTAGACCCTTGTCCCCTTCATCGTATCAGATTCTGAGCCTCCGTACCTCTGTGCATATTGAATGTTTTGTGACATGAAAGGTACTTCTTTTGAAATGGATTATGTACAAATATATTTCACAGATTGCTAGATAGGAACACACATGATTCCTCAAAGTAAGAGAACTGTTCTTAGAGACCCCACTCCCTTCTACTGTGGGGAGAAATAAATCATAACAACAGAAGTAGTTTGTGCAAACGCCATCTCTGTCTTGGGACGGGAAAGGTGGGGGGCTGGCGGCCGTGGGTACAAACAGCCTCCCGGGAACGAAACCTACAGCTGCGACGGCCCCCAGTTCACACTGGCCCCTGAGAGGGATCCCCGTGTCCCAGAGTAAGCAGTGCAGCTCTGAGGGGTGACGACCTGAGCTTGGGGCTGCTGGGCTCTAAAATGGCACTGGGGGCTCTCCTAGCTTTCTCCGAGCTCAAGTAGATGTTAACACGGGTTTTTTCCGTTGGAATCATCCCTCCATGGGCTCTGCGCCCTGTGATGCCTCGGCGTCATTTCGGGATCTGTGTCATGTGAAAGATGTTTCTGACATTGATCTTTTGCTCTCACACTGTGTGGACATTAGTCTCTGAGTAATAAGAGTGTGGTTAAAGGCATTAAGCCCAGGTCTGTCGTCTTGAAAGCAGTGGGATTAGGAGGTTTGGGGTCACTGCAATAGGACAGATGGGGTGTTTGAGCATGACAGCAGTGGCACACGTGTAACGGGGGAGGAGAATCAAACAGAAAAGGGCTACTCTTCACCTTAAGAAATTATTTTTCCCAAAAACACATGAGGAAAGTATAGGAAAGGTGTATATCTGCTTGCCAGTTTTCCGGATCAGCAAGTCCTAGCTAAGCATGTTCATGCTCTGGGACGTAAGCACGAGGCTGTGCTTTGCCCCGGGTTGCCCACAAACAGCTAGTCTTCCTTCTTACTTGTGTCCAGGGACACTCTCCTGCAGGGCTGGACGCTGTGAGGCCCGTGGCAGCGCATGGTGCCGGCACGCTGTGGGCTTACCTCTGTCACCTCACTCGCCGCAACCAGGCCGTTTTGCTTGCGTGCTCCCCTCTGCCTGCTTGTCAGACCCCCACAGATCCCGGCACATGGGACTCAGGCGTGGAAACTCTGGTTGCCCCACCCCCTGCGCCGTGAGTCCCGTCTCCCTATTCTCGATCTGCGGCTCTGCCTCGTGAGAAGCCATCACTTATTTCTTATACAAAGCGACCTAACAACCTCTTTACTGTTTGCTTTAAACACATGCCTGACACGTCTCATCCCAGAGTGACCTGTCTGCAGCCCATGGTAAAATAATAAGTGTTAGGACCCCACTGTGCCCAAGTCGCCAACGACAGCACGGAGACCAAGAGCAACCGAGCGACTTCCCAGGGTCACAGAGCCTCTAAATGGTGGCATTAGGCTCACGCCGGGGCCCCTGGCTCCAGAGCATGTGTTGAAACGATCACACTTCGGAAGGAGACATCGTTCGACCTTGCGGTCAGAAGCACCGCCCTGTGGGGCTCCCTCAGGACGGAGGACGGCAGAGGGGGTCTGCAGCACCAGGGTTCCCGAAGGCTGGCAGCCGTGCCCGGCGGAGCGCCCCGCTCGGTGCCCAGACAGACGGCCCTCAGGGATGGGAGCACAGAGCCGAGGGTGAGGAGGCTGAGCCCGGAGCATGAGCGGGGTGTGCGTGGACGTCTCTGGTCCTCCTCCAGCGGCGATGGGCTGGTTTCTCCGGACACAACGGGCACACAGAAAGTCTAACCAAATCTTTACGCAAGTTAATCTTGCCGCAGTTTTCTGAAATGAATTCAGAGGTCTCAGGAGAAGCTCCTGCAATAAGGTAGAGAAGAAAAGGAAAACTGTAGAGCAGCGTTGGGTGGGGGATGGGGCGAGGAAGGGCCTTTGGGAGTATTTTCGGCCATGGAGGAGGGCGGAGGGTGTGAGAGCCGAAACGAGGAGGTGCCTCTGAGGCTGACACTTGGGCGTGGAAACGGGGTCAATGCCAGCAGGGGCCGTGGGGGAGGAAGGCTGGGGAGCACCTGTCCGGAGAAGTCTCCGTGGAGGGGTGGAGGAAGGGGACAAAGCAGGTGGAGGGAGGTGGGGGAGGAGAGGATGAAGGGCTCACTCCCATGCAGGTCTGCTCTCCTTAGATGCCTCCAACCAGGAATGCATCCATTTTCTGACTCTGTTAGCTGCAAACACTCTGTGTGGTCACCGGCAGTGCTCCCGTTGTCTAGAACGTTCTCCCCTGGGCCTCCCCGTAGCCCTTCCACCTGGGGCCTGGCCCTCTCCTCCATCCAGCACTTGTGAAGTCTGCACTGTGGGTCCGGGTCCGTGGACCTCTTGTCCGGCATCCCCATCACTCCTGGTGTGCTCTGCTGCTCACCACGGGTCGGTTGCTTTGCCTCGATTTTGGAAACACGGCACTTGGCAGATCTACCTTCGAGGAAGAGACTTGGACTGTTTTCTGGATGATTGCCGGAGTGAGTGAGTGGATGACATCACAGGTGAGGTGATCGGGGAGCGGGGACCGAGGGGCTTACCTTCAGCCCTGAATAGCCGCCCGCAGGGGTCCGTGCATGAAACCGCTGTGTGCGGACGATGACAGTGAGAAGCACAGAACGGCGGTCCCTGAGGCAATCGGCCGTGTCTGCCCGGAGCCTTCTGGAGCCTCAGCACCGGGAAGGGAAACTGCTCGGAGCGAGACAGAAACCTAAGTTCAGGGAGCTGAGGACTGTGGGGTTTGCAGCGGCCGAGGTCTGGAGAGGGCAGAGCTACGCAGGACGAGAAATCTGTGTCCTCCATGAGGCCAGGCTGGTTTGCCCAGGGCAGGAGAAACTCCGGGTTTAACCAGCACAGTAGAAACTACTTGTTAATCACCTAAGACATTCAGTAAACACCCAAAAAAGGTCACACCTTAGCATTAACGCTAAGTGGTGCCCAGAGCAAAGGACATGCTAGTAAATCCACAAGTAACTAATTGCCTAAGTAGAAACAAACTCGGCCATTCTTTAATGCAAGGATTGGCAAACTACAGTCCCTAGATCAGGGCTGAATCTGGCCCATCATCGGGCTTTGTAAATAAGGTTTTACTGATACACAACAATGCCCGTGTGTGCGCCTATTGTCTGAGGCTGCTCTTGGGCCACAGACTCCGAAGTATTTACCCCCTGACTTTTTATAGGAAGTGTCAGCTTTATAGGAAGAAAACAAACTGCAGACACTCAAAAACAAAATACCCACAATGTCCAGGATCCAAAGAAATCATCAACTATGTAAAGAATCAGGAAAAGTGATTTATAATCAGTAGGAAAAATTTTAAAGGAAAAAACAATCCATAGAAACAGAGGCAACACGAGAGAAATGATGGCATCAGCACGTAGAACAATGAACACAAATGTTGTCAATATGTTCAAGGTTTTCAGATAAGACATAGACAAAACCTGGAGAGAAAAGTATACATGAAAAGGAACGAATAGAATTTTTAGAGCTGAAAAGTGTAATATCTGAAATGAAAAATTCATTGCAGGATTGTGGAGGAGTCGTATTAGGGAAGGCAAACCTGGCGAGCTGGAAGATACAGCAAGAGGAGGTCCTTACGCCGACATCCGCTGGACACGTTCATGAGGCACACGCGAGCAGACGTCCAGTGACTGGGGGACACGAGAAACCCGCTAAGCCAGGCGCACCTGGAACCTCAGGGGACCAGGAGAGAGGTGAGGACAGAAAGCACACTGCAAGAAATCATGGCTAAACATTTTCCAAATTTAACGACACAAATCAGAAGATTCAGAAAACCTGGATAGCCCTCTATTAGTTAAAGAAATCACATTTTTAACTTAAAAATATCTTGTAAAGAACGATCAAAGTCCACAATGCTTCACTGGTGAATCTGTCAAATATTTAAGGAAGAAATGATAACAACATGCAAACTCCATAGAAAGCTACATTAGGAGCGCACACTTTGCAGCTCATTTTCTGAGTGAGCATTTACCCCAATACAAACTAAGACAGCACAAGAGAAGAAAACTAGAGATAAATACGCCCCATGAACAGATACAACTATCTCAGCAAAATCTAGGAAATCAACTTTCAGAGTGTATAAAAGGTAACACATCATGACAAAGTGGGGTTTATTACAGGAGTGTAAGACTGTTCTAACATTTAAAATTAGATAATGTAATTCACCATATTAACAGAATAAAGGAGAAAAACCATACGGTTATCTCAGTAGATGCAGAAAAAGCATTTGATAAAATTCAACATGCATTCATCATAAAAACTCTCACTGATCTAAAGATAGAAGGAAACTGCTTTGACTTGACAAAGGACATCTATGAAAACCCTACAAGTAGCATCGCATTTACTGGGTTATGACTGAATGCTTGCCCCTGACCTCAGGAACCATGCAAAGATCTCTGTTTTCACTACTACATTCAGCCCTGCACTGAAGGTTCTAGCTAGTGCAATAAAGTGAAAATAAATAAAATAAAATATATTGTGACTGAAAAAAATTATCTTTGCATGGAAGTGATCATTTATGAAGAAATTTCTAAGGAACCTACAAAAAAAAGTCCTAAAACATAATAGAACTGATAAGCAAGTTTAACAAGGTTGCAGAATACAAGGTCAATGTACAAAAATCAATTATATCTATATACCAGCAACAAAAATTTAGAGATTAGAATTAAAAATATTGTTGTCTATAACACAAACTTCTTAGAGATGATTTAATAAATTGTGTTCAGGACCTATACATTAATAACTACAAAACAAAGGGAGCCCTAAGCACTAAGTAAATAGAGAGCTAGACCAGGTCACTAAGAATCATAAATTCTCTCCCAACTGATCTGGAGAGGCCATGAAATCTCCTCCCAAATCCTAGCAGACGTTTTTGTAGAAGGTGATACGTTCACTCTAACCTTTCTGTGGAAATGGAAGAATATCTAAAACAATCTTGAAGCCGTGAGAAAGTTTGAAGACTTAACACTACCCAACTTCAGGACTTACTGTGAAGTTATAATAATCAAGACACTGAAGTATTGGTTTAGGGATAAATGCACATACTGATGGAACAGAGTCCAGAAGTAGATTCACACATACCTGAGCCATTGATTTTTCCAAAAAGTTGCTAAGTAAGACAATAGGAAAATATCTTTCCACATATGGTGCTGCTTATTCATATGAATAAAAAAATAACCTTGAATGTTGTCTCATAACATTTGATCTCAAGAATTAAATCAAAATTGATCAAACATCTAAATATAAAATTTCAGACTGTAGAACATCTAGAAGAAAACACAGGAGGTAATCTTTGAATCTTTAAGGAGGCAGAAGTTTCTACATAGAACATGAAGTACAAACCATAAAAGAAAATCTCAGTAAGTTGGACCCAACATTGAAAACTTCTGTTCTTTGAGAGATGCTCTTAAGAAAATAAAAAGGCAAGCTTCACATTCAGAGAAACGTTTTAAAAACATATATCTGACAAATGCTTTGCATCCAGAATACTTCCAGAACTCCCTCAACTCAAAATATTTTTATCAAAGAATCACGTAAATGAAGTAACCAGAGGGCGAATAATGGGGGTTTGGTCTGCTCACGGACATTGGGCGTGGCTCCCACGTCAGTCACAGTTGAGCTGAGATTTGAAGGAAGACTGTCCAGGAGGAGCAGGTGCTCACTGGTCCCAGAAACGACAGACACTGGATGCCCGGGGCCTGCAGGGCGGGACAGGAGCTGGAGAGGCTGTTGGCACTGGGCCGCGGGGGCCGCAGACCTTGTGAGACCTTGCTGGGTGGCCTTGGTGGGTATAAGGAGATGACACGGTTTGCACCTTCAGCAGAAGTTAGCCATGTGGGCACGTGACATGAGCCCACTGTGTTCTAGAAAGACCAGTGTCGTGCCCTGCCAGGCGTGGATGTGAAGTGCAAGGGGCCGAGCAGGTGTGAGGAGCTACATTAGAGATGATTCCTTGGCCTAGAAGGCAGTCGTTTAGACCGAGTGGACCCAGCAGAGGAGCAGGTGGGGGGCATTCACGAATCATCTGGAGATAAAATGGACGGCATTAGGTAATGCACTGATAAGGAGGGGAAATGTGCACAGTTGGAAATGGTACAGTTTGGGAGCAGAGAAGAGAGGAAATCACAGTTTGGACGTCCACACACACGCCCGAATGTCGTGGAGCTTCTGGAGCCAGGGGTAGGGCTCAGGGCGCTGGGGGGGTGCTGCGCTCATCTCGGCTTGGACAGGGGTTGAAGTCGTATCATCACAGGGAGACAGTGGGCGAGGGTCGAGAGCTGAGGCTGATAGAGCGAAAGAACTGAATGGCTGGGGAGGGAAAGACGTGCACCCGTGAATGAGGAAAGAAAGGTGTGTTTGGAAAGCTGAGAGGAGTCCTGGACGGGTTCGAAATGGCAGCCTAGAGTCTTTGCAGACCGAGGGGGAGCCACGAAAATGACCACAGAAACAGGCTCCTGGATTTTGCCACATGGAGGGTCTTCCTGGCCGTGTAAGAATTGCTTCAGTGGAGTGCGGTTCCCCAGGTTTGGTCCAAGGATGCGCGGGGTCCCAGGGACCTCCCAGGGCTCCGTCATCCTGCCAGGACACTGCGGACCTTGCTCTCCCACAGGTGTGCATGCCTTGCACAGTTCAGTGGCATGGTTTTGTGATGAGATTGGGGTGATAATAACGGTTGTAATGTTTTTATACTGAATGAGGTCAGCATTAGGACGACAACACAAAATCATGGATAGAAGATCCATTCCAAGCGCAAGAGACACCAGTGGGTTTTCGTGTGTGAGACATTGAGACAGTTTTGGATTCCACATTCCAACCAATCTTTAGGAGATGAGCACTTATGGAGTTTTGGTGTATTATCAAAGAACAGTATGCACAATTAATCAGAAAAACTATTAAAATACTCCTCCCTTTCAAACTAGTCTGTGTGAGAATGCATGTTCTTCATATACTTCAGGCAAATAACACCGAAATCAGAAGACAAGATAAATGAAATCATACTGCATTTCCTTCTGGCGGAAGGAATGATGCTTTTTGTAAGTTCACTTTTCCTGAGTTGTCAAAACAACACTTTCTCATTATTGGAAATATAGAGGCTCCATAAAAGTGAAAAGAATCATAAAAAATCTATAATTCTGTTATATTGACAAATCCACTGTTACCATTTGAAAATTTTCCTTGTAGATTTTCCAATGCAAAGTTATCTTACTCCTTCTCTGCTCTTTCAAGTGGTATTAGATAATAAGCATTGTCTTAGGCCATTAAGAATTGTCATAAAAATGTTCCCCTATGATTTATAATAATTTTTCACAAGAGTATATATAATTTGTGTTATTATCACTGAAATGTAACTTCTGATTGTTTTACAGTTACCAGTCATGTTGAAGTGAACGTCCATCATCCATACACAATTCACCATCTCCATATGAATCATTGGTTTGTGCACTGTTGTTTAAATGCTCCAACTCCCTGGATTGCCTCTTTTTGTAAACCTCCTTTTAGCTATCATTTCTTTTATCATTTGTGAGAATGAGGAGTTTTCAGATATTTTGCTTGCTATTATTTTTTACTTTAATTATCTGTTTATCTTTAAAATTACTAATTTTAAGTTTTTATTGATCTTTTGTTATATTGTAATAAATACATTCTTTTTTTAATTTTGAAGTTTTTATTTAAAGATTTATTTGTTTGAGACAGAAAGAGTGTGTGCACAAGCAGGGAGAGGGCAGAAGGAGAGGAAGAGAGACTCTCAGGTAGATTCCCTGGTGAGGGGGGAGCTTGACGTGTGGCTCAGTCCCACGATCCTGAGATCATGATCTGAGCTGAAACCAAGAGTTGGATACTTAACCGACCGAGCCACCCAGGGGCCCCTGTAATAAATATATTCTTTAGTTTCTTTTCTTTTTTTTTTTTGGCCTATAAATGTTTTATAATCTGCTTAGTAGATTAGTTATTATAAATCTTAAAAGAAGGAGGCGATAGCCTAGGTCTGTCTGAAAAAAGTGATTGTAGCTGTACTTGTGTTTTTTATGACATTTTGAAACTTCTGCTCAATTGGATAATTTATTGGAACAAATTACTACCGTGCTAGAAATGTACTTTCAATTTATCGAAGTTGTTCTGAAGAAATACTGCAAACTCATGAGGACTTTCCAGGATTACTTTCACGCCCCCCCCCCCCCCGCCCCCCGGACAGGTGCATCAGGGACTGGCAGCATGGGGCGTGTGTGCAGCAGCGCCAGGTACAACCTTTCGGACGTGCAGGGGTCCAGGGCAGCTGGGCCAGCACCGCTACCCCGAACGACGGATCGCAGCAAGGATGCGTCCACACATGTGCACTGTCGTTGTTCAACTACGCAGAAGTGTGCGTTACAGGAATGAGGGCAGGGAGGAAGAAGGAGGACGCAGAGTTGGTAATTTTCTAGGGTCCCGAAATACAGGCATATTTTTTTTTTCTAATTTCATTACTGATGTTCCAAATGTTTGCCTAATAAAATCTAAAATAAAAAAAACTCAAAAAAAAATAAAAGAAGTGAAAACGGAAGTTAAAATTGTTTTGGAAAAGATTTTTCAAGTTAATGAAAGTCTGGTAAATGACCGTCAACATTTTCGAGTTGTGTTTGTCGGATGGCGTGGGCCATCTCCCTGTTCCACAAATCGGCACTTGGTTCCTTTACTAGAATATGCTGCTGTGCGGATCCTGGCCAAACTGAGTATTTTTCCCAGGGTCATTTCATTTTCGTTGGATCAACACCAGATAATTCATACCACACACACACACACACACACACACACACACACACACACACACATAGTGAATTAAAGGAAACTCTCTACTTTCAAGGAGCTTACCACTTAGAGGTAAAGCTATAAAAATAAATGCGCTCATAATAAAAGTATTCATCCATATCTGCCACAATAGCTTAAGTTTCTAATTAGACCTTTTAAACATACAGTCAGTGCAAACCAGGATGTGAAATGTGTTTAAGTTTATGCTACAATTAGAACATTGGCATTTGCATTTACTGACTTTTTTTGTGCCTAAATTCGTAATCTTAACTTTGCTTTAACAAGTTTTTATGTTTAATTTCTTCTCCATTTTTTGAAATAACAGACAGAAACAGACAGTGCTTACTAGCGTTTGCATTTAAATAGCCTAGTGTGGGCTGTGGAGTTACCACCTCATTGAGTGGAATAGACCGAGGAGGGGAAATCCACACTTCTGGTGCTCCTGCCTGGGTACAGCTGCAGAGTTTCCTGCCAGGCTACCTTCCCAGCAGCAGATCGGATTTTGTTCTGTCGTCTGAAAATTTGCAACTGAAGAAACAGGGAGACTAAATTCCTAAAAAGTTTTGGATTTGACAGAAAGGGACAAGAACACAAACGCTGGAGTGGAAATATTAAAATAGTATTTCTTCTCTCAATCAAAACATATTTCTAAAAATGGGAGAGACTTTGCTTAACTGTGGAGCCACTGGCGGAGACAGAATTGGGTCAGAGCAGAGCCGTGTGCGCCCACAGTGCACCTTGTCTGCTGGGGATGTCAGCTGTCGACCAACCCGACGTGCGGAAAACCAGCGGGCGAGGTCGGGCTGCGTCCAGCGTCAGGCTATCTGCTCTCTGTGCGTGCTGCGGCTCCCGAGCCGAGGATGCCGAGTGACCTGGACACAAGGTCGGGCAGGGGCAGGGTGCTCTTGGATCGAGCCCGCGCTGTAGGAGTGCAGATGGCTGGGCAGGCTCCCTGCCTCTGTTTACTCTCTTGTTGGGCGGGGGGCTCCTTTTCCTGACTGGTGCTTCTTTCCCGTCCCACTCCCTGCCGTCTCTTCTCCAGCCAACGCTGCCTTCTCCCTGGTATTCCAGACCTAGCGGCAGAGGGAGGAGAGCCCATCCCAGTGTGGAGGCTGCCCCTCTAGGTCAGCCCTCAACAGAGCCACTGAGGGCCACCACGGGCGCAGCACTGGCCACGCTCCGGCTCCCCCTGACCGGACCGCCCGCCCTGGGGGCCACCACTCACGGCAGAGCTGTGAGCCACGGCCTCCGCGGGCCGACCCCAGGACTCGACACGTGATGGGGATGAGAAGGAGCCGAGGCAGGAAGATGGAGGAGTGAGGCCAGGGAGCAGGCTGAGTGGCCGCTGTGCTTGGAGCAGAGCGTGGATGCCCCAAACGGAGCCACGTTCTCGGAAGCGGCTGGTAGTTTGAGTGTGTGAAACTCTCCATTTCTGCCGGGATCCAGTCTCTGGGAAGGATGATGCTGGTTCCCGGGCCACACGCGGGCACTCGTCTGAGTCTCTCATTACCGCGGGCTTCCTCCCACTACTGTGTTGTCCACGTTATTCCGAAGGTAGCGTCTGTGAGTGTTTCCACTTCGTGCTGTTCTGGGAGACCTCACTGAGTCCTCCATGATTGGTGGAAAGGAGACTGGCTTTGACTCCTCTGGCCCGTGTTCTACCTGGCTCCCTGTGGTCACTGAGTGCTGGGCTTGGAGGAGTTTGCTGCACCTCTAGGACCTTCCTATCCAGCACCTGAGCTGGGGAGGTGATGGCTCCTTCCCTGTAAGGAGGCTCTAGAGAGACCCAGTGCTGAAGGAGCTTTATAAACCAGCCCTGCCACTGGTCTGTGCCATTCATACGACCATCCATACAGAAGCTCGCGTGGCTCATTCGGGCCCTGCGGGGAGAGCTCTGGGCACCCCTGGACTTGGTTCCATGAGAGCCAATGGGCAGGGCTGGGGCTTGGACCGCGCTGTCTGCCATCTGCACCCCGCCCCTCCCCCCTCCTGCTTCAGACCCTTCTCCTCTTCCACGTACAGGTAAGACAGAGTTCACTGAGACAGCAGAGGCTCTCTCCAGGACGAGGAGCTGGTTACTGTGAAGGATTTTGTTCCTAACTAAGCAAAAGTAGGTTTTGAGAGGAATAGGGGTTTGGGTAGGTTTCCTTATTGCAGAGGAAACTTGAATGTTATTAAATTTCAGATTAGATATGAAGGTCCAAGTTCCATTAAAGCATCATTCGTGTACATACATAGATTACATCTATATGTGTGTGTATATATAGTCACTCAATCATGTTTACAATTTTTAGTGTTTTAATTTTTTAATGTGCAATTTCTGGGCATAGTTACAAGGTCAGCACTATGCTTACACATAAAAGTTGATATTACTTTTTATTTTTATTTATTTTAATTTTTATTTATTAATTTGTGTGTGCGTGGGCACACACAAGCAGGGGGATCAGCAGGTAGAGGGAGGGGGAGAAGGAGAAGCAGGCTCCTCGCTGAGCAGGGAGCCCGATGTGGGACTTGATCCCTGGACTCTGGGATCATGACCTGAGCCAAAGGCAGACACTCACCCAACTGAGCCACCCAGGTGCCCGTTGATATTACTTTTTAAATTAATGTTACATAATAAATTTTGCCATATCACTATGTAGCCTGTATGACCATTGTTTTTAAGATTAAATGCCATTTAATAGCTCTATCATTGTCCAATTTTTGGATATTTAAGGTGATTGGCATTTGGAGCCATGTATTAATATAACATTAATCATATATTAATGCCTCCAATGACTTTTTTTATATTTTACATTTGCTTGAAAAACTAACTTGTGTGTTAGACTGTGAATAACACTAAAAATTTAGAAATCCAACCTAAGGGATGATGTTAAATATCCAGGTGTTCAGTTGGGATGATCTCAACCTTTTTGTTGGTAGAACAGAGTTAGAAGTTTTGGAAGTTGTAGTAAATTACTCCTCTGCCATTGAGGGGCCTCCTGTTCACCTTGGACTTGAGTTTCCCATTTGGAAAGAGAAAGTGCATGAGGAAACAGGACTTAACATTTTTCAAAGGTGGGCGTCAAACTGGGGACTTTATACCCATTTTCTTCTTTGATGCTTGGGATATTTCACAGGTGAGAGAAATGGTGAAGGCAAGAAAGCCGTGCTGTGGGCTGGGCCCCACCCTGCTCCCCACAGGCCCCCCCATGGCAGGGGAGTCACACATAGTTTCTTCCCAGTGTGCGACATTAACATATTCCAATCACAGTTACATTATTGCACTATACCATTGAGTTACCTTTATATACTGTTAATATATATCTTAGGAAAAAATCCATCCTTCTTCTTAAAAATATATTTTTCCTAGGTTTTTTGTTTCAATTAAGAAAATGTCCACATGGCCCATGACCAGCTCTAGTAGAAATGGGGTCGCCTGCTGCCTGGGGCCAGGTGGCTGGTGGCCACCAGGTGTCTGTACCCCACCTGGGGGGAGGGGCTCTCGCCCCTCAGTGCTGGCGGGAAGGAGGCGTGGTCAGGAAGCCTCCCGTGGCCCCTCCAGGCTCAGGCGGAGCTCCGCTGTGGAGCAGGATGCTGTCCGCCCCAATGGCAGGACCTCTTACCACCAAGAGCCCGTGTTTGTGAGGATTTGGGAAGTGCCTTGGTGGTATGTGGTCAGAAGAGTTTCGGGAATATTCATCCCGAATATTCCCGAATGGATCAGCCTCAAATGTTGATACTCACTTCCTCTTTTTTTTTAACCAACTTAACACAGATTCTGAGACGGGAGTCCCATGCGGTCACCGCAGTAACCAGAAGGCACGGCAAGGTCCAGCGCCCGCCGCACCTGTGTGTCCAGGCGTCATGTCTCCGCGCGAGCACCACCATCCGTCCCGGCCGCCTTTACTTCTGAAAGCTCCTGTTGCCATAGAAAAATGTTAAAATCTGATTTATTCATTTTCTTCTGGGATCCTCAGTTGGTACTTACTGTGAAATAATGTGAATGGCATGTGAAGACACCTTACCCACTGTGGCAGATCTCCAGTTAAATTATCCGTGGTATTGGGAACTCGCAGGTCGTTGACTATCCCAATTTAATTTGGGCAGTACAGGACATTTCTAATAATTAATACTGTAATAACACTTAATGATCTGCACTCATGCAATCTGAAAATCCAGCTAATGGTGCAGTTTTTAGCGATTGCACAAACAGCAAGTTTTAAATGTGTCACATGCTGCTATTTCAGCATCCCGGTGCCATGCAGGAGACCCTGCCCGTGGGGCTCTCACTGACCCCGACCCGGAGCCTAGACATGGGCATGACAAGTGATGGGCCTGGTCTCTGGGGAGGGGCTGCTTGTTTGGAATTGGATCTAAGGCAGGAGAACCAGAGAGAGCATGGCCCTCCTTCCAGATGGGAGGTACATTTAAAAGCTGTGAGGATAGTCACTAGAGAGGGAGCCAAGAAATTGGAAATAAGGAACACGATTGCAGAGACTCTTCGACAAACTTCATTAGAAAGGAATTAATATTTTGGAGGCCTGCCCAGCAGATAGCGATGTATTCGTTAACCGTCCTCTCTGCCGATCTTCCCCTTCTATTCTCACAGCCCAACCTGCTCTGGAAGCTCTTTACACACCCGGATTCTCAGGCCTTTTCTGGAAACTCTAACATCCCTCATTTTGTGTTTCGTGGAGGGCCGTGGTGTTGTTTTGCTTTCATTTTCTCTCTCTGTCTCTCTCTTTTTAATGGGGAAGACATTCGATGCTATGCCATCCATTATTTCCAGAAGAACAGAAAATGGCCAAACTGAGTGTTTAAATACGCAGCTAACATTGTCTGCCTAGTTACCAGCAATGTGGTGGTTTGATGTTGATTTTCCAGTGTGCGCACCTCACTAACGCCCGCGTTTCAGGGATCCACCCACCGATCATCACTGAGAACATAGGCAAGGAAACAGTGGAACATCGGAGGAAAACCCCATTCTAACTCCAGACCCTTCCCAACCTCCCCCCCCTTTCCTCTGGGATGCCCCGGGATGTGAGGGATCCAATCCCTCCGGCCGACCTCCTGCTCGCGGGGCTTGACCCCGCACGTCCACCGCCAGCCGCTGGTGCGGACTACGGGCACAGACATGCTCGCTCATTAGTGTTTTACAGTCTCGAGCCTCTAAAACACTTTCACAAATATCACTAATGCAAACTGCATTGAAAGGATTTTAAAATTCATTGTAGTTTATGTGCTGCATTTATGCAAAAGGGGAACAATGTGATCTTTGTAGGAGGAGATGATTTGTGTTACAATTATTATTGTAAATTATTAGATTTCACTTTTCTATCTTAATTGCAAAATACTTATGCTGTTTTGTTACTGTTGGAAGCGGATACAGTTCCTGGAATGGGAGCTCACTGACGGGCATGAGCAGAGCCCATCGAAGAAGCCTGAGGAACTCCAAGGGGCACAGCGACCCAGACGAGGCCTTTCTGACTCGCCCGGGGGAAGCGAGGAGCGGATGCTCTGACGCTCTGACAAGGATGCACCTGGTAGAGCAAGTTCTAACTCGTCCAGAAGCTTCTGTTCCTCTGTCAGAAGCCCCTTTTTACCTCTCGGCACTTTGTCCTCAGGCCTACACATTCGACTTGCATAAGAGGCGGGATCTCATTACCACCGAGAATTAAATTAACTGCTTAAAAAAAGTCAACTCCATTAAAGGAACATTAAAGGTGCTTCAGGACACGCAAGCCTAGAAATTCAGCAGAGGGCTTAGACCCTGGGCCAAAACTTGCCTTCAGTTCATCAGACTTAGCCTTCAAAGTGCTCTCCGTCTACGGCGGGCTTTCCAAAAAGGAACAGAGAAGTCAGCCCCGGGGATCGGCACGACCCTGCTGTGAGTTGGTGAGGTGAACCCATTTTACAGGAGGTGAAACCAAGTCCACGGAGATCACGAAGCGCTTGTACAGCTGCAGATGCTTGGATGTCTATGTCAAGGGGCAGGGCAGTGGGACGCCCCTGCGCCTCATCACAGCTAGGGTACGGCGACACTGGGCACTTCAGTATGTTTTCCCACAGGACCGAGCGTGTAGAGGTCACTGTGCACACCGTGGTGGGGTTTCCTGTCTTGAGGAGAACTGTGCCTTTCCAGAGGCTGACGTGTACATAAAGGGAAGCAGGATACAACTGGCCCCAAGTTCCACCCTCTGTGGTGGACATGGATTAATCACCTTAACTACTTCAGCGTGTGTGAGGGGAAGACGGGAAGGTGAGTGGGGCGTCCTGTTTGCTTAAGGCCCTGGGAGATTCATTTTATTTATTTATTTATTTTGAAAAAGATTTATGTATTTATTCTGAGAGAGAGAGAGTGCCAAGGAGGATCAGAGGGAGAGGGACAAGCAGATTCGGCCTCTGACGTGGGGCTCGGCGGCACGCCCCTGAGATCTTGACCTGAGCTGAGAGCCAGAGTGGGCTGAGAGCCTGAGAGCCTGACTGGCTGAGCCACCCAGGTGCCCCGGCCCTGGGAGACTTCTACGGTGGACGTAGATGTTCCAAATAACCACATCAGAGAGCTGCAACAGACGGCGAGGAGCGGCCCGCCGAGCCGGGGAGAGCGTGGGAGCTTGACCACCGAGACACAGACGCAGACCCAGCTTGACCCGCTGTGAGCCACGCACCTGCCCAGGCGTCCGCGAGCACGCGAGGCCAGTGGGAGGGCGGGACCAAAAGGACGAGACTCCATCATCGGCCCAGATACCCTTGTATTTTGGCCACACTTGCCGTCTGCCGTGAAGGAGCAGAGTATGGTTGTGGGAGAGACTCGCGCAGGGGTGGAGGAGAGGCGCCTGGCCGCTGCAGTGAGCCGAGTGCGGAGAGCCAAGAGCATGCCCGAGGGCTAACGCCGGGCCGTCCCAATACGCCGTGTAGCCGCGGTAAGAGCCCACCTGTCCGCTGCATGCGCCCCCGAATCAGCACCCTCGATCCCAAGCAGTCCTGCGAGGCTGCCTCACCAGGGTCACAGACGGGGAAACTGAGGCTCAGGCGGGTTAAGTAGCTCCCTCAAGGAACAAACTGGTGATGGCCTACTTGAATGAAAGCACATGCTTTCGACTCCTCTATTCTGGCCCAGAAACATAGATCCTCTTTATTCACACTAAACAACTTCGCTACTCTCCCACTTTTGGCGTTCATTGCTGTGCCGTGCAGGACCCGCGTGGCTCAGCCAGACGCTTTCTTCCACTTCCACCCGTGGCTGGGCTCACAGTGAGCTTCCTGCTGCCTGAGCCCTGGGGATGATGAGGAGCTGGCCTCGGAGACTCAGGGGAGACAGTGGTTCCCTGCCAGTTCCCAGGGCTGTAACGGATTTGATCCAAAAGATGGAAGAGAAGCTCCATGTTAGTGGGTGTTAGTTTTGTGTGTGTGTGTGTGTGTGTGTGTGTGTGTTGTTGTTGTTGTTTTAGAAAGAGAAAGAGAGAATCTTGAGCAGGCTCCACACCTAGTGTGGATCTAGATGCGGGGCTGAGTCTCACGACCCTGAGATCATGACCTGAGCTGAAATCAAGAGTCGATGCTTAACTGCCTGAGCCACCCAGGTGCCCCTGGATGTTAGTTTTATTTATTTTTTATTATTTTTTAATTTTTTAAAGATTTTATTTATTTATTTGACAGAGAGAGAGACAGCAAGAGAGGGAACACAAGCTGGGGGAGTGGGAGAGGGGGAAGCAGGCTTCCCGCTGAGCAGGGAGCCCGATGCAGGGCTCGATCCCAGGACCCTGGGATCATGACCTGAGCCGAAGGCAGACGCTTAATGACTGAGCTACCCAGGCACCCCTGGATATTAGTTTTAAATGGAAACACTAGACAATTTAAAATGAACTTGAAAATGTTGACTTGGAACCAAGTAACTGAGTTGTTGTCTATGGACAGGGGTTCCAGCACCAATACATTTTCTAGAAATCCATGCATTTGCACTTTCTCTGGCCAACGCTTTCTAGCACATGAAGGGAGAAGGACCCCCTTCCACCCAGTCTGGGTCCTGTCATGGCTGCTTCATCATCAGTAGTAGCTTCACCAGCCCACTCTCAGTTCTCGGATATTCCTGAAGATCGCATCTCGGCTCTTCCAGCTCTGGGGGTCCAGGTGCCCTGGGGCATGAGAAGAGGGCTCCTCCCTGCTTCTGTCTCATAAAAAGCCAGTTTCCAGCCACAGCAGCCGTCCATGAGCTGCATTTCCACAAATACATATCTTGCCTCAGTTTGCAGACTAAGAATTGGGCTATGTGGTAGCTTTTGTAAGGGGCAGATAAACGCTGGAAATCACAGCTCTATGTTGGTTTTCCTAGGCTGTTTAAAACCCCTGAATTTTTGAGTGATATTTTGGTTCAGCTGAATCATGACCATACGATCTGATATTAGACGGATTCAGACATAGTTGAGATTTCAAGGTAATTATGCCATAGAAAGTTTATTATTGCATAAAGTAGGTCCTGGCTTTTGGTTCATTTTAAATAAAAACGAAATTAAAGTATGGAAACATGTTTCTACGCAGCAAGAGAATACATTATAGGATTAAAACTTATTGGAGAATACATTTATAGCATTTCAAAATATCAGAAGATATCGTTTCTGTTTTGCTCTTAAAAATACAAAGATCGTACTTGAAATGATTGTATTCATTGTAAATCACAGACTTAGGCCTCTGAAAAAAATAAGCTTTTTGCTTTGAACAAACATAACATTTTTAAATCCCAGAAAACTGACAGAAACATAATGCATTTCTGTTATAGGTATATAATAACAGATGATATCTTTTTATATTTAAAATTTGCAAATATAGATTCTAACCATTTAAATATCACTATGTTTTATACAATTTCTTACATTCAGAAGTATGTTGATTATTAGCGTTAACATTTCTGTAATTTATTGATATGTTTTAAATTCTTCTCTTGATGTTAGCACACAGACGGATGGTGTCAGGTCTGCTACTCTCACACATTAGCCCTCAAATAGCTGTATGAAAAACGTCAGGTCCTGCTATCCTAGTTAAGCTATTTTCTTCTTCTTCCTAAGGGTGATTTATCCATGGTCTTATTAGAGCAGAGCATAAAATCCTCAGTAACTGTAAAATTTGAGGTCTGATATCAAAGGAATAATTCTCATCAGAAACAATGTGGCCAGGATGGATTCTTTTTATTTTATCTTTTTCCTTTTCTAAAAAATTCCTTTTTGTACCTTACCTCTTTCAAACATGCATTTGAGATTCTTAATACCAAAGGAAAGTATATTCATCAATTATTAAATATAAATGGAAAATAAGAATCCTCAAAGGCCAATAAAGCCAATGTACTAGCTGGCTGGCTGGTCAATATGGCTTCTAAGGATAAACAATATTTACTTCTATAGGATAAGTTATTGATAAGGGCATGAATTTGATTAAGTATTGTTTGAATTCAAAGATGCTACTTGTCAACCTATTGATTTTACATGTGTTAATAAGATGTTTCCATTTTATCTTAACATTAAAATAAAAAGTTTCAAATGCTTGCTAAAGTTCATTTATTTGGGAGAAATTTGTTTGGAAGTCGTCATGCACAAACGAGAAAGGTAAAAGAAACTTCCAACTTTCCCACTGGGATCCACTTATAATGACTTCCTTTGCATTAAGTTTAATTTTGAGCAACATTTTAAGAATTTTTAACACGGTTCAGTCTTGGTTGAATTACCCTGCCCATTGGAGCAACACGGTAAACAGGAACATTAGCTTTGAAAGAGTGACAAACTTCATTGTGGAACTTTGGAGAATAATGTCTCTTTTCTAAAAGGGGCTTCAGTTCACATCAGGACCCTTTTGTCTTCAGATTTCTTTCAAGGCTATGTCAGAAAATTAGTAATTACAGCTAAAACTAAAACAGGAAGCGTCAGTTTCTGTAAATGAGACTCTTGCAAGTGGATACTTTCAGAGCTCCTTTGTAGCAAAGACTGAAGGACAGTAGTGTTCTCCCCGGTGTTTACCTGATAAAAATAATGTCTTGAGAACAAATGAAAGATGCATAACATAAATATAATGAACATAAATGTAGTCAAGGGACATGAATTGTAGAAAGTTGATGATGTCCACTGATCCTTTAGACCATGTATTTGCTTTTTCTTTCAACCTGGACATCTTGTCCCACGTTCTTTACATACAGACTTTCATTTGTTGTTGTTTACCAAAAAGATGCAAACATTTCATATTATGATTTTGGTACACGTTCAATGTAGAATTTGTGTAAACATACATAAAGGGCCACAACTTAGCTGGGAAAGGCAGCCATGAGTCGTATTTTACTGATTTTAGTTAATTCTGGGCTCGGGCTGAGTTGCTAACTTACTGTGGGTCAGTATTTCTGCCTGATACATTTTCGAGCTTTGACACGGAAGAGACCAGCCGCACCTGCGAGCAGGTTTGCATTCGTGCATGAGCAGGTATGTGTTAACCTGTGTGGAACAGCTCAGGTTCACTGCATTGGTCACGCTGACTTGACAGGAGGGGTAAGCACATGCACGTGGAGCTCCCCATCTCTTGTGTCGTCCTAGTGCTGGGGCCTGGCCTGCCTTCCCTCGTCCCCCGGGCTCCCTCCCTTCCTCACCTGCAGACAGGAGCAGCGATAGGGCCGTGTGAGCTGCACAGGAGACAAAGTGCCCTGCACTTGGCAGTCACTCGGTCCGCATGCACGGCTCCCACGTGTCCAGTGACCAGTCACACGGCCATTCTGTAGCCAGGTGTTCCACCGTGTTGTGTGAGGTCCTCCCCTCCGGGCTTCTGGCCCTGGGGAAGAATGGGCACAGCAGCATGGTGAGGTTCGAGCACGTCCTGGGCTCAGGTGTTTGAGACAAACGAAACCTTGCTCATCTGTCTCAATTCAATGGCTGAGGAGCCCACTCACAACTTCAGGATCCTGCCTTCATTTTATATGAGAAGTTGTAAATACCCCAATGAATGATAGACTAGAAAGAGAGATCTGTCTGGATTCCTGCTTCAATCTCTAGAAGCACTTTGCCTGTGAAATGTACGTCTCATATCCCCGATTCTAAAGCTGATTAATCCAGACCATCATTAAGCCAGCTCACTTTACTGATGAGGAAATTGAGGTCCTCATAGGCCACTTAGCATCAGAGCAAAGACCGGAGTCTGAGTTCTTTGACTTACAACAGGGTCTGTAACTGGGTCACGGCGGATTTTCAGGCACTAAACTGTGGTCCCACCGGTGGTGCGGGGAGGAGGCATGACGTTCCTCAGGGTTCTCTCTGGACGGCCACTCTGCTGTTTCCTCATCATTAGAGAGCAGATACGATCTTTCGTTTTACCTTACAGCCTTGGTCTGACATCATAACTGGAATATTTCTTAGGAAGATTCTGCCACCACGTGTGTAAGATATAAGACAGTTTCTACTGAATGTGTGTTGTGGGCACTACTCGGTTGGAACTCCTCGGACACAACCCACCACCACGGGTTCCTGTCCCACGGGCAGGAAGGGTTCGGTGGTGAACCCGAGGCTTAGACCAATGGTGAGAGCCAGGCGGCCAGGAGCCCTGGGCCAAGGGGAGCTCGTCCATCTTCACGACCCGTTAGCTACTTATTTCACATGGTATAAGATCTTTGCCTGTGATTAATCTTCCCTTTGAACTGGGTAACTCTCAGAAGTGACATTCCCATCAGTTCTGTTCGTCAGGCTTCCTGGAGACACTAATGCATTTAAGGTTGGTTATCATATTGCTGGTTTTCCACAACAGTCACCGCGCAGCTCGGGCACACCGGGGCCGCCCAGAGCCTCGACAGGCTCGGATTTAGCTTCGTGGAGTCAGGTCATTTTTCATAACCCTGTTCCCCTGTCAGCATGTCATAGCCAGTAAAGAGCTGCTAGATCCGCACACGTACATAAATCTTTTCTCAGCCTCAGCTCACCGCGATTTAATGCCACTTTGCTTGGCCACCGTGCTCACGAGCTTAAAACACCTTCTGCTGGAAGAAACGCATACTTATTATTATTATGGAGGAGTGCGTGAGATTTCCCCAGTGCAGCTGACGGGCTGCCTGGCACATTGTCATTTATCATTGTACACTAGGTCTGTCAGCTAGAGAAACAGTCTCAATAAAAAATTTCTGCATGAAATTACTTTGCTGGAGAGCAGACTGCTTCTGCCTTTTGTGTGTGCGTTCTGTGTCTCTGTGCTGTTTTTGCTTTTTTCCTTCTTCTTCTTCTTCTTTTTTTTTTAATTTTGGCTGTGAAAGGTACTTAATGTACCAAAAACAATTTGTACAGACATTATTTTACCAATTGAAAGTGTGTACGCCTTGCTGGGGTCCCCCTTATCTAACTGTTGCTAATACATTTTCATGCTGTGCTCTTGCGGCTTCATTTTACAGTTGAGGAGATCACCCGCTCCATGCTGTGTTGGAAATGGGACCCTCGTCAGTCGGGTCCACAGAGTGTAGTTAACATGTGAACAACAAGCAGCACAAAGTTGAGGCATTAAAGCCTCTTCATTGCTGTTAACACTTCTTGTTGCAAACTTGGCTTGTTTCATCTTCGGTGTCTCTAGGAAGCGAAGACCGTGAGCGGCAGAATCCTGTGAGTGCCAGGGAGGGCAGGACAGCGGCGCGGCGTCTGACATGGGGACGTCTGGAGAGCCACCGCCACGCGGGTACAGGGTCCCCGTGCGGCCACCACGTCCGCTCTGCAGAGGAAGGAGGAATATTTCTGGGGTCCGCCGAGAAGCCCTCACTGTCCTTCCACGTGTTTGGTTTCTCGCGTGAGTCCGGCGACGGGGGATGCCTGTGAGGCCCGCAGTCAGGAGAGCCAGCTGGGACAGTAATTGCTGTGAAATCATGTTCTGGACAGCTGGGAGGGAAGGACCAGCCGCGAAGGCCCTTGTTTTCCGCCCTGTCAGGTTTTTACCCAGCTATGGATTTGTTGTCATCGGCTCCTGATGATTCTGCTGACACCCCTGTCAGAAAATGAATTTTTCACTCCCCACTTGGTTGACTCCATTCCTGGGGTGTAACTCTGTCAAAAAATGCCACTCTCAAGCCTGCTCACTCACTGGCTGGTGATTCGCGGGCCTGTGGGAGCCGGCCTCCCTCGCTTGATCCCAGCCAAGCGCAGTCTCCCACACAGTGCTGGCTCAGAAGGGATGTCCCACCTGCACTTCTAATTCAATTAGTGTTAGAGACCAGCCCCCTCTGCTGCCATCAGAATTCATGCCGGATGCAGAGTATTTGTGTCAAAGGACAACTGGGGTTTGATCAAAAGATGGTGCTGGGTATAGATCGTATTTCTCGTGTACCCGACATGGTTTTCAAGTAAATACACCAGGCTCACCTATACTATCTAATTGACTCCTCGTGCAAAAGACCCCAAAAATCTTGAGGCCAAGGACTGGGGCCAAGTCACAACCAGCCCACGGGGAAGTCTAGGAAACACACGTAATGATACATGGTCCCCAAACATTTCCATGGCTGGATTTATGCTTTCTACACAATAACAAAAATCTTCATCTATAATCACCATGTGTAACGGAGATCTAAAAGGAAACCTGCCATCAAATAGACGTCCTCAAGCGAACAGTACTTGTCGAGTGTGTGAGTTCTATGCTGGTCAACTGGTAGACTCGCGATGCACACGAACACGTCAGCGTGGAGGCCATGCTGGTCTGGGGAGCTGGTAGGCATGCGCACAGAAGCGGGGATCCCTGCGTCGGGGCGCACCAGGCCTCTGTCTGCGTGTGCCTCTGTTATTTCATGTTGTCCCAGCCCCCAGTGTCCCTGTGGGTAAGAACGAGGACTGTCACATTGTATATGTGAGTGTGGTGGGGTGAACGGTGTCCTCAAATCCCATCCCAGAACTTCAGAACGTGACCTGATTTGGAACTAGGGTCATTGCAGATGTCATCAGTTAGGTTAGAATGAGGTCATGGTGGGCTGGAGTGAGTCCTGAGTCAATGACTGGTGTCTCTATAAGAAGAAAAGACACAGGGACATGCAGCGATGATGACCACGTGAAGACAGACACAGAGATTGCAGGGATTCATCCATAGGCTGTGGCCGCGGGCGCGGAGGGACGCTGGGAGCCACCAGAGGCCAGAAGCAGGAGGACCTTCCACTGGGCCTCCAGAGGTGGGCCAGCCCTGTCCACACCTTGATCCCAGGCTTGCATCTGCAGACTGCTGGTGGACGCCTTATGGTCTGCGGCACTTCTGTGTTATGGCAGACTCGGGAAAAAAACCCAAGGGCCAAGGGGCAGCTCCTTGCCCAGAATCACCAGGTAGCCAGGTGGGTGGGCCAGGGTTTGCCCGCCTGTCTGTCCATGTTGAACACTGAGCTATATGGGAGGACATCAGTGGACGCTCAAGCCAGACACCCTTGAGGGTCGCAGGATTACATTTAGAATGTGCAGGAACACTAGGACTGTGCCTTTGTATGAAAGATTCCCACAGAAAGGACCCTACCATCCAGGTGTTCTTGGAGACAGAGGCTGAGAAGCCAACAGGATGGAGGCCCTACAGCCATGGGGCTGGATGGCCACTGCCAGGCTGGTACCTAGACCAGCGTTTCTCCACCGTTAACGCACCTGTGGATCATCCAGACATGTTCAACAGCGGGTCTGACTCAGGAAGTCTGGGGTCCAGAGCGAGACTCTGCATTTCTCAACAAGCTTCCAGGTGATGCTGATGTTTCCTCTCCATGAGCCCCATTTAAAGTGGTGAGATTTTAGGCACTGCCATTCCCAAAATCGGTGTTCTGTGTTCAATTGTCTGGTTGGGTTCTAATTAGACATCTTACTTATAAACCTCATTGAACGGCCAGGAATTTAAAAATCAGATGACATGAAATGGAGACAATTCTGTCCTCCTTCTCTTATCTTCTTTCTTGCCAGAGCCACTTATGATAGCCCAGCATCTCAGCGCTGTTGTCACAGAAGATCTGTAAGTGTTAACTGTATTCTTCATTAATTCATCATGCCTTCAGTAAGGCCACAAGTTTCCAGGGAACAGACCCTGCACGGGTCCAGGGCAAGATTCTGACTGGATGTTACATGATATACAAAATAGGATTGGATGATATGTAAAATAAGCAGAGCCCTGATATTGTGAACAAATATAACAAAATTTTAAAAAATTAAATAGTGGCAAACACTGTGAACTAGAGCATGTCCCGAGAGTGTAGGACAAAAGGTCCCCATCTAGTCTCAGGAAGGCACCCTAGAAGAAGTGACATTGGGATATTCTCCTGCAGATCTTCCCAGGACTAGCTCTTTCTTGTCATTCATAGTAGTTCTTCATGGTGACTCTGGCTGGAGCTACACGTGGAGCCCTTGACAGCTAAAGTCCAGTCCATAGCCCACACAAAGAGAAACCAGACCCTTGGCACCATCCTGGCAGGTCTGGTCTGTGTACCCTTGCAGCTCAGGGCTATGGAAATGGGTCAGCTTTCCAGTTATCCCTGGAATCATGCTAACAAGCCTTGGGGCAACTCACGCACTGCGTTCTCCAAGAATGATGTTTCTGATGCAGCGGCAACAGGTGGATCCAAATCCAACACAGGAATCCAAGAACAGCGCCAAGTCCGAATGTAAGAAGTCAGAGCCTGAGTTGCTGAACTCAACAACCTGAATCTGCCATGGCAAGTGGTTGATGGCCACGTCCAGTAGTGAGTGGGCTGGTATCCATCCGGGGGACCCCAGAGCTGGAGGTGGACGCTGCCCACATTGACTGTGTTTGCCTGTTTGTGGAACAAACCTAGATCCTAGGTGGAATTAGAGCCCCAAACCATGTTTTATGTATCCAGTGTTTGGTGCGGTGTGTAACCAGTTTTGTGAGATGAATGAGAATGATGAGTCAAACACCCAGATTCAAACATGGGCTTGGAATTAGATTGTAGGCAGGAGGAGAGAGCTTAATAATGAGCCAACTTTTGTAAAGAAGCCCATTTCACTGTTCTTTCTCTGATCAGAATTGGTCTCAGAATCTAGAAGGTTCTAATATGTAAATTGACTCAGTTATACTCAGACTAGCTGGACATTATACACACAAGGCTTCAGCTTCTCTCTACCAGCTATTTTGGCCTCTGCTAAGCCATTTTTCAACATTTACCAATGCAGAATAATATATTTAAAGGACTTAGAGGGTCTGCTGGCCTGAAGAGTCAATAGATTTTCTTTTACAGTTTTTTTTCATCAAAAATTGTGAAAAAATGCAAGAAAATATAAATAATAAGAAAGAAGAAAATAATCTAGTCCCCACCAACCAGAGCTACTGTTTACATACTTCTATTTATTTATATATTCACCTCCAGTCTTTGTTTTCTCAAGAAAAACCACCCTATTGTTTTATAGAAATTATGCATGCATCAGTTATAAACAATTCAAATAAGGTGTAACAGCATATAAGTATAATAAGGTGCATAAAATTATAATCAGAAGTAACCTTCATAACCATTAGTGAATATTATTCCAAATATCCTTCTGGTTATTCACAGGCAAAAAGATGGCTGGTGATACTTCCATGAAAATAAGAGAATACTATAGATATTGTAATGAAAGATAGTAGCTAATTTTGTTTGAATTTAAGTAAGTGGAAAACAAATAAAGGATATAGTGGAAATTCAAATTCAAATTCAAATTCAAATTCAAATAAATATTTCTTTCTTATGAGGAAGGGATCTAGGAAATTAAGAACAGACCGTGGAATACCATTACACATAATAGAAGGAAACAGGAGTGGCTTTGTTAAGAAAGTAAAGATCTAAGCCACCCCGTGAGACTTCCCGTTCAGCTTCCCCCTGGCTTGGACTTCAGGTGGTTACATCCTATTATGTTATGCAACATTCTATTACGGTACCTTACGTGAGGTGACATGATGCAGATTACGTTCTCATTTCCTCCTGTAATTGTGCATTCCCTACGTTGTTTAGTATTAGTTCTTTTTTTAAAAAATTTTATTTATTTATTTGAGGGAGAGAGAACACGAGCAAGGGAGGGGCAGAAGGAGAGGGAGAAGCAGACTCCCCGTTGAGCAGGGAGCCCGATGTGGGGCTCGATCCCAGGACCCTGAGATCATGACCTGAGCTGAAGGCAGACGCTTAACGACTGAGCCACCCAGGCGCCCTTCGTGTTAGTTCTTGAGGTAAATTGATTCAAGGTTATTCTCAATTGTGTCCAAAGGCCTTTGCATTCTTAATTATTTTAACTGTTGAATTGGACTTTTGTTGCTAGACTGAACCACCGCACCTCCCCTCCAGTATATTCTCAGGTTCCTGCTCCTCCCAAGGAGTTGAATGTCTGAGCTTGAACAGCATCATGGCCTGGGGTACCATGCGTGCTCACTCTTCTCCCAGAACTTGGACAGTGAGCAGCATCCCTCACGTTGCCCCTGAGCCAGCAATCTGTGGTTACCTCGCTGGGGGCTTGCAGTGCTCTTTGACATTCCTTGACCTTCAATGGCTTAACTACCGTGTGTCCACTGACTGCAAATTATTTTCATCTTTTCTTAGAACATAGTGTACTCTCTTAATCCAAAATATTTTTTTTCCTTCAGTTCAGGAAAAGAAAAATGTCTTATATCAATTAAATTAAAAAAAATTAAATTTATATATTATTTGTTCTACAGGGAATACATATACATGTCATTAAATGTCTGACAGTTTTAAAGACAGATAACAAAAAAATAGCAGCCCCCAGCCTGGTCACAGCTATCCAGGGGGTTTGGCAGACAGTCTGTGGGCCAAGTATGCACTGCTGCATGTCTTCGTAAATAAAGTTTTATAGAGACACGGCCATGACCATTCTTTTTGGTATCAGCGATGGCTAATTTCATGCTGTATTGCCAGAAGTGACTATTTGCACAAAGTCTAAAATATGTACTGTTTTCTTCTTGCCCACCTCTGACCTAGAGGAAACCACGTTCAAATATAATGGCTGTTCCATCTGGTATTTACCTCGTTATATTTAGATAATATCCTTATATTGGCATGTGTTCTTAGCTTAGGTATTATTAACTGACATCCTACAGAGGAAGAAAACCTAGTTCTCTTAAATCTCCTGATAAACACAAAAGCTAATACTTCTTCTCCTCATCCTCCAAGCACATTTCTGTGATAGTTTTTGTTAAATAAAAATTGATATAAACACAAGGTGGTTTTCTGTGTTTGTTCACTGTTGAGCCACCTGGTACTGCTCCTTTTCTGTACAAATGTCTCATATTCCTGGAATTAAGAGTTGTCTTTTTGTCAGCTTAGTTTTCTATGTCCTCAACAATAAATTCAGCCCTAACATTCTGACGACACCATGTGCCTTCTCAATGTGGTCAAATGCATGACATTTCATCATTAATAAAAACATTTTAAAACATTTGGGGGAGTATTTATTCCCCCGAAGACCTCTGACCTCCTGCACCTGGACTGCTGCACTGCAGGCCTGCTGCACTGCGGACCTCCAAATTCTAGACCTTTCTTGCAGAGTTTGTTGAAAATTCTCAATGCCTCTTTGCTGGTTAAGAACCCTACTTCTTGGCTCTCATGTCTCTTCCTTCTGTGGTCTACTCCAAATGTGCACAGGAGTTAAGTTTCTTGAACCCTTAACCTATGTTCATACCTGAGCTGGGTATAAAATTCTAAGCTATAAATCTTTCTCCCTTTTTTTTTTTTTGAGAATTCTGTAGGATTGCTCCACATTCTTTTAGCTTCTGTTGTTCCTTTGGAGAAAATTGATGCCCTTCTAACACCTCATCCTTCCTCTCTAGACGTTTTCAGGATTCTCTCATTATCGCTGGATGATAAGACACTTTGTGATGACATTCTTGGATGTGCACCATTTACAATTAATTTTTCTGGGTAGCTGATGTGCCCATGTGATCCCTTCAGTTCTAGGAGCTTTTTTTACTTTATTTCTTTGCTAATTTCCGGTATTTATTTGTTGTCTCTTGATTGTAATAATTACAACTTTTGCATTATTATTTTAAAGATTTTATTTATTTATCTGAGAGAGAGCACACAAGCAGGGGGAGCAGCAGAGGGAGAAACAGGCTCCCCACCAAGCAGGGAGCCTGATGTGAGGCTTGATCCTGAGACTCCAGGATCATGACCTGAGCCAAAGGCAGATGCTCAACCAACTGAGGCACCCAGGCACCCCCATCTTTTGCATTATTAAAGAACACACAAGCTGTGACTTTTTATCATACTCTTTTAGAACATTGGGTGGGAGGTTGCTTGATGACACAGGTGGGGGCGCATATGGTCTTGGGACAGCACATGTTTCCCCAAGCTTCCAGTGCTCACATTCAAATATTCTGCCTGACTTGACTCAGTGTGGTTCCTTACAGCACAGCAGCTAGGAGTTTTCCCCACTCCTGGTGCCCGGACCTAGGTCCCAGGCCCTGACTTCCTGATGGAATCCTGTTTCCAGTCCATTTGCTGGGCCTGTTCATAATAAAAATGGGACCAGAAGACTGAAAGACACGCACTGCTGGTGTGGGCCCAAGGGAAGCAGTCCCATGGAAGAAATGACTATTTTTCTAATTACTATAAAAATATTCAATCTAGAGCAACATAATTTCCTTAAAAACTCAAGATGAACACTAGTATGTTCTGTTATCTTATTTTCAAAAGACATTTTTGTTTCTATTTTCCTAACTTCTTAAACTTCAAAGCAACTGTGGGATGGCATTCATCATAAATAAAAAACAGAGCTAAACGAAACTAGTTTATAAGTGTTCAGTGAAACCAGTGTTTTAATTATATTGTTTTAATTCAATTATACTGCTCTTTTGCTTCCAGTAATAAATGAATTAAGTTTCATTTCTTTTTCCTTTTTATCATTAAATGCATCTGCATTTGGAGAGATGGAAGACGAAATGAAGGAAAAAGGGAGGGAGACACCTCTTTTGGCCTCACAGACCACTGTATTATCCTTGTTTTATCCTTAGTTGGTTGTATTTAAAGGTGGGTCCCTGCTGGTTAAACCACCATGCCCAAAGTGTATTAATTCACTTGATCTTAGCCAAAAGGCCAAGAAGCGACCAAAGTATATTAATTCATAGTGTTTGGTTAATTTAGAAGGAAGATTCTAATTTTGTCCCATTGAGCTCTATCCTCAGCTCTGACTCGTTAAAAATATGTATAAAAATGTACTTTGAAATCTACAAAATGAATGTTTCTTTAGTGTATGCTGGATAAGATTGGTTGTTTTACCTGGAATAATCTCCAAATAGTATCCTATAAATATACTATGCTAAGAAGTAAAAGGAAAAGTATTACCAGAATGTTTCGACTCTGGAGTGCATACTTCTTATCTGAGGGTTCACCCAAAAGCTGAACTGGATCATAAAGAATGAGCGGATGTGTAAAGGGACATGATTTCAAGGAGCGGCATCGCCTGGAAGAGTGAGTCCACACCTGGCTCATTGTCCTGAAACAGGAGCCAGGCTCATGAGAGGGGACACATTTAGAAATGGAACAAGATCAGGAGAGTTCTCCTAACCACTTACTGAAGTATAATTCACACACGACACAATTCACGCTTTGGAGTTCACAATTTAGTTTTATATACATGGAACCATGTAGTGTATACATTCATTATATGGATTCCTTCCCTTGGTACAGTTATTTTGAGATTCATCTATAGGATACATCTGTGAAGAGATAATTTATTTCCAGGGCTGAGTTGTCTTCCATGACATGGGTTTACATTGGTTGTTCATTCAGTCACCTGTTGACGTGTCCAGTTTGGAGCCACTATAAGAATTAATGCGCCAATCTCTCCATGGACATATGCTTTATTTCCTCTAGGTAAACACCTAAAAGTGGAATGACAATGTATGGTAAATAAATGTTAAACTTATAAGAAAATGCCAACATCTTTTTTTTTTACATATTAATATACTTTATTTTTTAGAAAAATTTTAGGTTTACAGAAAAACGAGCAGAAATTATGGAGAATTCCCATATACTCCTTCCCCTCTCCCACAGTTTTCTGAGTTATTTAGCATCATGAGTTGTTGTATATTTGTTATGATTGATGAATATAGATAATCATTATTTACTAAAATCCATAGCTTAAATTGGAGTTTACTTTTTGTGTTGTATAACTTATGGGTTTTAACAAAGGTATGGCATGTATCCACCACTGCAGTATTATACAGGATAGTTTCACTGCCCTAAAGATTCCCTATCCTTCTCCTCTTCATCTCCCCATCCCCCAAAACCCTGACAGCACTGATCTTCTTATTTTTAGTTTTTAAAAATTTGTATTCATTTAAATAATCTCCACACCCAGTGTGGGACTCGAACTCACGACCCCAAGATCAAGAGTCCCATGCTTTTCCTACTGGACCAGCTGCGTGCCCCATCAACGCATAGTTCTGCCCTTTCCAGAATGTCATCTGGCAGAATCGTACAGGGTGTAGACTCTTCAGATTGACTTCTTTCTCTTAGCAATGTGTGTTTAGGTTTCCTCCATGTCTCTTCCTGGCTTGATAGCGCCTTTCTGTTCAGCACTGAGTAACATTTCCTCATCTGATGCACCACAGATTGTGCATTCAGTCACCTGTTGAAGGATTTCCCAGCTGTTTTGTGAGGTGATGGCCCCACTGTGCACTCTCCCCAGTGGCATATGGGGGTCCTCGTGGCTTCATATCTTTGCCAAAGCTTGGCATGGTCGGGGTTTTTAAATTTAAGTATTCTGATATAATAGCATCTCATTGTAATTTTAATTTGCACTTTCCTAACAACTAACCACTGAGAACAACTTCTTATTGCTTATTTGCTATTCACAAGTCTTCTCTGGTAAAGTGTGTGCTCAAAAATTTTGCCTATTATTTAATTAGGTAGTTTTTCTTCCTGTCATTGAGCTGTAATAGTTCTTCATATGTTCTAGACACGAATTCTTTGTTGGATACATGTTGTGCAATGTGTTTCCAAGTCTGGGTTTTGCCTCTTAGTTTTTATAAGTGTCTTTTGAAATTAAATAGTTCAAAATTTTTAGGAAGCCTAATGTTCACTTTTTAAATTTTATACTTGGTGATTTCTGTGTTGCTAAGAATGCTCTTTAAAAACTCAAAGTTACTAAAATTATCTCCTCTATTTTCTTAAGGAAGTGTTATACTATTAGCTCCTACATTCAGGCACACACTCCATCTTGAATTGAATGTCATACATGACGTAGGTATGGCGGGTTCAGGTTTGTCATGACGCGCACGGTTGTCCGCTTGTTACGGCGCCGTCGGGTGTAAAGCTTATTATTCTCTATTGATTTACTTTGGCACCTTGTCAATAACAGATTGACTGCACTTGCATTGGTTTGTTTCTACTCTGATATTACTAAAATATCTTTCAAAATGAAGATGAAGTAAACATTTCCAGCAATATAAAAGCTGAAATAATTTATCACCAGATCACCAGCACAACCAAAGATGTTGAAGGAAGTCTGCAAACAGAAATACAACGTCACCAGGTGGAACAGATCTACATCTAAAGATAAAAAGCATCCAAAATGGTGTATACGTGGAAAATATAGAAGATTTTCCCTTCTATCTTTAAAAATCTCCTTTAGAGTAAATAGACTGTTTAAAACTAAAAAATAAAAATTACGTACAACGAAGTAGTTGTATGACAACTTTGGCACAAGAGCCAACAGGGAGACAGCTGTAGTGTGTGTTGTAAGGTTCTTACACTGGATGTGAGGCAGGATAATATTACCTTATGGGACGTGTAGTTGTTAGGAAATACACTCTAAATCCTGAGACAACCATTAAAAAATAGGCATAGTAAATAGGCCAATGAAAGAAATGACATGGAATTATGAAAAAATGCACAATAAATTCATAAGAAAGCAAGAACAAGAAGGAGAAGGAAGCAGAAGACATCTTTCAGGTGGAGAGCGCTGTGCTGGGTGCTCCCTGGCGCGTGAGCTCCTGGGTGGGGGTCTTCTGTGAGAGTCAGAGCACGTGTGGAGATGCTGAGGAAAAATGAACAGAAAATTCAGGAAAGAGCCAGAAGATTCATTTCCTTCAGAACCAGATTGTTTCAGGGTTTCCGCTGAAAATATTCTGGCAGATACAAGGAACTCCCAGAGAATATGTAAATAATTTTTATATTCTTAGGTAAAGATAGCTTTCTATCTGGTACGGTTCAAGGCCTTTATGGCTTCAGTGGATGAGTTTCAAACAGTCTGTAAACTTTCTGAAATTATACAGAAAATTTTGCCTACTTGGTTAAAAATGCAGTTTTCCCGGTTTGAGGCTTCAGATTTTATATCCTTCTAAGGGCTCTTGACCCAGTGATGTTAAACACTCACCTCCCATGCTTATGCATTTTCTCCTGCAGCTCTGAACATCAGTTCTCTTACAGAATATGCTAACCCGTGATTCCGGATCATACCACCATTTACAATGATGATTTTTAACACCTCCTTTCTCAGCGTGGATTTATGCATAATTTCCCTTCTAAACCACACATGACTAATTTCAAAAAGGAGAACAATCATAAAAAAATCTGTTTCTTTAAGCCTGGAAACTTCACTCTTATCCTCAAATATTGAGTCATGTCTGCTGGGCTATTATCATCGTTAAGTGCAAATATTGTCTCAGCCCACAGAAGTCTGTGGTGCTTCATTAGCCCAGAAAAATGTACCAGAAACAGACATTTAAGGGATAAGCAACATCCCATGCATTGGAAGTAGAGTATTTAATATGAACAATGTCTGTGTCATTAGAGTGCATCTGCTGGGGCAGGAAGCATCATGATCATCTGCGTTACCAGCCTTCTCTGAAATTATCTTCTGGATGATTTTATATAAAAGACGGTTTCTGATAAATCTGGTTCAACAATTAATATGTGGCGTAAGTTGTGATTAGAGAAGTTGAATTGGAAGTAATGAAGGTTTAAAAATAGAAAACAGATGTAATATTTTAAATGACATTTTCTGGGTACTGTATGTATTCCTCCCTTTCAGTAATTAGCAAAATGTTTTCAGTTTTTTAAAACAGCTTATTACTGTGAACACAATAAACCCATATGTGTAAAAAACAAATAAAAAAATTATGAGAAACAGATGATCACATACTTTGGGCTGTGTAGATAAGGAGAAATAGTAAAACAAATAAATGACCGCGAAAACATAGGGCCCCAAATATAAATAATTAAAATAATTCAAACAAAAATAACCAGTATTCAAGGAATTCTGTGAATCTGTTATTTAATGGAGCATAAATAATTTATGTTATAGAGAAGATTATATATCAGTAAATAAATTTTGGGGAATTTAAAAAATTCTACAATTAAAGATTGAACCAATTCCACTACATTCTTGTCCACATCTGCCATGTTGGCATTCCTTAAAGAGACCAGAATGACTGGCTGAGAATTCAAAGTCAGCAAAGGCATTTCTCTTGGAACCATCCAGAACCACTGAACGTAGAAGTCTCTGTCTTTGTCCCTCGATGTGTCCCTGATTGCTGGATTCTGATTGGAGATACTGAGAGGATCACGTGGTGACCAGATCCCTTCAAGGGTCAGATGCCTGTAAGAACATAAGACCCTTCATGTATCTTATGAGTTCAGGGACTTTCTGGAACTATCCATTGAATAATTTCCAGAGAAAACCTAGTGATGTTTTTAAAAAATTAAATGACCCTTTGTTTTAAGGAAATGTCAACCCTTTGTTTTATTTATTTATTTATTTTTTGGTTTAATCTGTGAGTTTTGGTTCCAGCAAGTGAGTTTTTACTTCAAGGCAATTATAACCACGAAATGAGATGATATGTAATCACCTTTTTCCTGACACACTAAGAGGAAGTGAATATGATGTGGTCCGTCATTGTGTCCTTTTCTGGAGGTGCTGCTGTCCCCGGGGCCGAGAGTCAGGCCAGCCTGGGGGTGGTGTGGACGGAACAGGGGTGGTGTGGATGGAAAGGGGGTGGTGTGGATGGAACGGGGGAGATGGCTGGCAGGCGGGAGGGGGCATGGTGACAGAACACCCAAAGAAGCAAAGCTATTCTTTATACAAACTGATTTTTAAAGAATAAGAAACAGTGCACGTTGCTTCATGGGCATGTTGGGGCTACAGTGCTTCTTTCTCAAACACCAGCTATTGTAGCTTTTCACTTCCAGGTGCAAAGTCTGAGCTACAGTGACGCTGCCGCCCGGGCTGGGCCTCTACCAGGGGGCCCCCAGCCAGTCACAGCCTTAGTGACACTTTGGGACCGTGGAGCATCTTATCTCAGACCATGGGAGTGGCACCATGAACCGGTAAGAGACCTGAGCGGGTAGGAGCGTGAGCTGGGGGCACAGGTGCAGAGGGAAAAAGCAGGCGGGTGGGGGCTCAGAGCTCCTGTCCTCACGGGCGTGGCTACGGTGCAGCAGACAGAACGTGTCCCCCGCCTGGACTGTCTGTGACATGGGGCCAAGGGGGACAGAAATGCGTGGCCTGGGCAGTCACAATGCCCAGCAGCGGGGGTTGCTATTCCTGAGCAATCCCCAGGCCCTGGGTGACCTGCAATCTTCATCCCCATGTCCGAGGCAGGGGCTCTGGGTCAGCGCACAGTGAAGCAGACAGGCAAGAAGAGGACACTGGCAGAGCCCTGGACGTTGGTCGTGAGCCCGACGTTGTGAGCAAGACTCATGGTGCCTGCTCCCACTGAGGTCCCTGTCACACGAGGACAGTGATGGGAGGCCATTCCTCACAGAAAGCCACTGTTCTGTGATGGAGAGACACCAACAACTTACAATGGAAGACAGTCAAGGGCTTTCAGAGAAGACAGAGTCCCAGTGGGGCCTCCGCTTCCTCTGCCTCTCACCTGCGCGGGGCTGATGGCCCCCCACACCCCTGCACCACGCCAGCCTGCAGGCCAGGAAGCATGTTTTCTTCTTTTTGTCCTTGAAACTGTGGAGTTGTTTTGGTTGCCCGTAATTTTCACTAAATAGTCTGATGAAGTTAGTAGTGTTGGACCCAGAGTTTTCTGATAGGAGTTCCCTTTGGTGTTCTCCTGCTTGGAAGGAGTGTAACAGGCTCAGAAGAGGAGGGGCTGCCAATGAAAGTGACCACAGGACACCTAAAAACACTGTGCCCACCTGGGCCAGCACACGGTGCCCGCCTGAGCACTCGGTGTCCTCCTGAGCAGACACACGGTGCCCACCTGAACCAGCACACGGTGCCCGCCTGAGCACTCGGTGTCCTCCTGAACCAGCACACAGTGCCCACCTGAGCAGACACACGGTGCCCGCCTGAGCAGACACTCGGTGTCCTCCTGAACCAGCACACGGTGCCCACCTGAGCACTCGGTGTCCTCCTGAACCAGCACACGGTGCCCACCTGAGCAGACACACGGTGCCCACCTGAACCAGCACACGGTGCCCACCTGAGCAGACACACGGTGCCCACCTGAACCAGCACACGGTGCCCACCTGAGCAGACACACGGTGCCCACCTGAACCAGCACATGGTGCCCACCTGAGCAGACACTCGGTGCCCACCTGAACCAGCACACGGTGCCCGCCTGAGCACTAGGTGTCCTCCTGAACCAGCACACAGTGCCCACCTGAGCAGACACACGGTGCCCGCCTGAGCAGACACTCGGTGTCCTCCTGAACCAGCACACGGTGCCCACCTGAGCACTCGGTGTCCTCCTGAACCAGCACACGGTGCCCACCTGAGCAGACACACGGTGCCCACCTGAACCAGCACACGGTGCCCACCTGAGCAGACACACGGTGCCCACCTGAACCAGCACACGGTGCCCACCTGAGCAGACACTCGGTGCCCACCTGAACCAGCACACGGTGCCCACCTGAGCAGACACTCGGTGCCCACCTGAGCAGACACTCGGTGTCCTCCTGAACCAGCACACGGTGCCCACCTGAGCAGACACACGGTGCCCACCTGAGCAGACACTCGGTGTCCTCCTGAACCAGCACACGGTGCCCACCTGAGCAGACACTCGGTGCCCACCTGAACCAGCACACGGTGCCCACCTGAGCAGACACTCGGTGCCCACCTGAGCAGACACTCGGTGTCCTCCTGAACCAGCACACGGTGCCCACCTGAGCAGACACACGGTGCCCACCTGAGCAGACACTCGGTGTCCTCCTGAACCAGCACACGGTGCCCACCTGAGCACTCGGTGTCCTCCTGAACCAGCACACAGTGCCCACCTGAGCACTCGGTGTCCTCCTGAACCAGCACACAGTGCCCACCTGAGCAGACACACGGTGCCCACCTGAGCAGACACACGGTGCCCACCTGAACCAGCACACAGTGCCCACCTGAGCAGACACACGGTGCCCACCTGAACCAGCACACGGTGCCCGCCTGAGCAGACACTCGGTGCCCACCTGAACCAGCACACGGTGCCCACCTGAGCAGACACACGGTGCCCGCCTGAGCAGACACTCGGTGTCCTCCTGAACCAGCACACGGTGCCCACCTGAGCAGACACACGGTGCCCACCTGAGCAGACACACGGTGCCCACCTGAACCAGCACACGGTGCCCACCTGAGCAGACACTCGGTGCCCACCTGAGCAGACACTCGGTGTCCTCCTGAACCAGCACACGGTGCCCACCTGAGCAGACACACGGTGCCCACCTGAGCAGACACACGGTGCCCACCTGAACCAGCACACGGTGCCCACCTGAGCAGACACTCGGTGCCCACCTGAGCAGACACTCGGTGTCCTCCTGAACCAGCACACGGTGCCCACCTGAGCAGACACACGGTGCCCACCTGAACCAGCACACAGTGCCCACCTGAGCAGACACACGGTGCCCACCTGAACCAGCACACGGTGCCCACCTGAGCAGACACTCGGTGCCCACCTGAACCAGCACACGGTGCCCACCTGAGCAGACACTCGGTGCCCACCTGAACCAGCACACGGTGCCCGCCTGAGCAGACACTCGGTGCCCACCTGAACCAGCACACGGTGCCCACCTGAGCAGACACACGGTGCCCACCTGAACCAGCACACGGTGCCCACCTGAGCAGACACTCGGTGCCCACCTGAGCAGACACACGGTGCCCACCTGAACCAGCACACGGTGCCCACCTGAGCAGACACACGGTGCCCACCTGAACCAGCACACGGTGCCCGCCTGAGCAGACACTCGGTGCCCACCTGAACCAGCACACGGTGCCCACCTGAGCAGACACACGGTGCCCACCTGAACCAGCACACGGTGCCCACCTGAGCAGACACTCGGTGCCCACCTGAGCAGACACACGGTGCCCACCTGAACCAGCACACGGTGCCCACCTGAGCAGACACATGGTGCCCACCTGAACCAGCACACGGTGCCCGCCTGAGCAGACACTCGGTGTCCTCCTGAACCAGCACACAGTGCCCACCTGAGCAGACACACGGTGCCCACCTGAGCAGACACACGGTGCCCACCTGAACCAGCACACGGTGCCCGCCTGAGCAGACACTCGGTGCCCACCTGAACCAGCACACGGTGCCCACCTGAGCAGACACTCGGTGTCCTCCTGAACCAGCACACGGTGCCCACCTGAGCAGACACACGGTGCCCACCTGAACCAGCACACAGTGCCCACCTGAGCAGACACACGGTGCCCACCTGAACCAGCACACGGTGCCCGCCTGAGCAGACACTCGGTGCCCACCTGAACCAGCACACGGTGCCCACCTGAGCAGACACACGGTGCCCGCCTGAGCAGACACTCGGTGTCCTCCTGAACCAGCACACGGTGCCCACCTGAGCACTCGGTGTCCTCCTGAACCAGCACACAGTGCCTACCTGAGCAGACACACGGTGCCCACCTGAGCAGACACACGGTGCCCACCTGAACCAGCACACGGTGCCCACCTGAGCAGACACTCGGTGCCCACCTGAGCAGACACTCGGTGTCCTCCTGAACCAGCACACGGTGCCCACCTGAGCAGACACACGGTGCCCACCTGAACCAGCACACGGTGCCCACCTGAGCAGACACTCGGTGCCCACCTGAGCAGACACTCGGTGTCCTCCTGAACCAGCACACGGTGCCCACCTGAGCAGACACACGGTGCCCACCTGAACCAGCACACGGTGCCCGCCTGAGCAGACACTCGGTGCCCACCTGAACCAGCACACGGTGCCCGCCTGAGCAGACACTCGGTGCCCACCTGAACCAGCACACGGTGCCCACCTGAGCAGACACACGGTGCCCGCCTGAGCAGACACTCGGTGTCCTCCTGAACCAGCACACGGTGCCCACCTGAGCAGACACACGGTGCCCACCTGAACCAGCACACGGTGCCCACCTGAGCAGACACTCGGTGCCCACCTGAGCAGACACTCGGTGTCCTCCTGAACCAGCACACGGTGCCCACCTGAGCAGACACACGGTGCCCACCTGAGCAGACACTCGGTGTCCTCCTGAACCAGCACACGGTGCCCACCTGAGCACTCGGTGTCCTCCTGAACCAGCACACAGTGCCCACCTGAGCACTCGGTGTCCTCCTGAACCAGCACACAGTGCCCACCTGAGCAGACACACGGTGCCCACCTGAGCAGACACACGGTGCCCACCTGAACCAGCACACGGTGCCCACCTGAGCAGACACTCGGTGCCCACCTGAGCAGACACTCGGTGTCCTCCTGAACCAGCACACGGTGCCCACCTGAGCAGACACACGGTGCCCACCTGAACCAGCACACAGTGCCCACCTGAGCAGACACACGGTGCCCACCTGAACCAGCACACGGTGCCCGCCTGAGCAGACACTCGGTGCCCACCTGAACCAGCACACGGTGCCCACCTGAGCAGACACTCAGTGCCCACCTGAACCAGCACACGGTGCCCGCCTGAGCAGACACTCGGTGCCCACCTGAACCAGCACACGGTGCCCACCTGAGCAGACACACGGTGCCCACCTGAACCAGCACACGGTGCCCGCCTGAGCACTCGGTGTCCTCCTGAACCAGCACACAGTGCCCACCTGAGCAGACACATGGTGTCCACCTGAACCAGCACACGGTGCCCACCTGAGCAGACACTCGGTGCCCACCTGAGCAGACACACGGTGCCCACCTGAACCAGCACACGGTGCCCACCTGAGCAGACACACGGTGCCCGCCTGAGCAGACACTCGGTGTCCTCCTGAACCAGCACACAGTGCCCACCTGAGCAGACACACGGTGCCCACCTGAGCAGACACACGGTGCCCACCTGAACCAGCACCCGGTGCCCGCCTGAGCAGACACTCGGTGCCCACCTGAACCAGCACACGGTGCCCACCTGAGCAGACACACGGTGCCCACCTGAACCAGCACACGGTGCCCACCTGAGCAGACACTCGGTGTCCTCCTGAACCAGCACACGGTGCCCACCTGAGCAGACACACGGTGCCCACCTGAACCAGCACACAGTGCCCACCTGAGCAGACACACGGTGCCCACCTGAACCAGCACACGGTGCCCGCCTGAGCAGACACTCGGTGCCCACCTGAACCAGCACACGGTGCCCACCTGAGCAGACACTCGGTGCCCACCTGAACCAGCACCCGGTGCCCGCCTGAGCAGACACTCGGTGCCCACCTGAACCAGCACACGGTGCCCACCTGAGCAGACACTCGGTGCCCACCTGAGCAGACACACGGTGCCCACCTGAACCAGCACACGGTGCCCACCTGAGCAGACACACAGTGCCCGCCTGAGCAGACACTCGGTGTCCTCCTGAACCAGCACACAGTGCCCACCTGAGCAGACACACGGTGCCCACCTGAGCAGACACACGGTGCCCACCTGAACCAGCACACGGTGCCCGCCTGAGCAGACACTCGGTGCCCACCTGAACCAGCACACGGTGCCCACCTGAGCAGACACTCGGTGTCCTCCTGAACCAGCACACGGTGCCCACCTGAGCAGACACACGGTGCCCACCTGAACCAGCACACAGTGCCCACCTGAGCAGACACACGGTGCCCACCTGAACCAGCACACGGTGCCCACCTGAGCAGACACACGGTGCCCACCTGAACCAGCACACAGTGCCCACCTGAGCAGACACACGGTGCCCACCTGAACCAGCACACGGTGCCCGCCTGAGCAGACACTCGGTGCCCACCTGAACCAGCACACGGTGCCCACCTGAGCAGACACACGGTGCCCGCCTGAGCAGACACTCGGTGTCCTCCTGAACCAGCACACGGTGCCCACCTGAGCACTCGGTGTCCTCCTGAACCAGCACACAGTGCCCACCTGAGCAGACACACGGTGCCCACCTGAGCAGACACACGGTGCCCACCTGAGCAGACACACGGTGCCCACCTGAACCAGCACACGGTGCCCACCTGAGCAGACACTCGGTGCCCACCTGAGCAGACACTCGGTGTCCTCCTGAACCAGCACACGGTGCCCACCTGAGCAGACACACGGTGCCCACCTGAACCAGCACACGGTGCCCGCCTGAGCAGACACTCGGTGCCCACCTGAACCAGCACACGGTGCCCGCCTGAGCAGACACTCGGTGCCCACCTGAACCAGCACACAGTGCCCACCTGAGCAGACACATGGTGTCCACCTGAACCAGCACACGGTGCCCACCTGAGCAGACACTCGGTGCCCACCTGAGCAGACACACGGTGCCCACCTGAACCAGCACACGGTGCCCACCTGAGCAGACACACAGTGCCCGCCTGAGCAGACACTCGGTGTCCTCCTGAACCAGCACACGGTGCCCACCTGAGCAGACACACGGTGCCCACCTGGGCCAGCACACGGTGCCCACCTGAGCAGACACACGGTGCCCACCTGGGCCAGCACACGGTGCCCACCTGAACCAGCACACGGTGCCCACCTGAACCAGCACACGGTGCCCACCTGAGCAGACACACGGTGCCCACCTGGGCCAGCACACGGTGCCCACCTGAACCAGCACACGGTGCCCACCTGAACCAGCACACGGTGTCCACCTGAGCAGACACACCGTGTCCATCTGGACTGGCACACGGTGCCCATCTGGGCTGGCACAGAGTGCCCACCTGGGACAGCACATGGTGCCCACCTGAGCAGACACGCAGTGTCCACCTGAGCAGACACATAATGCCCACCCGGGCCGGCACATGGTGCACACCTGAGCAGACACATGGTGCCCACTTGAGCCAGCACACGGTGCCCATGTGGGCCAGCACAGGCTCAGAATCACACATTGGACAAGATGGTCCACCCCTAATTGGGGTGAGGAGTATGTCTTGTCTAGAAATGAGGTATGTAATGTTTTAGGGTCAAACAGTGAAATATCAGAAGGTTTTTTTTTTTTTTCCTTTAAAACCTTGTCTTTATTTAAAATCAAGTCAGGGCTAATATTTTTGCAGCACTGATTTTGAGTCATGAAGTTACTGACTGTTCCTCTGCTAAGGCAGTAACTGAAAGAATGATTTTACTTCACAAACAAATCAGAATTGGGGAGACTGAAATCTTAGCCCCCTTGCTGTGAGTGATCAGCGCTCTTCATCCCTCTGGGATCCATCCTGACCTTTGCTCGTGGCATGTGGATTTGCTGATTTTTGAGCTAGCTGGCTTTCCTTCTGTATGTGCGCCCTTTCAACAGAGGAGGAAACATCTGGGCTGCCCTATACCTGGAGTTGCAGTAAATTTGTTTAAAGATGCTTGTTTGAAAAGGAAAGCCCTCTGTCCACCAGGTACATACAAAGGAGTGTATGTACTTGGTGCTAATGTAATTTTTATTTCATAGTTCTTTCAAGTTAATACAATTAGCTCACAATAATTTACAATTGTATCAAATTTGACTTTTTCTTTCAAATATGACTTATTTAATATAAATTTACTTTTTACAAATTCAATTTTTGAAAATAATAAAATTAATTTAGCATTTCATCACTGTCACATGTTGAGAGAACACCTTTTATTCCTTGCTGCAAATCGAATAATAGGATTGACCACAGACAAGGAGGGACCATGCATTTGTGAAATCATGTGATGCTTTGGAAGAATTAAAACTCTACAGTATGCCATCATATTTCCAATTAACTGACAGTTTAGCTTAATCAACACTTAAATCTCTCCTCCACACCCTAGTTGTCTGGGGGTCACTGGATTCTTTGAAATTAAACGTTAAGCATTATTAATGAGTGATGCACTAGATTCACAAAACAGTTTCGGTCCTACTATCTGGTTCTGTTCAAATCTCGGTGGGTAATCAGATAATCTGACCCATCTGGCATTTCCACTGCTACAGGCAACTGGGGGGGGGGGTGTGCAGTTCAGGTGTTTGGTTCATGAGGAAATTACTTGAAAATGATAGTCTGGATTCCAACCAACACCAGATCACTGGCATTCGGCATGAGCACCACAATGCGGGCGGGGCTGGAAGCAGGATGGCAGCTTCTCACCAAGGTGATCGGTGGGGAGGAAAGAAACTGACCAGTTATGTTATCTTTTCTGAAGGAAATGCTCTTTGCAAATGCTAAAACAGGATCTAAGTGAAACCTAGCAAGACAGCCAGGTGGGGACATCCTTGAAAGAGCTCTTCAGTCCATTTACATTGGAAGGAGAGCAAAATTGACTTGAAAGGTCCTTCCACTAAAACCCAACGAAAGCACAAAAAACACTAGTTGGAGTGGGAAAAACTTCCAAATTCTCCCATGTAGTATAAAGCAGAAGAACAAAGACAGAGGCGCGTTTCAACCCAGGAGCCTGCAAACCACAAACAATTGCCTTTTGCTCATAAATCCCGTGTGCATTTCCTGTGCAGGTGAAGGAGAGTGTCTCAAGGAGTGCAATGATTCACATGAGCTTCCATTGCTTTACACACAAGAAATTCCTGTCCATCTTGGGTTGCAAGTAGCAAACACCGTTTTCTTTTTCTAAATTTGGAAGTGTAGTAGCCAACGGGGCGGGTGTGGGAGGGCTGACGAATGTTATTGGAAAGTTAGCCCAGTTGTCCGTAGGGGAGGAAGAGCTTTGGTCAAAGATCAAGTGGTAGCTCCTTATGCTACTGGGTTTAGCTATTACCTTTCCAGATAAATTTCATGCGGAAAGCATGACAAACTACTTCCTGAACCACTGGGTCTTTTCAAACCGTAAGGAATCCCATGTCTCAGAAAGTAGTATCTAGAAAAGCTTTCCTTTTGCTCAAATACATCACGGTATCAGGGCTTATCACGCCTTCTTTCACAGATACGAGTTTTACTCATCATCTGTATGGACTGGCCACAGGAGATGGGAAGTCATTTCCAAACTTCATTGGTGGAACAATGGATCAGCAATCTGGACTGGCCACAGGAGATGGGAAGTCATTTCCAAACTTCATTGGTGGAACAATGGATCAGCAATCTGGACTGGCCACAGGAGATGGGAAGTCATTTCCAAACTTCATTGGTGGAACAATGGATCAGCAATCTGGACTGGCCACAGGAGATGGGAAGTCATTTCCAAACTTCATTGGTGGAACAATGGATCAGCAATCTGGACTGGCCACAGGAGATGGGAAGTCATTTCCAAACTTCATTGGTAGAACAATGGATCAGCAATCTGGACTGGCCACAGGAGATGGGAAGTCATTTCCAAATTTCATTGGTGGAACAATGGATCAGCAATCTGTCTTCGTCCGCCCGTGTTGCTGTAACAAGAGCAAAGTGCCACAGACTAGGTGACTTATAAACAACAGACATTTATTCCTCATGGTTCCCAAGACTGGGAGTCCAAGATTAAGGCACTGGCCGATCTTGGTGTCCAGTGAGGGCCTGGTTCCTAGATGGTGTCCTCTGGCTGTGTCCCTCAGTGAGTTCTAGAGACGCTTATCCCATCAGGAGAATGCCACCCTCATCACCTAAGCATCCCCAAAATGTCCCACCTCCGAATACTATTGTGTGGGGGATTTGGCTTCAACGTATGAATTTGGGAGAACACAGACATTTCACCTATAGCACAGTCAGTGAAATAAATTGTTATTTAGAAAAAAAAACAAACTGTAGCAAAAGTAACTGTAATGAACTGCGTCCTGTGTGTGCAGCGGATGGGACCCAGGTCTGCTGGTTGTGATTTCATAACCCACATGTGATTTCATCTCTTAGAACCTGGAAGCACATCTAACCTGCCCCAACGAGGTGGCGGGAAGGTGCTCTTGGATGACAGGGTTTGCGCAGAGGCAGTATGAGCAGAAGGAGTGATGCGGACACGCTGGGGGCCCTGAACTTCTGCTGGTCTCTGAGCTGCTGGCCCTTGCCCCGCCCCCGCCCGTGGCCCCGGCCGGGCCTGCGACACCTGCATGATTTCTGATCTCTGCTACGGTGGGGCCGCGTGGGGGTGGAGGTGACTGAGAACCTCTTTGGGTGTGTATGGTGTCATCTGCCAAGAAGCAGAGATAGCGGTCCTTCTTGGCGGTTGGGTAGGGCTCCCAGTCCCCTGTCCCTCTGGGTCCATTCTCCACGGCCCGGCCACCAGGATGTTTGCCACCCAGCTCTCTAAATTCCCCCGGTGGGTTCTCTGTAAGGAGAAGGCAGAGACGCCAAGCTGCCGTGTAGCTAGGATGGTGCCCTGGGCAGCGCATGTAGAGACCCGGCCGGGTCTGAACCTACAGTCCCAGAGGACATGCCACCGTGCCGGGGACAATTTGGGGATGGGCTTCCTCGTCACCAGTGAGCAGGCGTAGACTTAGTGGCCACCGTGTCCGGGGGAGCCGTGCTGCTGCCCCTGCAGCTTGGCCTTATTGAACAAAAGGATAAAGAGGCAGTGCGTTTAACGAGAAACATAGCATGAAATAGAAGGACAAAGGTTTCACATTTTGAAAAAGAAAATAAATAGGTTTACTCCATTTCCTTTGTGCCCTTACCAAGTTTTATTTTAAGAGATGGCTTTTTTTTGAGATAATAATTGACATATAACACTGTATTCGTTTTAGGTGTATAGTGTAATGATTTGATGAGATGGTTGTATTTTTTACCAGCTTTGCTGAGGGACGGCTGGCGGGAGCTACACCGCACGATTTGGAAATGTGGATGTGGGTGAGTTTTGATCCGTGTGTCCCCATGTGACACTGTCACCGCCATGAATGACAACCCGTGCCCTCCCCCCGATGCCAGGCAACTTTCTCTCACCACAGATTAGCTTTCCATGTTCTAGAAACTACTGTGCATGGAATCACACTAAATGTACTCTCTGTTGTGGTCTGTTTTGTTTTTTGGTTTGGCTTCTTTCACTCAGCACAATTATCCTGAGATTTCTTCATGTTGTTGAGCTTACTAATAAATACTTCATGCACTTTTCTTGTGGAGTAGAGCTGTGTGGTGGGGCTGTGCCCCGTCATTTGGCTTTTCACTGGGTTGTGTCCAGTCCTGGCTGTGACAACATGAAGACTACAGTATTCGTAAACTTCTTTAAAAGCCTGTGATACTTAGTCATTCATAGTCCCCTGCTCCCCCCATTCAGCTGAAGGGGACACAGGCCCACGTCCCATGTGGGTGAGACTGCAGGTGGCTGGAACCAGCTGAGGAGGTGGGGGCGGGTCACGGGATCTATTTTGTGAGGTGGGTGGGATTCTGTCTTCCTATCCGTGCTTCAGTTGTCTGTCTGATGGATTCTTGGTAAAGAGAATGGAAAAATGAAAGAAAATGATGCCAGCAATAAATGATCCAGAGAGTAGAGAGAAATTATAAGCACTTGCATCAGCTGTCAGCACCTGCGACACGTTTGGGGGTGCTGTGTAGACGTAGGCAACTCCTTTAAAGCATTGGCTGAGACAAAGCAAGCAATTCTTTGTTGATTTCTAATTTGTCCTCAAACTATGAGGTAAATTTTCCATCTCCACTGGAGAACAGGGAGCTGGGTCTTCCATCAAGGTCTTTGCCCTTTTCACTTTTCATTCTATGCTAGAAGTAAAAAGGGGAAAGGAATTTCCTGGCCAGAAGCTGATAAAGAACACACAAACAGAATCATCTGGAAAGTTCAACCTTAATGGCAACCTTCTGGCATTCCTGAATATGTGAAAAAATTCACTGTCAAAGAATCTCCAGGCTTCAGAACATTTACAAAAACCAGAATACCTGGTCAACATCCAAAACTTATTCCCAGGAAGCAGAGTCCTACAATTAGATAGCAAAAAGGAAAACGCATTTCTCTGCAAGTCTGATAGAGCTTTGAGAAGTTGGAGAAGGTGGAGAACATTCTTCTCCCTCCCCTCGCGCCAGTGCTTCGCGGCGCACCGAGTCCATTGGGAAGTACAGTAAGCCGTGATGTGCAGAGCGTGGAGAGGAGCCAGGCTGCTTTTGCGGCTCACGGGGACCCATGCCTCTTTCTGACTGCCGCTCAGATACACGACCGGCAGCTGGGCTCCATCACTTCGATTAATGGGTTAAACTTGACATCTTTTTAGTATTTTAGGTTTTATTTTCTTTATCAGCTTGACTTTCATGCTCAGAGTGCTCTTGCTACAATATTCTTTTAAAAGTACACTTGTCAGGGTCCATTTGCTGCCAGCTACCTTGATGGTGACATCGGCCGAGCCTGTGGTTTACCTTTTGACCTCATAGAGGCAGCAGATGGGTCCAGTAATAAATCCCGATTATTAGTGAGGGAGCCAATAGCTTGGGAAGGCAGAAATAAAAGTCGGGCAGGTTTACACTGTGATTCCTGTTATCTGCCCTGACATGGAGCTGCGCGCCCTGTCAGGGAGGGTGATGGGCGGCTCAGACCGCTAGTGCCTCTCCCTCTTCCTCTTCCTTTCTTCCTCCCAGCCCCTTCCCCTCCCCCTCTCTTCCTTCCTTCCCTCCTTAGTTCTTCATCTGACCAGTGGCTGACATAGTCTCACTACTTTACAAAATCACCCAGAGATCAGTGCCCACCCAGCTTCTGCTGCTTTGCTGTGTGACCTGGGCAAGTCCCAAGACCTCTCTGTGCTTAGTGCCAGCTAACGATCCCTAATGCTTCAGACATAGCATATGCATTAAGGAAATAGTTTCATAACATGATTCATGCTCTTTTCATCAATGTAAGAAGCCGTGTCTTCCCTCCTTCCTTCCTTCCTTCCTTCCCTTCTTCCTTTCTCTCTCTTTCTCTCTCCCCCCTTTCTCTTTCTTTCTTTTTCTTTCCTTCTTCCTTTCTTTTTTTTGTGAAGCACCAAAAGAAGGATCCTGAAATGATTTAAACAACAGAAGCAGGGGTTTTGTGCCCCCAGCTCATCACACAGGTATGGGGAAAGGTGGAGTATTGGGTGTCAGCTAGCAGACAAGAGTTATTTTTTAAATTCTTAGATATCAATATTCTACACTACTAGGAAATAATATATGTATTATGATTATAATTCATATTTATTTATGAATTTTGAAATTTAATAATTCATATAAAAGTTCATAAAGCTCTTTTAAATTTCTTTTGACAAATGAACACCAGGTAATAAAACTTTAAGAAATACTATTCACATGTCACGTGATTTTTCCAAAGAAGGTTCCAGATTGGCCTGACTTAACAGGAAAATTCAGTCTGTTTTTTTCCTGTTTTGAAACGTGTGTTTCAAGGATTACAAAAAAGCATATTTTTAAAGGGTTTGGAAAACTCATGAAATAAGTATTGCTTTAGTGAAAGCTTTTTCACAGCTTAATTCCTTATTAAGCTAAAGTTTTGGTGTCATATTTATAAAACTATTTTCATTTTTAGAGCCATAATTTTTTTAATGTGAGAATAACAGCTTCTGATAAAATTAGTCACTGAGGCTTTCTAAGGCATGTTAGCACATGTAGTGATTGGTGTACGTAGGAACTGGACTGTGGGGGAAGTGACAAATGCTGAGTTTCGTTTACAGGAATTTCTCCATTAAAGTGATAAATACATCCCCATGGCAAGAAAATATTATTTTGAAAGTACAAACTAGAATCCCATCTCAAAAACAGTGCTTGTCACAAAATTAAAGTTATTTCTTCTCCTTAATAGAAAGTTAACTTCTAGGCAAAACAAAAACAAACAAACACATAAAAATAAAAAACAGTTTTCACTGCTACAATTTAGTGCTACGAATTGTCTTGTTACTTGCCTACAAAGTATTTTTTTCCAATGCATCCTGACACGGTTTCTTTCTTAATGCTGAAACCCAGCAAGGGGATTACATTGTTTCATTAGTGATCACATCAAGGAGGCTTGTTATAAGACTCTATGTGAATATTAATTTAATAAATCAATAGATGCATTTGAGCCAATGAATAATCTCACAATGATGCTTTATAACTAAAACCCAGGGCAGAAACTGTCATTTTAAAATGGAAGAAGTGGGCACTGATAAAGGGAAACATGCAAACGGAAAACTTGGTTATTTATTAATGTGTGTGAGAGACATTTTAATTAGAAATTGGTACAATGTAAAATCATTGGTTTTATTTTATCACTGTAGAGGGCGTACGTTATTTCAATTCCTGTGTAGAAATTAGGGGCTCCTGATTTGGTGTGAGTATGTGTGTGTCTGTGCATTGTGGTATTGTGCTGGTGTGTGCGTGTGTGTGTGTGTTTAAATTGTGTTGCATTTGTGTAAATGCCCAGTTGTTGTTGTTTAACATATACAGGTGTTTAGGGTTTTTTTTTTTCCCATTTGCAAAAACAAAAATAGCAAACAACCCAAGGGCTAATGTACTAATTATCAGTGGCTGTGCAAGCCTCCCGAAAGCATCTCTTCCATAACCCCTGGAAAAATTCTGACATATTATAAACTGTTTGAATTAGCGTAAATCAGTAAGCAACAAATTGGTGCCAGCCCAATAATACAGGAGTGTGATGCATACTAAGGGACTTAGTTTAGCTGAAATAACCACAGAGCATAATCAATTTAATTCAACTCAGAAGTGTCCCTGAGTCCCCAGAAGGCACTGCAGAAGACGTTTCAGGGGTGACAGAAAAACGGAGGTCTGTCTTCAGTTGCCCGTCTTGAGCACATGTGTTCATGTGTGTAATCTAACAAGAACATATGAATAAACACCAGAGAATCAGTCACAAGTAGGACAAGCGGAGTCACTGTGTGTTTTGGTTCTTTTTAAATACAGCAACCTTACGTTTTTAGGAATAATAGTTATAAATAAAGCACACATATGATCAAGCTATAACTGCATGTAATAAACAACCTCCCTGGCCCATACAGGGCAATTGGAAAATAAAAACATAATATTCATAAGATATGAGAAGTGTGGATACATTTCTCTTCAAAAACCATTTTCCTTCAAAATGTGAACTTTCTACAATGCTGAAACTTTCCCTTACAGATAACAAAAGCATTATACCAAATGCCCATTTTTTTATGCCACAAAGCCTCACGTAAATTGCAAATTATTTAATATTTGTGATAAATGTAATTTGGTTTAAATAGATCCCTAAAGATACAATTATTTAATAAATGCTAACATTTTTAATAGCATTCACCAAGTTTTCTTCATAGTCAGGTTGCCCTCATTTAAAACATAGTGGATGCTCAAGCAGGTGCCTGGAGTAGATTTTTAATTTTGGAGGACAAAACATGGAAGAGGGAAGAAATATTCCCTGACGTTCAGGTAAGTTTGGAAGTAGAAGAATTAAACATTCTTGATCATTTTAGGCCTGTTTGTTTCTAAATATAAAAACTCTTTGACATCAACAGAAACTGTTCTAATTTCCTTGCTGTTCTAGTGAGGTTAGCACAATGCTGGGCTGTGGGAAAAGTTTAGGAAAATATTATATAAATGAGTGAATTAATAAATGAATGGATATGTATCTCAAATGTTAAGTGAATATAAGCAGTTCAGAAAAAAAAAAAAAGAAAGAAAACAGCAGAACCTTCCTAAGATGAAATCTTAATTTCCTTTGTTAAAGAAAGTTTATTATCCATAAATAACTTTTTCATTTGTAAAGACATGGACAAACATGACTGCCATAACAGAGGAAGAATTCATCAGTACTCTGGGCTCCACAGGGTCCGCACATCTGTAAAGATTTATATACTTAAGAGATGATGGTCCGAGACATATGGTTTAATCAGGGTGCATTTAAGCCTTTTCTTATCTGCTTAAGAATTTATTTTTCCTCTAATTTGACTCATTGTTATTCTAATTTGAGTCATAGTTTGACTTTCCTAGAAGGAAATAGGGAGATAGATAGATATTAATACCAATAGAGAAAATTCAAATTTCCAAAGTGTCCCAAACTAGAACACAGAACGTGAGGTGGGCCACCGGGGCGCAGGTCCACTCCAGGCACCCTCCATGGGCCGTCGACAGCCCCCGGCCACACTGTAATCCTAAGTGGAAGCTAATGAAATGGCAGAAGGACTCTGTGATTCTATCTTGATGTTGTGATGTCGGGATCAGTGCACTCTCTGACGGGAGTGATAAGAACCCAGGAAACAAGGTTCCGAGCTATGGTGTCCCATTCCTGTAGTTCTGAGGACTAACGGGATCTCTCTGGTGAGCGCCAACTCCGTGAGTATGGAAAGCGCCAATCAGCAAGGAACAGAGACAGAGAGGCTCCGCGAGCTCAAAAACCCAAGAACCTCGGTGCAAAGAACATGTTTCTCTTTCTAGCAACACAGCGCATGTTTAGGAAGGACGCACAGGCTGCTTCGTCCGCTGTGTCTCGGCTGCCCATACACACGACCACTCGCTCCTGGCCCGCGGGGAAGACAAATTCACATGCCTGGTTCCGTTTGAGAATGGACGTGACAAAGAGAAATTATCCCAGGATGACGAGTGGGCGGTCACTTCTATGAGATGAAAATTCATGAAATTGCTAAGATTGTCATGGGGCCTGCTGTCTCTGACCTGTAGAAAGAGCTGCTTCCTGGGGTTCGCCCTGGTCATTTCAAACATTCACATCTCAGTACTGTGGGTTTTTATAGCTCAAAAATACAACGTCGGGCACCGTTTCCATGTTTATGGATTGCGGGGACGCGTGAGGGCCCTGAGTGGGCAGCATGCACCAAGTGTGACGTGAGAGAGAAGGAGCATCTAGAGCAGCCCCGGATCCCAGCCCTGGACCGAAGATTATGGCCCAATTCACTAAGTACTGGAAAGAGAGAAGGCTGCGGGAAGGCGGGAAAGGAGTCGGCGGGTACATGTAGGACACGTAGCTCGAATATCTGGTTGACGGTTCACTAGAGTTGGAGGAAGAGCCTCAGCCGGATGGTGGCAATGAACCCAGAGGGCTGCCTGGAGCAGCCCAAGAAGGGAACCTTGGGGACCATGGTGTTTACGACGTGGCAGAAGAAGGGTCCCAAGGGCAGGGGGCAAAGGAGCCACCCACACCATCTGTACCCCTGTGCCAGGCTGGACAGCCAGGGTGTTGGGGTTGGCATCAGTTGCCCTGAAACCAGGGCCTTGCACCACTGGCTGATATGTATGGATGTCGGCATCCATTTGACATGCTGGATGCTTGAGCAAAGGATTTTGAAACCAGAAATACCAACTTTGGAAAGGGCTGGGCTTCCACCATTGACAGTAGTAGCCCTGCCCATCTCCTGCCCTCTGCTCATCAGCCCCTGACCTCCAACCACCGCCGTGCTTGCAGCCCTGGGCCTGGAGAGCCACGCCGCCCCTCCTGGGCCGACCCCTCTGCCTGGCCGGTAGACGTGTGTGGAAGTCAGCTGGGGTGCTGCATGTCGGGGAGGTCTCACCCGACTTCCAGACAGATTCCCTCCTTCCTACGTTCCTTCATCACCAAGTGATCCCCCCTACTTTCCACTCACACGTGCAGTGCCCTCGAGGACACAGGATCTGCATCTTTAGCTGTTGCATCCTCATTCCCGTTGCTCATCTTCTGTCACTGTGTTCCAGGTGGGAGCAAAGTGCTTCACTCATATTAGCTCTGTTGATCAATACCTGATTAATTTCAGTGCATGATAAATGCAATACCTGAAGGCTGGAGAGGATCCAGGAAGTGTTTGCTGAATGAATGATGGCACAAAATAATTAGATCCAATAAGGGTTTGTAAAATGTAAAGGTGATAGCTATTGGGTTCACATTTTAAAGACCTGTAAAATAGATATAGCATCATTTTGTACAACTTAAATGTAGAAAATGATAATCCAACCTATTGCAGGTCAAATGGCAGAATAAGCAGACATTGGAAATCACCCTGTTTTAGCATAAAACACTTAGAATATGTGTGTGTGTGCTGTGTGTGCACATGGGTGTGTATAGCTACATTAAAAAATACACAGTGGAAGTGAGAAAAGGGTACTTATCCAGAGAGCATCACTAGTCAGACAGTAAGGGGTTGCCGAATTCTAGAAGCCCAGGGATATCAGGACTAGATGCCCATGACTGGCCTACATCCTAACATGGCTTTTGAGACAGGACCTAAAGTTTTCATTGCATGCAGGACAGACGTAGTAAAGACCAGAAAATGAAAAGAAGTGCTCTCTACATAAGCAGTCATTGATGAAAAAGATGACCTGAATAAGAACCAAAATCCTGTTTTGTAAATTAAAAACTACTGTAGATATTTCAAGAACTGATTTGAGCAATTTCTACAGAAACTTTTTTTTCTAAAACAATATAAATGTTTTTGACATTTCAGTTTTCCTGTGGAACTGAGTTAAGTTGTTGTGAGTACAGACATTAGGTAAGTCTAGCTAAGGAGGCACGGGAATTGTGCATCATCAGATACTGGAAGTGGATGTGACTGTGTGTCTCCTCCTCTCTCCCCGTGCACGGTCTCTCACTATGCAGATAGACTACGGACTTGATTGTTACTTGTCTCTCTCGCCATCAGTGTTTTTAATAAATATCCTCCCTTTTACAAAGAGGTCTTGATTTTATGAGCAAGAGGAGATTTCATGGAAATATTGGACAGTTTATCTTTCCTCAGCAATGAAGCTTATATACGACACACGTAGGTATTTACAGAGTTAAGTATGGACAGAAAACTCCAGTAACTCAGTTCCCTGGCTCACTGGATAGTCTGAGCCTCAGCAGGTGCAAAGCCAGGACCTCTCCCAGGGATGGGTGATAGGACAGGAGTGACCCGAGCCTCTGCCTGGCTCCATGTGCCTCCCGGACCGTGCTCCCTGTGACACCATCAGGAACTGTCTTCAGGCAGGGAAGCCTAGGCATGTGGTCTTGTCTGAGATAGTTGTCTGAATCCTCTGAATTCTGAGAGAAAAAGCAGTAACCCTTTGGGTAACATTTCCTAGGGGAACTGAAGATGCGCCTAGACGTGAGTCTGAACACAGTAGCGAGTGGTGTGCCCACGTCCTTCTTCAGCCGAATCACAGCTTATCATACTTACATCTTCTTAAGTGGTTTCAGTATTGACCGATTGATTTGAAACTCATTTTATGGAAATCTTGCTGTTTAATTAGATTGCTTTCCAGTACCTGACAGTCATGCTTTTCATTAATAACGGTGCTGTTGTGGCCATGGAAGAGGCTGTTATAAGTTTTAAAAGCCTACTTCATACACAGTCGATCAAAAGCCAGAGACAGTGAGCCCTGGACCCGCACGCATGGCCACCTCATCAATTAGGAGCAAATGGCCAAGAAAAGATGTATTCTTAGCATCTGAGTAAATAATGGAGACAGATAAATGAAATTTACTAAATCAAGATGAAACACATTTCCGAGCCTTGTCAGCCTGGCTCTCAATTGAGGATGGAAATGAAATTGATCAACGGGCCACAATGCAGGAGCAAAGGTCCCCATTGGAGGCCACTTATGCTTTAGTTAATGGCATGCTTTAAAATGATAGGACATGAGCAATATTATCCCTCATATATCACTTGTGGTATTTCTGGTTGTTGATCTCTCTCTCAAGCCTTCTTCCGACAATATGCTACATGCCAGTGTGGACGAAATTCCAAGCTTTTCTTAAAGTTCCCTAGGGAATCTCAAAAATAATTTTTGATTGGCTTAAAATAAAAATTCTTCTCCTCATGCAATGCTGAGATTTTGCACACATGCTTTTATGCATGGAGACTTGTGCTCTCCTGAAGATAGGTACACATTCCCCGCGTCCTCTCCCACGAGAGCAAGGTGGGAGGGACTCAGCGCTGCAGCTTCAGTCCCAAATGCCAGGGGTCCCAAGTTTCACATGCGTGTTTAGTCTCAGTAATGACAGAACACCTTTTCTGTTGTTCTCATTAGATCTTGCCTCCTGACGGCAAGAGAAAGAGAAAACAGGGACAACCCCTTAATCTGTGTAACTGAGCCTGCCTGGGTATGGGCTAGCTGGCCCTGGGTTGTGGATAGCTGCTGACATCTGAGACCAGGAACTCTTACTTGTTCCTTGCCCTGGTCCTGGGCAGAGGCCTTCACTGTCTCCACTGTGCAAATGAGGACACTCAGGCAGCAAAACAAGTCCCCACAGCTGGGACGCGGCTGAGCCAGCATGAGCTCTGGCATCTGTCCCTGAGTCCAGAGCACGATCCTATGATCTTATCAGTCTTATTCAAACTCATCTTTTTTTTAGCTGAGAATTACCAATATACCCTCACTCATCAATCTTTCATGTACTATTTGGAAAATGACAAAGCTATAGATTCTGTTCTAGCTTCTGGAGTTCCACATTTTCTGTCACAAACTTGGAAGGGAGGATTCTTCAGTGCAATTGTATCATCAAAACGATGCAGGTTTGAGTCGCTCCTTCACTCACGGCCATCCCAGATTCCTGTCGTTTGGTCAAGCTCAGCACGGCCTGGACTTGTCATTCTAGAGACGCATCTTCTCCTGGCCTTGGGACTTCGTCTTCCCCCGAGCTGTGTCTCCTGTGGGTCCCTACCGCTTGCCTGATGAGCTGATGCTCCCCACGCAGTTAATTCCTGCCACTCATCCTGGAAGAAGGGGTTCCGCGGGTGGCTGTTAGTCCCTCCCCATGTGTCGGGGCAGGACCTGAGGGCGTCCGGGCATCTCTGCACATACACATTCTGAGGGTCGCCCTGCACATCCACAGGTGGGCGGAGGGGCTGAGCCCAGGGACTCAAAAAAGAGGGGGAGCCCCCGGTTTAGCAATCACACTGTGCTCTGGATCATGTCAGGTGTTTTTGGGAAAATTTTCAAACTGGAGTAAAACAAAGCCTTTGGTTACCTTGAAGAGACAAGGCGAAGGACCACCAACAGGGGGTCCAGGGACAGTATTTGGCTCACAGACTGTCAGGGTGAATTCAGTGCGCCCCACAAGGTAGGGTTAAAAGGCCCTGGGGCCCACTCAGGGCGCCCCGCTGTGGACGCAGGCTGGAGTATCTGCTAGCTAATCTGTTCATGCTTTAAAACTCTTGGCAGTAGGAGGAGAAAGTGAGAAGGGGACAGGGTGTTTCACTCAGCGATTGTTTTCTTCTTGGAAAAGCTGAGAAACATTCTTGTTTTGGAATCAGAGGGCTTGGGGAGAGGATGACTCTGTGCTCGGTGAATATCGTTCGGCTGGTGACAGGGCGGTAGCAGCTTCAACACGGGTCCCTGGGGCCAGCTGCAGGGGGCAGAACGAGGTGGCAAGTGTGCGACCCCCACACGGTGTGTTATAGACCGAGTGTGCAGGGAATCGGGCTCAGAAGGCATGTGGGGACGGCGGGACCCCAGTGCACACACAGCCCCCTACGATGGGCCTAGACTGGAGCCACATGGCCAAGGGAAGCCCCCAGAAGGGCTCTGCATGCCCCCTTTCCCTAGGCACTGTCACTGGGCTGGGGCATCACTCACTACATAAAACTTCGGTTCTGAGTCATGGGGGACACATTCTTGACATGGTATTTGGGTCTGAATTGGTTGTCTTTTTGATCAAGCCAAAAAGCAAATATCCAGTTTCTCCTGCTTTAGAAGCTGAGAGCAAGCCATGGAGGAGACACGTTCCCAGGCAGCAGAAGCAGAACATCTCTGCAAACCAGAGCCTGGACGAGGGCCCTGTTACCTGCAATCCCCGCTTTGTATGAACCTCGACAGGATTTAATAACTGCAGAATAGCTATAAATAAATAGAGTTTCTGTCCAACAGGGGACAGTCACACACACGAACTGGGCCACTGGCGATTAATTTATCACCGCTGATACAAGGGAGAAGCCGGTGCTGAGCACAGGGGTGGATCGATTGGGACCAGAAGATGTTCATACAAGCCACAGAGTGCACAGTCGAACGTGGCAGGAGGACGAGGGGGAGCCAGCGTGGGGACCCCTGTCGGTGGTTCTTCGCTTTGTCTCTTCAAGGTAACGAAAGCTTTGTTTTACTGCCGTTTTCACACCTGGCACGTGGGGATGTGCCAGCCTGGCAGGGCTTTGCCCAGATGCCCAGGCACTCGTCCACACCTGGACCACAGAACACAGGGAGCGCGTGGGGTGGCAGCTCCTCTGCTAGAGGGGGAGGCGCGTCCCTGGCACGACCCTCGGCTTCCGGACGAGCTCAGCTCCACGGCCCCACTTGTGGCCAGGCCCGCACAAGCCAGCTCGTCCTTCTGTGGCCGTGAAAACGTCCTGCCTTCAAAGTTCGACCGAGGGGTTGAAGTCCTAGCCCAGTCCAACGCAGTCCCTGATGGCGTAACAGCTGGGGTCCCGAGAGCACAGGGCAGCGAGGGAGACACTGTGGAGAGGACATGTGGCCAGGCGCGGGGGGCCGGCGCTCTCTGGCGCTGGTAAGCGGCTCACAGCAAACCCTCAGGCCAGAACTGGAGGCTCAGGAGGTCGTGGCCTTGCCCGTCCTGCTCTGTCCGGCAGCGGTGGTGGGCCGGGGTCATGAACACCATCCCCAGGGCCCTCGACTCCCACCGTCTGGCCCCTGCTTCCGGCTGTGACTGAGGCACACACACTGTTACGGTTTCTCATCTTTACCGTTTTCGTGATCATCGCCACTCTCTAGATTGGTGGTGGGGTCGGGGGAGGTGAAGGGCCAGGGGTCACCAGGGCCCCTGGTGCTCTGCTCAGTATGTCCTGGAGGCAGTTGGCACAGGGTCCTTGCCCAAGAAGACAAACATCTCCCAATTCCGTGAGCCCCGGGGGCGGGGAGAGACGCTGTTGTGCAATTGTAGAGGGAGGCATGGTGGAGCAGGGGGACGGTGGTCAAACGTGCTGATGTCCCCGCAGAGATGACATGTCTCTCACTGACCAGCTGTGCAACCTTGGACCACTTACTCAACTTCTGAAAATCTTAGTTTCGAGTCAACAAAAGCAGGATTAGAACAGCATTTGGCTCATTCTGATGGGACCATTAAATCAAATAATGACTGTCAGGTTCAGCACATGCTCTCCTGCTCTTTCTCTTCCTTCCCGATTTCTTTATCTTTTCCCATTTGCATGCTGAGCACGGACTCCTGGCAGCACCTGTAGATGGAGGAGGGGCCCCGGAGCCTCCCCTGGGAGGTCATAGTGGCTGCGTAGACCTGGCTGCAACATTAAAGCCTGGAGTTGCTTTGGTGTAAGTCCCACCCAAACTTTTGATCTTTGGCAAGATTGCACAATTTTGTGTCCTACATATATCCTTCAGATTACGTATAGAGTGTCGCTTGGAATATGTGCCAATACTGGGACCCAAATATTTATCCTGAAAACACCTTAAGTACTAGAAAACAAATTAACGAAAATAAAGAGCTTTAGCTAGATCATTTTCTTTCAAAATTACTGTAAACAAAGAATATACATATACCTTTCCAGATCCTGGGTGGGGCCTCTATTTGGGAAACAAAATAACCTTTTAAAAGCACTGCCCTGCATACCATTCTCATGCCCTGAATACCAAAGAAATATGCCTTACACCATGTTTTAATGCAACATTAGAAGGTTTCCAACATGAAAATGGCAAAAAAAAAACCCAACCAAAAAAGATGGTTTTCAACTCATCTGAGCTTTATTAATCCAGACTTTAGGTTAGCGCTCTCAGAAGTTGTGGATGTAGAAACTAAGAAATATGAATGGCTGGAGAGAACACCTGTGAGTTTCTTGGCTAGGTGTGACCTAAGGCGGCACACACAAGGACATTTCCTCAGTTTACCCCAATTTGTCACAGGACGTTGGGAAAAGCTGTCACTCGAACAGCCTCCTCTGCGTTCCTCGTCCTGCGGGGGGCTCGCCTGGGACGCGCCGGCCCAACCGACGGCGGGAAGCAGTCCACACCCAGAGACTCTCGTGGGATAGTGCCACGTGCTAGCACCATCACCAGGTTGCCCTGCCATTTATTAAATATTTTAACCAGAAAGGAACATTAAAGGGGCCTTCAGATTAGGAACACAATTGAAAAACCTCTAAGAAAGGAAATATCTTATTAATTCATTAAGTCAAACTGCTTGTATCTACACTTGTATGACTAGAATTATGGTTCATTAACTTCATTTCTTTATATGAGTTAATTAGCTCAGAGGAGGCCAGAAATTAATTACCAGCTTATATAGTTTGTGCAGAATGGCATTCTGTTTATTTAGTTTCTCCTATTAACTTTTAATCTCTTCAAACAATAAAAGAGGTAATTAGTATTTTATAAACAAAAATGAATGCAACAAAGGCAAATAATTTCCCCAATACCAAAGCTCCTGTGAGGACCCTGATAGATGGGCGACTGAAGTTGCAGACCATGTCAGTGTTAACTGTGAGCAACGCGAGACGGGGCGTGTGTGTGGTCCCGAGGCAGGAGCCCATCGCCCGTCACTAGAGAGGGGACCTTCAGGAACACCTCGCGGAGCCCGAGCGCGGCCGTCGAATGCTTCCTGCTGCTTGAGAATAATTGCCCATGTATTCAGCTGCAATTGCTGTGTAAACTATCTCTCTAAGACATTTGAAGATACACTTACAGGAAACAAAAGGCATGTCAGAGGACTCTGCTCAGATATCTCATGCTTTTAAAACGGATTTACACCATGATCGTTAGAAATTTAAAGCCAGAGGTTGGCTAATTTTATCACCTGGAATGTATCAGTTCATACAATTGCCTGATACATATTATATGGTGAATGGGCTCTGTCCAAAGAAAATGTGACAGAGTTACAACGTTGCCTTGCGCCTAGGCTGATCTTTGCCAGCCAGTGAGAGTTGGATGCCTCTCGGTATGATACTGACAAGCTGGTATTTTCAGCATTATGTGTTTCCTGAATTTACAAGCATTATATAATTTCAAAACTTCCAAGGGCATTTTCACAGTATGTATGTTTAGCTACTTTCCAGCAAGATATTTAATGAATTACAGGAGTTATTTAATCAATGTATTTTGTTAGCATAACATTAATATTAATTAAATGTTCATTAAAAAAAAATGGGCTCCTTAACAGCCTAAAACCAAGGGCTCCAAGCACAGCGGAGTGCAGCTAGAGCTTTCTGCACAGCGGGCTGCTCCCTCCCCGGGAAGCTTTTCTCAGACAAACTTATATTAGTAGAAAATATCCTACAAGTTCTTTTAACGCACATTATTTCCTTCAAAATAATAACTCGAACTGAAAAGGTCTGCTGCATTTGATTTCCCCTACGCGGAAAATGTGAACATTTCCTCCATCTCGGGAGATCAGCTTCTCAAGGTTGTGCATATGTCTACTCAATCCTGTCACATAATGGAAGAAAGAAAGAAAAAATCAGCGTACCAAATCTTTTAAGTCTATAAATAATGTCAAAAGAAAATACCGACTGTATCCTTTTTTTCCCCCCTGGGAGGAACAAAACACAAAATTGGAACTTATTAAAGGAATTTTTTAACTTAGATGAAAACCATAAGGCTTGTCCTGTAAATTGGTTGAAGGGTCTCTGAAGTAAAGGGTTTTCGAAGCTGGTCAATGTATGTGCTGAATTCCAGAGCCGATTGTATCCATGCCTCTGGACTGAAACATCGCATTGCTCACGAGCTATGTGGGGGGCATTAAATTCCTCATTAGATGGGTTTGAATCATCAGAATTGATTTTAACCTGCGACAAGATAGAATTTTTCTTCCTGAGCTCTGTGCTGCCCTGAGCCTTCCGCCTGCTTTTGTCCCTCGGTCCTCGTGATGTGAAACAACTGACATCGTCCCCTGATTAACAGATAGGCATGGGTACTTTATTGCCAGCATTAGGCTCCCCGCACAAATCACAGAGCGCCAAAGAGGCAGAGACGCACCCGGCTGCTCACTGTTACCACGATTTCGCACAACTGGGGGTGAGTGAGCGGAGACCCTTTGGAAGGGGACCCGCCTGGAACCTGGGAAGGAAACCCATGCGTGGAGTAAATATCCTGCAGTTTCCGTAGCTCGATGCCTTTCGAATGGGGAAACAAAATAAGGACCTCGCGTGTGTGGGTACGTGTGTGTATGTTTTGCAAGAGTCACACACAAGCAGTAGGGCTGTGTTTGTCCCGGATTTGATCCTGGTGCTGACCCTTCCCATGAGGACTGAGTCCCTAACTTGTCCCCTCACATAGCCACTTGGCCAGATTAAAGGCTCCACCTCAACTCTGTTTTCATGTAAATTGGGGAAGCCCCAGGCATTCCCAGTCACACCTTTCACTTGGAACAGGTGTCTGGGACGCCCCGCTCTGCTGTGTCTGCGCTCCCATGGTCTCGAGATCTACACGCTGTCCCACCCGGGTCATCTTCATGTGGCCACTTATCTTTTCCTCTCTCTTCTTGGCTTCTCTCAATTTGTTGATTATTCTTAAAAAGTAATGGTGTTTTCTCACTATTTCTGAAAAATCTCTAATCCTTGGCATAACTTACCCACACATTCCCATGGTTGTCTTGGGGGCTGGGTGTCCAAGGAAGAACCGCCGATTGCAATAACCACAACCAAAGAGAACAAAGACAAAAAGAAACTGAGGGACCCTATTTTTTCACTCAAAGTGAAATTTCTCATAGAACCAACTTCTATCTGTATGGATTTTTTCCCTGAAGGAGATGAAAACACTTAGTAAGTCCTCACTCATTCACTGGTTATTTCATGTGGTCAAAGGGGAAAACGTTTTTAGCCTAAAAACCCCAGTGCAGGGAGGTGACAGAAACAAAGCCACATCGATACTGGTGTATATCAACTGGAGTCTATCTAAAAGCAAAGTAAGTTTTTGGTAAAGTAATAAATCGATAATTTTGTGTGATATGTACTGAGATTTTTCCAAATTTATAAACGCCCCTAAAGCATAGACTGTGACCTACGCAGAGACCAGCAGGACGGTGTGGGTGTTGGGAGTTAGACGAGCTTTGTTCCCTAGTGAGCAAGACCCACCTTACAGCCGGCACGTGCGTCCTGCCTGCAAGCATCTAATTGCTGGTCGCACCCCGGCTGGCCAGGAAACTGCTGAAGAGAACCTACCAGTTCAAGTGGCCCCACGACACAGAACTAAGGGTCCACAGACCTGTGCCTTGGAATGACAACACACACAGCGGGCTGTCCCAGCTGGACTCTGTAACCACAGTCCCTCACAGACTGGGATGTCCCATCCAGACCTCGTCACGCCACAACATCACCCACCAACACCCACGGCAAGGCTTTGTGTCAGTTCCTGGTTTCCCAACATGCCTTCCTGCCTGCTCACGTCTTAGCCATGCCACCACCATGATTCTGCACCTCTCTATGGGGCAGGCGTCCCCACAGTCACCACATGCATGTGGGCTCACAGATCAGGTTTAAGATCTTCAGGCCCTAGCCAGCCTCCTTCTGTTCTACTGTGGTCGTCCCAGGAGGATTTTGACCTGGGAAGACCCAGAATCCCATGTGTTTCCCAAACCCTGACTCTTCTGGCTCTGTGGTCCAGAAAAAATGGTGTCCTCTGATTTCACTTACGTGTGGAATCTAAAAAACAAAACAAATGCATAAACAAAGAAACAACTATAAAAAAAGAGTCAGACCTATAAATACCAAGAACAAACTGATGGTTGCCAGAGAGGATGGGGTGAGCGGTGGGTAAAATGGGTGAGGGGGTGCAGGAGTGCCAGGCTTCTGGTGATGGAGCAAATATGTCACAGGGATAAAAGACACAGAATAGGGGTGTGTGGTGACAGGTGGTAAGTAGCTAAGTTTGTGAACACGTACAATGTATTGAGTTGTTGAATCACTCTGTTGTACACCTGAACCCATGTAACGGTGTGTGAGAACTGTACTGGAACAAGAAAGGAAGGGAGGGAGGGACCATAATACTCGTGGGCGCTCCTTGGGCAAATGGTTAATCCACTTGTTTTGACTTTTGGAGTCACCTGTGGTTTTCAGATATAGGGAAGATATTTAGAGTAATGTAACTGTCAACTTTTCTTCCGCACCTTAAGGTTTCAAAAGAATAATATTTTCTTAGAAATATAGAAAAGTCAATAATTCAGGGACTATAATCACTGCGATCTTTATTTAAATCTATTTTAAAAATGAAGTGAAAAAAATTAATCAGGACCTAAAACAACGCATACCTTTCTGACACACAGAAGCCTTATTTTTTGTTTTACAAGGAGCTCCAGGAGACTCTGCATGAGGTGAAGGAGGCAAAGACCAATGGCGGAGAGAGATCCATTGCTGAGCATGTTCCAGGTAAGACAACAGGCTGATTTTAAGACAGTTCCATTGTTGTGGGATTTTAATTTATCCCAAGCCTCATAAAAATGTCACAATCCATAACAGTGTATTCTGAATACTTACCGTAGATAATGGACAGTGTTCTCAGGCAGCGCCCAGCGAGGTCAGCGTGAGTAGTGCTCTGTCACAACATCCAGTTTGCTTGCTACTAGGATCAATAGAAAATACATGGGCGCAAACAATGGAGCATACTTTCCTTATTCATTTCCCAGTGCATAAACCATGATGCCATTGTTTTAATCTGTAAAATGAAGCCACAGGAATTAAATGGAGTTAAATGAGATCATATATCTCATGCATACAGGCTGGCTGGCACGCAGTAAACACTCAATAAAAGCTCTTCTGCATTATCATGATGGCAAAAATAAATTCCCATGTTTCTGACCCCTGACATTCTATTGTCACATGGCTCATCCTGTTGTGCATATTGAAATCTTGTTTCCCTCATTGATTTATGAAATTACCCGTTTCAAAAAAATGCAATTTTCCCCTTCTTGTCCATTTTGAGTTTTTTACTTTTCTATTCTCTCTGCCTGTGGAAGGCAGAATATTGGCTCCCAAAATGTCCATGTTGTAATCCTTGAACCTGCGAATGGCAAGGGTAAGGATTAGGGCTACAGATGGAATTAAACATGCTCATCAGATGACCTTAAAATAGGGAGATTATCCTGGATTATCAATCAGGGTGGTGGTCAACATAGTAGCAAGAGTCCCTTGGTGTGAAGAGGAAGGAAGGAGGGACTCTGTCGGAGAGATGCCGAGTAAGAAATGACCCGCCATTGCTGGTTGTGAGGATGAAGGGGCACGAGGTGAGGACGGGGGCATCCCCCAGAGCTGGGAGCTGAGGAGTGGATCTGCCCGGGAGCATCCAGAAGGAACCAGCCCACAGACACTTGGACTGTTGCTCAGTGAGACCCATGAGGGACCTCTGGGCCCTGAGACTAAGTAGGTGTGTGCCATAAACAACTAAGTGTGTGGTGCTTTTTGCAGCATCGCTGGGATGTGAAATACGCCGCCTCTGGGTTGACTGACTTCTGGATTACTTCAAATCCTTACTCCTCCAATTTTTTTCAGCCTCAATTTTCTTGAATCCATCTGGTATATATATAAATTAGTATTCTAAAATACTTCATTAATATGGATTGCTCCAGAACCTTCAGTGATTCTCCTTGGACTCCATGTGAAATAAGACCTTCTTACTGTGTTGTATAAGGGACTGCCCCCCCAAATTTGCACAGCATTAGCCTCCTCTGTGCATGAGAAAGTGTGTTCTTGCTGCCATGCACACCTGGCCCTCCACCCCACCGTCATCGGACAAGCCTGGCCCGTGGGGCTCCTGTTCGCCCATCACAGCCCCAGGGGAAGCCCCGCCTCGTCCACGAGGCATGTCTAACTTCCACACCCCATGGAGCTGGGCTTCATCCGTCCACATGTACATGCGCACTTGGAAGGAAAGCTTCCCCTGGGAGTCCCAAGTGGCTCCTCCCTGGGAGGCCTGCACTGAGGAATGAGCTCCCAGCTGCACCGTTCGGCCAGCAGCTAGGGGCTGGGTTGCTATGGGGAAAAACCCGTGTTCCAGGGTCTGAGCCCAAACTGCATTGACCTTAAGAATAATTTAAGTAAATGATTCAAATTTATAACTTGATGGAATGTGTTTTATATCATTTGGTGACCAGAGTTCTCAACCCAGAAGTATAAGCAAACCCGAGTGGTTTATCTCACTGCCCCGTTTCACTCTGCGGTGTTACGGGTACATGTGTCCCCAAATGGAGCTCAGCGACAATGTAGGTTTTTATATCCAGCGAGTGATCCAGAGAGATCTGACAGCTCAGCATGGTGGACGGTCTGCCGGATGGGCTCCCCGCACAATGCTCCGGCCGCCCACACCCTGACCTCAGAAGCTCACGGCACAGTGATGCATGGATGTGCACACCGAAGCAAATGGGTGCCAGTAGGTCCCTACCTGCGAATACAGGAAATGATCTCTTTTCTTTATTCTCACTCTGGACCAAGGTTATTCTCTTTATCACGCGCAGATTTTATTGAGTGATGCCAAGTGAGATGAATAGAGCAAATAATGGCGGTGCTGTCCTGATGAAGCGCGGGCCAGGGTCGCCGAGGCTTTCCACGGAGCAAATTGAGTCACATCCACTTCTCATCCATTATTTAGGGGTGATTGGCCAGGCTTGGCTTCTATAGATTTGATAATCATTCAGATGTCCATATTTAATATGTAACATAAATTTCTCATTTGGCTGTCGATGGCTTGTCACCGCAGAACAACAATGCATAAAAGGAGAGGTAATGTATGGATTCTCAGAAATATTTGACATAAATAAATATGTAAAAGGGAGATAATCAGATCTGTTTCTCTCTGCCTGCCAGCGAGCCTTCATGTCAGACCGGACAGCCCATCTAATACCGTGATTTTATGCAGCTGTATCCTATGAATATCAGCCTGCACACTGGAGATTAAGGCAGAGCAGATGTTTCTCTGCAGGCTAACAAATACATCACCCCTGATAACGGATGACAAATGTTGTTCCATATTGTGTCAGACAAAACCAGAGCTCTTGTAAAACAAGTGTTGCAGCTGGAATGATATTTTAACACAGTTACCTAAGGAGAAGACCCACAGACGGGCACCCGCTGCAGAGGCGGCCGAGGATCCAGCAGCCGCCCGGCCTCCGCGCCCGGCGCGGCGTGAGTGACAAGAGGGGCCTGCTCGGAGCGCCACCCGTCCCAGAGATCTCACGCCCCAGGTTCGCCGTGAGTTCCCAGTAGGTACCCGCGTCCCTCTTTGCCAGAGGGGAGGAGCAGAGGCGGAAAGCGCACCAAGGCTGCCGGGGGCAGAGACGTGAAGACAACCCCAAATATAGGATCAGAATCACTAATCGCTTTATTTACTCCGACTGTCTCAATGGCAGCCTGCTAGATTTATGAGTGACCGAGAGATAAATGTCACTGGGATAAGACAGGCAAAAAAAACCCTGCTCCCTTTTTATGAAATATTACTGCAGGTTAATTAGCAAACGTGGTGGTTACACATTGTCGTTTATTTCGGTCACTCCTCTGCAGCGAGCCGTGTTAATGTCACGTCCTCCACCGAATCTCCGCAGAGTTGGGGTAATATTCATTTCTCCCTCTTTACCCATTTCTTTATTAATGCTATGTCTTTTCTCTCTTCCTTGCCTGCAAAAAAAATAAATTCTCTCTGTAACCTTCACGACCGACAGGGTTTCGGGCAACTCAGCAATTACGAGTTTGGTATGATATTTGTATTCTTTGCCTTTTCAGGACTGGGCCATCGACGCCTCTTGGGCTCCAGGACCGTCCGCCGAGCCGTGCACTCAGGTGAGTTCGCCTTCTCGTTTGCCAACAAAGATGCTAAGGAAGAAGCAGATAACACGACGCGGCAACTTTCCATCACTTTCTGACTTGTTAATGAACTTTTCCTCACCTCCCCCACTTCCTGAGACTCCGCTTTCCAGTTACCATGTTTTCCCCAAGCAATTCTATACAATGAGACGGTAACAGTTGTTTGTCTGATAAAGCACGTACTATTTAGAACACAGATGTTTGATTATTATTTATTTCTCTCTGAAGCCCACTAATTCAGTCCCAAATGATCTCTTTTTCCCTTTTGCTTAAATTTAATTTGGAATGTATGTTGTTGGTAAGTGACAGACAGTTTAATTATTAATAGGATCCTGTAATGCAATGCACCATAGTTTTAAACTCTTTGGGGGCCAGCACCTCCTTCCTCCCTTATGCTTCTGGGACCTCCGGATGAGTACAAAGGTAATTACAAAACGCACGACAAATCTGCATGTATCGTCTTCTTTCTTCAACATTTGTGCTTGCCTATGATTTTATCAAGTGCCACTCGAATTGCAGGGCGGCCATGAATCAGCGAGGCCTTTGGCGTGTCCCTCTCTTTGGGACCAGGGTATTTATCTATAAGTGCTTGTATATATAACGGTATTTCACATGCAGGTGCACGGACATACGTTTCTAGGCACAGAAGAAGAGTTCACCTCAAATCACCGCTTGCCCGAAGTCACTCCTGGTACACCAGCGAGGACACGGCGGTGACTCCGTTCTTGTGCAGAGATAGAAGGGAGAAGCCCATGGAGAGCCCCATGTAAAGAAAGCAGTCATCTGGCTTCCGAGGCTTGTTAGCGCATCTGGAGTCGGGCGGCGCTAAAGCGACTCCCGTTTGATCCCTGTATGGGCCAGTTAGTTTCACAGATTGCCTCTAATCACTGCCGGCAGCCTCGGAATGTGCACCCTCGGTCAGAGGAGGCGAGGCCCACAGGGTGTGGAAGGAGCCGCCGGGCTCATCACCCGAGCAGGCTGGGGCCGGAAGCACATGGTCTGCTAAGGACCCTTTGACCGCTCCTCGCCCAGCACCGGGTGCCCATGGACAGAAATACCAGTGTTCAGTTCTCTCGTGCATGGAAACGGGGGCTCCTGTGGAGCCTGACTGCTCGTCTCTGGATCCCCGTTCGTTTTGGGGTCCTGATAAGTGCTGTGAAGTTAACTAGCCCCCCGCTGATTCAACCTTCCAGGAGAAACCTCAGCTGGAGCCGTTTGTGTCCAGAGCAGGTGCACTGTTTGCTCGCTTCACGTGACTCACGCACTTCTTAGCAGGCCCGGAGGCTGGCCTTAGTAGGTGCTCAACTAAAATACGCCCTTCGAAGTCATGGCATGGAGCTGCATTCTGAGTATCAATTATGTGCAGATTTCGTGTTTGTGTTGAGGGCGGTAGAATCAGTGTGAGGAAAAGTGGCATGAGCATGAAGGCCAAATGATTACTCATCACGGTCAGGGCGGGGCAAAGACAACTTCATAGAATAGTACACGTTTAGGGAAACGGAGCCTGGCATTTTCTTCATACGTAATTTGGGGTCATTAAGCCAGGAGCACCCACAGGACTGGGCTGTCGGCTCAGGCTCTGGAGGGTCAGAAGAGAGCAGGTGCACTCAGAGAGGGACCCCGAGCCCAGCCCTGCGGGGGCACCCGGAGAAGACCAGGAGGCCGTGGGGGTGGGACGGCCCAGGTCTCTGTCCAGCTGCACTGCCCATGGGAAGTGTTAGCTACGGCAAAGGAAGGAGGTTTGCTTCTGGATCATCCGGGGCCTCCACACGTGTGCTGCCGAGTTAGGTCACCTTTGTAATCTGCTGACTAAAATACCGTTCACAGATGTTTTAAAATTTAAAATGTCACAAAAATTATGGCTACCCTTTGCAGAGGAGGACTCAGAACTTTAGGAATACTTGGATTCTATAGCTCTTGATGGGATGCCTTTCTACCACCAAGTCTGTCTTTATTCCTTCTTTGTCTTTGCAGCTCTAGGTGAGGACGAGAGGGAAAACACTGCAGATGGCTAGGTTTAGGATAACGGATTCTCCCTGTCTCCAGGAAAACCTCATTCGTGACTCAGGTTCATACCCAGCTTAAAAAATCTCGCTCTGACTTCTAGCCTTCCAAGGTCAGATGTGCTATTCCTTTTCCTTTTCCTCCCGTGGGAGCGCTTTGGACAATTTTTGAAAAGTGAGCAGCGTGTCCCTTTTGAAAAATGGCACAGAATCACCATGGCAATTGAAGACCTGACTAAGCAGGAGGCGAGGAGGGGAGGGAGGAGGGTGGAGGCGCCGGCAGCAGGCAGGGAGCCGGGGCTCCTGCCATGGGGTGCACAGCACGCTCCCCACAGGAGGGTGGGCGGCACCTTCCATCCAGCACCTCCTTCCCGCGAGCGTGCTCTCCGAAGGGATGCTCTGTGTTCTGGGCTGTGAATTGCTTTGCCATCAGTAGTTTGATTCAATACATTTTTTTCCCTAATGCTGCTTATTTTTTCCTCTACTTCTGGCATAAAAACAAACAAAAAGCAACGCAGTTTAATGAGTGTGCCTCCTTACCAAGTAATGTTTGATTATGGGAAAAACAACAGAAACCAATTGAATACTGGAGCCAAAGTGCCCTGACTAATTATCCCTTCTTTGAAAAAAAAAAAAACAAACCCTAATGAAAGGATTATGAATTTCATTTAATATGACCACATGAGAATATTGTGCTTTTTCTCCTAACTACCATAGCTAAGTAGAGTTCACAAATACCAAAATTTTTAAAAACCCCGTCTAGATTTGCAGTGTACCTGGAGCAATGGTGAGCCCTTCCTTACAAAAAAGGCTGGATCCAAATTCTGTTGCAATGGATCTTAGTAAATAGTTGTACCAAATCTTTGTTAGCAGAGACAGGTGTTAAAGAGCTAATGGAACAGACAAAATTTATAGGTAAACCGGTGCTTGCCAAGACCGTTGGGACATGCGCCGTTCCAAGCGCTTGCGCTCGCCGAGACAGTTTCCCACAAGACTGATCTCCCCAGACGGAAGCGTGCAGGACACGCGGCAAGAACAGAGGGGCTGCCGTGAGCATCAGCCTTGCAGAAGAGAATTATGACCCAGAGTTCCCCAGGCTCGGCACAGCTGTGAGGACCTCACGTGCTCAGCTTCAAACACTCTTAAGTGGATGGAGGGAATATGGCCCAAACAAAAGTTCCCTCAGAAAATCACTACAGATAATTAGAGTGCAGACAGTAGATTTTAAAGGTTCAACAAACACATGATAAATGGGTAAACCCCTGACCCCTTGCACTTCTAAAATCTTCACATCTGTTATTCTTGTTCAAATACATTATATAATTATATAAACATGCACGACCTACAGCTCTTTGAAGGCATCTATAATCGCAATTGTAATATTATTAGACACCTGCTCTGAGATGATTCCTTGCAGTCGGTGCTAGCTTGCCGCTTTTTAATTGAGATTAAGGAGTCAAATTTGCACAGCCCAGAGGGCATCCTTCTTGGGCTCTTGTGTTCTCTTCGGTAAATGTCTGGGATACTTTGGGGAGTGGCTTCGTCACAAGCTTCCAGAAGAATCAGCCGCAGAATGAGAGACTGCCGGCTTGAGCTCTCACCTGCCGTCTGAAGCCATGTCTGCACCAGGAAGACATGCGTCTCAGACACCCTGTGGCTTGTAAGCTCTCCCCCTTCGAAGAGTCCACATAGATAAAAATGCGCGGGCAAATTCGGATTGTACTCTTGGATCTTCTCTTCACTTGGCACGTAGATACCACAGTATCTGGAGTCAAGAGAGGACTGCTCCCCCAGCCCTCTCATTCCCTTCAGTGCGTCCCTAGGTCGGAGTCCCACAGAGGCAGGTGTACTTGGTAGATGATGACCAGTTCCTCCATTGTCAAACCCATTCACGAAGGACCCAAAGCCACCTACCAGCAGGGCTATTTTATTTGTCACAGCATACTATAAGCATAACGAATATAATGTCATATCTGTGCGGTTAAAGCTATTTTATGTGAAATTAAAACACTGATTTTATGATCACAAGGTTCTCCCACTAATATAATCTAAGAATTGTGGCATAATACATATTTTAAAAATTGTTTCAATTTATGCAGCAGTTACGCTGAGAATGAATTGTTCTTAACTTCATACCATTTTGAATGCAATCTCTTAAACGTGGGGTTTTCTTCTGCTCTTTTTACTTCATCATACAAAGTTGAAAATCAAAGTAATTGAACTTCTTCCCTGATATATATATATAACAGGTGAGTAAAAGGAGAAAATAATGATTATCTTCCAAAGCATGATGACGCCAACCCATAGATTGTTCTATGTTTTAAGAGTATCCTTTGTCATACACTGTGTCATGTTGGTGGATAATAAATAACCGAGTGGGTGCATATGTACAGGTCACAAGCATGGCCCCAGCCTGTGCCCAATGGGTGGACATTTTTCAGAAAATGATAAAGCATATCATATTTGGAAGGTTCGTTCTCATCCTGCTGCTCACTACTGATGTGACCAGTGACATTCCCCCACTGGCCCTCAGAGTCTGCATTTCTGATGAAGAAAATAAAATAACACATTTTCAGCTTGTTGTGTATATAAAAACAAAACGTGCAAACCAATGTTTATCCATGAAATGTCCAGAATTAGGTAAAATTTTCCATTGACTTTATTTTTTAAATATATAAATAAATCTTTAATTTTTTTTAAGCATAAAATATTTTAATCATTGATATTCATGATGACAGGAGTTGATCTTAAAACCAAAGTGCAAAAATAGGAATTGTAACAAACTATAGAAATGATCTCTGAAAGTATAGTCTTTAAAAATATGAATTGTAAATGTATCTGCTACAATTAGTATAGCTTGATTATAAGAATGTTGTAATGTAATATGAAAAGTAAGTAGTAACAATTAATAGTAAAGTTCAGTAAGTTTTCAGTTTTGGCTTTCCACTAGAATAAAAAGAAGGCTTCTGTTGACTTTAAAGAGCTTCCCAAGTATGCTTTTGTCAATTTTGACAAAATCAAGATGCTAAGGAAAGAGGGTCATCGTCCCTAGTGATCTCCCCACGTCCCCACTGAAAACACTTGGGGGGGGCAGATTAAATCATTGCATTATATGAGTTTTCCAAATTTGATTTTTACTTTCCAGTTCACTGGTAATGGGAAATCTTAAGCCATGTAGAGGAAATGAACTCTTAAATGATTATCTGACCCGAGTTTACTGATTTTGCCATTTCCATTAAACTGGGACTATTAGCCTCTTTGCATGATGAAGGGCCTGATTTCAAGGAACTAGAACATCCTGCTTCACTTGCCTCACTGTGGAAATGGGAAATAGGAGTCCCATCTCCTAAGCAGGTGGCGAGGACACGGATTCTCTCAGTGTGAGGAAGGTCCCATTGTGTATCTCAGGATGTGGTGGCTTGTCCACTTACTGGAAGGTGGCAGGGTCTTTATGCTTTGGAACTGGATCTTTAAAAGGTGAATTTACTTTAAATTTGTAAGGCATTTTTATTATGAATCATGGTTGAATACAGAAATGTTTCCAGTCAAAATGGAGGAGATACTGATCAGAAAGCAAAAGTCAAGCGCTTGCAGTGGATTAGCTCTGTGATCCTGGACCAGCCCCATGAACTTTCTAGACCTTTGGGCTCCCACCTGTGCAAGGCTGTCTATCATGTGTTGTCTATGCATCATGTCCCCGCATCAGTGGGCAACTCCCTGGATGTCAGGCCTTCATCAGATGTCGATTTAAGGTACAGCTTATTGCCTTCCAGTTTACACCATCAGGCTTGAAAAGACACGGTGACCGTCCGAATTCCTGTCTGATGCTCAATGCACAGTATGCTCTTTGCTGAGTGTTTAGTCTTCGACGTCTCACGAAGCCGTTTCATGATCTCTGCTCTGCCTGTCTGGCACGTTGATGAAGAGGGACAATGTAAGGACAGCAGGAGGGAAGCATGCTGGTCTTCAGGAAGCAGAGGTTGAGAAGGAAGCGAATGGCCATCAGGACAGCTGTCGCCAGATCTGTGCTTGCCGTTGACCTTACCTCACTTACAGGACGTCTGGGGGGACTTGTTCACATGGTCTCACACCCCTTGAATGTCCCTGGTGCTTTGTTCGTTCACAGGGCTCCTGGTGTGGGTGAACACAGAGGCAGACAGGTGCTGTCTGTCTCTCCGCCAGCCCGTGGTGATTGCTGTCCTTGTTCCACAGTGAAGCGGCGGGGGTGGCCTGCACGCTCGCACAGCCCAACCAAATGCGCCGGGCTGTCCTGGAAACCGGCAGCGGCCAAAGCCCTCCCAGGAATCTCCCATCTTTCCAGAGATTAAATCTCATGCCAACAATGATTCAATCTCAAAAATAAAGTATGCCTCCAATGGAAGGGATGCCGGTTACTTAGCCAGTCATTTGCAGATGTTCATGGTCATTTTCATGTTCTATCGCAACTCCTCCGATTTTCCCTTCCCCTCTTTCCTCCTGCCCTTTGTCTCTGATAGACTCGCCAAACCCTTGATGAGTTGGAGCCTCTTCTGTCTAAACTGACTCCTTATGCGGCCGTACCTCTCACAGGGGCATCTGGAGACTCACTACACCTGCCGTGAGTCCTCAGAGGAAAACGGAAACCATGGTTCTTCTCGTCCCCGAAGCGTTGCCTCTTTTCCTGACTTGCTCCCTCTTTCGGACGCCAGAGCAAAGTAAAGACATGAGAACATCAACAGAGTCCCAGGTCTGTCTCAAGGATGGAGTAAAGTCAGCAGTGTGATTTGTGCGGCTCTAGAGGGGAATGTGTGCAAACACGATCCGCGACAGCTTCTGCAGGTCAGGGAGTGTGCCCAAACCAGGTAGGCACTCCCATGGCCCCTTGGTCATGTGCATGCAATGCTGGACTCACCATCACGGTGGGTCTGGTGGATCCACTTGGTGGCTGAGCCCTTACTCCTCCTCATCTCAAACATGTGCTCAGACCAAGAGGTCTCTGAAGTCGAGACTTTCCCTGCTAGAACCTTCGGGTTACACCCCCAAATGCTAACAGTGTTGTTGGAGGCACTCTAGAGATGAAACCAGAGCCACTCACACCCCTGCCTCGTCCTTCTGTTGAAGACAGTGATGCCTTTTTGTGAGGCTACATAGAACAGAAATAAACAAGACACATGGCAGGTCTCCAGCACACAGTAATGGAGCAAATAAGTACTTTTTGAGGTGTTTCAAGACAAACCATGGTGGTTAAGAGCAATAATGGGGCTATTGTAAAAGTTCTGATAACTCAAAATTACTAGAAGTAATAGCCTGAATTAAGAATGTGTAAAAAAATTAGATTTATGATTTTTATTCCAAGAACATGCATCTAAATTTCTAACATATACTATAAATTTCATTAAAAACAACTAGTCACATGAAAACCCTGCTGTTTTCTCCTGTTTGGGGGGTCATTTTAATCTTTAAAGTGGTAAATGTAAGGGGAATATTATTTAAAATTAAAATATATTCAGGGGGCACCTGGCTGGCTCAGTCAGTAAAGCATGTAACTCTTGATCTTGGGGCTGTAAGTTTGAGCCCCACATTGGGTGTCGAGCTTACTTTAAAATGAAATCTTTAAATAAATATAATACGTTCAGGAAAAATTAGATCCCCCAAATCATGCAGTGGTTCTATTCTATGCACCAACTCTCTTCTTCAAGTTGCAAATTTGCAATGGCAAGGAGCAGATAGCTAGACACTGGCCGGGCAGGCAGGTCGAGGAAGGTGCGGCGGCCACACCGCTCACGCCGGGATTCTCCCGGGGGCCCGTGGTCGTGAAGACCATAGTGAGTAAAGACATTTAAAAAGAAAATCCCCTTTTCCTCCTGCACCGGTCGGGCCCCTAACTACGAAGCCTCAAGGTTTCCTCCACTAGCTCAAACGTGGACAGACAGCCTGTAGTTTCTCAGGATAATTTGTTTTCTGACTCGTGTGTGGGCTTGGCAGGTTCCAGGCAGATGCTCCACTTCGTACGCGTCGTTCCACATGGATATGTTCGCGATGATGGCGGTAAGATCGATAAACTCTGTAGGCACAGTGGAGAAGAGCTGGAGAAGGTAGGAAAGGCCTCTCTCTAAACAAATTTCAAATATTACAGAGTAAACAGATACGTTTTTATCTATGTGAAAGAGAACAAAACCATTCATTCCCAAATGTTCATTATCTGAATTTAAAATTCTCTGTTGGAATTTTAATTTCAAGAACTATACAAATGACCTTTTTTTTTTGCTTTTGATTAGAATGGTTCAAAACTAAATTGCTTCCTTTTGTAAACACAGAAGGAACTCCCTTCCCTCCAGCTGAGACATCTTCATGATGGGGGTCAGATTTTATCTTTAAATCGGTCACACTGGTAGACTGATATGTTGTAGAAAAATATTAGTCGATCCATTTTTCATATTTTAAACCGTCCACTCACATCCCCCATGGCAGTGGTGTTACCGGGCAATGATCTGAGGGTGAAATGGGTGACCTCGGAAGCAAATCTGGAGTGAACGTTATATCTAATTTTCATGGATGGACATAGATTGGACAGTTTATTCTCAGGCAAATTCCAAATGCAAATTGCATTATAATCTCCCCTAAGGATTTCGTTTCTTAATGGTTCTCTTCCCTCGTCAGCCACCCACTGCCCGTGGCCCAGATCTCTTCCTCTAGAATGAGCTGTCCTCTGCAGAGGAAGTGATGCTCTGGTGATGACGGGTTTATACCGAAACGTCCACGCCCCCACTTCTGGCTCGTGTACACTGAGGTGCCTCTCAGAGGGACATGCATGGGGTGAAGTGTGCCTGCTGATGATCTGTGCATCTAGGTTTTCCCGGCCTGGAACGCACTAGCCAGCCAGGGGACTGTGATCCGTGACCTCACCAGTCGTCCTGTAAGACACGCTTTAGCCCATGGCCTCCAGGGTATGTGACCATCAAGGGATAGACATATCCAGAGTCGGGGCTGTTTGGGACAAGGTGGAGGGAGCACGCCAGAGCTGAATTCTCTCTGTTAACCCCTGAACACAGAACTGAAAGAACGTGTAACTTAAAATAAAGCAGAGAGGTGAATTCTAGTTAGGGGGCAGGAAACCCCCACTTTGACAGTTTCGTAAATTTAATTGATTCTAAGTCAGCCACATATTGACATCAGAAAAAAAATCAGATTAACTAATAAATTATCGTGCCTTAATCTACAAGTGGATGTTCTAATGGTGGATATATGTTAAAAGAAAGACAGCTGACCTCTACACGCAGTCATCCCAAATACTCTCGAGTGAAGGGCAATTCTTCTTGAAGGGGACATGGGGGGACTTTCTCCTTATTTGTATGAATGCATACACACAAGTTCACCTAGCTCAGTTCAAAATAGTAGAGCACACTGGCTGATAGGCGTAACATAGCTGGAAAGGAATCAAGGCAAACAGCCCTTTCCCTTTCCAGCCTGGCTGGAGGCAGATACGACCTGGAGCCAGGGAGCAAGGTGCTGGGAACATGCCCACGGCCCCTCCCGTCACCCCTTCCTGCCGAAGTCCACTGAGCAAGGAGGGCGCGGCTGGTTTCCGGGGCGACTCTGCTCTTGAGCATCCGTGATGCTCTGTGCCTTCCCTTCCCCCACCCCTCTTTTTTCGGTCAGATCAGCTTGGCACAACCAGCACAAACAAACTTTGTTAACGGCTTTAAACTTGGAAGGCTCGCTTTTTAAATATTTGCCGCTACATAATTGAAACAGCTGTTTTAATGAGGTACCTACTGTCATCATTTTACCCCGGCTGAGCTGGGTGACAACAAAGCAGTAATAACGAATTCAATAATAATTAACTCGGGTCATCTGCTCATCTGTCACGGCCCATCAGCTTTAGGGAGAAAAATCCCAGTGAACTTCTCTCTTTTGTGAGCTTTCCAAAACTCTGCAATAAAATGCTCAGAGAGGACTCTAGGTAGCCCTTCAAAAGTTCTAAGCAAACTGGTAAGTAGGTTAATTAAATTTTATGCATGTTTAAATGCTAATGATTACATTCCTGACATTACAGTGTAATCTGATATGGGGTGATGTCATGAAGCAGTGGTTTTAGTGCTGAAACACATCTCCATCCCACGTCGAGCGGCAGCTCTGCATCATTTATCGAAGGGCAGGACATTGACAGCTTTGGAAAACCAGGTTTTCACTCAGGTCCCTTAACTTGTCTGATGCATGTTAATCAGGGAAGTCACGGGGAACAACTGCTCCGAACCCAGCAGCAAACCAGGGGGGTCATCACAAGGTCCGCTCTTTTGTGCTCTGCCTCTAAATTCATACTCCTGGCACTGTGGGGTCAAGAAGCATCCTGCTTGCCGCTCAGGCTTCTAAAGATGAAAGTAAGGTCACATTCTCTGCTTAGTCCAACATGTCCACCTTCTGCTATGCCCCCCACCCCGCCCCAACCTCTGCTGTTACAGCGTTTCACAAGACTGTCGATATTTTCCAGCAAAAAAAAGACACAGATGCACCAGCTTTGGCTCATATATAAAGAAGATAGGCATGTACCAGGTTCGTAGACAAATGACTCTGGCTTCCCTGGTAAGGCAGGGTCGTTCTTCTCCAACGGTGCTGGGCACGGGGCGCCTCCAGGGATGTGTTAAGATGAAAATCATGATCCTGCAGATCTGGGCTCCAGCCTGAGAGTCTGCACTTATGACAAGCTCCCAGCTGAGGCTGATCTGGGGGGAAGGAGGACCCTGTTTTGAGGACTCAGGAGAATAACTTTGGCCACTTCTGGACAAAAGGAAGCAGAAAATATGAGACAATTATTCTAAAACTTGGGGCCTCCTTTCTCAATTCAGTTTTCATTAATGATCTTCATACTTTTTAACAAAGATATACAGAACTCCTGTTATCTGGGTAATGGCCTTATTCTGTACATGTTATTCTGTCTGACAAGCGGCAACCTGACAGGAGACTAGGGTCTTTTATGTTCATTGCGAAGCTAATTTTTATACTTTCTGCTTTTCCTCTAAACGAAGCTTAGCTGATAGAGCACTTTGCTCTTTAGAATTATGTAAAGCAGAGACTACAATATATTTAAAATATTAGACATTCAATCAGAGTATAACAGCACTCCTATTACAGCTAATAATAATTACAGGAATAAAGGAGCCGTATCGTTGTGGTGATAACCACAGAGATCGGAACATTTTTCCCGTTCTTGAATTGAGACTCCGAAACTCTTAAAACACAAAAGGGAAGGGTCCTATTGCATTTCTAAGTCTGGTCATATCTTTTAGGGGCTCGATTTTGCTCCACATTTGAGAGAACTAAGTCTAATAGAACAAGCAGAATGTCTTCTGATGTAAATAGTGAAATTTCAATGTTTTCCAAATTGGTAAGTTCTTGTTGATATCTCAGCATTATGTTGGATTATGAAGGAAAGTTCACAACTCAAAACTAAACAGCCCACATACTGTTAAATGCTTGATTCATAATGCAATTTTCCACAAATTAAGCATTATTGCAATGTAGGGTTTTTTTTTTCTTTTCTTTTTTTCCTGAAGAATCGTCAGTTCAAGCCTTCTGTGAATGCGATTTGAACAAGGATATTTCAGACAAACAGCACCAGCAGGGAAAACGTATGGCAAAATCCCCAGTCACTAGTAAATAACCCCCCATCCCCATAGCTCTGCTTCCGGATACACCAAAAAAAAGACCTTTAAAATGGCCAGTGGGTTCCAATGAGCATCAAAATGGGGACGCGGCAGGAAACCAGCACACACCTTGGTCAGGAGTTCTGCGGTGTGAGACTGTCTGCTGACTTCATCAGGTTTTTTGAAGAGGTTCAGAAGAGTAAGTAGTTTTGCATTTCAACATTAGCCCAGAAAAAAAAAAAAGTGTAAAGCGACAAGCATTGTTTCCTTGCTCTGTATTGAAACAGAAGAAGGTCTAGTTTATTCTGGGCTCATATTTGTTTTAGTAACACCGAACCAGCTGGAAAGTCTGAGATTATTAGCTATTTATGTAGCACTCGGGCAGCTTCTCTGAAGTACAGTATTGCTGATGAGAGTCTAGGAGATAAATGTAGCCCCACTATCCAGAAGGACCGAGATCAAACACCTAAATGTAAGACCTCAGACTGCAAAACTCTTAGAAGGAAACGGAAAAAGCTTCATGACAGTGGATTTGGCAGTGATTTCTGAGATATGACGCCAAAGGCAGAGGCAATAAAACAAATAAGCAAATTGAACTTCCTGAAAATTCCAAACTCTTGTACGCCAATGGGCGCTATCAAGGGAGGGAACAGGTAACCCCCAGAATGGGGGGAAGCGTTTGCCAAAAATATTAATATCCAGAGTATATAAAGTACTCCTACAGCTCAACAATAAATAATCCAAATGGAAAATGGGCAAAAACATGAATAGCTCTTTGTGTAAAAAGATACATAAATGACTAATATCAACACATGAAAATGTGCTCAATATTCCTAATCATTAGAGAAATACAAATCAAAATCATGAGATACCACTTCACATCCAAGATATGAAGATGGCTATTATTTAAAAAAAAAGTTGGAGAGGATGTGAAGAACGTGGGACGTCTGCATTCCTGGTGGGAAGTAGAGCAGTGCAGCTTTACCCTAGAAGACAGTGTGGCCGCTCCCCTCAAAATTACACAGAGTGTTACCATGGGATCCAGCAATCTCACGTCCGAGGATTCCCCCTAAAGAACTGAAAGCAGGTACGGCGGCTGACATTTGTGTGCCCACATTCAAAACAGCAGTACTCCCAACAGCTGAGGGGTAGACACAACCCCAATGTCCATGAATTGAGGATGGACAAACTGACTATGGGATGTCTACACAGTGGATTATTATTCAGCCATAAAGAGGAAAGAACCATTGTTACATGCTTCCATGTAGATGAACCTTTATGCACCTACATGTATAGGTACGTTTTCATCCATCAAGTAACGTTTCTCTGTCGTCTGCGGTGGGTCAGACCCTCCACAAAACATTCACGAAACAGAGACAAAGCGTGGCCCCAGCCCTCAGACAGTTCCACGGTAGTTGGAAAGCCAGTCAGTTAAGCAAAGAAATACAACACAGTACTCTGATGTACCACAGGATCGCAAAGAGAAGATCTTCACCGTTGAACTAGTACGTATACATTCCTTCATTCACTCAATAAACCTCTCTTAAGTGCCCGGTTTGTCCCACGTACTGTCCTGGATCAAACAAAGAAGAGTCATCTTGCAGAGTACCCGGCAGCAGGGAAATACCTATTTAAAGATGCAATAAGAGTGCCCACATTTCAGCATCTGAGTGCACCCCGTCTGTGTTGTGGTGTTACGCACCGGGCTCGGTGAGCGGGTGAAGTCAGTGAGTGTGCGTGGCCGGTGAGGGTTCCTGCCCGGCGGCCGTGCGAGCTACACCGCGGTGAGCGAGGAGGTCAGCACTCGCCCTCACTCCATTGCGTTTGGAGGAGGGCAGGACAAGCTCAGGCACGGATGGAATGGACCCCCAGCTTGGTTTTCTCGCTGCAAGAATCAAGCAGGACGATCCTCACTGAACAAAGGTATCAGCTCCGAGGGCAATGACGTCCAATATCTACGCACGCCCCTCAGACCAGGCACTTATCACCTGTAAATGTATAATGTTTACTCAACGTGAGCCAAATTACAACTGTATTTCTAAAGTAAAGGTAAACCGTAAAGTTGCAATATTTGTTCATATAAAGCAGGCCTATTTAGGCAATTCTGATCGAAGCGGGTGGGACGGAAGCCTTCTCCCAAGTGTAATGATACTCGTGGAAAACCACGGAACAGCTCTGACGGTGTGACCCAGTGTGTCTGCTTCCCCGTCTTGCCCCCACGTGAGCCCCCCTTACCTTTCAGAAAGAAGCGGCCCGCGTGTATGTATTTGACAGAGTGCACGCGGGCGCCTGCTTCTGCAACAGGAGTGTGCGCACGGTCCTCGGTCACTTCCCACAGCCCCGCGTGCGCAGCTCTCCCGGGAACTTCTGGAACAGAGTGCACCCTTTCCCTGTGGAAGCGCACAGTCAAATCCGAGAAGCAAAACGATAAATAAAAATAAGCACGGCAACATCTTCGCAGGATCACACTGAATTTACCCGATTCCTGATCCTCACATCCGAGCCCTCAGGTCTGGGGCCGTCAGCACTGCTCAAGGTGGGGTGTGCAAGCCCCCGGCTACGAGCTCGCAGCAAAACCGAACCCATGCAGGGGACGTGTTTGGAAACCTTCCCGGCTGTTTAACGGAATAACTGAAATAATACATCAAAACAAAGAAAAATCTGGCTTCTGTTTCAGTGCTTTTAATGTTCTTTCTCCAGTAGTTCACTTTATTCTATTTTACAAAGACGCTGGTCAGTGATGGACCGGGGCGGGGAGGATGACCCTCACCACAGATCACCTGAGAAGCACTACACTCACCTCCTTTTCACAGGGGATTTAAACGGCTTCAAACGGCTTCAACAAACTGAGATTTCCACCCAAGCCGCCCCACTGCCCCAAATCCAGTTGGCACTGTCCATGCCCTTCCCCCCACCATGTTCCACCGGCAGAGAATGACGTCCTCACCGTGCACTCGCCCTGCTCCTGGATGTTGGCTTCTGTGCTGAAGTGCCGGGTCCTCGAAGGGCCACGGGTTCTCGGACAGTCTTCCCCCAGTCTTGGGTTTGGGCCGCTCGGTCACAGTAGAACACAACTGTTTCTGGGCCTGACCAGCTTCTACTCCCCGCTCCCTGGTCCATGTGCTCTTAGAACCAGCAGCCGGGCCGTGAGAAGCCCCCGGGCAGAGACAGTGCGGGCCATCTTGGTGCGCCGGCCCAGTGGAGCATTCGGAGGAACCAGCCCCAGCCTCACCGAGGCCGCCACTGGGGTTAGCGGTTTTGCAAGCCTGAAACCTCCCGTTGAGCCACTTAGCTCCCTGGACTGGGAGGCCCAGTAGTGACTTCCCAAAGCCTCACAACTTTGGGGAGGGTTATTACACAGCAGTGGGTTACCAGGACACCTGTCCTTCTTCCTCATCCAGAGTGGACACTCCATCTTTCAATCCCCAGTGTTGCCGACTTGGGTGTTCACGTGGGACTTACGTTCTGGTTGCCTCATGGCAACACGGACCCTATACATTAAAAAGAACCAAAAGAGAGAAAGCTTGCGCTCTTTCTTTATAGTCCTATTTCTTAGCACACTGATCTTTAGCAGTGTTTGTTGATTTCGTAACTTAAAACTAGATCACAGCCATAGATATTAGGGATGAAGCGTGAGCCTTTGTGACTGGGAGAAATGTCCTTGCAAATGTGAAAAGTCCCAACTCAGAGCACCAGACGAATGCCTACAAGCTCAAAGGCATTTGGAGATATTAAATTTGGGGCCATGATGGACCTTCCTCATGTTGGGCAAAAATAGGGCCCCCTTAAGGAACAAGTGGTGTGTTTCCTCCTAAATATTTATTTATATGCACTTAGAGCTACAGTGGGCTGCGTTCCTCCACAAGCACCTTATGGAAGATTAATATAGACTGAGTAACTTGCCTAAAGTTACACGATCAACAGCTGGAGGCTTGGAATGCAGGTTGGGAAGCGTTGGATGTCCGTGGGGACCGAGATGTCCAGGCGCAAGGGGACACTTCGTCCCCTATGAGGGAGCTAGCTGAGCTCTGCAGGCAACTCGTCCAGCTTAGTCACTTGGCCAACTTGTAAAATGCCACCAGCCGTTGTTGTAAAGGACTGGTGAGGAGTTACTTAGCTAAATTACATACAGCAGAGGCAGCGAAGATGCAGTGCATTCGGTAAACCGAAAATGCAAGAGTTGAAGTGTAAGTTAGGCGAAGGATTTGTGATTATATAAAGAACTCATATATGCAAACAAGGTGAGTTGTACGAGCAATGTTTTCTCAACTGTCATTAGTAGAACTGTCTAAATATTTTAAAAAGTAGCATCGTTTTAGCATTAGGTTCAAATGGTAACCCAAGAGGAGGTTAGTGTGCGTGATCTATTAGAAACGCTGCCATAATGAATAGGTGCATGTTTAATTAGCATATGAATTGTTTGCATGGAAGTGTAGTCACTAAATGACTAAAAATAGTTTGTGCTTTGAAATAGGTGGTGTCTCTGCTGGGAAGTTACCCTCAGAATCTGCACAGAAGTCTTCTTCCTGGATTGCACAAAGACGCCGTCCCATGTGACCGCAAAGCTGGGTGCTGGGGCTCAGATCTGCTTGGTTTGCAGTCTGTCCTACCCCGAGCTTGAGCCACACCTGCAGCCCTACTGTGCTCTGGGACCCGAAGGGGCACCCTGGGGACTCAGACGCCCGCCCTGCTCCCCAGGACGCCTCTCCAGTTGCTCCATGGTGAGGACCAGGAGCTTGCAAGCTGACTCCAATGTGCTTCTACAGAAAACACGAATGGGGGGCGCCTGGGTGGCTCAGTTGGTTAAGCGACTGCCTTCGGCTCAGGTCATGATCCTGGAGTCCCTGGATCGAGTCCCGCATCGGGCTCCCTGCTCGGCAGGGAGCCTGCTTCTCCCTCTGACCCTCCCCCCTCTCATGTGCTCTCTCTCTCTCTCTCATTCTGTCTCAAATAAATAAATAAAATCTTTAAAGAAAAAAAAAAAAGAAAACACGAATGGACCCTTGGATCAGACAGTTTCTATAAGGAGGACTTCCAGCGATTAACCCAGAGGACTTTTTCAGATCACATGGAGAATGTAGTGACGAGCATTCTTCATTTCAGAGGAGGTGAAACCTTCAGCGGAGCGGCCGCACCTGAGCAGTGTGGTTTATTCCTGTGATGGTACCATCAGTGGTCCGGCAGGCCAGCCTGGCTCGGCTCCGACCTGCTCCCTGAACAGAACAAGCCCTATGTCATGAAGGCATCTGAATGTTGAGTCATCCGGCTCTCACAGATTCTCACAGAACTCACTGTGGGCTCCCATTCAGAAAGCATTTTAGAAGTATCACTCCTCAGGCTTCAGTGTGGACTCCAATCCCCATGTCCCTTCCCCAGAGGCAAGCAGGCTGAGCCAGCTCTCCTGTCTTCATCCCTGTGGACACCGCTCTGCCCCTGAGCTCTTCACACCATTGACCTCATGCCATTCCCCCTGCCCAGGGTCATGGACTGAACTGTGACCCCTCAATTCATATGTTGAAGCCCTAACCCACAATGTGACAGTGTTGGACACAGGGCTACTAAAGTGGTAATCAAGGTTCAGTGAGGTCCTCAGAGAGAGGTCTAATATGAAGGCTGGTGTCCTCATAAGAGGAGGAGGAGTCCCGAGAAGTGCAGACACAGGGAAAAGGCACCGTGACAGGATGGCCATCTGCGGGCTAGGCAGAGTCCGCCAGACACCAAACCTGCCAGCATCTTGACCTCAGACCTCCAGAGCCCCAGGAATGTGGGAAGGTAAAGGTCTGCTGCTTAAGCCTCCGGTCTGTGGTGTTCTGTGGCGGCAGCCCCAGCTGATGAATGCACCCAGCGTCGCCCTGGGTGAGACCCCGTCCTGTCTGGATCTGTGCTGGTAAGTGAGGGCCAGAAAGTCGGGAAATGTGGCCCCTGAGTCTCAGTATAAAATCATGTTCCTGACATCAGGTGGCCTCTCCCTGCTAACTGAGAAATTTTAAAAATTAGTAATTTTCGTTGTTTCTATGTTTCGTTGTTTCTATGCTATATGCTTCTGCTATCAGTAATTTCAACTCTGCTCAGGTCACTAGATTCACTGTCATTCAAACTACTTAATTTTCTGTTCTTCTGAAATACCAAATCCATTCCAACAGGAACGTCTCAAATCTTCTCCTCTTGGATTCGTCCTCTTCGTCTTTCTTTCTTGATAAGAAAATATCCCTCCTCTTTTTCTGAACTAACCCCTCAACCCATTACCTCAATTCTGTCTTTCCAGCCATTTCTAAGACCTTGATCCACTACATTTTATCTATCTCCTTTGTAGCTTTTTTCAATTTTCACAATGAATACTTCATATTTTTACACTTTGTGTATAAATACACAGAACGTCCACTTTCAACTCTGACATTTAAAGATCATGGAAATTGTCACTTCTGTCCTATAATAAGAAAAAGGTGGAAAAAAAACCCAGATAGCCAACAACTTTCTATGAACATATCAGAGAACTCAGGTCACAGGGAATCTCCTCCCTGACATCTGGAAAGAGAGGTGATGCAGAGGGTCAGCGGGGCCTGCCCACAGACATGGGGCAGAAGCCCTGAAGGTGTAAAGCTCAGGGAAGTACAGGGCAGCTCTGTGTGTTGCTGAGACTGAGAGAGAGCACGCAAGAGGGAGAGACTCCTGGACCGCAGTCGAGGGGGGACCCTGCACTCACACCTGAGGAAGGCTCCCGAGTGCCTCTGCAGGGCAGGGGAGGAAGCATGAGGAAGCAGACAGGTGTTCTCCATTTGGGCACAAAGACTGTCCCCGACATGAGTTCCACCTGGAGGAAGGCCACTTTTCCAACGCCCACTGGGACGAGAGGATGGAGAAGCATCTCTGAGGATGACCAGAATATGGACTGCCCTTCTCCCTAGCACGTGGACTCACAGCAGCTCCCGTGGTCCCAGCTGTAAGGGTACAAGGGTACTCAGACTCCCTGAGGAGGAGAATTAGGGAAGCCTAGAGTCCACGGGGAGACAGACACACAGACGCCAGACGAATTTGAACCTATCAGAGAAAAGCTAGAGAACTTTTATTAATTTTAGACAAAGCCTTTGGAGGAAGGAAAATCATCAGGGATAGAAGGGGACATTCCGTAATGATGAAGTGGAAAATGCTCTAAAAGATAACAATCTTAAATGTGTATGCACCTAACAACAGAGCATCAAAATACATGAGGCAAAAGCCATAGAATGGAAAGGAGAAATAAAAAATCCACTGTTATAGGATAGGTACCTATACCCTCATTTAGTAACTGACACATCAAGCAGTCAGAAAATCACTAAGCATATAGTTTTTTTGAACAGCACTACCAATCGATTCCATCTAATTGGATGGAATCTGTAGACCAAAAAGAGCAGAATACACATCCTTTTCAAGCTAACATCGAACATTCACCACATTAGCTCAAATTCTGGGCCATAAAATACACCATAACGTCTTTGAAAAGAACAGAAATCACACGAAGTATGTTTATTGACCACAGCAGAATTAAACTAGAAATAAATACCCAGAAGATAGCTGCAGAATAGGCAAATATTTGGAGAGAGGTCTTAAAGGAAATCTTTAAAAAATTAAGTAAATTGAATGAAAATACAACTTAAAATCTATGAAATGCAGCAAAAACAGCACTTAAAGGAAGATGTATAGCATTAAATGCATATATTAGAAATAAGAAAGACCCAGAATCATAATCTAAGCATTGGGAAACTAGAGAAAGAATGATTTAAAGCTGAAAGCAAGAAGAAAAGAAATAAAAATTAAAGAAGAAATCAATGGCATCGAAAGTGGTCAGTACAAAAAATCAGTGGAAACATTTGTATGTATTTTTTAAGAAAAGCAGTAAAACTGATGGCCTCTACAACTTCTATGCAGACCCGCCCGCTGAGCGGGGAGACAGAGGCAAGCGAACGACGTCTGAAAGACAGGACAAATGCTGATACACAACAGTTAACTTCTTTCTCTTACTACAGCAATGAACAGTTGGAATTTCAAATAAAAATATCTGCATGGAGCACTGGGTGTTAGACGAAAACAATGAATCGTGGATCACTACATCAAAAAACTAATGATGTAATGTATGGTGACTAACAAAATATAATAAAATTAAATTAAGTTAAAAAATATCTTTTAAAATAGTATTAAAAAGTGAAACACTTAGCTATAAATCTAACAAGATATGTATAGCATTTATATGTGGAAAAATTCAAAATTGATGAAAGAAATCAAAGACCTAAGGAGGGAGAGATTTTTGGGGGGGAGATCCGACCACTCAATATTGTTAAGATGTCAGTTACTTCCAACTTGAGCTATAAATTTAATAAAATCCATACTAAACATCCCAAATCCTACTTTATAGATTTCAGTGAACTTATTCTAAAGTTCATGTGAAAGGCGTCACAGTTTCCCAGGCAGGGGCTCCCGCATGGGGGACATCGTGGGAACTAGTGCCTGCCGATGAGTACTAGAGGCTCATGTCTGAGACTTAAAAACTCCAGGGGGACCCAGTCATAGAAGAGTCCCCACAATAGTAGGAGATTTCCCTCCAGGAGCTCAACCAGATTTCCTCAATAAATATCAGAGAGGAACCCCCTTGGACTTCCCATAGGAGGGGAAAGATCCATTTTGTAACATGACAGAGCTGTCTGTTCTTCTTAACAAGGTCCGGACACAGGGGGACTAGTTAGTACAGGGAAACTACGTCAAAGTCTAACTGACCAGAGGGATGGGAAATGCCCAAGTCCACCCCCTTTCAGCCATCCTGCCCCACGTAAGGTGGAGAACAAACATGAGTGAAGTCCACAGTCCTAATCCTAGGACTGCAGACACTCCCCTCCCCGCACTCACCACCACCCCACTGAAGACCCACTTACAGCAGTTCCCTCTACCCAGTGCATCATGCTCAGCTATCAAGAAAAAAACAGAAGGCTCACCAGAAGGCAAGAAACACAATTTGAAGAGATAAGGCAACATCAGAACCAACATGGCAGGGATGTTGGAATTACCAGACCGGGAATTTAAACACAACTATGATGAATATGCCTAGGGCTCTGTGGATGAAGTAGCCAGCATGCAAGAACAGATGGGCAGTGTGAGCAGGGAGATGGAAATCCTCAGGAAGAGCCAAAATTAATGTAAAGATAAAAAACACTATAACAGAAATGAAGAATGCCTCCGATGAACTCATTAGCAGACTGGACACAGCTGAGGAAAGACTCCCCAAGCTAGAGGACGTATCAGTGGAATCCATGACAGCCAAAAAGCAGACAGAACAAAGACTGAAAAGAAAAACAGAAGAGAATATCCACGGCCTGTGGGGGCAGCCCTATTAGGTGCAACACGGGCATGATGAAAACACCAGAAATAGAAGAGAAAGGAACAAAAGGAACATTTGAAACAATGATTAAGGAGAATTTTCCCAAATTAATGTCAAACACCAAACCACAGACCCAGGAGGCTCAGGGGACACTAAGCAGGAAAAGTGCCCACAACACCATACCTGGGAATATCATTTTCAAACCTTAGAAAATCAAAGATATAGAAAAAAATCCCAAAAGAAGCTAGAGGAAAAGCACATCTCACTCATGGATAAACAAATGAGGATTACATCTGACTTCTCTTCAGAAAACAATCGAGCAAGAAGACAGAGGAGCGACATATTTAAAGGATTTAGAGAAAGAAGTGACCCAGAATTCTGTACCCTGAGAAATTATCCTTCAAAAATGATGAAGAGATAAAGACTCAGAGACAAACATTTGTTTTCTGGAGAACTTTCTTGCAAAAATGTGAAATGAAATGATTTAAAGAGAAGGAAAATAATATAGGTCGGATACTGAGATCTATAGAAATCAAGGGAGAGCATCAGAGAAGAAGTAAGTGAAGGTAAAATAGAAACTTATTTTTCTTATTCTCAGTTGCTCTAATACATAGTGGTTTGTTCAAGATAACAATACCAACAATGCATATGATTATGTATGCTTATGTAGGAGGTGTGAATTGTTAAATTAACATTTGTTAAGTAGAGCCCTGGGGTTCCTGATGGTGAGCTGTGGTTTAACTAAAGATCATGAAGAGACTGAAACAGAGAAGTTTATCCCCAGCAGGTCCTGGAGGAGGTGCACAGCACACCTCGAGCAGCCACGTGGAGAGGGTGGTGCAGGGTCCAGGCAGAGAGCTTGGGGTCAAGGACACACACCTGTATTTGGGTCAGTGGTTGGAGTGCTTTGGAGTTGGGACAACTGGACAGCCCTATGCAGAAAGATGAACCTAGACACAGACCTTACAATCTTCACACAGATTAACTCAAAATGGATCCAAGACTTAGATGTAAAATGCAAAACTGTAAAACTCCTAGAGATCACAAAGGAGAAACTTTAGGTGACCTTAGGTGTGGTGATGGCTTTTTATAAACAACCCATCAAAGAAAGAACTGGTAAAGTCATTAAAATTAAAAACTGCTCTGAAAAAGACAATGTCAAGAGAGTGAGAAGATAAGCCACAGACTGGGAGAAAATATTTACAAAAGACACATCTGATAAAGGACTGTTATCCAAATATACAAAAAAAAACCCCTTAAAACTCAACAATAAGAAAACAGATTGAGAAGCATGACAAAGACCTTAACAGAGAGCATAGCAAAGAAGGTAGGCAGACAGCAAATAAGCATATGAAAATACATTCCACATCGTGTGTCATCAGGGAGACAAGTTTCAACCACAAGGAGACACCCCTGCATGCCGATGAGAACGGCCCGAATCCAGAGCACGACGGTGCCCAGCACTGAGGGGGATGGGAGAGCAGCGGGGACTCGCACTCGCTGCTGGTGGGGACGCAACGTGGCGCAGCCGCTGCCGAAGAGAGCTGGGCAGTTTCTCACAAAACCAAATATATTCTTACCATGAGATTCAGCAATTTCACTCTTTGATTTTAACCAAAGGAGTTAGAAACTATATTCACACAAAAATCTGTACACAGGTGTTTATAGCAGCTTTATTAATAATTGCTAAAACTTGAAAAAAATAATTCCTAAAACTTGGAAGCAACCACAATGTCCTTCAGTAGGTGAACGGATTAATTAACTGGTCCATCCAGACCACAGGTGGTTCAACAGTAAAAAGAAATGAGCTATCCAGCCATGGGAAGACGCAGAGGAACCCTGAATGCATATTACTAACTGAAAGAAGCCAACTTGAAAAGGCCACATGCTTATATGATTTCAAACGTGACATTCTGGAAAAGGCAAAACTACAGAGAAAGTAAAAGGATCAGTGGTTGTCAGAGTTTAGAGGGAGGGAGGATGAACGGGTGGAGCACAGAGGATTTTTAGGGCAGTGACACTACTCTGTGATGCCATCATGGTGGATAGATGACATTATACATTTATCTAAACCCATAGAACGTACACCACCAAGAGTGAGCCCTAATGTAATCTATGGACTTGGGTAGTAATCATGTGTCCATGTAGGTCCATCCATTGTAACAAATGCACCATTCTGGTGTGGATTTTTTTAAAGATTTTATTTATTTATTATTTGGGGGGAAGGGGTAGAAAGGGACAGAGAAGGACAAGCAGACTCCATGTTGAGCGCAGAGCCCCTGCAGGGCTCGATCTCAAGACCCTGAGATCATGACCTAAGCCGAAACCAAAGGTCGGACGCCCCACCACTGACGCCCCACCACCACCCAAGCACCCCTCTAGTGGGGATGTTGTTGATGGGGGAGTCTGTGCCTATGGGGGGGTGGTCAGGGAGTCTATGGGAAATCTCTGTTCCTTCCCCTCAATTTTGTCGTGAACCTAAAACTGCTCTAAAAAATAAAGTCTTAATTTCAAAAGTATTAAAGGCAAAAGATCTAGAAGAGCTAACATAATACTGAAGAACAAAGTTGGAGAACTCTTCCAAAATTTGCTATAAAGCTGGAGTAATAAAAATAGCATGCATGGCATTGAGGAAAGAATAGACACAGATCAATAGGACAGAACTGAGAACCCAGAAATGGACCCACATAAACACAGTCAGTTGATGTTTGACCAAGAAGCAAAACCAGTTTAGTTGTGTCAGGATAGTCTTTTCAACAAATAGTGCTGGGAAATTGGACAACCATCAATCATCATCATCATCATCTATACAATGACATTACCCTTTTCACAAAAATCCACTCAACAGGTAAGATGGAATTTTAAAAAAAATTTTATTTGAATTCAATTTAGTTAACATAGATAAGTTGGAATTTTTAAAATAAAAAAATCTGCTTTGTGAAATACACGGTCAAAAGAATCAAAACGCCAGTCACATATAAGATAGGAAATATTTGATAAATGACTTATATCCAAAATATACAAAGAATTCTTAAAAATCAATGATAAAAATAGAAACTCCCATAAAGTTGTCAAAATATCTGAATAGAGACCTCAAAGAGTAGATAACAGCAAATACACTCATAAAAAGAAGATTAGCATCGTTTGATATTATGGAATTGCAGATTACAGCACCAGAATCCCAGTACGCGTACATTAATGGGTCTGATAAACGAACAAACGAACTTCACTGGACAGCTGCCCATGAAGGTGCAGACCCACAGGGGGTCTCCTCAGGGCTGGCAGGAAGACAACATGGTGCAGCTCCCGTAGAAGACAGCTTAGCGGTTTCTTACAAAACTAAACATAATTTTACCACATGATCGAGTAATTGCACTTGTAGTGTTCACCCAGTTGTTTTGAAATTTTATGTCCACCAAAGAAATCCTCCATGTAAATGTTTACAGCAGCTTTATTCATAATCACCCCAAACTGGAATCAGTCAAGATGTCCTACATCAGGTGAATGGGTACAGTGCATCCATATGATGGGAAATGATGCAGCAATAACAAGAAATGAGCTAGCAAGCAACACATGGACATGGGTGAATCGTAGATGCATGTTACTAGGTGAGAGAAGATAATCTGAAGACTTAAATGATCTTATTTAGATGACATTCTGGGCAAAGCACAACTATGGGAATGAGAAAAGGAATCAGTATTGCTAGGTGGTAGGAGGGAGGGGGGACAGCTCCCTAGATGAAGCCCAGGGAATAGTTTAGGACAATGGAACTCTTCTCTAAGATTTTGTAATGTGAATACCTGACATTGTGCATTTGTAGAACCCACAGAACTTTACAGCACAGAGTGAACATTTATGTATGCAAAATTTTCAAAAATCATTTAGGATCCCAAATGGAATGCAAAATGTGACAAAAAATAATTAAACTGTATTACAGATGCATGAAATGATCTCACTGAAAAGGGTAGGGGAAAAAGGGCTGGAAATGGCACTTTACCTCTGTGGTCTTCCTCCTCAAAACCCACAACTCAAGTCTGGTCCTGAGCAAAAACTAAACAAAACAAACTAAGCAGAAAAAAATCCCACCTGAGAGTCATTCTACAAAATACCTGATCCATAACACACAAAACTGTCAAATTCATTAAAAAAAAAAAAAAAAGAGGAGGAAAATCTGGGAAACTGTCACAGCCAAGATGAGCCCAGGAAGACACGATGACTTTTATTACTTAAATTATTTCTAATTTTTTTTTACAAATTTTAAATGTAATTTAATAAACATATATATAAAAATTTCAGTGACTGGTTCTATACTGATTTCTGCATAGTTATCATGAATCAAATTATGTACTGAATGTTTTTTGTCACTTTTTAAAAATTAGATTTTCTTGGATTTTCTATTTTTATGATCAAGTTTTTGGCTCTTTATCTGTTATATCGCACTAAGTAGAGCACTAATGGGGAAGCACCTCTCTATTGCTCTTGATTTTAATAAATGACTTCCACAAATCGACATTTAAATGTTTTTTTTCCTGTTGGTTTTTGCTAGATACTTTATATTTTTAGTTTCCTTCTATCACTGTTTTTCCCAAAGTTTTTTTTCCCCACAATTAGGAATGATTTTTAAGTTCTATCCAGTGTTTGCTGTGTTTATGAGAGCCTATGCTGAGGCCTCCATCTTTAATTTGTTGATCTAGTAAATTATTTTGTTATTTTCCTGATTTTTCACTGTTACTGCATTCCTGGAGTAAATATTACTTGATCATAATCAGGGATTCTTTGGTTAGTTTTACTTATAGATTTTAATTAGTAATATTTTGTTTAGATTTTGGTAGCTATATTAATGTTTAACATTGGTCTGTGATTTTAATATTTCTATATTTATCAGGTTCGATAATAATTTGTTCTGTTTTCACAAAATGATCTGGGGAACACTTATTTTTTTTGTTGTTGCTCTTTTTTTTTTTTTTTTAAAGATTTTATTTATTTATTTGACAGAGAGAGACACAGTGAGAGCAGGATCACAAGCAGGGGGAGAGGGAGAGGGAGAAACAGGCTTCCCACGGAGCAGGGAGCCCGATGCGGGGCTCGATCCCAGGACCCTGGGATCATGACCTGAGCCGAAGGCAGACGCTTAACGACTGAGCCACCCAGGCGCCCCATGTTGCTGCTCTTTAATAGTTTAAATAACATTGGATTTATCTGTTACTTAAATGTTAAAATCTGAAACAATCTAACTGTTTACCTCTTTTAAGGCCAGTCTTTAACATCTTTTAACTCTTACTTGGATAATAGTGTACTCAAATTTTCTAATTCTTCTTGGATTATTTTTATCATGTGTGTTTCAGCAGAGGATTATTTACCTTCTCTGTGTTTCTTCAGTTATTTTTCTGAAGTTATAGCTAATATTTACTTCTAATTATTTTAACTCTTTCGTGTGTGTATTATGTTTCTGTACCCTTAAGATTGCACATTTGCTCCCTACTTGGGTTCACATACGGTTTAATTATATTATTGTTTTGGTGAAAAGAACACCTTGTATAAAATGTATCTTGTTATCTACTTTATTTCCTGCCTATTTGATTAGTTCAATCTTTAATCTTTATTCGTTCCAGTTTCATAATCTTTATAAGCTCACTTCCTAGTCTCCTTTCATTTGTTTAGATTTTCTTTTTCTAGCTTCCCAACATGAATCTACATTTCCTGCAGATTTGTTTTTTTGTCGTTGTTGTTGATAGCAGCACTAGAGGGCTTGGGCAGCACCCCACGCAGTCATAGCTCCTGCTCATTGGTTTCAAGATAGTTTGTGATTCCAGTCTTCATTCTCTTCCTTACTCCAAGAATAGGGCAGGAATTCTTTGTTCCAACTAGATTATTAATTCTTTCTATTTTTTTCCTAATTTTAATTATTAGTTCACATGGCCTTTAAATTTTGTACATTAAAAATACATGGTTTTAAGAAAAACTATCTAGGTTTGCAGAAAAAATGATTTTTCATGTAGAAAACCTTAAAGGTTCCACACACACACCCCTGTTACAGGTAAGGAGCACATCCAGTGAAGTTGTGAGACACGAAATTCACACACAAAATTCAGTTGCATTCTAAACACTCACAATGAACAATCCCCAAAAAGAAATCAAGGAAATAATTCCGTTTACAATAATATAGAAAAGAGCAAAATAGTTAGGAATAAACCTAACCAAGGCAGTGAAAGACCTACACAAGGGAAACTGCGAAAGAAACTGAGGAAGACGTGGGAAGGCATTCTGAGCTCCTGGATTGGAAGACTTCACATTGTCTGAATCCCAGTCCTGCTCAAAGTGATCTGCAGATTTAATACAATTCTTATTAAAATCCCTTATTAAAAGAGCTTTTTTTGTGCATAATTTGCAAAATCCACTCTAAAATTGATATGGACTCTCATGGGACTGTGGATAAGCCAAATAGCCGTAAAAAAGAAGACCAGGTTGAGGACTCACATGCCTTGATTTCAAAACTTAATACAAAGCTATAGAAATCAAAAGAGTGTGGTTCTGACCTAAAGCTAGACGTATAAGCCAAAGGAATAAAACAGCCCAGGAACAAATCCTAGCTTATATGGTCAAAAAAATTTCAACAAGGGTATTGAGACCATTCGGGAAGGAAAGGGCAATCTCTTTAATCAATAGTCTTGGGAAAACTGGTTATCCATAAGCGGAAGGACAAAGTTGTACCTGACCCAACACCATATACAAAAATTTTCTTCAAGTGGATCGAGAACCTAAATGTTTGGAACTGGACTGCTCTAAGTGAGAGGATGAACTATTCTAAAAAGCACACTAACCAGAGCTACCAGACTTACTGATGCCCAGTTAAATGTGAATTTCAGATAAGTGAATAATTTTTAGTGTAAACATGTCCTATAAAATATGTATATTAAAAACATATTCATTGTTCATCTGAAAGCCAAATTAAATGAGGAGCCTGTATCTTATTTGGCAACTCTATATCTGAACCAAAAAAGATGATAATAAGAAAAATTGTCTGTCTTAGGGTTATGTGAAAAGAGTAAAAAAATATCTCCTGAAAATTCACCTCAAGCAGTCCTTTGTGCAGAGTGCCCCTAAATTCCCCGGGGTTAGAAATTTCCTTACAAAGGGTCCTCTATTTCAACTTGTAGCATCAAACACAAGTCTTTTCTGAGGGAAACACCTTAAAATTAGGCTTCAGAGAATTTCCACAGAAAACATTTAAGAAACATGAGCTCAATTTTAAAGTAAATTGTAATATTAAGCAAAAATCAGTAGGGGCAAACAGAGAGACTATGATTTTTTTATATAACACACACACACACACACACACTTTTATACAATATATATACACACTTGCTTAATGTGTTTTTAAAACTCAATGGGAGAAGAGTAAGTAGGAGAACTGACAGGACCTGACCTCAGGAACTACCACACAGCTTCAGTGATCAGAACAGTGTGGCGCTGGCCAAAGAACAGACGGATGGATCAATGGGGCAGAATGGGCCTAGAATAGACCCGCTTACACATAGTCTACTGATCTTTGGCAAAGGAGCAAAGATAGTCTTTCCAACGACCGGTGCTGGGACAACTGGGCAGCCACATGAATGTAGACACAGACCTCACACCCTTCAAAACATTAACTGAGAATAGATTATAGACCCAAATGTAACATGCAAAACTATAAAATCCTAGAGGACAACACAGGAGAGAGTCAGATGGCCTTGAGCTTGCCGGTGACTTTTTAGACCCAACACCGAAGGCACGGTCTACAACAGAAATAAGGAATTCACTTAAATAAAATTAAAAACTTCTGCTACATGAAAGACACTTAGGAAAATGAAAAATAAGCCACAGACTGGAGAAAATATTTGCAGAATTCACATCTCATAAAGGACTGGTGTCCAGAATGTATAAAGTGCTCTTATAACTCAGCACTAAGAAAACAAAGAACCTGATTAGAAAATGAGCCAAGGATCTGAACACCTCAGCAAGGAAGATGTACAGATGGCCAGTCAGTGTATCATGTGATGCTCCACACCGTTTGTCGTCAGGGAGTCGCAAATTCCAACAATGGGACGCCACTGAGCATCTATCAGAAGGGCCAGACTCCAGAGCCCGACATACCAAATGCTGGAAAACAGGTGTAGCAACAGGAACTCTTATCGGAGCTTCTGGGGTTGCAGGACGGTGCAGCTTCTTCAGCAGACAGTTGGGTGGTTTCTTCCAAAACTAAGTATACTCATTATAAGATCCAGCAAATGTGCTCCCTGGTGTTTACCCCAAAGAGTTGAAAACATGTCCACACAAAACCCTGCAAACAGATGTTTACAGCAGCTTTATTAATAATCTCCAAAACGTGGAAGCAACAAGGTGAGTGGATAAATAAACTGTGGTCCATCCAGAAAATGGGATAGTCTGTGATGAAAAGAAATGAGATGTCTAAGCCCTGAAAAGACATGGAGGCTCCTTGAATGCACATTACCACGTGAAAGAACCAGTCTGAAAAGACTGCGTATTGTGTGATTCCAACTTTATGACACTGGAAAAAGCAAAAATATTGGGGCAGTGAAAAGACCAGTAGTGTCAGGGTTTGCGGGGGTTGGGGGGGTGAATAGGTCGAATACAGGTGATTTTTAGGGCAGTGAAACCGTTTTTGGATGACATTATAATGGCGAGTACATGTCGTTATAGATCCGTCCATTACAGATGTGTACGTTGAATGTACAACAGCAAGACTGAACCCTAATGGACTTTGTTAACAGTAATGCATCAGGATCGACGCATCAGCAGATGGCTCTGCACGACCCACAAGATGTTAATCATAGAGGAAAGTGTGTGTGTGTTTGGGGGCGAGGAAGGGAGTGCACCCTACTTCTCTGTAGTTTCTGCTCAGATTTTCCGTAAAGCTTAAACTGCTCTATGAAATGAAGTTATTAGTTTAAAAAATTGCGAAGGCTATTGATAGGGGTATGACAAAAAAATGAAAGAATACCCAAAACAACAGATAGATTTAAAAAAAATAAAAACAAATTACACTAAACAGAAAATATTTGCTATTTGGAATGAAAAACTCAGCAGATGGATTCAACAGCACATTATGCTCCAACTGGAGAGAGAATTTGAGAATTAGAATATAGAGTTGAAAAATCGCCTGGCCTCCAGCATGGGGATAGGAAGATGGAAAGATACCTGGTGTTAACTGATGCAGAGGATATGGAGATATTCAGTTATTTTTAATCATTATCTGGTAGGAGGTAAAACAAACAAATAAACAAACACCAAGTGATAAGGGTTGGTGATTTTTCAGAATTGAGAAAAGACGAAAGTTCTCACATTCAGGAGGCCTGCCACCACTCCATAGGGATAAATTAAAACAAACAAAAAAATGAAATACATTATATCAAAGATATTTTAAAACTGCTAACAAAAATATCTATCAACCTAGAAATTTCTAACTATGAAAGTATCTTTGTAACAAAAGGATAAAACCAAAACATTCTCAGCCCAATGTAAAGTTAAGAGAGTTTACTACTGTCCAATCCTCACAAAGGGCGCTTCCAAGGACACTCTGCCGGAAGCCCACAGGCATGTCTAACACACTTTGGTGATATAGAATGACAATGAAAATGTTTAATTCATACAGTTACAAAACTTTACAGAAATTAAATTTACATTAACAAGAGCAAACGCATTTATAAGATTCTTATATTGTTGGAAAGGACAGTAAAGTAAAATAACTGTAGTCTTCACAATGTTCAAAAGGCACGGCAAGTTTTTTGGAATTGTTCCTCAAGGAAAAGAACTAGGGTGCAGGGTGCCTGCCTTCCAAATTACTGAGAGAGAGAGAGGGAGAGGATGGAGGGAGGAGGGAGAGGGGAGGGAGGGAGAGGGAGAGAGAGAGACAGAGAGGGAGACAGAAGGAGAGAGAATTAAGAAAGCAACAATAGAAAATTATGTTTTAAAAAAGAAGTAAGAAGCTGAAAGTAAAAATGAGAGGTAAATTTGAATATTCTAGTTCTCACAATAAATAGGAATGGAATAAGCGTGTCAGGGTAGGCTTCATATACAAAGGTGCTCTTTAACCAAACAAAATACCTTGGAATTAATCTAGCAAAATATGGGGAGAACTGTGGAGAAAATAGTAGAGCTTCGTTGAAAGATGTTAACAAAGAGCTAAATACATGAAGAGATTGCCTTGCTCAGAAATCAGAACACTGAGGAAAAAAGATGTCACTTCCTCCCAAATTTATGTAAATGTTCGTACCTCTGCTCCCACCACACCGACAAGGACTTTGGCAAGCGGATTCTAAAATCTGTAGGGAAGAAAATGTGAAGAACGCCCCAGTGTCCCAGGCTCCAACACAGAAGGCGGGCTGGGCTGGTGGTGAGGAGGGGTGAGGAGGGCCGAGCACCGGGCTCCAGCGCAGGCAGCGGACCGGGGGGCCCAGTAAAACACAGAAATGTTATCCGGGTGTTGGACTCAGGGCAAAAGGATGCCTGCATGTGTCCTCGAAGTCACAGCAGACGTGCTCCCCAGAGGGACCCACTAAGATGCAGATTCCTGGGCCTCACGCCAGAACCAGGATCCCCGGGACGCGGGCACTCTGCTGCCACAGGCCCTCGGTGGGACTCCAGGCTCAGGTCCGAGGAGCCCTGCCTCACAGAGCGGTCCAGCGCCGGCCTCGGGCCGTGGGGGCATAGAGTTTCCTTGGACTCGCTACTTCTCATTGACAGGGACTCAAGCCCCATCACGGGAGACGCTCACTTGCAGCCAGCTGATATGGCACACATGACCTTGTCTCCGTGCAAAGGCAGTGATTTCTGTGCTGCAGAGAAGAGGACTGCCAGGGTGACAGTCGCTGGGCCCTGTAAGAGGGTAACCGGTTTTGCATCTAACTTAGTCCTGTTTGCCTCCCATGACTTTGTACCCAACTGACCGCTTCTGCGGCAGCCCTTGCATCTCCTGAACTAGCTCTGCATTTCACCGGCTCCCGCCCGCAAGGTTGACTACAGCTTTGACAAATGCTCACTGTACGCATCTATAAAAAATGCTTTTAACTCTTTGAAAAGTGCACTCAGACACGGAAGAAAGTAGCATGACAAAGGAGCAAGTAGAAACAGACTATTTAATCATTGGTGTTAGAAAATTGGTTATCCATAGGGGGGATGAAATTGTCTCCCGGCCCCCCACCCCCCATCGGCAAACTCGGACCAAGTCTAGTCGTGCACTGAGAACATCAGTATGAATGACAAAACTTTAAAGCTCTCACAAGAAAAATCCGTATAATAATTTTACAACCTTGAGATGGGGGAAAGGTATTAAGCTAGTCACAGAAAACAAACCTTGAAGGAAAAAAAAACAACAACAACCAGGAAACAAAGCAAGAAAGTCAACTACATTAAATTAAGAACTCCTATGTCTCAACATATACAAGGAAACCAGTGGAAAGACAAGCCCTAAACTGGGAGCACAGATTGGCAACACATTTAACTAACAAAGGATTAATCATCAAAATATATTAAAAAGAAAAAACTTTGCCAAATCAGTAATAAAAAGGCAAACAACCTAATAGGTTCACAGCAGAGGAAAAAATATGGCAAATAAACACATGAACAGATGCTTAACCTCATTAGTAATCTGAGAAATGCAAATTAAAACTATAATGAGATACCATTTGCACCCACCAGATTGGCAAAAGTTAAAAAGTCTGACAATACTACTTGTTGGTGAGGATGGATCCTTGCGAGCTCTTTGGCTCTGCTGGTAAGAGTGTCAACTGGCGCAATCCCTTTGGAAACAATTGGATATTATGTAGCCAATTCCAGGATCCTGCAGCTCCGTTTCTGCAGCTACCCCAGATACATCCCTGCACGGGTGCATGGGTCCAGGGGCAGCATGAACCGGAGCGTGCATGGGAGCACCAGCGAGGAGCTGGTAAATGCTGACCCACAGAACAGACAAGAAGCGGGGTGTTTCCACATGGAGCACCCCGCGGCAGTGATGATGGACCTCGGCTACGGGTACCAGCAGCATCCCGGGATGCGGTTTATTGTAGCAGAGCTGAGATGAGTGATCATCTTGAGGATGCGGTTTATTGTAGCAGAGCTGAGATGAGTGATCATCTTGCAACAACAGCAACATGATGTAAAGCCACTTTTCTTTCTGATGCTGTTGGGGTGTCTTTGCAGTACACATCTTGAAAGTCGTTTGCTACCAAAGTAAAATAAATGTCTCCAAAAGGAAAATAGTATCCCTTCTTACTTTTTATTTTCTGTTGATTCTTTCAATTTGGTATTTTAAAAGGTATTACTTAGTCCCTGGAAGGGGTTAATTATGCCCTGCTAGCCACCACATTTTTTGAGCATGTTAACATAACATAACATAACAAAAACTGAAAGACCAGGAAACTCAAACAGAAAAAAACCCACGTGTGCAGGATTCTGGTCATCACTATCACATGGTCGTGTATTGACAGACCTTTGTGTCTGGTTTATCTACGTTTTCATGACCCCCACACAGTGTTTTGATATCATGAAAGGGACAGTAGGAATAAAACATACCTATCCTTGCATGTGAAATTTGAAAGAAAAATTTAAGTGAAGATAATTGTGAATTTCTATATCACAAATGATGGGATGCTTAAGATAGAGTAAATTAATCGTACAAAAACTCGCAAGACAAGTTTGCATCCTTATTGAGCTGGGCATTTATTTTAATTTCTGTGTTCCTTGTAGTTTGTATTTTTGAGAATCGCCTTCCTCCGGCATTCTCTGCTTTCTGCCATCCTGCCACGGTTTGCTCAAGCATGACTGCCCGCCACTAAATGAGCACCATGTGGCTGCTCTTGACCATTTAAAGGGAATGTTGCAAAAGCATATGCACTGAGAGTGTTTACAAAATCATCTGGGGGCAGTGTCCCTGCTTGGAAAAGATGATTGTCACATATAAAAAAAAAGTGTTCTTTTTTACACTATCTCCCAAAATCTCACTTTAAGCCCCAGATAAATTTGTTGGGAGGAAACAGTTCAGAAAAAAAATATATATATTGTTCAATATAAAAGAGAAAGAACAATGGTTGACTCTGGAAACAGTGCAAAGCCAGCAGATTAGAGCCTGGACAGAAGCCTGAAATACGTACAATTTAAAATTCTCCTTTTCCTTTCCTCTCTCCCCATCCCAACCCCAATTTAACTTGGCTTCTCCTGGCTTATTTCTCTCAGCTAGGGAGATGAGAGGAGTCTACTGAAATAATGAAACACATGGATGCAAAATAACCCCAAAGATGGGAAAGCTGAAAATGCAAGATTGATAAAGTAATTTTAATTTGGTTCTACATATGTTAAGGTAGTTAGGGTGACTTTTGTGAAGGAGTCCAACTGTGTAAAGACAGATGTGCAGAAACTGATTAAGCACACACAGACACACCCTCCCACGGCTGGTGCGCGCTCTCTCTCCACTGAGGCGATGCGTCTGGATCTCAGAGCACTCTGTGCTCTTTTCGCACCCCCGGCGTCTCACATAAGGTTCTGAGAAATTGCTTCTCATTCACTGTGGATGCTGCAAAGCCACGAACATCTCTTGGTGTGGTACATGTATGATGTGAAAAACGATGGGGCGGCTCTCAGCGACCCTCTCCGGCTCAGCAGGTGCGGGGGCACGGCGTGAGGCCTGGACGGAAGGACGGGCAGGGGACAGAACCACAGACAGGCGAGGAGCGTTAGCTCAGCCCTTAGCTTCTGAAGTGAAGTCTCTCCGCTCGAGCAGCTCCAGAATTCGTTTTCCCTCCTCAATCTGCCCTTACTGTTACTAATGTTCAAAAGCATCGCAGATGAAACGAAGGCTCCCGCTGCTGCATTGATCGCCGCTGCGGTCGGGCCGGAGATGCCCAGACTGCACGCGCTCTCGCCGGCGCGGCCGGGCCCCCGCTGCTCTGCCCTCCGCACGGTCCGGGGCCACCTGGTGTCCAGGCGAGCGGCTCGGGGATCAATATGGCGGCAGGAGCAGCGGGGGGAGGCTCGTCTGAAATCGCATGACCCGATAAAGGCAAAGACAAGGCAGTTGCTCTGTGTGAGGGCTTTCTAGTCACACTCAGCAAGATGTGGATTTCCCTTTAGGGTCTTCAGGACAGGAGGGGCTGCAGGCAGCATCGCCCCTCTGAGGTCAGAAGGGAGAGGAGGCTGAGGTTAGGGAAGGAAGCACTGGCCAGACTTCGCTGCGCTTCTCTGAAAAGATGAGAGATTTGAGATTCACAAGCACACAGGTAACGTTTGCAGGGCCTCTGCATCCTTCTCCACAGTGTGCTATAGGAAGATGTCAGGTGCGATCTTGTAACGTGCTGGGGGATTCCTGGCAGCACACTGGGCAGACAGGTTTATGCAAATCTCTGCTGTGATGATTACCAAGGCATGGTATCCCTTGCTCCCTTTAGCTTGAAATCATTTCCCTTTAAGACTAGGGACCAGACATCCCCTCTGAGAATCTCAAGCCCTGACGGGAAGGGACCATGAAATTCCCCTAGGTAAGCTCATGGTTTTGAAGATCTCAGAGCTCCAGGGAGATGAAATGCTTGGCCCGTGGTCTCAGAGCAAAGCACCAAGCTAGGAAGCCCGGTTTCCTGGTTTGGTGCCGTTTCCAGGAATTGTCCTTTGTGCTTTCTTTCATCTGTAAACAGTAGAGTGTGCCAGGCTCCAAGGAAATCTCGTGCATAAATTAATCAACATTTACCTAGCACAGTGATGTACAAAGCACTGGAATTCACCAATGCAGAAAGCAACATTCTGCTTACTCCCAAATGTCAACTGATGTTACTACTAACACTATCCTTTGAAAAGCAAACTGGTTTATCACACGTTCACCAGCCCGAGCATTTCTAGCCATCTGTGTTTCTGACAAGTAGGAGTGTGATTACAGAGGGCATTTAGCGGGGTTCCAAAACTTCACGCAATCCTCAGGGAACACCGGCCTCTGCATAAGTTTATTTCTATATGTTCCCTTTGTGCAAAGCGAGTTTCATCTGATACATGAGTTCTTAACTCTTTGCTTTGCGTGTTCCCCAAGGTCAGGCATCCGGCCTCCCATGCACCTGTTAAAAGCATACCTTCTCATCTCGTTCCATGGGTCAAACATCTCATTGGCTCACTGTGGGCACATGTAAGTGCACCTGCCTCGGACAGGTGCATCCCCTAAGAGTGGGATAGCAGGTCACAGGTGGTTGTCATGGTTTGTAAACCTGAGGGCTCTCTCCTTGGCTTGCAGATGCCCATCTTCTTGCTGAATCCTCCCTCACATGGTCATCCTCTGTGTGTAAATATCCCTGGTGTGTCCAAGTGTGCAAATTTCCCCTTCTTATAAGGACTCCAGTCACATGCATTAGGGCCACCCTAATGACCTCATTTTAACTCAGTCACCTCTTTAAAGGCATTACCTCCAGATTCAGTCACATTCTCAAGTCCTGGGGTTAGGACTTCAACACAGGAACTTATGAAACACAATTCAGCCTGTAACATGCATCCACAGCAGAATCTGTTATATCAGGTATTTTCTCCCCATCCTAGAGGAGGTGAAATGGTATCTATTTTGCATTTTCCTGATGACTAATAAAGCTGAGCATATTCCATGAGCTTACTGGACATTCTTGTATTTCCTTTTCTGATATGACTTTTATTGCCCATTTTGAAAAATTAGGTTGTTTTTCTCCTATTTTGTATTGAATAGCTTTATATATCTTCAATAAAAGTATATGCAACAAAATACATGTTTTGCAAATATTTTTCCCAATCTGTGGTTTGTTTATTCATTTTTCTTAACAGCATCTCTTGATTAAATCAAATTTTTCATTTTATAATTAGTGCTTGTTTTTTCCATTTAAGAAATATTTGTCCTCCTTAAGTTTGTGAAGATTTATGGGTCTACTTTTTGTGTTTAGGTCCATCACAAATCAATTCTGTGTGTGAAATGATGTGATAGTTTAAGTTCACTTTCTATTTGTGTCTGTTTACTTGTCCCAAGATTTTCCTTTCTTCTTTGAATTATCTTGGCACATTGCTTGAAATAAATTGACTATATATGTTTGTTTCCATTTCATGGTTATCTGTTCTATTGGTCTGTTATCTATGATTATAGAAATAATTACACTATCTTTTTTTTTAGGAAAATGAATGGCATGTGTTTATTCAGTAAAATTCAATTGAATTCACTAAAGTTCAATTGGAACTATGTTTTCAAGAGCAGTAGACCTACACAGTATTTTAATGTAGCACTTAGTACATGAACAATATTAAGAAAACTCTAAAAATTACACTATCTGGATTAATCTAGTTTTCTACCTAAGACCTGAAATCAGCTAGAGGGAGTCTTTTAATTAGTCCTTCATTTGTTTTGGTTATTTTTACATCATTTGTATTTCCATGCGGATTTTAGAATCAGCTTATCAATTTCTTGGAAAGCCAGCTGTGATTTTGATGGGCTTGAGTAAATCATTGGATTGGTTTGGGGAGAATAAACATCTTCATCATATTGTGTCTTCCAATCCATGAATATGGTGTACCTCTAACTTCTTTCAGCAAAGTTTTGTAGTTGTCAGTATGGATTGATTCTTAGGTATTTGATTTTTATAATTCTATTGTAAACTCTAATTTTAAAAATTAAATTTCCTTTTTGTTCTTTGTACTGTGTAGAAATTATTGCAATATCACATTATATGTTTTTTTTTAAAGATTTTATTTATCTATTTATTTGACACAGAGAGAGAGCGAGAGAGAGAGTGTACAGAAGCAGGGGGAGGGGCAGGCAGAGGGAAAGGGAGAAGCAGGCTCCCCTCTGAGCAAGGAGCCTGATGTGGGGCTCGATCCCACGACCCTGGGACCATGACCTGAGCCTATTTTGACCTTGTAGTTGAGACCTATGTAAATCCACATATTAATTCAGGCAGACTTTATTTTGGTTTAATTTTTTTGAGGTTTCATGTCTTCTGCAAATAACAAGATTTTAATTTTTCATTTCCAATCTACGTGTCTTTTCTTTTCTTGCCTATTTCTCTAGGTAAAATATCACACTGAGGTGGTAAGAGCAGATGTCCTTGCTTTCCTGACCAGTTGGGGGAGACCTGACAAAAACATTAAATGAAGAAAAATTATGGACCAGTATCTCTTATGACCATAGAAACCAAAATCTTAAGCAAAATACTAGCAAATTCAACGCAAAATACATGAAAAAATAATATACCACCACCAAAAGAAGATATTTATAAGAAGGCAAAGTTTATATAACTTTTAAATAAAGTAAATCATTCCATAATTTTATAAAATTCTGCACCTGTTCATGATAAACTCTCAAAAAACCAGGAATAGAAAAATGCTTTCCTAAACCAATAAATGTTATTATGTGCAAAAAAACCCTATGGCTACAATCATAGTTAGTGGTGAAGTGTTGAGTGCTTTCATCCTGGGATCAGAGAGACCTCTTTACAACAGCCTTTTGTTTGCCAACATTGCGTTCAATGTCTTAGCAAGTATTACAAGGAAAGAGAAGAAAGCAAAGGATATTGAAATTGGAAAAGAAGAAAAAAACCCATCTTTTTCCTCAAGTATCATAATTGTGTACTTAGAAAGTACAAAGAAACCTACAAACACATGTAGAAATGGCAAGTAAAATAAAAAGCTTTCTGAATACAAAGGAACATATAAAATTCAATTATGTTTCTATATACTACCAATCTTCAGGCAGAAAAGTAAACTTCAAAACAATATTATGTAAAATGTTAATTTAAAAAAATAAAATACTCAAAAGAAATCTAACAAAAGTTGTACAAAAATTGTATACTGAAAAATTTGAAACATTCCTGAGGGAAATTAAGAAACGCTTAGTGAATAGAGGATGCTCCGTGTTCATGGATCTTAATATGCAATATTTTGAAGATGATGGTATTTCGCATTCAACTATACATTCAATGCAATTCTTATCAATATTCCAAGACTTTTTTTGTGTGTGTGAAAACTGACAAACTGATGGTAAGTGTGTGGTCAAAGGAGGTAACATAACATTACTTTAAATTCTTGGAGTAATACTGAAATAGAAAAAAAAACACATTTCAATATAGAAAAAGAAAACAAAATATGAGCGGTCACTCCACCAGATAGCATAAATTAATGAAATTTATGGCAGTTGAGACAGTACAGTATTGATCTTCAAGAAACAATAGGCCAATGAGATTAGGCTCATGTATGCGGCAGACCCGCGCATGCGCTGTTCTGTAGAGCCGAGGTCCGCGCTGGTCGGCCTTGGGGGCCTCGCTGTCGGTAACAGGTGCTTGAGGAGTTGGATATTCACAAGGGGGACAGTGAACCCCGACCCCTTCCTGACACAGGCACAAATATAATTTGAGATGGACAAACCTAAGTGTGAATGTCAGCAAAACTGTAATGGGGTAAACCATACCTAAACATAAAAACTAAAGTAAAAAGGGCAAAAAAGCTACCCTCATATAAATATTTTATAACATCTCACCCAAACTGTCTCCTTTCATGCCTTCCATATGCATTTAATGTAGTTCTGTCTGATTTAGGTTTATTATGATATTTGCTTTTCTATTAGTGCCATCTGTCTTTGTGTTTCTTTGTTTCATTTTTCCTGTCTTCTTTGGAATAATCGAATATTTTTTAGTCGTCTGTTTTAATTCTTATTTTGGATTTTTAACTTTATGTATTTATGTTCCTTTTCTACCTATTTCTCTAGAGACTACAACGTGTGTCTTTTACTTCTCGTTATCTATCTAGACTTATAATTGTACTACTTGATGGAAAATGTAAACTTTTATGTAGTGTCATGTGACTTAAAGAAATTGAGAGACTCAAAGAAAAGTATGTTTCTACTTGCCATTTTCATGCTTTTGTCTCTTCCTGTGGATCTGCTGTGGTTTTCCTTTGGCCTGAAGAGCTTACATTAGTATCCCTACTAAGGCAGGTGTGCTGGCCATGAACTCTTCTAGTTTTTTTTTACCTGAAAAAAAAAAAATCATTTTCGCTGGATGCAGAATTCTGGTTTCATTGTTTTCCCCCTGTTGGGAAACCAGTTTCCTTCTGTGCCATCTCGTACTTTGCTTTTCAGCATATTTTCCTTGTTTTTCAGTACTTTGAATATTTTATGTCTCGATGAGGTTTTATTTTTGTTTTTGCATTTGTATTGATTGAGTTTCATTGTTTTTCTGGATCAGTGGGTTGATTTCCTTCATCAATGTGAAAAAATTATCACCATTCTCCTTTGAAGTATTTCTTCTGCCCTGTTCACGCCTCCCCTTCTGGGTCTGTCATTAGACCTATGTCCAGTGGTATTGGCTTGCAGAGCTTAGGCTCCCAGTCCTGCTCTTACTATCATGGGCTTCCCATCATGACCTTGATGATGCGTTCCTTCTTCGTGCTCTGGATAATTTGTAATGCTCTGTCTTCTAAATTTATTAATTTTTTACAAATAGTTTTAATCTCTCCAGTGAACTTCCTCATCTTTTCACAGATGTGGTTCACTGCCCCCACTCTATCATAGTGTTTTAAGTTCATATCTTATGATTCCCTCACTGGGAGTTCTCTGTCTTCTCCTATAACATTTTCTTGCTTCTACATTTGTCTTTTAAGTTTTTAGTGTGTGCCTCGCATTGCATATCAAACAACAGTAGAGATTAAAATAAGTAATATTCACCCAGCAGCCAGCATGCCCTTTGTGCGTGAGGCTGGTGCCCTGGGGCACCTTGTCCGCCGAACCTGCAGTTGAAATCAGTGATTGTCTTTGTTGTAGCTTGGTAAGGTCTTGGCCAACACTGGCTTGGGATCTGAAGGAAGTATCAAGAAGAATGTACCCCCCGTGAGCTCTGTGTGCTGCAGAGCTCTAAGACCTCCTCCAGTCCTTGTGGATCCCAGCAGCTGTTAAACTAGTTAGGTGGCAGGGGTTTGGGTTGCCGAGAAATTTTTCTGCACCCTTGGAGATCGCTCTGTGCAGCGCACTCCTTGTTTTGGAAAGCAGTTAGTTTGGGGGTACCGGGATTTACGCTTTCATGCCAGCCTACACATGGGCAAGAAAAGTCCTTTGAAATTTCACTAGTTTCTCCTTACTCCCTAAATATGGTGGATTCTCCTTCTTCCTGTCACTCCCCCAGAACTGAAAGAAGATGTGGCTATTTTCTGGCTTAGAAAGGACTAATTAATTCCTAGGTTAAAGCCTATGTGGTTTTCTATGCATCTTTAGCTCTTTGATGGGTGTTGAAAACTATGGTTTTGTAGATTATCCAAATTATTCTCATGGTTTGAGTGGAAGCAGCCTCCTGTTTCTCTCTCGATCCTAAATGAAAACAGAAGTCCAGGTGCTTTCTTTTACATATTGTTAGAACACGGTCTTGTATGAAGGTACGTGACCGTGAAATTTATCATCCAAACAGGAACATTGTTCAGAGTTTGGAAATGATAAAAACAACTAAAATCATGTAACAAAGTGTTTACATATTGATTGACAATTTGGTTTAATTTTATTGATAAATTTATAAAATAGGCTCATTCAAAACCATTGTAAAATGAAATTATTTCTGAAACATAAATATGGTGTGTCTGTATAAACTAAGCAAATTGTTTAAAATCCCTGTTTATATCAGCTATGTACACATTAAGGAAACAGTATAATTGGAGAAGCAGTATAATTACGTATTCTTGGTACGTGCCCATGAGGTAATCAATTTCTAAGGCATCCATGTCTCTGTACCAATGTCTTCATGTTATTCTGATGATTTAAAAAGATCTCTCTGCTTTAAATTTTTCACATAATTGCTTTTAATCATTCCTCAGAAGTTGAATTTTATGATTAAGTTTGAAGTTATTAACATTTTCAGTGGACTCTTCCACAAACCATATATATTATATATATATATATATATATATATATATATACACATATGTATATGTGTATATATATATATATACTATATATATATATTTTTTTTTGTAGAAAAGTATCTCCTTCATAAATACTGGAATACTTGGTAGGCTCTGCTGAGTAGAACATGTTTTCAATTATATTGTTTTATATTGAGATAGGTACATATTTCAGTCTCTGTATTTTCTCAATTACTCTCTTTTCCTCTTTATTCAGGGGCAAAAAAACCCCCAAACTAATAAATATAACAAAACATAATAACATCTCTGAAATCAAGGTACTGTATTTGTGATTCCTTTATACATTTTTCCAAATTCAGATAATATAAAATTATAGGTCAATTTCATTCTTTCTGAACTCAGAATATAAATGAATATAATTAGTAATAGAAGGTCCATTGGAAAGTATTTATTATAAATTGAGATATTCTAAACACAATTATTTAATTTCAAAACTAAATCTTGCACATTCTTTGAGTTCTTGGCATTTAATTTGTTTGGCTTCTGTCTTGCTTTATGGGGATATTTTTCTATGTCTCCTCTTTGCAAATTTTTTTTTGAAAGGAGTGAGGTAGGAGCAGGTTAATAATGCAATTCACTAAACCTTCAAAAGCAATGGTTTTTTGGGAAAAGGTTTTATGAAAGGGGTTGGTTAAGTATCTAAATAAATGTTCACTAATGTTTATAATAAAACTGTAAGGAAGTAATTTAGAAAATACCAGATTTCATCATAAGACACTTGGGTTGATAACCAAAAGAGCGCTTTAATGCTCAAACAAGTGTTATGTCTGATTGAGGACAGGTAGTGAAGACCAAAAGTGCCGACTATATGCTGAAATATCTTCTATATTCAGCATTAGTTTCTTCACAAAGATTTCATAGTTCAGTTATTTTGTGTGATATAGAATAGTATTAAGTCCTTGCAAGCACGACCTCTATTTCCACTGCTGGAATAACACACCTTCCCCGGGCGTGGTTATGAATGAGGCACAACAACCCATTTTTGACATTTAGTAAGTAAGAATATTATTTTTATCATAATGCTGTTTTCCACCAAAACTTGTATTTTTATTATCACAAGAAAACAAATAATTTTATATTAAATGTTAACATCTAAATGTATAGCATTCACAACAACCTCACAAATTTCACGTTCAATAGGATGAACTTAAAGTTTTGATTCTGAGAAGTGGATAAAAACATTACTTGGTTTCTGAAAATAACAACTTCTCTGTTTAAACCTGCTAATGATGGTGCTGGGAAACTGGCCTTCTTCCACTCTGTGAATCTCTCCTGCTCAGGAGCCAACCACTTCTGCTTTGCCTTCAGCGTACACGAGAAGGCTCGGTGCTGCTCAGTGCTGGGGCGGAAGAACTGACCTGGCCCAAGTGAGAGGCTGCACTTCACGGAGCGGGGCGCCAAGGTCTCCAGAGCAGCCGAGGAGGAAAATCGTGTCTTTGGGACCAGTCTTCTGAGGACACTGATGACTGTTTTGCAAGATGGTGGAGACCCGTCGGGAGATCTGTACGTTCAGACCTTTGGACTAGATGTGGCCGGGGCCTCCTTCCGTGTGGACACAGCGCGGTCCTCCGGGAAGGAGTTGCGGCCACGACTTGCTTTCTGCCCCGCTGCAGTGATGGGGGTGGGTGCTGAGGGCGGTGCTGGGGCTGCAGCTTGGGGGTGACCCCTGATCCCGTTAAATCCAGGCCATCCGGGGGGTGGACGCCAGAGCGTCGATAAGCCCACGCTGCCCATCACCAGCCGTGTTCAAACAGAAACTCGGGTCCCATCATTTTTACCGTGGGGCTCAGACAACACGCCGGCATTTTCTGTCTCTGAAATTTTTTTAAAATATTGATCGGCCAGCGATGGTCATGATGCGGTTTTTGGTGATTTGGAACAATTTCTGATTTCTCTTTTCTTTGACACCTTTGCTGGGGGAAAAGACGATATTGCTGTCCACTCACCGAAAGTAGAGTTTAAAGACCGTGGGCAGATGAGCCACTTCCTTCCCTGGCAAAAGAGGCCCTACAAGAGAGGCTGGTGAGAGGGTCAGGGTATTGGAAAGTAGCCATCCGCCGCTCAAATCCTGAAGGAAAGGCAAGCCCAGGACGCGGGGGACGGCACTTTGGCCTCTGGGTCTTAGGGAGGGTTCAGACACCTGCTGGCCCCAAGCGCCTCCCCTCACTTCCTCCCCTCCTGTCAATGCCCTTCAGTTGATACCGGGACATCATGGGGTCACCCTGACAGTTTTCTGTGGCAGTCTCAAGGAGAACGAAGCCTTTCTTATCACTGTCCTCTCCACTCCTCCCTCCAGGGAACTGCAGACTGCTAAGGGCACCGACCCTGGCTTCAAAGGGGTTGGATCAGACCCTGCCTGGCAGGGTCACCTACTGTGGAGGTGACACCAAACTCCCGGGGACCCAGTGGGGCACACTCAGGTCAATGAACGTGGCTGGCGCACAGTCAGCTCTCAGCTGCTCTGGGTGGCAACGTAATTTGCTCATTGCATTTGGAGGTGGGGAGATGTGCAGCAAACAGCCTTTGAGCTCATCTGCACTGAGAGGAGTCTCGATGCCGTCCTGTCCCGTCTGGCCCCCAGGTAAGAAGCCGAGGGCCGGGGGGTGTCAGGAACTGCTCGAGGTCTGAATGCCTCGGATTCCCAGTTGGGAGAAGCCCCCTGCCTTGGGCCTGTCACTGTGGGGCTGGGGACCGGTGGGGAGGGGAGGGGGCCGAGGAGGGGAGAGTGGACAGGTGATCTGAAGTGGGCAGCTAGCTCTGAAGGGCAGCGGGCAGGCCCATGTCCTGGATGAGGCGGAGGGAGCGCTTGCTCTTGGGTCCACGAGCATTTAAAAAAACATTAATTTTCCAGGATTCCTACAACATCAGCCTCAACAGATCATCAGGATGGGCTGTGCACTGAACAACCCCCGTGCCCTCACCAGGACGGCCTTGACACCGTGTCCTGGGTCAGCTTATGGGGACAGCCACCTCCCCATACAGCTCGTCCTGAGGGGCTGAACCAGTTTTCTCTGGAAAAAAGGAAATTAGCTCTTTTCATTCTTGTAAGATTTATGTATTAACTAATTAGATTAAGATTAATGTGAAGATTATGGAATTACAGTGAATTGCAGAAGATAATTAAGGGCAAAAGGATATTTAGTATAGGTTGGGACTGTCTTGGCTACGTCTGCTTGGGGTAAAGCAAAATCAGTCTGGTTTACTGGGCGGATCTACTTGGGAAAATAGCAGTTATTTCAAGCCTAAACAAACAAACATCCTCAAACCAACCAAAACAAATGATCTCCGTTTTATTAATGTCTACATTCAAAAGTCTACTTAATTAAATTAATTTTTATCATTGTATTTATTATTTCAGCTTAACTTATTTAAAGTTTTATGGTGGGATGAATAAAGTAATTGTTTTATTGTTCCTCTCTCCCTGTGTAGAACTAGTCATTCTGTTGTTAAAATGGCGAATATCTGTAGATTATTTAGTATCTTTGCATTCTTCTCTACAAATAACGAGTAATTGGAATTGTTCATCACATTTTTATTTCACTTAGATTTGAGATCTTCCCTGATTGCTTGGAAAGAAATCTTGAATCCGAAGGCATCACCTGTCATTTTTGCAGCTGTGAAATTCCTAAGTGTTGTCCTTAATAATAAGCTCAAACCTGACACCTGAGAGTCTCATACTGATTCCGCTCAGGCAACAATGTCTTATGAATAGACAGATAGCTGGTTATGTTGATAGACATATTTTACTTGGATTTTTCCCTTGAAGTTTTGATTTGCTGTCAATTATTTCCCTAAGGTAATATGTTATCTGCCTCTTTATCATTTCTAAAAAATTTAATAGGCTTATAAGCACATCACCATATCCTGAGGAAATTGTTGTATTAAAAAAAAAACCCACAAGAAAACCTTGGAAGTAGTAATAGTATTTGAAGGACAATTCTAAATTCTTTACGAATTAATGAATCTTAATTTTACCATTTTCTTTAAAAGTCATTAGAGAATCACTTGAAAATATGGTTAGTCCTGGAATCCTACGACTGAAGAGCTTTGCTACTTTCAGGGTTTCTTCATAAACAAATATGCACCGATGCTTCATCATCCGCATTTAGAGACATTTCATGGATTCAAAACTACTCTTCTTAACTTTGTGGGTTTTTTAAAATTTCCAAGTTATTAGACCTCTCATGCTGTGTTTAAAAACTGAAGCAATTATTTGAAATAATATAAATTCAGTCGTTATGAGTGTTTGGCGTCTAGCATAGAGAGCTGACAGGTATTTGACTCAGTCCATCACCAAACAATTTGTGTTGGCGAGTATGATTTCTGTTTTATGTACTTTAGCTTCTTCTGTAGGGAACGTCACGTCCTATCATTTTTTCTGATTGAATTGGGTGGAGATTGAGGTCTCTCCCGGGGGTTGTATCGGGAAGGAGATAGGGAGAGAACGGATGAATTGGGTGGGAGAGTTGTGTCACCTGGCATCTCACTCAAACAAAGCTGTGCTCCTTCCCGTTAGGACATGAAGTGCTTCTTCCCACAGCCTCCCTGACGTTCAGGAGAAGAAATCAGATGTGCCCCTGGAGTCGGGAAATGCTTGGGCCTGTCATTCAATATCTTTCCCATCTGTGTGAAAAAAAGCCTTTTCCAATTTCCTTTTTTTTTTTTTTTTTAAAGTAGACTCTACCCCTGACGTGGGGCTCGAACTCAGGACCCCGAGATCGAGAGTAGCACGCTCTATCGACTGAGCCAGCTGGGCTCCCCCTTTCCCAATTTCTTAAATGAGGAAAGTGTGCAGAATGGACTGTAGATCCCTGCTGGTTCAGGCCCTTGTTTAATAAGCCAGGGGGGTCTTCTAGGGGGGCTGGACTTGCTGGACACCCCACGGCTCACTTCTTCCAGCGCCCGCACTAGCTGACTCACTGAGAAAAGCCCAAACCATCACCCCTTACCTGGTCACCATTTGTGTGCCATCAAATTAACTCAGAGAGTAAGCATCCTCACGAACTTGAAGGTAACAACTAAGACCGCCACGTGAGATCTGCCCTGTTACTCTGGCGAGCTCTGAGATGTCTTAACATGACATCGTCGGGGGGAAGGAAGAGCCCCCTGGGCTTTATTTGCTTGCACACTTTTACAAAGGTGTTTCCTTTACCAAACGCATCCTCTAAAAAGCAAATCTCAAGCTACATTTTATTAGAAAAGCCCTTTTAATTGACAGACATGGGAAAACAGAGCTTTCCAACATGGTATTTATTCCTCTCAAGATTATGACACACAGACTATGGATTATCTCCTCCTTCTTGTCTGTGAATTGTGGGGTCAGGTTTATTTAGGGAGTCACTGAAGTTCACCCAGCATGGCTGAGAATCTAATTCACGTGTGGGACTGGAAACCTGTCTGTCCGCCCACCGTGCCGCGCTCCATAGAGACTGCCATGCTGTGGATGGATGGACAGCTGGACCAGCAGACACCTTGGGCTCTGTGTCCCTTTTACTGTGCCTTAGTTTCCTCCCTGTGGGCTCAGACGCATTCACGATTTTCCCTCTCCTGCTACACAAGCTCACCTCTCCCTCCCTCCATGGTCTAATCAGTGCACTGTGTCCTACTTTCTAAAGATCTTCCCAAAACCAGGAGAGGTCATCTCCATTTCAACCTGTGCAAAGAATGTAGTTTTAATCTCATTGTCACACACATAGAAAGTTTCCTAAAAATAGTTGTCACTGAAAGAAGGAAGTAGTAGTATGTAAAGAACCCAATGATAATTTCCACCAAAAGGACAAGGTCCTGAAGCCCAGGGGATGCATGTGGGCCGGTCACCCAAGGACTTTCTAGGAAGCCCTCCCTCAGCAAGCTCTGTAACATCACAAATTAGGACATGCAGAGTGGGGAAAATAACCCTTGACTGAGAATATTCCCAGGCCTAAAATGATCCACTCACCTGGAGCAGAAAATAAAAATACGGACACATTTGAGCTCCAGGCATACGTGATGGTGGGCATTCGCTGAAATTGCCTGAAGATGGAATCTTTTTACTTGATTTAGGACTTTTGAGCAAGTTAGGAGAGCGAGGTAATTTGGAGTTTGCTTTTTTATTTGAGCCATGGACTGTTCATGAGTGATCCCCACGTGTCTACAGACTGCTGGTGGTTACGGCAAATGACACAACTGACCTCCGAGGAGAGAAACGTCTACTCTTCTTTGGAACACTGTGCATGTGACCCTAGGCCTCTCTGAACATGTTCTGTAACCACATTTCATCCACCACATAGCAAATTATTTCACAGTTCATTTCTTGAGATAGCCTACTACTGATTAATTACACTAGATCATCTCTAGATGTAACTGGCCAATCTTTGCTAAATCCAGGGGAAAGAATAAGATTTGGGTAAATTTTGGTGTGGCCGCTTCACATAGGTATGTCTTGCCTAAATATCACTGTTCAGTATTTGTCCCTGGTTGGCAAGGACCTTAGGATGTGGCCTTTCCAAATTATGATTTGTAATAGAAAACTTTCTTTTTACATTTTAAAAATGTACAAAGAAGATGAAGAAGAAGCAGGAGAAGGAGGAGGAAAGAGAAAGAGAAGAAGAGGAAGAAGGAGAAGAAAATAAATAATCTTTATGTCGCAGCATGTACTGAGGTAAAGAATTTGGATGCTTGAGTAATTCAAGCTAAAAATTAATTTCCCACAAAATATACGGGCTCTGAGGCAAACAGATCATCCTACATAATTTACCCATTTCTTCACCAAACAAAAGGCTCCCTGCTTCCTTCTGGAGCGAACACCTCCAGGTGAGACCGCGCCCTAACGTTAGTGGCCCGTGTGTCGCCAGGGCCACATGGTCGACGGTCCCCACACCCCCTGCCAGCAGGACGGGATCCTTTTGCTCCCATTCTATGGATGGGCTCATCGGGGCCCAGAACGCAGGGCAGATCTGCTGAGCCTTACAGGTTCTCCCGTGCCTCAGCCTTCCTCATCTGTCTGGACCGATTTCACTTGCATCACGAGGCATCAGAACAGCAAGAAGCTATGTTCCTTCAAGCGAGTTCCGCAGAAACCGTCCCCAACAGCGTCGCTGCCGTGACAGACAGTACATTCGGAGTCCTCTCTCCAGAATCGCCTCCCTGAAATACGAGCGACGGGGAGAGGCGATGCCTCGTTCTGTGCATCCTCGCGTACACCAAAGCCATAATCACAATGCTAGGAATGGGATGCGAAAATAGGCAGCCCTCGGAGATGGATTAAATGCACATACATTTTGTAATGAGTGACTGTAATGAAAGTCAAATGAATTATAATAAAATATGGAGTTTTAAAAAGAAAACTACTCCATGCATAATGTTGCTGGAAACATTCAGCGGCTCCTCACTGCATGCTGTTGTCAAAGTAAATAACTACCCAAGACAAACTTACAAAGTGGTTTTAACTCCTAATGTGATGCAGAGAGTCAGTCATTTAATTTGTTAATTAGTATTATGCCAGAAACTATCTATTCAATATGAAGCAAATATGTTTACAATCTTATCTGCCATCTGTTTAATAGATGGGAGAATACTTAGAGCCGGATTCTCAAAGAGGGTTGTTGAAAATTTGTTCCACAATTACTGGTGCAGATTTTCTAATTCTGGAGGAATTGTGCATGTGTGGGGAGCACCTCCAGGAAAGCGGCTAGTACGTCCCGGCGCTGCTCCTCGAGCTCAGCGGCCGTCTGTAATGCGCTTCAGCAGATGGGCACCACATTTAAGCAGTGGAAGAAATTTTTTAAACTATGAACACTTTGCTCTATCTCTGGAAATATTACACCGGCCCATGAACGGGAGAACTGGCTTGGCGCAAGACACTTGCAAGCCCGGATTCTCAGGGATGAATTGCAGGAGCTCCAGCTACCCACGGCACGTGCCCGGTCTGGATCAGCCGGTTTTCGAGATTTCATTCGAGAAAACTGAAGTGAGGCAATGCCTTGCCCGTTAAAATGAATTCTCAAGGTGTTTGTTAAGCTGCTGTTTTAAGAATAGGTTTTAAATCATTTCTTGGAAGAGATCGGAAAATAAAACGAGGGATAGTCAAGGGTCTCATTGGAAGTGTCACTCCTCGAATTCCGGATGGCGGGCAGGCTGTGCTCGGAGGGCGCCCGGCGGAGCCCGAACCCTGCGCGCTCTCTCCTCTCCCTGCCGGAGAGCGGGCTGCACTCGATTCGCGCGCAGACTGTCAGCCTCCAGGATGATTCCTCTGACTACGCTGGGCTCTTCTTCCTCTTCCACCAAAGGCGATCCAGGCTTCCTATTACTCTCTTCGTAGCTCCGTTCATCAGCTGAGGACATCTTCAGGAACTGTGCTAGCAACACCACTCACCGTTTGTGAACACCGGTGCTCATGTCTGTCCAACGGTCCATCATTCACGCGCCAGGAATGCTTGGCTTTTGCTATAAATTACACATATGCTATTTTAACTCCCGTGAACAAATCAAAATAAAAAAAAATCTCTGTACGACATTTGCCCATAATTAACCCTCCTCCTCCTTACTGTTATTTACAGTACAGCTAAAATCAGTTGCCTCTTTTCAGCTCATCTATTAGTTTCAAAGCAAAATACAATATCTATTTTAAAAGCTCACCTTTGTGTGGCTTTTTTTTTTTTTGGTGTTCCTCTGGAATTCTCTAGATGTGCAGTTCTTGCAAAAAGGGTAACAAAGACCATCTAGAAAAAAGAGACTGGTAATGGTCAGGCAAACTAATTAGTTATTTTGTTCAATGGCAGTTTATTCCACACCCTTGCTTTCCTCAATTTTCCTCCAGACCCCCCCCCCCACCAAGTGAAGAGGTTTAGTGCTTATGATATAAGCAATTTGTAGGGAGTGGAAACCTAAGGATGAGTTATGTCACGAGAGGCTTTTCTAGCATTTAAATCACTTTCCCTTCCGAACTTCTTTTGGCTTATTGTGCAGAACTGACCTTATGAGCGCTGGCCCGTGGGGAGACCACACTTCCTGGGATTCTGAAGTATGTGTGGACCAACAATGTCCTGGCTGCTAATGATTTTCCCTCTACGTTTTTCCATAATGTGCTTGTAGGATATCCCCGGGCTACCGAAGATCTCACTGCGTTTGGGAACAATAATTGGATGAGCTAGAGTTGTCTCCCTGAATATGTTTCTGTGTGTCTTGAATCACTCTGCGATGATGATTTAATCCTCAATATGTTTGATGCATAAAGAGCGTGCACACTATTTGTGTAAACACGTAAAAACATCTGTATATTAAATCCTACAACTTGGAGCGCCAGGGACTCCATCTCTCCAGTCACTGTGAAGATTTTCATACAAACACCTCCCCAACCCTGCCCCCCACGTCTTCCAAAAAAAGGGGGGGCTTTCTGGCTAACAAGGCTTAGCTGAACAGGCACCTGATTCCCCAGACCTGCACACAATACAGAAAGTCCGGTGGAGACATTACAGGATCAAACCCATTGTAACATTCTAAAACTCAATTCATCTGTTCCTAATAGTGTTTCAATAGTATCCTGGTAACCTCTTCTGTGAAGCTTCATCTGGTCTGTATTTGCAAACACTATTAAAAAAAGGGCCTTGTATTCAGGGGGAAAAAAGTCTGTGTTAATCTCTTCCGAGAGCTTCTGGGGAGAGGTGCGGACGCCTCTGTAGGCAAGTGTATCTGCCAACATGCCATATGGGAGTCATGGTTGGGACTTTTTTTTTCCTAGAATAATTAAATGTTGATGGCAGAGTTCAAATGGATCATTAAAATTCAAAAGTGTAAGAAACAGATTTTTTCTTATGTTGCTGAACGCTCCAGAGGGCCGAATAGCTAGCAGAAGTGAGGCAGGCTGCCGTCCTGTGATCAGCATGCGTCGGGATGGTGCTAATTTGATCATAATATAGTCATCTCTGAAGATTACAGCTATTCAATTAAATATTCTAATTAACCTGAAGTATTAGGCAAATGATACTAATTACAAATATTCTCCTGAGATTCACAGCAATGAAAATCCCACTTGCAACTGATACTTCTAGCCAATGTTTCGTAACTCAATGTCCTATATCATAGGCTTTCAGAATATTAAAATGCAGTTAATTTGCCTAAACCTCATTTGTTTAATGGCATTAGCATTTTGTTTGAAATTGTAATAAACGTACATCCCGCTTTCAAGTAAAATTTAAAATGAGTGCACTCTTGGGGTAACTTAAGATTCCTGTTTACAGACCCCGCACTTTATTCAGCAAGCGGAACAGCTTTGGTCTTACTTTCAGCCATTAAACATATTGAAATTGTTTAAAAATGCTAATAATTTGTCTTTTCAAATAAGAAAAAAAAAAGGATATTTTGCGGTAAAATTTCATGACGTCGCCCATGTGACTGGGCTCCTACTGCGAAGGCCCCGGCGCTTGAACCTCCCTCCGACCCCTGGGAGGACGGCTGCGTTCTGCGGGGCTGCTGGGGGCTTTGCAGAGACCCTTGCACACGCGTGGCCGCGCCGCGTGCTCTGTGCCCTCGGCACCGCGCTGCCCCCCGGGGTGCCGGCCTTCCCGCCCCTTACCCATCCTCTGTGCCCTCCGGTCCCCCACGGGGCCGCCCCCCCGTCCCTTCCCCGGGGCACGTCCTGAACGACGCAGGCCCTCTGTGGCTCTGGGGCGGCGTCTCCCACGGGCGCGGGGAGCACCGCGGACAACTCGCAAAGCCGGATGCAGCGCCTCCCAGGGTGTAGATGTGCGCCCGGCTCCAGGCTGGAGCGTCCTCCTGGTGCTGTCGGGCGCGCTGGAGGGAGGGCGGTGTCATCCTGTGATTTGTGGCCCAGAGGTGGAAGCACCCTGGGGACAGGAGGGTGCGCACCTGGTTTCCGAGCAGAGACGCAGCGTCTGTCTGTGCAAGTGGGCCACCCTGAGGGCAGATTGTGTGAGTGGGGTTTGGGGGATGCACTCCAATGTTGAATTACCTCAAGGACAAACACAGGGCTCGGACTACAAATAGCCAGTAGTAAGGAACGAACCGGAGCAACGAGCACACGGAGACGTGCGGGAGCGGGCGGGGCACCAGCCCGGGGCGGGTCTGCCAGGTTCCAGGGGCCCAGGTGCGTCCAGCACTCCCAGAGGGAGAGCCAGACGACACCACCTCTACTCATGCTGGAGCAGCACGATGAGTGATCCTCCGATACGTCCTCCAGGGAGTGGATACGCTACTGTGATTTACCTTTGTAAACACTGATGGCGTAAAATCGCCCCGGGACGCACTGATCTCTCAGAAGCAGAAAAAGTGGGGGGGGGGGGCTTTTATTTATATGAAGTGAACAGAGTGAAATCATAAACACAGGAGGAGCAGATGATGCCCAGGGATGCACACGTTTCCAAGAGAGCAAACGCAGGGACGGGATCCACTCTTACGAGGGGAGGGATTCCCACATTTGTGGACATGTGGGACCTCGATTTCACAGTGAATGAGCTCTATAGTCCTTAGTGAGCTTCCTGCCCCAGAGTCTCATCCAGGGGCTGTAAACGCGTCAGCTGAGAAGGGGCATCTCTTTTCGGGATGGTTTATGCTGAGGGTTGATCTTCGTGGATGCAAGGATGTCCCATTTCTAGGGCACCCCCGTATCACCTGCTGCGTGGCCTTGTGTAACTGATGTTCTTGGCCACATGAACAAAAGGAACAGAGTGGGTCATTTTCCAAGAGTTCTGGAAAGATCAATTTCATACGTAGTAAAGGCAGTTTGACTGGAAGATGGTGTTTTCAAGGATGTGCGGGAAGTGGTAACAGCGTGCTCTAGAAGGTTCTTAGGAAGATGTAAATGTTTGGTGGTCAAAGGGTTTGTGAAACACTGTGTATTCTCAGTTGCTTTCTTTGTAGCTGGTTTGTATCATGGATTGAAGAAGCGTAGAACAAAAGAACATATAACATTTAAATAAAATTTATGTTCTGGTTATTTTCCTAAAAGGAAGATTGTCTGGTCATCTCAGAAAGTAGAGGCCGTGGGGTGAATCCATGGTGGGTTGCATACTTCAGTGATTTGGGACTCGGCGTCTTCCACTGTGAGGAGACCCTGCTGTTCGTGAGGGCCAGGGGAGGGCTGGGGGCTAGCTCGAGACCTGGTGGCCAAAAAATAATGAAAAAGGAAAGAATGATCTCAAAATAGGTGAACGAAAGACAGACACGATAGAAGAAGAGAAAGAAAGTGAAAATTTTCAAAAGGGGGCAAATCCAAGACTGTCATCTGAAGCTTTCATCTGGCCCTTCAAAGGGACCCGAGTTGCGCTCGGGAAGGTTTTGGGCTCGTCCCTCCGTGTGAGCAAGGGGACGTGGACTCGTGGGTCAGAGCCCTGTGGGGGAACATGGTTTCACGAAACGATTGCGTTCTAAAAGTTTTCATGCTCCCCTTTACCTAAGTGCTATGAACGGTGCATTCAGATGGACTAAACGAGGCAGGAATTGGTTGGATGGTTTGTATTTATGTCCTTTTAAAGGAGAAAAAAAAAGAGTTGTGTTTGAAGTGAGGCTCTGTCACTGCCCTGTTCTCTCTGTCTCTGGTAAAAAAAAAAAGGATCGTTACTCGGAGGTGATATTTTTAAACTGACATGCTCTACATCCACTTAGAAATGGGCTGAAGACCCACGCCATTTAGACATGACATGATCCCACGTGAACACCCACATGCCGTGGGAACCGGGGCCGCTCCTCGTCCTGCAGACACTCACCTGCCCTGTGGCTCCCCGGGCTGGAGACCGGCGGGGTGACGGGCACTGCCCTCTCGGGGGGGGCCTGGCAGGCCTCTGCGGTTGGCAGGGGTGGGGGGACAAGCTGGGGTCTCCGGGGGTGACCATGCACAGTGAGGTCAGCTGGGAAGGTGCATCATGTCTGACCTCCGGCGGCCTCAAGATTCGCGGGGAAGCAGGGATTGTGAGGCACCCAGAGCCAGGGCACTCGGGAGGCGGTTTCCTTGGGCGCCGCGCCGGGCACAGGACCAAGAACGCTGGTGCCTGTGGGAAGTCAGGAGGTCCGGACACCGTGGTCATACCACTGTCGTCAGACGCCCAGGCCGTCCCACGTGGGCCGTGGAGCCGTGTGCAAGCAGGCGAGTAGAAAGGCTGCAAAGTAAACTATTTCGTGACATGTTTTTATGACATAATTATATTGATCTGAAAGACACTCATCCAGAACCACAACCTTTTATGCCCCAAGAAAAAACCCAGAGCCTGTATAATCTTTTCAATCACTTGATATTCATAGTCTTATTCAAAGGTCTCTGAATATGTCATGTGTGTAATACCAATGCAAAGTGTGGCCCCGCACTCCCTGCCAGCAATATGCTTCAATAAGGTAATTTTCCTGCTGCCTAAGAACATCAGCAGGGTGCAGTCCGGAACTAAAACAGACTATGACATCTTATTCACGCATACATCTGGAGGACAGAACTATACTTTATTAAAGGAAAATGGGATTTCAGGATTGTTTTGACAAGCGGCAAGAACGCACACCTCAGTTTACACACAGTACGAGTGTGGGTTTGAGCTGCTCTGGCAGCCTGGCGAGCAGCCCAGACGACTTCAAGGACTTAGGGGGGCAGACTCTGGACACACAGGGTCAGCACAGCGGGGGAGAGACAGGTGCACGGCGGCTCGCATGTTCGCTGCCCTCTTTGTCCTTTCTTGATGCTCAGAATCGGCATCCTTAGTTGCTCGGCGAATGGGGCAGGTGACTTTCTTCCCCTTTTAAAGTCAACCAAAGGCAAATCTTTTTTTTTTTTTTTTAAATATATTTTAGGGTCATCCTAATTCTCTCTGTAAGAGGGGGAAAAAGAGCACATTCTTTGACCTTCTTAAATCAATGTAAGCATTGAGATTTAAAATAAATACTGAAAATAATGTCAGATTTTAAAATACCAGCTGTGCTCAAACACTTGCCTTCCCTTAAATCACCTGCTTTTATAGCTTTCTGCATCTTTATTACCCCTCGCAAAGCCTGCCAGGGATTTCAGACCTCTGTCCCTGATTTTGATGACTGTTTTCCTAGATTTCTACATCAAAATGGTCAAAACATTCGCCGTTTTAGTCCCTTTGAGCAGCATGCGTGCCTGAAGTTAATCACCTTACAGACGTGTCGGTGAGAGGGCGACAGCCCCGGGTCAGGAGCAGACGTGAGCGTCCGGCCCTCGGGGCTGAGCTCGGCGGGCCTGCCCGGGCCGATGCCCCCGCAGACCCGCGCCGCGAGGACCGGCCGCTCGGGTTCTTTTCCTGACGTAGAGAGCACAGCTTGCCCTCCGAGTGGGAGCAGACGAGTGAGAGAAACGAGACGGAGCCGAATTACACACCTGAGAACACGGCCGCGGAGGGGAAGGGCTGCAGGAAGCCTCCCCCACAGCAGCCGCGGCGCCCACGGCCCGAGGGCCGGACTGGGGAGCCGACCCACGTCCACACCCCTTATTTTCAGAAACCATGCTGCCGTTGAGCCCATTTTGTGGGATGCAGAAGGTGGATCAGGAGCCCATTTTCAGTATTTCAAATGACCTAAATCCCCACACCGAGTTCCTTGAGGGATGTTGGTGTGAGGGCAGCATCTTGGGGTGACCGTTGGCTGAGAAGTTTCTCAAGGTCGTTTGCAGCACAGCAATGACTGAAGGCGGCCATTCCTCGCTTACCTTAGGCAGATGCCTGCTTTCGGGGACCGCGGCCCACAGCGCACAATTAGACTACTGTGTGGCCCGCCCGTGGCCTGCACGGCTGAGGACAGGGGGGCTTTCAGCACCGCCCCCGGCGCGCTCGGACGGCGACTCGGGCCCCTCGCTAACAGTATAGCCCCCCAGCCCACAGGGTCCCTTTTAAAGACGCAGGGGCAGCCAGGTGGACGGTGCACCCGAGGCCCCAGCCCCACGGCGCGGTCAGAAGGCGTGACCCCCGTGGGAGCCGCGCGGGCTCCCCGGCTCTGCCTGCTTGTCGGGAGGCCGTGGCCGCAGAGGAGCAAGGGGCTCCCCGCGGGGCTCGGCCGGACGGGGGGCCGCACCCACGGCAGGGTCCTCAGCTCTGGATGCGGTGGGCACAGAGCCGGCCGAGCTGTGCGCACGGCGCTGCCCTCGGCCCGTTTGCTACCTTGTGAGCTCATTTAGCAGAGGACAGAAACGCGTTCGGTTGCTAGAGCTTTTATTAGAGGTCCCTGCAGTCTGCGAAAGAGAAGAAAAAAAGAAGGTTCAGGTTTATGAGCCAGGAAGAGGTGCCCAGACATGCAGCGTCCCCCTGGTGGCTCGTCCGGACGGGCCTGGTTCTGGTTCTGGTCTCACCACAGAGCAAAGACCTCCGCGGAAGGACACTCTGATGCTGGAAATGCAGAGATGCAAAAATCTGCTTTCTGTGAACTGAACTTGATTTTATTTGTGACAGTCTGTAGTTTTTTTTGCATTAATTTGTTACAATGTGTTTTTCACATCAAGGTATGGAAGGTACAGGAACATGAATTCCCCACAGAATACGCAGGACGGAGGGTGAACACCAGTGGGCACGGCCCCCAGTTGCACTCTGTCCGATTTAAGAAATAGATCCTAAGACATATCCTTTGGAAGGAAAACTTTTTCAAAGCTGGGCAGTGGCCACGACATCCCTATTTTTGATGTTGGCTTTCTTCTTCCTCAAAGACAAGTGCTTACGCCTCATCACCTAACCTGACCTTGTGAAGTTGGGAGTGGGGACCTTTTTCTGATGGTCAGAGCTTGAAGACAAGAGCCCCCAAAAATGTGTTTCAAAGCCATACAACAGGACAGCAGAGGAGCAGGGCAGAAGGACGACGGGCCCGTCCTGAGCAGAGGCTCGGGGCTGTTCTGTCTCCTTGTGCAGGTGACAGACCGTGGGGTCCTGACCTCGGTGACAGACGGCCGTGCCAGCCCTACAGCCCAGGAAAGGTCACATGCTGAGCCCCCCATTGGCCTGTTCTTCTGCTCTGGATGCAGAACAAAAGTGGTGGCTTGAGGGGGGTCCCCGGTGCCCCCCAGTGCCTGTTCTAGGCTGGTGCACAATAGATACTCAGCACCATCAGATGAGTCGGGGAATGAAAGAATCCAGAAGTGTACTGATTAATAAATTCAAAGCCAGGCTGTCACCCCAGGCTGGGTCCCCGTGACGCCAGTGGTGGGCATGGCCCCTTTGTGCTTGAGATGCACGTAGCCTTTTCTATACGACGTGCATTTCCAGATTCTAGGCTGGCTGCTCCTGGGCTGTGTCCTAAACACAGGGATTCGGTGATTCCTGAGCTAATGTCACGACCGGAGATGCTCTGATTACTTTCTGCGTCTCCTCTGTGTACAAGTATCCACGTGAACGGGGCTGAGCTCATGGGTGGGGATCCCATTTTCTACAGGAAAATTTAATTCCTTGGCTGCAAGTCTGAAATAAATGTAAACCATCATAAGCGCAAACAATACTTAAAAAATACTTCTATTTTTAGGTTTTATTCTGACACTTAAAGAAATGGCATTTAGAAAATGTATTCCAGCGCTGGGTTATTTGATCCTGATGCTGTTACCCATCATCAATTCTTAATCCAGGAACTCACGTAGGGGAGTGTTCTGGCTCAGCACGCTAAGCTACTGAGGAAAACTCCAGGGACGAGAAGCTTGCTCAGACTGCGCCATTATTCCCCGTGTCTCACTGGACAAGTTACTTAGCGTGTAAGCGTGGGCAGGAGAGGCCGCATCCCGAGGCGTGCCCGAAGAACATCCTAGTGCAGCTCTGCTCGGGAGAGGGGCGATGCTTCACTCACGAGGGGCTTTATGGCAGGACTGCCCTGAGCTCACACACCCTTCAGGGGAATTACAGTCCTTTCCTTTCTCTATCCATTGTTGGAATCAGGCATGGGGGCTGGTTGTGCTGGAACTCCGGGGATGCTCCAGTCAAATTGTGGAATTCAGCTGAATTTACTCAGCCAGCTTGGTGTCCACATTTCCTTTGTCTTGTATAAACAGAGCTGGTAGCAGGTTTTCCTAACGGTCAACGCTGACACGGCTGTTGAGATTTGCCTTCACACCCCAAACATTTTGGCTGGAAATAAATTAGTCCCACAGCTCCTGGAATTCCTGTGTGCATTTAGGGACTTCTGGCTTCTTTTTTTCTGTCTGTAAAACAGGACCACTCCCAGACCGACTTCTGTTGAACATGACTGAGCAAGGCAAAGCACATCAAAAGCATGCAGAGGGCACTCTGTCTTTGCAAGTCTTTGGTCCAGACGCCCAGCCCTGCTCTGTGCATCACCTGGGCAGGTGTCCAGCTTTGCTGAGCTTGAGCCCAAACCTGAAGGGATCGTGGGGAGCAACCAAGGAGACTTGGATTGAAAACTATGATTTGGGCATTTGCAAACTTCTATTTCTCCTGCTTGTTCCATGGGGACAGCTTGTATCCCACCGGAAGCTCTCGGGGACCTGTCTCAGAGCCAGCTTCCCTGTCTTCCCTGCTGTAGCCTGCAGGTGCAGACAGCCCTGTCACTGAGGCTCAGACCGGGGCGTGGTCCAGCTCTCCTTCCCTGTGCTCTGCTTCCAGTCGGCATCGAGTACTGTTAACTTCTACCTTCACATGGCTCCCAAACATTCTCTCCGGGGCCCTGTTCTGAGTCTGCCCCTGAGGGTCTCACTGGGACACCAGCGTCCCACCCTCCCCTTCTCCACCCTTCCTTGTCAGTATTGTCTGATTCATCCTTAAATCATACCACTGATTGTTGCTGGTCCTTACGGGGCTCGTTGTAGCTGCCAGGCCCTGTGCTAGGCACTCCGAGAGGTGAGCACCATCCACATCCCCAGGTTGGGCCTGCGGAAACCGAGACCCAGATGTTTCAGGTGACACGCCTGAGGTCACATGGGTGTAAATGTCCAAGCCAGGCATGACTGTTCTAGGCTGGTGCGTAATAGATACTCAGCACCTAGAACAGGCTGCTGAAGAGCACAGTTCTTCCTCTCAAAGCACCTGTCCTGCTCTCAATTCTTCCAAGTATTCAATGTTTCAGTTAAAAAAATCCCAAACAGCTTGATCTGCCATTTGAAGTCCTTGTCACGTGACATCTTTCCCACCGTTGTAGCTGCTCCTCCACCTACCCCCCCCACCCGACGTGCACATGCACACGCATGCATGCACACACCTTAGCTTGTGCGGGGTCATTCTAGATAGTTCAGCGCCCCCTGGCTCATCCCGGGGCAGGATTTCCTTCTTTTCTATGGTTGAATAATATTCCATTGTGTACATAGTCCATATATACTAAGCCAACAGTAATAAAAGGTCTTGGGAAGCCAGAGAGACACTACATTTGGGGTCAGTTTTACAACATAAATTAGTGAGTTCATCCACACTGCACACTAACCTACTATTATGTCTGGAATAAAGATTATATTTTATATTTATTTATTTATTTATTTATTTATTTATCATGATAAGTGTCCTCCTTAATCTCCATCACATATTTGTCCCATTGTCCATCCCACCCACCTCCCCTCTGGTAACCATCAGTTTGTTCTTTATAGTTAAGAGTTTGTTTCTTGGTTTGTCTTTCTCTCTTTTAATAAAGATTTCTTTTTTTTTTCTTTGTGGGGGGAATATTTCATTTTTTTTTAAAAATTTTTTTATTGTTATGTTAATCCCCATACATTACATCATTAGTTTTAGATATAGTGTTCCATGATTCATTGTTTGTGCATAACACCCAGTGCTCCATGCAGAACATGCCCTCCTCAATACCCATCACCAGGCTAACCCATCCTCCCACCCCCCTCCCCTCTAGAACCCTCAGTTTGTTTTTCAGAGTCCATCGTCTCTCATGGTTCGTCTACCCCTCCGATTTCCCCCCCTTCATTCTTCCCCTCCTGCTACATTCTTCTTCTTTTTTTTTTTTTCTTTCTTAACATATATTGCATTATTTGTTTCAGAGGTACAGATCTGAGATTCAAAGATTATATTTTAAAACTAGACATTTCTTACAGTTTAACAAAATAGGCACCAGACATTAAAAATTTCAACTGGGAACACGCATGGTGATCCCACTGCATTTTGAACGGACCTCATGGGGCTGTAATTGAAAGTGCTACCTTTCCCTGAAATTGCCCAGACATCCTTCACACCCAAGGCGAAGGGAGAGCAAGTGCACGCAGCCCTGCACATCGTCTGTGCCCAGGGGCTGGGTGCCCAACAACCACTGTTGTTGCTGAGCATCTGGGGAGCAAGCATAGGACTGTCATTCAGGAGACCACTCTGAGAAAAATGCTCCCCAGATGATTCTGTGGATTTCTACAGATTTTGTATCCAGGACAGCACTCTGCAGCTCCCACCTTGAGCTCAATTTATGCAAGTTTTAACACAGCTTGTCCTACAAAGAAAATTTGCTGATTGATGATGAAGTATTCTGTGGTCAAAGTCCTATAAAATGTATGAACTCTTTTGATGTGATTCATATATCCCTGGAATTTAATTGTGACTTAATGCTTAACAATCAAAACTGCTAATAAAAGTCATTTTTGTAAAGTAAATGATCATTCCCAGTTTATTGATTTTCAAAAGGTAAACTTACATATTTGGGTCTTCTTAAGTGGAGCTTATCTGTATAAACATCCAAGCATAAGACAAACTAGATAATATTTATCTGCAATATCACAATACCAGGGTATCTGGTTGGCCTTATTTGCTGAGAATTCTATATACATCCTTGCAAACCCTGAAGGACTTTTTATTTTTTTGAAAAAATCCCACTGTAACCAAGGATGTTGAGTCTCAGAGCGAGTACAGTTGTCTGTCTTGCACAAAATCCCATGCTCTTCCCGTTACTGTGAGACATCCTTTAGCTGTTGTTTAGCCAATGGCCTCTGCACTCGTTAGGGGCTCTCGGCATATCAGCATGCTTCTTACTGAGCTTGGCAGTGATGTGGCTGATGTTCACTCTGCTGTTGGGAAGGCAAATCCCACTTTCTTTAACATGGTTTTGATGTGCAATGTTCCTGATGGGTGCGGTTTAAAAAAGTAAACCAGAGAGACCTCATGTACAAGGCCTGGGACACTCACATGTTGATCATTTATCAGCAAAAGCTGTTTGGTAAATACGTGCGGCCCCACACAAGCAGATACACAAGGATGTAGCCATAAATCCAGTCACTGAGGGGTCTGGTCTACACTGTACAGGGTTCTTTGCAGAGCACACAGATGAACAGTCTTGCGCAACGGAGCATGGTGTAAGCAGTAGGCTTTTCATAGATGCCTTTTGTCCAATGGAGGAAGCTCCCTTCTTTCTATTCCTGGGTGGCTAATCCAATATTCATTAATGTTGGATCCTATCAAATAATATCTCTGCTTTTACTGAGAAGACCATATTGTTTTATCTTTTAAATTGGCTAATATGGTGAATCACACTGATTGCTTTTGGATATTAAACTAAACTTTTATCTTTGATCGGTCAGGCTGTATTATCCATTTTTAGCTATTGTTAGACTCAATTTTATTTAGAATATTTACAACTGTATTCGTGACGAATATTGGTCTATAGTTTTCTTTTCTTGTAATGTCTTCTTCCGGTTTTGCTATCAGGTAATGCTGGCCTCACAGGATAAGAAAAAAATATGCTCCTTTCTTTTCAGTCTTCCGGAAGAGTTTGTCTATAATTGGTATTATTTGTCCCTTAAGTGTTTGATAGAACTCATCAGCATAGCCATCTGGATGTGGAGTTTTTTTTTTGTGAGAAGATTGTAAACTATAGTTCAATTTTGTTAATAGATATGAACTATTCAGGTTACTCATTTCTTTTTCTTTTTCTTGCATGAAGTATGTGTCCTTCAAAAATTTATCCATCTCATCCAAGCTGTTGAGTTCATGGGTACGCAGTTACTCAAAATATCCCCTCTCTTATCTGATATCTGTAGACTCTGTAGTGATGTCACCTCTGTTATTTATGATTCTGGTAATTTGTGTCTTTGTCTTTTTCCTCAATAAATCTATCTTGAATTTTAACAATTTTAGTGATCTTCTCAAAGAACCAGTTTTAGTTCCTTTGATTTTCTTTATTGTTTTTCTGTTTTCTGCTTTAGCACTTTTCACACTGATCTTTATTATTTCCATTATTCTGTTGACGTCACATTTTGTTTGTTTCTTTTTTTCTAATTTAAGTAGAGGGTGAGGTTATTGGCTGAGACATTTCTGCTTTACTAATATGTGGGCATGGCTATCAGTTTCTCCTAAGAGACTCCTTAGCAGCATTCTAGAAGATTAATGGGTTGTATTTTCATTTTCATTTAGATCACAGTACTTTCTAATTTTTTTACGATGTTTTCTTTGGCCTATGGTTTATTTAGAAGTGTGTTATTTAATTTTCAAACATTCCAGCATTTTCCAGAAATCAGTATTTTACTGATTTATAATTTAATTACACTGTGGTAAAAAAAAAATACTTTGTATGATTTACATCCTCCTACATTTATTAGGACTGGCTGTGGGACCAGACTATGGTCTATTACAATAAATGCATGAACATGAAAGAAATGTGTATTCTGCTGTTTTGGGTGTGGTATTCTAGAAATATCTGTTAAATCCTATTGGCTGATGGTGCTGTTTAGCTTTTCTCTATTGTGGGTGGTTGTTTCTGCTTCTGTATTGAGGCTCCACCAGTTGCTAAGAGAGGAGTGTCCAAGTCCCTAATCATAATTATGGGTTTACTGGTTTCTCCTTGAAGCTCTATTTAAGTATTTTAAAGCTTTATTTTAACTTTTATAAACCTTTAGGACTTTCATGTTTGTCTTCTTGGAGAATTGATGCCTTCGTCATTAAATAATATCCTTTATCTCTGGTAATAGTGCTGTACTGAAATCAACTTTGTCTGATATTAGTATATGCACTCCAGCTTTCCTTTGATTAATCCCATCCTTTTATTTTTAACCAATCTTTGTCTTATATTTAAAGTGGATTTCTTGTAAACAGCATATAGTTGGGTCTTGCTTTTATTCCAATATGATATGTTCTATTAGTTGATATATTTAAACTGCCACAACTTAATGTAATTACTGATATGGTTGAATAAAATCTATCATCTTGCTAGTTGTTTCTATTTGTTTCATCTCTTCTCTGTTTCCATTTTTTCCTTTATTCTGTTTTCATTTGGATTAATTGAGTATTTTTTATTATTCCATTTTATCTTCATTATTGGTTTATTATGTATAACTCATTTTATAATGTTTTTATTATTTGCTCTAGTGTTTACAGTAAACACTTTTAATTAATCAGTACATATTGCTGCCTCCATGGAGTGCCTGGACGTTACTACACTGTACACTTGACTCCTCCCGTCAATCCTTTGTCTATTCTTTCATATATTTTACCTTTCCATGTGATAGAAATACACACTCTTTTATTGCTGTATTTTTGCTTTAAACAAGGACAGGCATTTTTGTATTCCTCCTGCCCAATCTGCAGTGGGCTTTACCAGTTCCCCAAGAGTGACAGTGTTTGCTGCGTTCGCCAGTGGTTTAAAGCTTTGACCCCCAGGGGGGACGGGTGGCGTTATATAGGCACTGTGCGCCTTTTCCCAAACTGGATGCAGTTCCCTCTTGCACGCATGTGTTCCTGAGATGCTTCCTTATGAGTCACACCTCGCCCCATCTCTTTTGTGAACACCCAGTGGCATGCACAGAAGACAGTGTGTGAATGGATGCCAATCCCCAGGTTCTTGGATCCCCTCACCAGCCAATACTCGGCCTTTAACTGCTCAATCAAAAATTTAACTGGCTTCTTAGCTGTGTCTGGCACCATCCTCCCAGGCAAAAAAAGTGATTGTGTTCCATCTTTCCTTAGACAACTGTTATTCCTTGGATCTTGAGTTGGTGGATTGCCTTACGATATTAGCTCTCCAGGGGATTCAAAGCAAAAGCTGTGGATTTGTGTATCTCCTACATTTGCTCTTGTGGTTGCTAGGGAGGGAGGATACTCCTTTCAGCTTTCTACCATCCAGGGGAGCCAGAAGTCCTAATTAAGTTTCTCAAATCCATAGTTTCCCAAGGACTGCCACCTCCTTTCATACCACAAGAGGGCTTTGAAATTGAAAAGAACAATTCTGCACAACTTGCACACAGAACCCATTTTCCCCAGGAGGAAGGCCACTTTCCTTGTATCAAAAGTGTTAATACTTTAGCTTCACTGTATTACCCTGCAAAGACCACATTGTTTTTAGAAAGGTCTTCACTCGCATGGGTGCCAGTGATACAAGGATCAATTAGCCATCCGAGGTGGTAGCTCATCTGAGTCTGGGCAGCGGGAGGTATTGGAGAAGGACACGCAGGCTTCCGCTCGCATGAGTAAAGCCAAAGTGGGCCAAGCCGTGGGGGTCTGGGACGGGCCACACATGAGCAGGCAGACTCTCACCTACTCATATTGGAAAGACCAGAGACACACAACATACTAATAGGTGACCTTTTAAAGATCCTGTCAACTTTTGCCAATGCTAATAAGTGTCTAGGATAACAGTCCAGCAATGGGCCCTGAAGACATGTGGCGTGTCTCCCTGTCTGTCTCTTGATGTTTCCTGGGGAATTCTTAATAGAATTTTTGAAGACAGGCACTTATTTTCTCCTCTTCAAATAATATGGGACACGGCATTTAGAAACAGATGGCTAAGCAGGATGGAGAGCAGGGGGTGGATCTGCCCTGGGGATATTCTGTTTGTGTGGGCCCAGGAACCCCCAAACTCTCCGATCTCTTGATGAGCCGTATTTCAGACGAGTCCTGCATATCCACTGGGTGCTGAGTCCGAAGCGGCGCTTGGCAGAGGGCTGGAGCTTTCTCGTTCAGTCCCCGCTGGATATTAAAAATGAGACGCACCAGTGGAATTAAGACTCCCATTTACTAGGTTGAACAGACAAGAACAAAATAAAGATAAAACAACCATCTTTACTCTGTTCATATTCTCTGCTTGAGGGTTTTTTCCTACACACTTATGTTTTATTGGCAATTTATTATACCCAGTGGAAGATACTCCAGCCTCAGCAACACGATCTTCTGATGTACAAACAAAACTCATTTAATTTGACTCAGTGTATTACAAGCATTATAATCCCCCTTTTGACTTTAACATGATCGACTAATCTCATCTGTTCAGAGGGATAAGCCTGTCTCAGCTGTGATGACAGGCTTAGAGAATGATGGAAATTAGGGCATTCTCGGAGATTATACACTGTAACAACAGATAAGGGCTCTGCATAGAGACTCGTCTACAGGTGGTTGCTTGTGGGAATGGTGCAACGAGGGCTGTGTGCAGGAGAGGCGACGCCTCATTGGGGCCAGCACGTGGACACACAGGTGTGGGCCACCTCGGAGTTCACAACAGGTAGGGGACAAGACGAGAGCAGGTTCCCACTGCTCAAGGCCCATTTCCCAGCAAGGAAGATGGCTAAGTGACTTCTCGAAGCAGCTTGAAACGCAGTCCAACCTGTTCAGGGAACTCCTCCCAGACATGCCGCCCCCTTTCCAACTGGAACGGAACGTGAGTCTTTGTTCTGGTCAGAAGCATAGTCTGATGGGAGAAAAACATGACAGGAATAAATTTCTAGGATTGGGTGTGTGAATCTTAGGGAAGGGGGATAAGCCAGACGTGAGCAAAATCATCATGCAGAAAGTGCTCGCAGGACGAGTGTGGCTCTGAAACTCGGTCCAGGTGTGTCTGAGACAAAACCGCGTGCACGAGAGGCGGGGGCTTTGAGTCAAGCTGGTCTGGAAACAGAACGTTCTTCAGTGTTATTTTATTTTAAGCAAAATGAAATAAAGTTTAAATAAAATGAAATGGTCTGCTTTGCTACGACCATGTGGAAAGCTTCCCTTGCACACCCACAGTGAGTGAGGCCAGGGCAGGGAAGGCATCCCCGTCCCAGGGCCTCTGAGGCCTGATGGTGGACACTGTGCTGGGAAGCATCCCTCGGAGGCCTGGCCGAGAACTGGGGTGGTCCTGGGAGACCCCTGCACCCCTGCCCTTAGCCGTTTCCAGGAGGGAGGGTCTCCACAGCACAGATGGTGATGTTAGAGCCCAGCCTCTTCTAGCTGCCCCTGTCCCCAATGAGTTGTCTTCACTGCTCCGGGACCTTTGTCTTCACGGCTTCCTGGAGCCATGAACTGGGGCTCCTCTGAGTGAGCAGGAACTAGGGAGGACGAGGTGGGATGCCAAGTCCCTCCCCTCAGCGGAGAGCCACGCTGCCGTGGAGCAAACCCCGCATTGTCTAGCACCCCCAGGACAACAGGCTGTGGTGTGCCCCCCCGACCCAAACACCTGCCCGCCCCCCCCCCCCCCCCGCCTGCAGACCCAGCGTCCCAAGGGCTGCGGAGCTCAGGTGGGAGCACCAGAGACCCAGGGAACGAGCAGTGTCTGTGGTAGTGACATGGATTAGGATCTGACGTGAGGGCAGGAGGAAGGGCTCTTGTGGGAGGAAGAAGAGCAAAGGGGAGACAGCATCAGTGGTAGACGCAGGAAGGGGCCCTGAGTGGGGTGGGCGGGGGGCTGGGAGTCGTCCACCTGACAGCCGCAGAAGGCTGTGCCCTCCAGGGAGCTCAGGCTTGGGCAGGACCGCAGCTGCGGAGGGCCCTGAGGCGCCAGCGGGATTCTCGGGTAGCAGCATCCTGCGGTCCCAGTGTGGGACGTCTGCGCGCGGGAGGCCGGGAGGCCTGGCGTCCCAGACAGGTGCCTGCGGATTTCAGGAGAGGCGCCCTCTCTGCCAAGCTGAGCACAGGCCGAGTCCACATGCCCCCAGCAGACCAGCGACCGGGAGGGGCTGCCTGCTCCAGCCGGGTGGCTCCAGGGAGCCAGCGGGAGGCAGAGAGGAGGGCTCACTCTCCAAAAGCCCTGAGTCAAGGCATCATCCATTTTGTTTTGAAAAGCAGGGCAGGATATCATGCAGGTGGGAGGAGAGGGAGGAGGAGGGAGCAGGGAGGAGGGATGAGCTGAGCCAGGAGGAAAGCCTGACTCAGTGAGTAAGGAACGCTGAACTTGGAACTTCTACTCTGTTGAAAGCAGAGATTTTCCTCAATGATGACATGTCTCCAGCTATTTTCCTTCTGCGGGTTGTGGCCTACCTTTCCCTGCTCCTTGACTCCCCTCAGTTCCTCTGCGGGGCTGCTCGGCTCCGCCCGGTTTCCGTGCAGTGACTTCCAATCTCAGAACTGTGCTGTGTCCCGTCCTGATGACGCCTGCAGCCTCTGGAGACCTACGGGCTCGCTGTGCCCCTGAGGGCCCCAACCGCGGAAGTCCTCTGGCTCTAGGGAACACGCTGAGGGGTGCTGGAGGGGAGCTGGGTGGGCTGGGGTAACTGGGGGTGGGCAGGTGATGTAAGAGCACTGGGTGTTGTATGTAAGTGATGAGTCACTGAACTCTACCCCTGAAACTATAAAAAAAAGGCACCTTAATGTTTCTCCACATCATGTTACAGACCCCTCCTGCCATTCCTGTCTAATCTCGTAATATGGATAGACGTTCGTGGACAAACTTATGGCATGTGATTCTGTGACACATAAACAGCAGAGTTATAATGTCAGCAAGAAACATTCTAACCAGATAGTGTGGTTACTTAGGGAATAATATTACATACATCTTAATTATTAAATATTTTAATCCAGAGGTATTCCACCAAATATAACTCACATAAATTGTAAGATCTAACACGATCTTGTGCATCATTAATAACGAAAAATAAAAATGCTAATTAAACTGGGACACAATAACTTAAAATTATTTTTTTACTTATCAGTAGAGCTGTTTTGGTTTTAGTCAAACACACACATTCTCAGGTTGCACTAGTATACGTACATAAAAGGGAAAACTATGCAGAACAGAAATGGGTTACCAATATGTGGGCACAAAACAGCAAACAGTGGCCGAGCACACATTTATTTGGGAATACATACGGCAGGAGTTAGCTGAGTGCACACATTTATTCAGTACCTACGTTAAATCAGGAGCACAGGAACATATAGACGGGAGTAAGCTAGTGCCCGTCTTGGGACAGAACGGACAGAAGTTGTCTAGAAGAGAGGTAGGCACATGCAGAGACCCTGTCAGGGAGGCTGAGGAAGGTCGGTCACGGGTCTCTCGGTCCACCGCACAGTGGGACACCATCTGTTTCGGGAAGATGGGCCATGCTCCAACCACAGCTCACTGTCAAAGCAAACCCAAACCAAACTATCTCAAATACTAGCACAATTAACTTCTTCAGTCTTCTTTTTTTTCCTAATAAAGTCCAAAAGTTCATTCTGGAATACTTTTCCAGAGTAAGACCACACGGATTGCATTTTGCCGGACATGCGTTGTACATTATAAGGGGAGGGGAGCACCACGTGGGGAGAAATATCCTCCAATCCCTGTTTAGAGTCCTCTGTCGGGACAATCCGTGCATCCAAGTTAGTAACACTTTCATTTAATTCCCATGAAAATGTTCATAATTCCAGAAAATGAAGAGGATATTGGTGCTTTTGCAGAGACAACAAATCAAGTCAAGATGTGCCACGTCAGACTCGTGTCTGGTGAAGGGTCCTTCTTGGTGGAAGGAGTCCGGCAAGGTGCTTCAGGGTCCCAGTGAAGGGAGAAGGTAGTTTGTTTTCTATCTGGAATTTTTATTCCTCTCCTTGAAGACTTTTGTGGAGGATATAAAACACGTGAGAATGTCTATGGGGGATCATCACCTCTTCTTGGCAGGCAAGAAATTCCAAAAATGTTTAGTCTGTTTTCCTCCATTCTCCCAAAGAAAAGGTTATATTTCCTTTTTCAGTGCCTATAATCTTTTTAGAACCTTCTCTTTATTGAGCCCATAAACATCACAGTGCAGCCGCAGATCATCACAGTCTGCAGAAACCCTATCCAAAAAGCCACCTAGCAAGTGATGCTGAAAAGTTGGGGTTGGTGACTCTTGACTTAGCTCATTTTGTGGTGATACTTACAACACCTGAAATATCTGGGCTAATCATTTCCCAACAGACCATCTGGTGGGTGAAGGTGGGATAGGGTTCAAACAGCCTGTTGCCCCGTCGCACGCTTTCAAACGCTCCCCTCATTGCACTTTCATAGTATAAGTCTTCAATTTTTTTCTAACAAATATCATTGGAAGAAAAACTGCCCCTTTTCCTTTCCTGCAATAAAATGGAGGCGCCCACCAAAATCAGACCCCCTCGGACATGTGAGGCTTTGCCACTAAGTAAGCCAACCCTCAGCAACTTAACGCCCACGTTCACCTGCTTTCTAGATGTGAAAGGGGGTGTTGAGCGGACACCCTCAGCCCCCGCTGATCACGCACCCCAAACAGACGCTTCAAAGATGCACTATTCCCAGGGGTTCAGAATGCCTCGTGGCGCCCAAAGCACCGCATTTCTCACCAGTCTCAGTGACACAGGAGAATGTGTGCACTGAAAGGTGAATTGTGATCCACTCTTAGAAACAGCTAGAGACTTTTCAGTTCATTTGTGAAGTTCTCCCCATTTATCGCCGGCTCGCACCATACCTCACGTACCCCAACAGTCGGCTTGCACTTCCCATCTACCTCCAACTGCGGGGTTTGCCACACATTCATTGGGTTTCATACAGGTTACAAGACACATTATTTCACTTTTTCAAAATACGATTTATTAACAATTCTTTTTTTTTTTTTTTTAAAGATTTTATTTATTTGACAGAGCGAGATACACAGCGAGAGAGAGAACACAAGCAGGGGGAGTGGGAGAGGGAGAAGCAGGCTTCCCGCTGAGCAGGGAGCCCGATGCGGGGCTCGATCCCAGGACCCTGGGATCATGACCTGAGCCGAAGGCAGACGCTTAACGACTGAGCCACCCAGTCGCCACCAAAAATACGATTTATTAACAATTCTTAAACAAAATAATGAGGAATATTTATTACTGTTCTTTGTTAATCTGAAACGATTTGATGGGGTTTGCATCATGAACAACAGGTAATGTTTCTAGAGGATGCTTCGGTCGAGTTTGGAAAAGTGTCTTGCTTGGACAGAAACATGAGGCTTTGTATTTAAAGCAATGATTCTGGGATTAAACATGCTTCAGTGTCACTCTGTGACCATATGTTTAGCTAAATGTTTTAAATCTTTAGTATTTTATGACCAGATCTTAGCAAGTCTTTACAATCATCACCAGCTTGAGTTGTGTGAGCTGATTGGCCCAATTTTTGATTGTCTAAATAAGAATTTATACTTTTACCCCAAACATACCAGGACAAAAGAAATGCATAAATCTACAAAGAAATACATTAAAGGCATATTTTAATACACGTGTATATGTAGAGAGCACTGGATGTGCGCGGATGAGTTTTCCTTCGCCCCTCTCCACAGGGACCCGTGACCTCCAGATTAGCACGATGCAGGGGTGCGTAAGCATCACGTCCTGCCTGCAGGGGTTCCTCAGTCAGGCTTCCCATGTGTTTTTAGTATCAGTAAAAAGCTAGGGAAAAATTACAGGATAAAGACCTTGCAGGACAGACAAAAACAGGTCGGTGATCCCAGATTCTAGCCTTTCTCAGTTCATGTCAGACCCATCTCTCTCTCTCTCTCAAAAAAAAAAAAAAAAAAAAAAAAGCAAGAATTTTCCTGACATTAAACTATATTTGGAGAAATGTGTTGCCAAGCAGAAAACCAGAGTATTGCTCCCTGTGGAATGATGGAGGATGCCTCTCAGAGATGAGGAGGATATCAGCAGCGTGTTGCCCAAAGGCGAGTGTGCAAATCACATCTCTCTCTCACACACACACATGCGTGCGTGCTTCTTGGCATAAATCTAATAGTTTTGCATTTTGCTTCTATTGGGTGTTGTTAATGGTACTTCTGAGTCCTGGAGACCCTCCTTTCTGCTACCTTTTAATAAGGGAAAGAGGACATCTCATGCTTGCAGATTTCCACGGGGGGAGTTCTGTCTGTGCCTCAGTGGGTACCCGGAATCAGTCTCTGTGCCCAGGGCAGGGGCAGAATCATGGGGGACAGGATGGCCTGGCCTGGGCCTCGCTATCCCCTCCCCAGGCTCTGGGAACGCCCCAGAGCTTGAGAAATCTGTGAGGTGAGGGATTTGGGTGGCATACCCCAGGTTTTCTTGTGAGCACTAAAATTTCATGATTCTTTGAGACTTGAATGGTTCCCAGGCCACAGAGGGAACACTAAGCACGCTCAAAAATAGAATGAAAGTTGTGGGTTTTGATATAAAATACATATTTCAATGTCTTTCAGAATGTCATTGTGCGGTTTCAGGAGTGAAGGATAAAATATGGGAGAGAATGGCAAAGAAAAAAACTGGCGTATAATGAGGGAGGCAGATGTTTCTGAGGAAGTCTGCCTTCTGGAGAGATCATGTGGAACGAGGAGGCCGTCTTGCAGGAGTTACTACGGTGTATAAAGAAATTGCTGCTGGGGTAGGTCCAAGGAATGCATCTCATATTCAAATACTTCCCTCTTACTAAATATACCATTTTATTACGCCCTCCTTTTGTAGCTTGGGTTTCCGAGCACACTCATGTTAATAATAGGAGTAATAATAACCCTCACACATTACATCAGAGCGCTTGGGATCCCATGTCTGTTTACACTTGCACAATGTAAACAGTTTGGATCTAAAGATGAAACTTGGCCCGGGGCTCGTTTTTGCTCTGAGCTAATTGTTTTTGGTGCCCAGATGGGAAGGGGTTGCACATGCCACCCGCGCTGAGCCCACCGTTTGGGTGACACAGGGAAGCCTTGTTGCCCTCTCTGTGGCTCTGGACCTGCCCCGGATCATGCAGGGAGAACCCTTCTGCCTGTTGCCCTTGGCTAAGTCACTGAAGCCCCAGTCACCAAGCGTCTCTGCAATGTCTGTTTCCAGGCCACATTGAAGGGACCTGTTTACTGAAGTCAACGTCACTGCCTTTTTCTGGAAAGGGAGTTTTAAATGATTATTTAAAAATAAATGCAATAAAAAATTACTAATATATAATTCTTTTGGAAGAGTGAAAGTGAGTTGTGTTTTCTCAAACCGCCAACGTGTTAGATTGTGCATGATGGTGTACGTTCATCCCGTGATTTCCGAACGTTCAAATGAACGGACACATGAAGTAAAGCATGATCTGATATGGAGAATGATCTGATATGGAGAAGCCTAGTGCACAGCCCTATGCATTAGTCAGGTATTTTCAGACAAAATTCTGCAAGGGTGACATTCAAACCAATTGACATACGATTAATTTCTGAATCTGTGAATTATATTGTATGAAACCGAATTTAATATGTTCAGTAAACTCAATTTGAGCCATACAGAAAGATTCGATGACTTATGACTTCCATTTTATAAACTCTAATTTCTTAGTTTCTGCCTTGTGTCTTCTAGAACGTCTGAGTTGATATCGCATCCTGCCCATGGCCACGTCTGTCCAGCAATGCCCGCAGGTGCATCCGACGCAGCGGAAATCATCCAGGTCTTCGGAGTCAAGTCAAATCATGTCTCATTTGTTGACTTTCAGTAGATGAGATTCTTGGAGCTTAATAAAACAATGCTTTCACCTTGAAAGTGCTTATATTCTGGTACAGGATGGAATTTACCCCAAACTCTATACTACAAAGGTCACAGGTCAAGGGTCAAAGGTTAGAGATCATGGCAATCATAGGAAGCACAGAGGTCAAGGAGGTGATTTCTGGTCAGGAGAAGGCATAATGAAAACCCAAGTCGGGATCATGTTGGTTAGCCTACTGTTAAAAAGAATTATTTTTATCATGATAAAAGAAGGTTAATCATGCTTTTAGGCCCTTGTTTTAACACAAAAGATGCTTTTTTCCCACTGTTAAAACAATCATCACAATTTCTATTGATCTATTAATTCATAGCTATTATAATCATTCTGGCAATTAGTTTTTGGTGCTCCTCGGTTGTAAAAAAATACTATTTTCCATGGTAATTATGATGTTAGCAATAACTTATACTATTAGAATACTTACTGATTACTACTAACTTTGTAGCCTCCAAAAGGCTCCTACATTCACATTTAACAATATTTAGATCTGTTCTGTGATTTATGTTATGCCACTGAGCTAGGCCCACTTGGAATCTATGAAATGTCAAACCAGAAAAACAACAGCACTTTATAACCTCTGCTAGTGCATGCACTCATTTACAATTTTATGGCACGCCCTCTTGATACTGAGAACTATTGGGATTTCTGAACTCTTTAAAGCCATCTTTATAAAGATTTTCCTGAGCCAGTAATTTTAAATGACTATGGTACCTTGTCAAGGGCCCTTAATTAAAATCATCTCCAAATGTCAGCAAGAGGAATGGAGTAGAGAATGATTTAAAGACCACAGACAAGTCTAGGTGAGCGGTGTTTTCCATCACTTTAACATTTCCCTTTTGCTAAAGTGATTGAATAGATTATTTATGAACATCAAGCAAATTTTCTGGAATTAAAAAAAAATAATTATATCCCATTCATTCTCCAGTACATTGCCCTTGTCTGGGAAAGACAAAATGAGTCACAAAACATTCACTGTCTTCTAGACATAAAACCTTTTTCATAATTAGGTCCTGGTTCTGTGGGTCCTGATACATATTACTATTAAATAATTGATTATTTGGACTTCTCAGTCTCTGAAATTCCATTGTCTAAGACACACAGATTAAAGGTATCATAAGAAACAAGACCAGGGATTAACATTTTCCTTTGTGATGTTGTAGGGGCCAGGAGGGAGAAACTATCACAGGATATTGATTTGGGTATTTTATTCCGAGAAGGAAGAGAGACAAGATGTGGGAGGCTATGTGTTTTGAGCTGGATATATCTAAATGTCTGAGAACTAGCACTTTCTTTTACTTGGCTTTTCTAAAAGAGAAAAATCTTATTCCCATGCCTTTCTCGCTGATCTTACAAAACCTGATCCCACTTAGTTATGGCTGGGTGTCCACCATTAACGTCAACGGGGAGAGAGACATCCTTTAGAGCAAGTCCTCCCACCGTGTGCCCGTATACCTCAGGTCCTTCTTTCTGAGTGTGGAGCCATGCACGGCATAGCCCAGAGGCTAGCATGGCCCCCAGAGACGCGGTCTTTCCAGGCAGTGTTGACAGGTTGGAATTAAGTGTCCTTCTGATGAAGAATTAAGAGCTCTTGGACTGATCTGTGGTTCTTGGAGTTGAGAGAGCTGTAGGTGGGGAGAAGGAGAACACTCGAGGTCTGGGGCCAGATTCTTAGGGTTTATGGTTTAGACTTATATTCAGGATTCAATTACTGGCACAGTGAAGATAGTCAGGATGCTGCACAAAGACAAAAGTCAAAGACCAGAACTGCTCGCAGTCTTTCTCTTTGACGGTAGCGGCTGTTATGGGGAGCCACCTCTAGCCCTCCATGCTCCCATGATGCACTTCTGTACACTGCCACACAGACAGAGGGCAGAGCAAGGACATTGAAGTTGCACAGACTTATTATAATTTTTGATGACATAGGATATAGAGAAACCATTTTTCCCACTTTCCATATATTCTTACACAAATTTGTATGCAGTAAAAAATATTGTACCTTTCCATGAGGCCTACTGATTTTAATATATTATAATCAATGGCTTGTATATGATGCACACGTAATTTCTAGGTTAATCTAAATTTGCTTTTAGGGTACTGTGAACCAGATGTTCTTGGGGGAAAAAAAAGCTTAAGCTTTTTATTTTTGTATGTCAATGTGTGTGTTTTGCTTGGGGCATAAGAATCATTTTTCTCTCTTCAGTAAGGTTGTTTTCAATTACAATTATATTTGTGCTAGAAACATTTAAAAAATGAATGGATATATTTGGCTATTGGTTTATCTTTCCACATACTGGTATTAATACAGTTATTATGTTAGATATATATTTAAAACCCTATTCAAATAGCAGCCTCAGTAACAGCAAAAGTCTAGTGAATTGGGGCTCTTTCTCTCCCTCTCCAAACCCCAAAGCTGGTAAGGACATGTGGGTCTCGCCAAGTGCCCAGGGAAGCCACATGTGCTCAGCATCTGGGGCTGGCTGACCTCAGATGCGGACGGACCTGCCATGCCTAACGTGCTGTCCCTGCAGAAACCAAAGGGACTCATGTGGGAGGCGCCATTCACCTCTGTGGCCACTGCAACTGGGAGCCCGAGGTGACCCCAAGACAAACTGGCAGGACGGCCACCTTGTCATTTGTTACCATGGAAATGCAAGTGAAATCCCAAACATTCCTCTGCTTTCTGCAAAGCCCTAGCTGAAATGATATTTTCCACAGCCAGGATGAACAGCTCATTCTGCTGCCCATCCTCTGTGTCTTCAAGGACCACGCCACGGCCAGTTAATCAAGAGGAATGTCCCAGTAAAGCAATTTTAAGGATGCAATCAATAATTTATGGGCAAAGGTCTTTATCACCCTGAAACCTTCTGTTTACCCCACTTGCCAGGTAGACCAACCATTGTCAAGCATGGTCTAGGGCTGAAGGAGTCCTCAGGAACTCCAGGTTTCGAAGTTGACCATCCCATTTGCCAATGTCCTACATACCTCCAGACTTCTGGATCTTAGTATCTGTGTCACCAGTGTTTTCATTTCCAACCCTGACCTCAGCATTGCTTCTGTAAAACTTACAGTAGAAAGGACTCTTGCTGTAAGAAAATCCCAAATCAAGTTAGGTCAAGCAAATAAAAACAAACAACAAAGGACATATATCGGCCTATTGAGTCTGAGGACAGGACAGGCCAGGCTCTCAGGGCTGCCATTTGGAGCACTGACTCCACTTTCCCTTTTGTCACCACCCTTTCCCCTCCTCCTTGTCCAGGACAGATGACCTTCCTCCACATGGGGATGGAAGAAGGTGTTTCCTTGCTATACTCATTCCAGACACACAGCCACCCCACAGGAAAGAGAGGAGTTGAATCCATATTTAAGTCCTAGGCAAAGATGAAGTTTCGTCCAGCTTTGGTCATGGCCCCAAAGTGTCTCTAGTGACTGTAACAATGGAGCCAATGCCCAAAATTACCCAGACCTTGGTTATGTGCCCTTTCTTGGCCTGGTAGGGACAGGGTCTCCAACTGCTTGCTTGTCTGGTACAAACACCAAGTCTTGAGTGGCTGAGAGTCAGCAGAGACCCAAAAGAGGGAAGGAGAGGGTCATCACTGGGAAGATAGGAAAGAGCATTGGACCATGTGGACAGCAGATGTTGTCCTCAGACATGGACACAGTCGTTCAGCCTACGGACTCCGTGTCCTCTCCCTACATGAGCCCAAGAGTGTACTCAGGGGTGGGTGTGACAAAGCCCACCCTGCTGCGAAGTTTGGTAACTGGGCCCAAGCATGGTTTTTGGCCTCAGAGGTCAGTCAGGCTCTCTGTTCCACGGCTGATGGTTTGTGAACCCCTTTGGCTGAGGCATTAACCTCTCGGAGCATCAGAGTCCTTGTCTACAAGGCAGAAACGACCATGGGTGTGTCAGAAGGCCCTCAAGATCAAATGCTGGGAACACGGGCTTAGAGAGGACCCACTGCCCTGGCAGCAGGAACCCGCGAGGCCACTCCTGGTGCAGCCCTGGTCCAGCTTCCTGTGGTCTGTCCCCACAGCCACTGAAGCCAAGTTGGAGGATGGCACTGGGGGACTCGATGCCCTGTCCCCCGGGGACCAGGTGGTGGCCAGGAGCCCCACATCATGCAGAGTTGGTCTCACTTCCTTTTTTTGCTCCTGTGAGAAGGATATCTGCAGTGCACACAGGGGTTTGTCTGGTCAATGTCTTTCCCCCCTCCCTCCCAGAAGGCCCCCATCTGTTTGGACCTGCTTCACAGCCACGAGGTTTATATGAGGTCGTCCTGGCCTCCAGCTGCTGGTGCTGGAGAGCCAAGTTCCTTCCCAGTCATGAGACATAGCAAGTTGTGAGCACTGAGTCCCCCAGGGGGATGCTGGGGAGTCAGGGGGACCTCCACACACAGGGACCCCTGGGCTGTCACGTCCTGTCTGATGGTGAGGTGTCTGCAGCTCTCAGAGGTAAGCCTCATGACAGTCAATGGGGAGGAAGCCGAGAAGTCATCACGGGGCTTTGTTTTGTTGAAAATTCCCATTCAGAATATAGAAGGGCCGTGTTTTTCATGTACAATATATAGTGATGGTCACTGGGTTTTTTAGAGAATCTATATAATCTGTAGCGATTTCTAACCACATCTGAGAAATGTAAACCATTTTGTTCAGTCCTAAGCCAAGTGGAGCTGGAATATACTGGGAAGTATTTAATTCCTTCAGTTTATTCTCCAAATCATTGCTTAACAATGAAATGAACCTTAGGATATGCATACACAGAATGAAGAACATTCCCATGAAGTCAGTGCTGCCAGTAATCCTTTCTTCTAATTTCTATTGCTGCCTTTTGCATTTTTTAAGTTTTTATTTAAATTCCAGTTAGTTAACATACAGTGCTATAGTAGTTTCAGGTGTACAATACAGTCACATATAACGCCCTGTGCTCATCACAACAAGTGTTTTTCTTTCATCCCCATCACGTGTTTCACCCATCCCCCCCACCCCGCCCTTCTGGTGACCATCAGTGTGTTCTCTATGGTTAAGAGTCTGTTTCTTGGTTTGCCTCCCTCTTTTTCTTTCTGCTGTGCTTGTTTTTTTTGTTTCTTAGATTTCACGTAAGAGTGAAATCATATGGTATTTTTCTTTCTCTGACTGACTTATTTCATTTAGCGTGATACCCTTTAGTTCCATCCACGTCGTTCCAAATGGCAAGATTTCATTTTCTTGCTGGCTGAATAATATTCCATTGTATCTATATACCACATTTTCTTTATCCATTCATCTATTAGTGGACACTGGGGCTGCTTCTATAGTTTGGCTGTTGTAAATACAGCTGTAATAAACATCAAGGTTTATGTGTCCCTTTGAATTAGTGTTTCTGTATTTTGGGCATAAATACTTGGTAGTGCAATTGCTGGGTTGTAGGGTAGTTCTATTTTTAACTTATTGAGGAAACTCCATGCTGTTTTCCAGAGTGGCTGTACCAGCTTGCAGTGTAAGAGGGTTCCCCTTTCTCCACATCCTCACCAACACTTGTTATTTCTTGTGTTTTTTATTTTAGTCATTCTGACAGATGTGAGGTGATATCTCATTGTACTTTTGATTTGCATTTCCCTGATGGTGAGTGATGATGAGCATCTTTTCATGTGTCTCTTGGCCATCTGTACGTCTTCTTTGGAAAAATGTCTATTCATATCTTCTGCCTGTTTTTTAATTGGGTTATTTGTTTTTTGGGTGTTAAGTTGTATCAGTACTTTATATATTTTAGATACTAATCCTTTATCAGAATGTCATTTGTAAATATCTTCTCCCATTCTGTTTGTTGAATGTTTCCTTCGCTGTGCAGAAGCTTTTTATTTTGATACAGTCCCAATAGTTTATTTTTGCCTTTTGCATTTTTGATTTTATTTATTTATTTATTTATTTATTTATTTGAGAGAGAGAGAGAGCACAAGAGGGGGGAGTGGGAGAGGGAGAAGCAGACTCCCTGCCGAGCAGGGAGCCCGATGCGGGACTCGATCCCGGGACTCCAGGATCATGACCTGAGCCGAAGGCAGTCGCTTAACCAACTGAGCCACCCAGGTGCCCGCATTTTTGATTTTGAAATGCAAAGGATAAGGAATTGAAGGGTGGGGTGGTAAATGCTCCCCCAAAAAATCTTATTTTTATAATTTTGCTTTCTCTGTGAGGTAATTTAAAGTACCAAGTACATGTGACAAAATAATGAAATAATTATCGAATGAGAAGTGGGAAATGAGAAAAAAAGAGAGAAAATGGTGGAAAGAAAAGAAAATAGAAGGTTTTTTAGGATCCCTTGGGCTCAGCTGGCTTGATAGTCAGTCTTTCTGCCTGAAGACAATACCCCCTCTCTCCAGGCATAGCTCAGGCTCTAGACTCTGGCCCTAGGAGCACCCACTCTGCCTTACAAAAAACAGTTTTTTTATCTTTGGAATTCTCATATGAAAGGGTACTCACGTACACACACACAGGTGCTCACACGTGTGCATGTGTGGGCTTGTGCGCACGCACACACACACACCACACTCACCCCCTAGTTTTAGATGACTTTTTTCCTCAGTAAGAAAAGAAAGCTTTGGCCACTTGATTATGCCTCAATACTTGTCCCTTGTGAACCTTGCTTCCAAATTTCCTGTCTTAGGTATCAGTTTTCATTCCTCAGATGATCTTGACTTTGAGCCATGGAATGTGTAAGTGTTTGAGTCTTTAAAGGATATAAAATTCTATCCTCTATTATGCAGAAAACACCACTAGAAACTAAAGATGTGGCATGATTACTCTTGGTCACACAACAGAATCTGGATGGTTTAAAATATTCTTCATGGCTTTCTGAATGTTTTTGGCATAGAAGACATCTGCTAAATCCTGAGGAAACGCAATTTTAAGTGAGCTACTTTCTCTGCATCTCTACAAGGGAGTTTGCCAACACAATAGGGGAGGTTGAGCTGCTTCTCCAGAACAAATCATAATTAAATTTAGTTCCTAAATTTCATTCAGTAGTGAAGAGGAATTTTAAAATAATCATTCAGGTGCAAGATGAAAAAGAAATGATAAAGAAGCTGAGGACATGGAAGCTAGAATGCTCTGTGCAGTACTGGATCGATAAGAGGAATTAGTTTGAACTGGGGTTCTGCTAGACATAAGTACAGATATTTATAGACACATGCATATACACACGGGCTAGTCACGCGTTTCCCCTTGCTTTGTCAGCTGAGAAGATCCAGGAGCAAGGGTACCTATAGCAATGTGCACACCAAGAGCCCAGCTTGGTTTCAATACCATTCTCCAGTAAAGGAACCAGAGCTTGTTGGATAAATAACTGGTCCTAGGATTGGGACAGGAAATAATACAAACTAAGCCTGAAACATCTTATTTCAAAAAGTGATGAAGTGTTCAAAAGATAAATGGAGGTATGTGAAAGGACTCAGGGGCCAACTGGAAGAGCACCAAGGGCCAACACTGGAACAGTCTGAGCGATGGAATGAATAACATAATGTTGTGTTATAACCCACAGTATAAAGTAGATATCCACCAGTCTACACACAAATGAGTGAATAAATAAATGAATGAAGGTAGAAAAAACAAACTTCCCATGAAGAGGCATTCCATATAATTTATGTAGATACTCTGCTATCAGGAGGTGAAGCATAACTCCCCACTCCATAAATGTGAGCTGTGCAGAGTGACTTCTTCCAAAGAGGACATAATGGAAAGTGGGAGAGACAAGGAAGGAGGGGGAGGACGGAGAGGAGATGGAGGAGGAGGATGGGAAGAGGGGTAGGAGGAGGAAAAGAAGAACTTAATAGTGGAGAAGCATGGCAGACATGCCTCTACCAGGGGATAAAGGTCAACATCAAGGCCAGGAAGTTGTGTTGACAGCATGTGATATGATGTTTTGGAGATGGCACCTTACCTCTGTGGTCCTCCTCCCCAAATCCATAACCCCAGTCTCAGCTGAGAAAAACATGAGACAAATTCCACTGTAGGCATTCTACCAAATACCTGACCAGTCCTCCTCAAAACCGTTGAAGTCATTAAAAACAAGGAAATTCTGAGGAAATGTCTCAGCCAAGAGGAGCCTAAAGAGGCAGGATGACTAACTGTAATGTGGTGTCCTGGATGGGATCCTGAGACAGAGAAAGTACATTAGGAGAAAAGTGAAAAATTCAGAATGAATTATGGAGTTTAGTTAATAAGAATATATTAATATTGGTTCATTGATTGTAACAAATGTAACATATTAATATAAAACATTGATTATAGGGAAAATTGTGTGAGGCATATACAGAGTCTTTGTACCATCCTCACAATTTTTCTGTAGATCTAAAATTGTTCTAAAATACAAAGTTAGGGCACCTGGGTGGCTCAGTCAATTAAGCATCTGCCTTTGGCTCAGGTCATGATCCCAGGGTCCTGGGAGGGAGCCCCACATCAGGCTCTCTGCTCAGCAAGGACTTGCTTCTCTCTCTGCCCCTCCTCGCACTCATGCTCTCTTTCTCTCTCTCTCTCTTTCTCAAATAAATAAAATATTTAAAAAAAAAATAAAAAAATAAAATACAAGGTTGACTTTAAAAATAATACAAAACAAACAAAAATAAAACCTACAGATAACATCATACTTAATGTAAAATAATGAACGCTTTCTATCTAAGACAGAAACAAGGAAAGGATGTTTGCTCTCACAATTCTTATTCAACATTGTGCTAGTCCAATAATGTAAGTCAAAGAGATAAAAATCATACCTTTGTAAAAGAAGAAATATAACACTTCTATTTGTAGATGACAAGATTGTCTATGTAGAAAATCCCAAAGATTTTCTACTAACTCCCAGACCTAATAGGGAAGTCAGTTCAGCAAGTCTGCAGAACACAAGATCAACACGCACAAAACCCAGTTGTACTCCCAGATACTACCAAAAGACAGGCAGAAACCAAAATTAAAACCACAATATCATTTACAATTGTGCCAAAGAACATGAATTACTAAAATATCATGTAAGGGTCTGTATGCTGCAAATTGCTAAATGATGATGAAAGGAAGCAAAGAAGTCCTAAATAAGTGGACAGATATTTCTAAATAAATGGGTAGACATACCATGTTCATGGATTAGGAGACTCATCTTAGGAAAAGACTCATTTGCCTGAATTGATTCTTATCTTTAATGCAACCTTTTTCAAAGTTCCAGCAAGGTTTTTAAACATAGACACACTTTTTCTAGAATTAGTATGTAAAGTTACAGGTCCAAGAACAGCTAAAACTATATTTGAGAAAGAAGAATAAAGCACGAGGAATCAAGATACTAAAGGCTTATCTATGGTGTTGAGGAGGGCATGGCCTGGTACAGGAACAGACACACAGATAATGGAACAGAGTACAGAACTCAGGAATGGACTCACACAAATATGCCCAGCTGACTTTTCCCAAAAGTGCAAGAGCAATTTAATGGAGAAAAAGCAGACTTTCAACAAATAATGCTGGAGCGACCTCCAGGCAGGACAGACAGACTATACCTTATACAAAATCACAGGCCTAAAAGCAAAATACAAAACTATCAAACATTTAGGAAAAAATAGGGGATACACATCTGGATCTAGGATTAGGCATGAAGCTCTTGGGCACGGATATCAAAGGCTGGATCCATAACAGGGATCCTTCATCAGAATGTACAATTTTGCTCTGTGAAGGATTGTATTATGACAATGAAAATGTAAAATGGGAGGGTATGTCTGCACACCATGCATTTGACAGATGACTTATCCCAACTGTATAAAAAGAAGTCCTCAAACCCAGCAGTATAAAAGAAACAATCCAATTAGAAAATGCCAAAAAATATAAATGGGCCATGAAGACAGAGAGATGGCAAAAAAGCACAAGAAAAAAGGTTTGCTGTCATTATTTAAGGAGATGCAAATTAAAACACAGTGAGATATCACTTCTCACCTGTTGGAGCGGCTAAAATAAGAAACAGTGACCACAGTGGTGCTGGTGCGGGAGGCAGGAGAGGAACTGGGTCTCTTCTGCATTGCTAGTGGGTTTGAAAATGGTGGGGCCTCTGGGAGAAGCTATTTGCCAGTTTCCTGTGAAACTAAATATCCAGTTAACCTCAGAGCATCTTTCCTAACAACTGACAAATCCTGGGGACAGCCCGGATGACCTCCGGGTTGAGCGGTGATACATCCTTGAGGCAGAGCCCCGCCCAGAAATACAATGGAGTCTTGACGCACTGGATGGGGATGAGTCTTAAGGGAATTGTGTTTACAAAGAAAGACAATTTTGCAAGGTTATGTACTATAGGGTTCCATTTATATCCCATTTCTGGGATGACAACATTTTAGAAATGGACAGCGGACTAGCAGCTGCCTGGGGCTAGGGATGGATGGGGGCTGGGGCACAAGGCTGTAAACGGACAGTGCAGGGATCGGTGGTGCTAGAGATGCACAGTGCCTTGATTGTGGTGTAGGCTTCAGAAACCACATCCATGAGAAAACTGTGTGCACACACATATGCACACACACAGGGACACGTAAGTGTGAGGAAATCTGAATACAACATATGTACTATATCCATGCTCATATCCTGACATGATTTCAAGATCTTCGCAAGATGTTATCATTAGGGAAAACTAGGTAACAGGGTTATGGGACCACTGTATATTATTTTTAACTGCTTCTGATAAATTTATAAATATTTTAAAGTAAAATGTTGATTTTTTTTTAATCAGTAGCTTTGGTTAGGTGGCTAGTCGATGGAGGTTTCTTTCCATTTGGGGTGATAAAGCCTAACTAAAAGGCCCTGTGTTGTTAATATATGTTATAAAAAATTAGAGATGATACATTGGAAAACAATATGTCAACAAAATTAAATAAGAACATTTGCATAGAACCTTCCAGAACCTTTAGAATGGTAATGTGTATTTTGAATATTCGGTCTCAATAAAACTCACTTAATTTAGAAGCTTCCTTTTTTGTGATGGTGTGAGGGCAGAGAAAAATACCTGTCTAGGACATTCACAGGCCTCCAATGTTCATCTTGCTTGAGTGGACAGCCAACTTTAGTGGAGGACACGAACGAGGGGTATCTGTTCAGCCATGTGAGGATTCTCTTCTGGACGCAGCTCAGATCTGTAAGGCTGTTGACTGAATGATCTCGATTTTCTTTCATGTACTTTCAAAACAGAACTTACTAATAAATTGAAAGCATACATTACAACATATGAATATAGAAAATTAAAAGAAAGGTAACTATATTTATCCAAACTGTCCAATTATCTTCTCTTAGGTATAAGTTTTTGTGTCAGAAACCAAAGCAGAAACAAAGCCAGTTTTAAAATTCTCTTTTTACTTTCCTTTAATTTCACCTATATTCTTAAATAACCCTGGAATTTATTCACCCCTGAGCTTGACAACATAAACTAATTCTGATAAGTGAGCATACCAGAACAAAGGTCACTTTAGATGATGAGATGCAGCGTTGTAATAAATGCATTTAAAGCCTTGACTATGAACACTATGTGTATATCCCACGGAAGCATGTCGGTTCCTATCTGAGCAAGGGCGGTGAGAACACTGAGCAAGAAGGAGGCCTCTGTCCACCGGTCTCATGCTCTTCCAGTGCAGGAACCCGGGCATTCAGGCCGCACGCTCCACTTTACCCTGTTCTGGTCCTTGACACTGTGTTTCCAGAAGACACTCAGTGAGGCTGCTTGAGGCTGATCCGCCCACTCAGTGAGAAGCATTCAGGTAAATGTGCAAATAGGATGAGTAAGCGTAAGGCCAAGGAGAATGGTCTGCAGGTGACACACTGCATCAGGCCGAACTCCTGGTTACTGGATTTACATGAAAACTGCTTTGCCTTCGCTCTGAGGACTTTTTCTCGGCTCCTTAAACATGTACCATTTCTAAAGAGGTTTAGCGGCAGGTGACTGTGGCTGGAAGGAATGACAGCATGCTCAGGAGGAGCTGGTGCTCCAGGGACCTGAACTCAGGTCTTAGTACAAGCTGGTGTTCCCTCTGGAGTCTTTCCCACCGTCTCTGAGGTCCTCCATGTCTCCCCACGCTCCGCAGGGAGCTTCCTAATGTCCACAGACTCATGCTAATGCTGCCCGCGGACATGCTTGCACCTGCAGCTCTCTGCCTCCTGCCTGGGCCACAGTGGACCATGGCACCACCCCTCCCGGGCACCGCCGGGCCGCCTCCTGCCCAGTCCTGACCCTGTTTGCCCCATCGGTTGCTGTCCTGATTCCATTTGTATGGAAATTCCTGAAAGGAGTTCTCGGAGCTCTCTGCCACTGTCTCTCACCAAGGCTACGGCTGCCCACTCAGAGAGGTGCTTGCTTCCCACCAAACGACCCGAATTCAGGCCAGCAAAGACCTCGGCTGTAACGACCCAGTGATGGGCCCTCAACCTATCCTCCCCTGAAACAGCAGCTGTGCTGAACCCGCTGTGGAAAGAGGAGACTCTCCTGCTCCGAACAACACACTCTCTACCAGCTTCCAGAACGCCAGCCTTGCGCCTCTGCTCTGGGATTATTTCTTCTCAGTGCCTTTTGCTATCTCTCCTCCTACCACTCGCATCTTAGTATCAGAGTCCAGTGAGCACATTTCTTTGCTCTTTTCTACACAGACACTCACCCCCTTGGCAATCTTACCAAGAGCAACAACTTTAAATACCCCAAATGTTGACAATGTTCGACTGTTTATCCCCAGCCTGGACCAGCTCTCTACCTGCAGATTTGTATGTTCCGTCTTCTACTTGAATGTCTGAAAGACCTCTCAATGCTGACGTGGCGGAGACCCAGCGCCCTCAGCCCTACCACTCCACCTGCTGCACCTGCCCCATCTCTGCGTGCACCCTTCAGTAGCTGCACTCAAACATCCCGTGCTTCTCCACAGCCCCTTTCCTTTCACTCATCCCCAAACGTAGACAGCCGTGCTATCTCCACCATCAGGCATGTCCCACGTCTCACCATTAACATTCTGCTCAAGACCCCTAGTTTCTCCCCTAGAATGCCCTGCCTCCTCGGTGCATCTCTGCTCTCACATCCGCAGCCCTGCGCTCGGTCTCACACAGATGGCCCAGTGATTCTCCATGTGTCTGTAAATGGTTCCTCCATGGACCGTGATGTGGCTCACCACCTCTCCACCAGTCCAAGCCAAGGCGGTCACAGGGGTCCACCAGGCCCTACGTGCTCTCGTCCATGTCCTCCAAGAAGCTGAGGCCAAGATGGTGTTAGGGATTTATTTCCTCAAGCTGCTCCCCTTGCTTGGGGCTCCTCCTTCCAGATATTCCCAAAGACAGTGCCACACATCCTTGGGGTCTCTGGTCAAGTCTCAGCTTGCCCGGACGCTGGCTTCAGTTCTCCTCAGCTATTGAGAGACTAGATGTTACTTGCTGTCATGTTTGTTAATTCTCAAGGATGACTCTGCACGGAGCAGGGTTTCTTCCCTCATACAATTTGTTTGGGGCTCTCCATCCAGGGCACAGGCTACAGATGTTATGCATATGAGTTACTGTTTCAGAGCTATCTATTTTTTTTGCCAGCACCTCAGACTTTTCTGACCTTGATTTGTGTCCAATGTCTCTGAAGCCCCAGTTGTCACCTTCAAGGTGCTGGGCTCTCCTTACTTCCTCCAGAAAGTTCCTAATCCCTCCGCCTGGTGACAGTCACTTCCCCTCCTGAGCTCAGATGAATTACGGCCAAAGGTTCCCAGGCATCCTCAGCGTGTCAGTGCACATCAGCCTACTGCCCCGGTCCTCATGAGCTTCACTGAAGCTGCCTGGACAGTAGCGATCCTTACCCGTGATCACCATGCTGAGCATGGCGCCTCACCTGGCGGGTTGTCAGATTTCATTTGCGGAGTGTCCCTTCTTTGCAAAATCAACCCTCCACCACTGCTGATGGCTTCGAAGGACCTGACCCCACAGGCTTCCCCCTGCTCCGCCTCGGGGTGAGCAGATGAGCAAGGCCAGTCCAGCCAGAGTGCCCATACCATAGCCACAGGGCTTGGCTCAGGGATAAGGATGTGGCCAAGTCTGCTTCTTTTGAGACAGAACATCTGGCCCAGATGGACAGAAGAAGGAATGAGGACAAGGAGCAGAGATAGGCCACTTCTCTGGCTGCTACTGCAGAAACATCCCATTGTAGGTTCTGGTCAAACTCGGATCACATACTCATCTGTCCACCATTGCTGTGGCTGAGGGGAGAGAGTATCCTGATAAGACAGGCTTGGTCCTATGCTCAAAGAATTGCCTAATGCCATTATTTGAGATCTGGATTCAGCGTTTCCTGAAGCCAAGACAATTGTGTGTGTGTATGTGTACATAAAATATATATGTTTGTCTCTCTCTATAAATACATGCATATACATGCCTACATACATCTATAAATATACATATGCCATCTCATGTTAGGTATCACTTTTTATAATCAATGTTAATAATTTATTTATATACAAATTTTTGTATTCATTTCTATATATCACATTATAGATGTGTGTCTTTCTCTGTATAAGATATTCTGTGTATAACATATGTTTGATTACCAAGCCCCTAGAGATCATACACCAGCACTGTGACTGCTTGAGCAGACGCCCAGCTTCCTTCCCGAATGATCCTGGCAGGGCGAGCCTTGGCCTCGTCGGGCCCACCTGCGGCGAAGTGGCGGGAGCTGGTGAAACAGAGGTGGGGTTAGTGAAGAGCCGCTCATGGGAGGCCGGAGGAGCAGGGACGAACGAGCAGTTGGGAAGCAGCGCCCTGCACGGTGGTTCTCCAGTGGGGATGGGGCGAAGCAGGACCACATCTACACCGCCTTCACACACCTGCTCCTACCTGTTGTCCTGGGGGGAGATCAGGTGCTTAGTGAGGGGTGGGCAGGAGGGGAGCAGGCATTTTGGACATTTGCAATTTCAAAGAAATGAAGCAACTTCCTGGGTTGTGTGTGTTACCACCTGTGCTTCCTTCAGCCGCCTCCGCCCCCCAGAACTGAGCCGGAAGGACCTGGGGTGCTCAGACTGCTCACCAGGGCTCTGAGGAGCTGTGCGGACCAGGAGGGGCAGGGCTGAGTCAAGGTGAGGAATCACATCCCCCTAAAGTGCCCTTTTCAACAGCAACTTGCAAAGTGGGTCTGAGACGGGAGGGAGCTGGGGGCTGAGACCGGGCGGGGGTGCAGAGTCCTTGTGGAAAAGGGCCCAGGGAACCCTCATGAGGAAGGAGGCCTGGGTCGGCTTTAAAAGCACAAAACAAAGGCTGGGGAGGCCTTCCTACGTGGAGAGGTTTGCACAGCTGGCTTCACCAGAGTGAGGAGGAATGCTCCTTATGGCATCTAGAGGTGACAGCAGCAGAAGACCGTGACCCGCACATGGCGCTTGCCACCCACACGCACCGCAGGTAAAACGGTCAGCGCTGCTCGGGCCCGCACTCCTCCGCTGGTCTTTCCACACGTGGACCCTGCAGGCCGAGGCTCCAGGAATACTTGGTGAACGTTAACACATCGGTAAGTTAGCTCTCTTCAGTCACGTAGAGGTATGTTCACTGATGGAAGTGAAGTGGACAGCTACATTTTCAGAATAATCTTTTGCAAGAGTTTTGTAAAGATATCTCCTGCATGTGTTAGTCTTCAGGAAAGAATCCACACTGTGCTTCATGGAAACAGACAGAGAGAGGCCGGGAACTCCTAGGTGGGCTTTGCCTTTCAATCTGCCATCATCTGAAGGGTCTTTGATTCGAAGCTGCTTTAAATTTTCCAGCTGCAGCGAGCCTCCTTCCGAGGAGGTTATACCCTGGGCCAGTGAAATGTCTGATAATCAGTGGCTAGCTATTGCTGGATCTGTTTCTAATGAGTTCAAGCGGGCTTGGTTACTTTGGGCAGCGTGCATACATGTGCTTACCTTGTCCACAGCTGGGTTGTATTGAAGCACGGTTGCTAACCAGTGTCATGTGAATTTGCTTCATCATTTGCCCCTTTACATGCATTTGCCTCCTGCCGACACCACACGGGAGCACGCGGACCCGAAGTGGGTAAGAGAGCCGCAGTGTGTGCGCACATTTCAATATTTGTTACTGTTTACTTCTTAATTTCTTTGCACTTGTGTTGCAAACTATAGGGAAAAAGACAGAAACACAGAGAAAATAAGTCTGTGTGGGTTGGAGTAAAAGACATATACATATGTCCTAAATGAAGGACCTCCCTTCTAATGGCAAACAGTTGAGATTGAGAACATGTTTATTTACACAGAGACCGAGATCATGGGGTCTGCCGTCATGCTCCTCGCTCGCCTTCATCGAGGACTTGCTCTCCATATGGGAGGCACTCCCCGGGATCCCTTACTCGGCACAGCCCGGCAAAGCGGAGTCCTGTTTTCCTCCCGAGGGGAAATGGTGCGTGACGGAGCTGGAGACTCACCTTTGAGCAGGGGCCAGCTGACCTCACGATCTTGTTTCTCATGTGAAATCAGGTCCAAGCCATCACAAATGAACCCAAAAGGCCAAATGTTTGATTTTTAAAAGATAAAATTAGGCCAATAAATGATAAAAACTTAACAATTAGAGGTGGGGTTTTATGAACGGAGTACCCTTCCCGTTCACTTTTTGGAACATTTTCTATAAACAAAATCTCTGTTTCTTAGCACCACTGCAATTGCGCTCCACGTTGGGAGCCCAGCGTAACACCCACGCTGCATGTGGTTTCCTTCCAGAGAAGAATAGGTTGCAAGGAGTAAACATAAGAAGTAAATTTGTCATGCCTGGGTTCTCTTTTTGTCCCACTGTGTTATTTTTTAACCAAGTTCTGCTCTGGATTCTGCTTTCCACCTCCCTCTTCAGACTACATGCTTCTGATAGGAGGTATTGCAAACCCCTTGTGAATGCAAAGCTTAACATGCAGCAAACAGCAACTGGCTCCTGTCCCAGCCCCAGCCCCCAATGTCCGGCAGAGGCAGGATCAAGTCCTCCTCCTGCGGCAGAGCTTCTGGGAATGGGAAACAGGCAGGAGGGGTGGAGCCAGGGTGCAGGGAAAAGGAAGCTTGTCTTTGACGTGCAGGGAGGCAGGGAGTGGATGCCAACAGCACACCCCCCCCCCCCAGAATACCCCACCGGCACTACCACCATTGCCGGGTGTCGTGTTACGAAAACAGGTGCCCTGTTAACTAGGAGACTCCCCATATTGCTGTTGCTGGCTTGGAGGTCCTGGCCACCTCTAGGGCTCAGAGGCGTCCCCATCAGTGTTGGAGTCTGAGGATGACAACAGAATATGAGTGGGGCCATGCCAGCAACCTGCACTGGTATTTCAAAAACCTTTGGCAAGGTGACCCTAATATGATGTGATGGAATGTTTGTGACCCGTTTGTCTGTCACGATAGGGCTTGGCAGTTGATGGTCTTGGCTTATCAGCTCTGAACATATGTATGATGTTGCAGTTGTCTTTCTGGAGAGTGAAGCCCTCATTTTGAACAGTGAAGAGCTGTCGGCATGAACCCGACGTTGGTCACGTCTTAGGGGACTTCACAGGAGATGGGTCATCTTGGAAGGCCAGTCTTCTCACTGTGACTCAGCTTCCTTAAAGTCCCTCTGGCAGGTGGCTTCTTCTTGGTTGGGTTTTGTTGAACTGAAATCCCTGATTTTCATAAATTACGACTCCTTTGCTGTAACAATCGTGATCAGCCAGAGGAGACTGGACATAGTGCCAAGTGTCCTAAGCCACGGAAAGGCAAGCTTCTTCACTGTCCCCACTGTCTTAGATTCAAACATGTCTGAGGCTACACTTTATTATGAAAGAGCATTTATGTGTATGTGTGCAAGTAACTGCAATGAATGCTTTGTTTTCATCGTTATGTGCTTTATGCAGAACTTTTTATTTTTAATTGTAGTCAAGCACACGTATCATATAAAACTCTCATCCTGACCCCTTGTAGTGTGCAGTGCAGAGGTTCCTGGGGGCTGCTGGGAGGCCCAGCTCCCTTCTCAGCTGGCAAGTCCCCGGACTCACTGAAGACCACACCCCAGCCCCCTGGGCCCAAGGCCTGGGCACCCACCACGCCCCTTGCTGTCTCTATGAATTGGACTCTTCTGGATGCTCCGTACAAGTGGGATCGTGCAGGATCTGTCCCTCTGAGACTGGTTTCCCTTGGTGGGGTGTCCCCAAGGCTCCTGTCAGGGTCTCCTCCCTTTCTGGGGACACATAAAGGACAGAAAGTTTACAAGGACTAACAGTGCACTTCTCTCCTTTCCTCTGTGAGTCCACCTAGACGTCTGTTTGCCTGGGAAGCTGGAGAACAGGAGGAGGTAGATTAGACGCTAGAGCAGAAATAGGGCAGAAAAGTGGCAAAAGGAGGACTGAAGTGTTCTTCAGCTTCTGACAGAGGCCGTGGAACTATCCAGAAGGAAAGTGGACTCAGACCCCACCTATGAACTGTGGAAGGAGGATCGGGATTCCTCAGCACCAGCCCTCCGCTCCAAGGGCAAAGCCGCCCAGGGACGGTGGGAATGAGCGTGGGGTGGAGGGAGCACCACAGTGAAAATGGCTTGTCCCTACTTAGGCTCAGCCGGGCTGGAGCACAGGGAGGAGATCCCAGGGGCCATGGCATCCTAGGTCCCTGGGGAATAGCTGTGTCCTGTGAACTGATGTGTATTTGTGTAGATTTGGAAACACATGCACGTTTCTTTGCTGTAGGGGAAACCAATCTTCCGTACACGTTCTTTCACAGGATCTTTCCCTGCTTCCTCTAGGATAGTCTTTGTGGGATCAGACGCGCCTACTGGGAGAGCCAGGCGGGAAACCGAGCCCGTGAGCAGCCCTAATGCTCCGCGGTGCTTCCTCCGAGAAGCAGAAGGACGCAGTGCTGGCTCGTGCTTTCCATGCTCACGTCCCGAATAACCTGATGGAAGAAGGAGAAGAGAATCAGATGTGACATGCAACCAAAAGGAACAACAAATAGCAAAAAGAAATAAGAAAATGCTTAGGAAAACTTTGCTTCAGTTACCAAAATCTTGTTCCGTATTAATCATTTGCAAAGAATGAGATACTTATGCGAAATCAGATACACAAATCAGCATATTAAGACATTTTTAAAATGTGTAAATTCCAAATGCTACAAGTTTGTGAAAATAATCTTGGTCTTTTTTTAGCATGTTTCCTATTTATTGTAACATTTGAATGCTTTCCAAATTATCTTTCAGATTTCGGCTCATTTTTGTTTGTGAGTGTTCAAAACAACGATGACAAGAAGAAAATGAATTGCAGCTCATTTTCCTCTTTCTCTCCTTAAGTATAAGATTTTAAAAATTTATTTCTCCTTATTTATTTATTTGACTGTTTAAATCACGCCAGGATTTAACGGACATGGCGCAGGCTCCCAGGGAGGCCGTTGGCTTGGCCTGCCACAGGGAGGGAGCTTCCTGCGGAAAGCCGGTCAGACTGCGAATCTTCTGGGGCACCTTTGGCTCAGCTGCTGGCTCAGGCTCTCAGGGTGAGAAGAGGCAGAATTCTCGGGGACGTGTTCTTTAAATGGAAATTTTTCATGCATTGGTCACTCAAAAATAATAATTAACCAATAACTCTCTTCCAAAATACTTCCCGTGTGCACATGCCCACCCCGCGCCCCGAGATCCTTGGCTGGCGGGCTAACGTCCGTGACACCCACCTACTCTGATGCATGAGGCATGGTTCCTGCACCACGAGAAACACGCGTGCTCTGAGCGTGTAGGTTTGCAGGACATTTACTCATAGCTGATGTTACAACTTCATCCACATTCCCAAGTGTGTTTTCAGGCAAACATTTTTTAATCTGGTACCATTTTATGCACCCAATGCTCATCTGTTATCTTAAGCATACTCTCTCCTTTTAAGAATCAGCATACCTGATTTGGATCATATTTCCCCAAATTATCAACATCAAGCCAACTGTGGGAATGATTTGGGACACAGAATCTGAAAAATGAAATGCCAGTCTTGATCAAAGGAAAAGTGATTCTCTCTAAAAGAGAATTATCTTTGCAAGTTAAGGTCCCGGAAATACAAAAAGGCACCTCTATGTCCATCTGACCCACAACTGGATTTTGTGCTTTGTGTTAAGATCCAAATACTCTCAGCACATCCGCACTGTGCTTCTTGAAACAATATTGGCCCAAGGACTGTTAATACGAGTTCTATTAAAAAAAAAAAAAAAAGGAAGCTTGATCAAATACTTTGGAGAGCCACAATCTCTTATCAGCATCTTTAAGAGCCTAGAAAGCCCTATACAAGAAAACCAGCTGAAATCAAGCAACTTAGCTTTGCTTTAACGTGTATTAATTACAGAAATCATCCGTGTTCACTTAAGAGTTATGATAGCAACGGTTACATTATTCACAGGGCATCTTCTGATCATCCCCGGGTCCACAGCGTATCTGTGTTCATTCACAGGGGGTAAGGAGGAGGAGCCCAGCTGGTCAGCAGCTTGGGCAGCAAGTGAATGCCAAAGATGCGAAAGCTGCACTTGTCACAGCTGGAGGGAAGAGATATTTCCAAAATGGTACACATTCTACATTGGGACAAATGCACATTTAAATGATAGGCTTAAAGTCCAGAAAGCATCACTAATGCTGGCAAAACCCAAAACCCACGCAAGAAACACAGGAAAGTAACACTTGCAAGTAGGCACAGCAGGTGCACCAGTGCCCCCAGGGGAGGACGTCTGAGGCAGGTGAGGACGGGGGAGGGGTGCCAGGGCCCGGAGCAGGGATCTGAAGCTGGGGGGGCCTCTTTGGAGAGTGGAGGAAGCAGAGTCTGGGTCTGAGTGGAGGGTCAGGGCAGAGGGAACACCAGCGTGGTCTATGTGCGGCAGACAGACAGCTCTGGGCGTGGAAAATGCACAAACTGGAGCTGGAATTGGCCGGATGCTGTGTTGCATTGAAGGCAGCGTGCTGACGGGGTCTGAGCAGGGTGACCTGGGGGTGGGGCGGACGCAGAGCTGAGTGTGGGGTGTTCACCCACTGCCGGCCTGACAGCCTGGAGGAGGTCGGGAGGCCACTGGCCGGGGAGCGGGAACGGGGGCTGGGACGGAGCTCTCCATGTTGCGCCCATCAGTGTGTGGACTGGTAATGGTCCACGGGCGTGCACGAGGAGGCCCGGGCAGCCCGGAGGGTGCAGGCAGTGGGCACTGGGGGCCGGTAAACCCGCCGCGAGCTCTGGGGCCTGGCCTGCTGTCGTCCCGCGTCGCCATTATTAAACGTTACATTAAAACTAAATCACATCAAAACAAAGGACTGCCTTATGCATCGGTGTCGACGAGAGAAACTCGAAACACATCACAGCATGATTTTTTCTTGTCCACTTCCTTTGAGGTCACTTCTGTGCCTTGGGCGTGTGTGACAAGGTCACCGTGTGCCGCCTCGCATCTCTCCCTAACTCTCTTCTGCCTTTGTGATGCAGCTTGAAACCAGTTGAGGTGGGAGCTCAGACGCCAGAGGGTGGAACCTCGTGAATGGGACGTGTGCCCTTATAAAGGTGACGCCGCCGAGCTCCCCAGCCCTCCCACCACTGAGGACGCAGCTAGAGACCCGTCTGCCGGACAAGCGTTCTCCCCAGATCCCGACCTTATGGGCGGACACCCGGACCTCGGACGTCTGGGCTCCCGAACAGCGGAAAGAGATGTTCGCTGTTCATAAGCCACCGGTCTGTGGTGTCACTATAGTGGCCCCGATGAACTAAGGCACCCCTCGTGCTTGCTGCTTTTTATTTTGGTCTGGGGTGAACAGCTGCTCAGAGTCTGCTGATGAGAAGAGTCTCCCACTGGAAAAAAAATCCCAAAGCTGTATTCAACTTTTGATTACATTATCATACTATTAACATTGATGTGGGATAAAATCTGTGTGCCGTACAACACATGGAGAGTCATGGAAAAGTTGCAGGGTTTGTTGGTAATGAAAAATTGCAAGTTGCAGGAAGTTAGTATTATATCTGATAAGAAATAGGAGTGAACATTTGTCCCCCGGAACGGAAGGAGAGAGTGGAAGCATTCTCGCTCCTCAGACCCTGAGGTGCCATGTTGTGGAGACCCTCCCCACAGGAGGGGCGTTTCTCTTGATGTTCCCGCCATCTTTCAAAACACACTGGCATTAAAAAGTGTGTATAAATAGATAAAACACAGGAAGAACCCTAAGCTGACTTTATTACGTATAAAGTATCAGATAGTGTTAAGAGTCTCTTAACACAACAAACCCAGGAACCAAATACCTTAACGCTGTCCCTGTGGGTCGAGTTGTATCCCCTGAGGGATGTATTCAAGTCCTAACCCCGCACCTGTAAAGGTGACCTTATTTGGGAACAACGTCTGCGCAGATGAGGCGTGCAGTGTACGTTAAGTACAGAAGAGGTGACGCTGGATGAGGGTGACCCTGATCCCATGGCTGGCGTCCTTGTAAAAGAGGGACATTGGGACACAGACACAGACACGTGCAAAGGGGAGAGGGCAGGTGGCCACAGGGGCAGAGACCACAGCGTGGCCCCTGGGGCCGCGGGATGCTGGGGCCTGCCAGCAGTGCCAGAGCCGGCCACAGACCAGGGAAGAGCCTCCCAGGGACATCGGAGGGACTGTGGCCTTAGCCTTCAGACTTGTGGCCCCAGACCTGAGAGGGTAATTGCTGTGGTTTTAAGCCTCCGGATTGTTGTGCAGGTTATGTCAGCCCCAGGAAGCCCTACACCCTCAGTGGCTCGGCCACAGGTGACAGGTGTCTGTCCGAGGCTTAACAGACGGAAAAGGGCAGACTTCGTCTTTCTCTTCTTTACTTCTTTCCCTTTCCAGTGCACGTTGTGCTTTAATGCGATCTTAAATTCTGGCTCATTCAAACCAGAATCTGAATCCTGAGTACCGGAGCTCCTATGTCTGTGTGGGCAGTCTTTATACAAATCACCAGAGGCTACTGAATCAATACATTTTTCTTTTTTGATTTTTTTGTATCTTTCATTTTTTTTTTCCAATTTGTGTCCCCAGGAATGACCTATTTGTAATCAACTGTTCAGACAAATGGATTCATTAAAAACAGTCTCTTTTCCGAGGTACCTGGGCGGCTCAGTCGGTTAAGTGTCTGCCTTCAGCTCAGGTCATGATCTCGGGGTCCTGGGATCGAGTCCCGCGTCGGGCTCCCTGCTCAGCGGCGTTCTGACTGATATTATTATTTTGCTGGAGAAGGCTGTTGATTTGCAGACCGCTTCTTGGTGCCATAGCGCAGAGGATGGAAGCAGTGAGAACACAATGAGAAATGGAATGCAACCTTTAGCTTGACCTCCGGCAGCCTGGAGCTCTAAGGTCAAACTCCCTGATTCTCCCAAGAAACCAAGGTAAATCTATTTAAAATCAGTAAATCTTTGGGGAAACAAAGCAGATCGAGTTGGATGTATGAATACTTCCTGTACAGGGTTTATGCTGTATTTTCTCCTATTTGTAGTTTTATTCTTTACTTAAAAAAGATTTTTCTTTAGTTCTTTGATTTTAAAAATAGAACTAAGACAATTAAAAACTCACTACAGAGAATCATGAGCATGTTGGAAGATATAATACCTAATTGGCAACATTTGCAGTTTTGAACTGATGTGATTTA